>NC_132917.1:18952501-19566142 GCF_047675955.1 Chlorocebus sabaeus
TAAAGCTGTTAAAGCAGAGGAGACCTACCCAAAGCCACAATATAAGGGAAGGAGAAAGCTGTCGGGAAGCCCATCCAGTAAGACTGGCCTCATCTCACATGTGAGAAGGGATCACTGCCATTTTCCCAAGGAGTGATCCAGAATCAACCGCAAGGGGTCTAACGTCACTGTTACTCCAGAGAGTAACTGATCGTTTAACTGAAAACAAGTAGTTCAAAAGGAAAATTTGTGCCAAATGAAAATCCTTATCTCTAGTTTTCCTCTTGTTGGAAATTTTGGTGCATCATGTGAACAGTTTCTCAAATTTTCAGCTTTTTAATGCAGCTTTATATATCTCATTAAACTCTTCATTTGAGGTGATAAAGTTGTCCTACTTTTTTCTATTTTTCTATGCATAATTTTCAGGCATTTATTTCTACTCTTTTTGCTTAAAATTGGATATTTTTTAAAAATTCAGCCTCATTCTCCAAATGAATCATTTAAAGCAACTTGGTCAAAACTGATTATTTGCAATCACCACTTCACAGTCTTTCAATCTGTGTATACTCAAGAGTAATGTGCCAATTTCATTATAGATTGTTAGCACCTCCATTCCGTAAGTAAATTTGTCCTTTTTCCTAAATTTAAACTCATTTTCATCAGTAGTGCCTCCTTTATATCTTTGACCATCTTTATCACTTTTTTATCTGCACATAATTTTCATGCTTCAGAATATTCTATGTAACCAAACTCTCTGTAGCATTATGTTGCCATCATTGAATGATATACATTTTTTCCCTGAAATTCAAGACTATTGTGAAAGCATGAACAAACTCAGTAAAGATGTAGGGACAAGCCATGTCTGAGTTTTTAGATTCGTTGGCATTAAGAACAGAGTCAAATGCCAAGGTGAGAGATGTGACTGACCAGGAGGATACTGAACGAAGGTCAGACCAACAGCTGGGGGGTCCCAGAAGTTCCCACTGTTGCCCACCTAGGCACAGAAATCTGCACTAGAGATTTGGAGAAGAGTCAAGAGTTGAAAACCGAGTAACAATCCTGCTGTGTGTTGGGCACTCTGAAATGGCAGAGATAAATTCCATATATTACATGTTTAATGTAATAAAAAGTAAGCCTTTCTACCCAAAAACATGCATACAATGTTTATAGCAGATTTATTCATGACTGGCAAAACTTGGAAGCAACCAAGAAGTTCTTCAGTATGTGAATAAATAAACTGTGGTACATCCAGACAGTGGAGTATTAGTCAGTGCTAAAGATAAATGAGCCATCAAGCCATGAAAAACATGGAGGAGGCATAAATGCGTATTACTAAGAGAAAGCAGCTAATCTGAAAGGCTACATGCTGTGTGATTCCAACTATATAACATTCTGGAAAAGGCAAAACTATGGAGATTGTAAAGATCAGTGGTTGCTTGGGGCTGGGGGAAGGAGAGATAAAGAAGAGAAGCATAGAGAGTTTTTAGGGCAGTGAAAATATTTTGTGTGATACTATAATTGTGGGTACCTGGCATTATACATTTGTCCAAATCCATAGAATGCACAGCACCAAGAGTGAACCCTAATGTAAACTATGGATTTTGAGTGACGATGATATGTCAATGTAGGTTCATCAGTCGTAGCAAACGTATGATGGGGGAATGTTGATAATCGGGGGAGGTAGGGAGACTATGAGAAATCTCTGTACCTTCCTCTCAAGTTTGTAGTGAATCCAAAACTGTTCCAAAAAATTGTCTATTAAAAAGCATAAGCTTTGATTATCTTTAATCATCATCATAATAACTGGCACTGAGTGTTTACTCAGTGCCAGACATCTAAGTCCTTTGTATGAATCAATTCATTTAATCCTGCAAAGAGCCCTCAAAGGTAAATGCTAGGTTCACCTGCATTTCACGGATGCAGAAGCAAGACACAGATTTGCACAAAGTCACACAGCTACAGCTTTCCCATGCAGGAATCAGGATCCCGATTTCAGTTTCTTCCATTGTTTCTGAAGCTTTGTGCTGCACCTTCACTTCTGAGTGGCAGTTGTACTACGAAGGGGAAGAGGTGAATAATTCAGAGCCTTTCTAGGGAGGCTGTTTCCTGGGCAAAGACCAGGAGACTTCCCAGATTTCGCTGTGGCTTGGCCTGTGCAGTGGGGCCCTGACCCCTCCCCCGTCACAATGGCAATGGCGAGGGTGGAGGCCAGGGATGCTGGGCCAGTTCACTGCCTGCGGGACACTGCCCCCATTTCCCCTGGTGAGCTCCAGGTGGACAACCAGGTCCTCACCCCTGCAGCAGGGCCTGATTGAGGTTCCGCAATATACAGGAAGCTTGTGAGGATTTCACGGCCACCTCTTCCAACTTGGGCAAAGGGCACCTCTGTTTGTTTTCATGAGAATTGAGCTGGAGGAGCTGAAGGTGTTTCCAATGAAGGCCCACCTGTGTCATGTTAAGGAACACACAGGAACCATGGCTTTGAACTTCAGTGCCAAGGATTATTAGTTTTTCCTGAGAGTAATGGAAAAGCAATCTGTGAGTGTCTGTAGGGTCCACAGTGGACTGAGGACGGCTGCCAATCCCTGCCACATCAGACACACCTACAAACCTGGCCACTGGCACTGAACTGACCTTGACATACTGGGAGTCAGACACTTCAGCACAGGAGGCTGCCGCTTCCAAAATCAAGAAACCCATGGTTGCTTCCCCAGAGTAACCACAGTCCAGCTACCTTCTCTCCGAGAACACACCTAGGCTCCAGGCTTCCTCCTGCCTGCTGGACACCCATCTCCTCAACAGGAAGAAAGTCCTAGTCCTGTCTGCTTTGCTTTCTCCCAGGGCAGCCCCAGAAATGTGGAGATGATGTTTGAGGGACACTCCAAGGAGCAGTTGTTCAGAATCAGATGGAGCTCAAAGCCTCCTGGCTAAGAGCACAAGAATCAAGCAGCAAAATCTTCCCCCCTAGCTCCCCTTCCACTTCTTTCCCCAGTGTGGCCAACTGTTCTGTTCTCCTGAATCACACTGTAGGCTTCAAAATCTTCCTAAAACAAACGAACAAATTTATATCACCTTAGGATTAGATCATTTCCCTATGGCTCCAGAGGAGAGTGACTTATAACCCAACTGATACCGCTGGGACATTAATTGGTGACTTCAACCTTTATCATCTTCCCCTCTTACGGACATCTCTGATTTGAACAGAAGACTGAGGCCGGCAACATGTAACTCAACAAATGGCTTTGTCAATTCCTGGCACTGCAATCCTAGTCTGGTGTCTGGGACCATGGCTGTATCCCCGGCCCTCGGAGGCTCCAGTGAGTGCCCCCCATCACCGGCAGTTGCAGCTGTCCACATGCACTGTGGTGAAGGCTAGTTCCCTGAGACTGCAGGCTGAGTTTCTATAAGTTGAAGAGACGCAGCACCAAATCAGGACTATGACAGTTGCCTCATTCTCTGGGCTGCCTCTGTGTAATTTAGCAAATCACAGTGGGAAGAGCCCACCCTGAAGCTAGAAGACCAGAATTAGAGTCCCAGGTCTTCCCAGCAACCACTCCTCTGTCTTGAAGGATTAAAAGCCTGCGCTTCAGATGTTTCACACTGGGGTAAAACAGTGATACTAACAAAGACATTTGCCTCCCAAGTTCATTGTGAAGATGCTATGATGTATTAGAAAACATTTTGTGATCTATAAATGCTTCACAAGTAAAGACATTTCTGTTATTAGAAGCTATAATGTAAAAAAAATATTGAAAAGTCCACAGGAAATGTGGCTTTATATGTAAATGTTCATTCACAATTTTATTTCTATTTATCTGGTCAGCGACACAAGTATTTAATGTAATTGCCTCCAGTACCACATGGTTACGTGCTGCAGGAAAAGCATAAGACACATGAGACACAGCTCCTGTGTCTCCTCCGTGCAGTCCAGTTACAGTCTGATTGGAAGGTCAGGACATACATGTGCAGTAACCACACAAGCAATGCAGGACAGACATCCTCATGTCAGGTGCCTGATTTACAAACACCAGACTTGTAAACAATTCATGCTCAGCAGCCATTGCCCTTCTCCTCTCTTCCACTACCACAGCTGTCTAGGACTCCTTGGCAGGAAGAGTCTCACCCCCTGCATCACGGTCTCTCTCCTCCTGCTCAGGCCAGATCCTCTTCCCACCTCAAGCCAAAACTGGAGTTGAGAACACGTTCTTCCAGAAAAGCAGTGAGCTCAGTGGTATCATCAGGGTCTGAGCCCTCCAGGTTGGTCAGATGCCCCTTCTCTGAGCTCTCCATCACAGCACCATGCACACACACTTGTAACTCCCAGAAATCAGGGTCTGTACTAATTTCATCTTTGTATCCACAATGTCTGGGCCATTTTGGGCTCAAAGTTGTCCAAAAAATATTTGTAGGATAAACAAATAAAGGAATAAACTATAGCACAAGCTGAATGTGCTTCGGGAGGCTAGCCTGAGAATAAAACCCATATGCTAGCCTGGGAACTATTGTTAAACTAGAAGAATAAAGAAAAGAGGGTTTTTAACTGACACCAAAAAGATGAAAATATAGGTGAGCAAATGTGTTTGTTGTAAATATGCAAGCAAGGAGTATCTTGAAAAAGAAAACATACTAGCTTAATAACTATATTAAAAGAGGGGAAATTGGAGGAGAAGATAAAAAGGGGGAATTAAAAACTATAAACCACCATATATATGTATCTATGTGTAATTTGAAAAAGAGAATGGCAATGCCCAGGCATGAGACAAATAAGAAATCAGAACTAACCCATGTGAGGAAATGAGCTGAATGTTCCCAAACACAAATGAGAAGAAAGCAGAGCCAAGACCAGGACTCCAAAGGACACCTTGACATCAGCAATGTCTGGGTCTGGTGCTCCCTAAAAGATCAGAGCCCCAGAGTATTGGCTTTAGGCTTTCCCACTATTGTGTCCAACTCCAGCCGAGGACAGGTTCAAATAAAATGGTTCACACAGCTACGCCTGCATCATATGAGCTGAAATAATATCAACAATTACATCAGGAAAAATGTGTTTACCTTGGTTTCCCGCCACAGAAAATGGGTCCAAAATGATGTTGAACATACGCCTTTCATTTCTGCTGCTTTAGAAGAACAAATAATTTAACAGGTGGGACTCAGAATTCCAAGGATTTTTTTTTCTTTTTTTTTTCTTTTTTTTTTTTTTGCAGGGGAGGGGATAGCATCTTTTTGTTGTTCTTGTTTATAGTAGAGTATTAAACATTCCTCTGTTGGTCAGTGGAATCTGGAACCCTTCTTAACAAACCTCTGTGAGTCATATTTATGTTGCAGAAGCTCTCCTAATGATCACATTAGCAGCAAGCTGGAAAAGCCTGGTGAGTTCAATCAGACTGTACTTTTCCATGTTATCAGTACAATATGTTGGTTCAACTGAAAAGCTAAATTCTCTAACTCCCCCCAAAATTGATCCAGACAGCAAAAAGGGAGGAAATTCATTCTACTTTAACACAGCAATTGGTCCAGACCTCATGCAGTATCATTTCAGTCTAGAATTTTCATCATCACTGCCAAAAATATCAAACAGAAACATTACATGACTTTCACTCATTTTTCACTCTCCAGAAAATAGCCATCTTGTTTCAGGTCTAAGGAGAAAAAAAGAAATTAAAGGGAGATGAGGTGAGGAAGAGTCACACAGAGCATTTTTAACTGTTTCTCACTGCCTGGTTTCTCAGTTTCACAACAATTATTAACAAATCAATGAAGTTTTGAGATTAAGAACAACCGGAAGTTCCCCCATATGTCAAATGCTCCATTTCTCAAACTAAGACCCTCTATTCACAGCTGCATGAGGGTATCTTGCTTGCCTTTTCTCTTTTACTTATCTGTCCTATATCCCAGATCATTCAGGGAACTGTAATGTGTACGCTAGGTTCAGAAAATATCCCAATGATTTACACAAATTAGAGCGTGCATCAGTTTATGATAACTCTACTATAATAGACAAGCCCCAAAATACATACTGTGTCAAACACAATATGCATAAATAACTTTCTCACATAAAGTTTAAAATAGATGGTACAGATTGGCGGGCAGGCTTTCCACATGGGATTCAGAGACCCTTGATCCTTCCACATGCTCACTTCTCTGCTAGGGCCATGGAGTCCTCTGTATTCAGCCAGAAGACAGGGGATCAGAGGGTGGAAAGGGAAAATTCACTTCTGAAAAATCTCAGTCCATAATGACACACATACTTACACTCATAATCCATTGGTTAGGACCTAATCATCTATCTGCAAAGAAAGCTGGGGAATGTTGTATAGCTGTGTGTTCTCAAAGAGGAGGAAACAAGGTTAGTGAAAAGCTTGCCACTGCCTGCCGTAGACAGTCAACTGAACCAATCCATACCCTAAATTTTACTTGCATTAAAATTGCCATGGTAATTTTGGAGTTATATTTTAGCTCAGGGTGTATGTGTCTGCGTGTTATCCAGATAACATGACTGCAATGGCCTAGCTTGAGAATTATACACAGAGTTCAACATCTGTCATTTGCCGCAGCTAACCATTCAGGAAGTCCTGAGGGGACAACTTCTGTAGTAGTCACCTAAAAGTCAAGTCCAATGTGGTTCAGATACGCTGCAGCAATCCAAACTCTAAATCAGAGACTTTACCTAAGTAAGAATTTGGGGAGTGATACAAAACTTTGACAAGAACTGTGGCTTCACCGTGCACCTTGATCAGACTGCATTTCCACATACTTCATACCTGCTGTTCAGATTCTCAAAGGCATGGACAGGTGCAATAACTACTATATCCTAATTTGTTAAAGTTCAAAAAGCATATCAATAATTCTTTGATCTTCAAAAAGAAACTGTAATAACCAGAGCAGAGATTACTTTCCTGTTTTTAAAAAAATGTGAAGGCGGAAACTATAAGCCTCAGAACCTAAACATATGCAGAGGTTGGACTTAAACTCAAAATTCAAAGGCCATCCTCCCCTGCCACCAGCACCCCATCAGTGCCCCAGAACTACTACAATTCCAGTCATCTCCAGAACTACAGATGGCTTCTTATTTCCACACAGGTCACTTTCATCCAATCACTCCTACAGCTTTTATTTAATGAAAGAAAAACCTACCACACAATGCTCCTTGAGCATGATAATAGAATCCTGCCAGACAATACTTTTATAAACCCGAAGACTTTGTTGCTCAAAGTAGGGTGTGTGGAACAATAGCACTGGGAGTTCCCGGGAATTTGTTAGAAACGAAGGTTCTCAACCCCATTACCTGACCCACTGCAACAGATACTCCATCTTAACAAGATCCCAAAGTGATACTGATGAAGTTAGAGCGTCACCACTCTAGGGTATCCTATAGCATATTAACTTGAATGCCTAGTAAGGTCTAAAACTGACCCAATAAAAAATGAATTATACAAATCAATTAAGAAAAACAGGTATAAAATAGTCAAAATGTAAGAACAGGCAATTTACACAAAAAATACAAATAAACTTTAATGAACATAAATAAAACTCATCTCTAGTGATTTAGGAAATGCAAATTAAAACAACAGCTTCATATCATTTTTCACCTATCAGAGTGGCAAAACATTAAAGTTTGATAATACGCAAAACTACAGAAATTTTAAGAAAAGAGTGTTCTCTCATACTATATGAGCTTAAATTGTTATAATCTCTTCGGAAGGCAATTTTTCAGCACCTTTTTAAAAAAATTTCAAAGATTTTGATTAAACAATTCAACTTCTGAGAATTCAGTCTATACAAGTACTTGTTAACATGTCAAAGGTAAGTGTAAAAGCATTTTATCACTCCACTTGAATTATGAAAAGTAAAGGGAATTTAAATATCCATCTATTAGAAAATGGTTAAGTAAGTTATTGGGGAACCCATACTAAGGAACTATGCAATAATTTTTAAAAAGTCAGTGTCACAAAAAAAGTCCATGACATATTATTGAATGTCTAAGCAAGTTGCAAAATAGTATGTATAGCCTGATCCAATTTCTATATTTTAAAATTATATAGGATAGAAGCATATACATTTGTCAAAATTCATCGAACACTAAACTTAAAATCTGCATTTTCACCATAGTACTGGAATAAAAACAGACACATAGATGACCAATGAACAAAATACAGAGCCCAAATACAAACCCATGCATTTATAGCCAATTCATCTTCAAAGAACATAGAATGAAATAAAGGAAAGTTTCTTTAATAAATGCTGCTGGAAAAACTGGGTCACTATATGTGGAAGAATGTAACTAGGCCCCTATCTCTCATCATACACAAAAATCAAATAAAATGGATTAAAGACTTAAATCTAAGACCTAAAACTATGAATCTGCTAGAAGAAAACATTGAGGAAATGCCCCAGGACATTGGTCTGGGCAAAGATTTTTTTGTATGAGATTTCAAAAGCACCGGCAACAGAAGCAAAAATAGACAAATGGGATTACATCAAGCTAAATAGCTTTTGCATGGCAAAGAAAACAATCAACAATGTGAAAAGACAACCCATAGAATGGAAGAAAATATTTGCAAACTACACATCTGACAAGGGATTGACAACCAGAATATATAAGGAGTTCAAACAATTCAATAGCAAAAAGACAAATAATCTGATTTTTTAAATGGGCAAAAGATCTGAATAGAGGTTTCTCAAAAGAAATACAAATAGCAAACAGATGTATCAAAAAAATGCTCAACATTACTAATCACCAGAGAAATGTGAATCAAAACTACAATAAGGTATCATTTCACCCTAGTTACAGTGGCTTGTATCAAAAGAAAGGTAATAATGGCCGCTGGTGAGGATGCAGAGAAAGGGGAAACCTCGTACACTGCTGATGAGAATGTAAATTAGTGAAGCCACGATGGAGAACAGTATGGAGATTTCTCAAAAACCTAAAAATAGAACTGTATGACCCAGCAATTCCACTACTGAGTATGTATGCAAAAGAAAGGAAATCAATATATCAAAAAGACATCTGCATTCCCATGTTTATTGCAGCACTATGCTCAACAGCCAAAATATGGAATCAACCTAAGTGCTCATCAATGGATTAACGGATAAAGAAAATGTGTATATATATACAATGGAATATTATTCAGCTATGAAAAAGAATAAAATCCTGTCACATGCAGCAACATGGGTGAAACTGGAAGTCACATGTTACTCGAAATAAACTAAGCACAGAAAGGCAAATATCACATTTTTTACTCATATGTGGGATCTAAAAACGTGGACCTCATGAATATAAGGAGCATACTAGTGGTTATCAGAGGCCAAGAAGGGTTGGATTGTAGGGAAGATGAAGAGAAGTTGATGAATGGGTATAAATATGTGGTTTGATAGAAGAAAACCTAACACTTATCTAATCGTAAGACCGGGTGTTAGATAGATCCGTAGGTTGACTATCATTTACAATAATCTATTACATATTTCGAAATAGCTAGAAGAGAATAATCAGAACAGTTCTAGCATAAATAAAAGGTAAATATTAGGGTGATGGATAGTCCAAGTATGCTAACTTGATCTTTACAAATTAAATTAAATTATTATATGTACCCCAAAACTATATACATTTATTATGCATCAATAGAAAAAGAAATATAAAATATAATTGGTGCATGTTGTTTTATGGAAATTATATCTCAATTATACCTCAGTACAATTGATTTAAAGGATTATATGTAAATTGTTACATATTTTAGTCATATTTTAGGTCATGTATATATTTTATATTATGTATATATGTTATGTATGTATATATTTTCTTTTTTTTTTTTTTTTTTTTTTTTTGAGATGGAGTTTCACTCTTGTTGCTCAGGCTGGAGTGCAAAGGTGCGATCTCAGCTCACTGCAACCTCCACCTCCCAGGTTCAAGTGATTCTCCTGCCTAAGTCTCCCAAGTAGCTGGGATTACAGGCACCCGCCACCACGCCTGACTAATTTTTTTTTTTTTTTTTTTGTATTTTTAGTAGACGCAGGGTTTCCCCATGTTGGCCAGGCTGGTCTCAAACTCCTGACCTCAGGTGATCCACCTGCCTCGGCCTCCCAAAGTGCTGGGATTACACACGTGAGCCACTGTGCCCAGCCTGTATATAAATTCATTAGTGTATGCTATGTACGGATTTTCAGGTCTACAAAATGATCTGAAAGGGAACACAACAAACCTTTTCAGGTGGCAGAGGCTGGAAGAGAATAAAATTAGTGGGAACTTTCTGTATTGTTGTTTTTTCAACAAACACACCCTTCCTGTATTTTCAAAAAAACAAAACTTAAAAATTTCAATGAAATAATTTCCAGTGAGCCTGAATCAATGTGGAAACACAAACTTAATTTGGGCTCATTAATTGCTTCCCTTGGCCCATGTTAGTCATGTGGTATCTAGTATGAGGGTCTACATTGCATACACCGTTACCAGGCTGGCCCTTCAGAAACACCTCTTTCTTATATTATACAGGATGACTGAGCACCCTTAAAAATTAGCTCTATGCTAACAACTTTATGAAAATTCAGTGCAGGAGAGAAGACATTGTTCCAGCCCCCAGGCTTAATACCCAACCTGAAAAGCTAAAAACATTCTGTACTGGATGGGGTAGTAAGTCTAAATTTGTGAACCAACTTTAAATACTCTTCTTCCTGTCTCACTCACCTGGAGTTTCTATCTCCCTCATCATGGCATGTTCTAATCCACACAACAAGTTTTATCATTATTTATCATTTATCAATATTTATCATTATTGTCCTTCATTTCCTGTCCCTTCTGGTCATACTAGCCTTCAGGCTCTTCTACAAATACCTCAGCCTCTGCTTCTACTATCTCACTCACCTGGAATTTCTATCTCCCTCATCATGGCATGTTCTAATCCACCCAACAAGTTTCATCCTCGTCTTTTCCATGAATTTGTTGCTAAACCTAGAAACCCTCAAACACTTCTCTCCCTGTATCTTTCCTTATTTGTTGGATTATCTTTTCTCTATAAGAAGAAAGGAAGTCATGTCTCCCTCTTCCCTAGGTTTCTCATCACCTTGCACAATGCCAAGTACATAGAAATGATTAACTGACCATTATCAATGATTTATCGCTTTATAATTTTTTTTTGAGACGGAGTCTCACTCTGTCACCCAGGCTGGAGTGCAATGGCTCGATCTCAGCTCGCTGCAACCTCCGCTTCCCGGGTTCAAGCCGTTCTCCTGCCTCAGCCTCCCAAGTAGCTTGGACTACAGGCACGTGCCACTACACCCAGCTAATTTTTATATTTTTTGTACAGTGTTTCACCATACAGACAGGGGTTTGTGGTATAGACAATTTTCTATAAATATAATCTCTCTTGGTTCTCTTAATTCCCTGGTGAAAAGTTGGCAAAGGTAGTATTATTTTCATAGTATAGCTGAGTGATGGTTATAGTATATCTGAGAGATCGGCCAGGATGCTCTCAATCTTTTGACCTCGTGATCTGCCTGCCTCAGCCTCCCAAAGTGCTGGGATTACAGGTGTGAGCCACCACACCCAGCCAATTTTGTAAATGTTGGATAAGGAATAGAAAATGAATGGGAAAGAACTGCTTTCCCAAAGCCTGATGAAGTAGCTATTTTGCCCATTTCACAGATGAACAAATTGAGGCTTAGTGAGGTTAGGTGATTTGGCCAAGCTTACACAGCTCATAAGTTACGGTGCCAGTCTTCAAAACTGCTTTCGAATGTCTCTAAAGTCCATGTCTTTTCTTTGTACCATGCTGCCTTCCTATACTTGTCACTTAGATGATCTCATTGAATTCTCACATTGCTGTCTCAAGAAATACTTGTTGATTGATTGATGACATTTTCAGTAGCAATGTGGTCCAGTTAAATGGTTTCCTATGGCTCAATTTGATGAAAAGCCCCTGCTGTGCTCAGAGAGGTTTAACCTGCTTCAAACTGGCTTTCTCACAATACCCTCAGTGTCAATCCCAAGACCTGTGCAGCACATAACAAAGTTTTACATACTTGCAGAGCTTAAAATAAAGTCTGAGAAGATATCATTCAAACTCAAGCCCTTGCATTTGCAGCAGGGAGACCTTCTGGGGATTCCACCAGCACTCTGCTTCCAGAGGTGTGTTCTGGTAGTCACTGAGCCATATAAGGGTCAGGCTATCTTAAACAAGCTGCTTTAACTTTATTTCTCAATAAATGGACTGTTGACACATCAACATAGTGAGACAGCCAAGTGCAAAGGGGTTTCCAGGAAAACTCCAACCGGCCTGTGCACTGGAAGGAGTGAGCACTGCGGTGGAGCCACAGAAGTCTGTGCCATTTGCAGCGGGGAGGAGCCTGGCCCTTCCTCTTCCTGGGTGGAATCTGGGATGCAATCTGTGAGGTGTGAAGCATATATTGGCAGGACTCTTACCCTGCTGAAGGTCCCTGTTTCTCCCTCCTCCCGTCCCCGCTTTTCTTTGCCCAATACATTCCATGTTTTTCTCATCTTTCAAAGTGTCTGTGAGCCTAGTATTTCATGGCTGTGTGACAAACACCCCATCATTAGCTGAACTAAGGAGAAAGTCCTACAGCATTAGAACTCTGGATGCCCAGGGGCCCCAGGCATAGTGATGGCACTAAGGCAGCAATGGACACTCCAAGGTCAACAAACTGGGTCCCAGATGCAATTCTCCACCAATTAGCAGTGCAGTCTTTTGGGCAAAATACTCAACATTTCTGGGCCTGTTCACTCAGATATACTAAGAAAATAATACCACCTTTGCCAATTTTTCACCAGGAAATTAAGAGAACCAAGAGAGATTATATTTATAGAAAATTGTCTATACCACAAAACCCTGTCTGTATAACCACATGGAGAAGAATCATTGTCACTGGAGAAAGTGGAGTGCTGCTATGGATACAGTACCAGGTAGAAAATCAGACACAAAGTCCACTCCTGGTGGAGCTAACAAATCTTTTCATGTTATAACAGCCAGGATGCTCTAGACTCACCAATCCTGTAGGTCAGAAAGATATTCCCAATTCTGTTCATTTGGAAGTAGAATATTCTAACTAGCAGAATGTTCCAGAGCAGAAACTTTTAAGAAGCTGAGATGCATGGGGATAGCCCATGTTCTCTTGGGTTGATTTCTGCTGCAATGTCCTAGGATTCTAGGATTCCAAACATACCACAGACCATCAGTGACTAACTCAGTCTTGGTGTCTGAAGCATCTCTTTTCCATCACTTTTTATTATTTTTAATTATGTTGTTATTTTTAACCATCCTGATTTAAGTGCATTTTAATTCTATAAGCCAACCTAAGTCCTTTTTGAGCCCTCCATCTATAAAACATATCAATTAATAATCAACTTGCTTTGATCTTTGTAAGCCATGGGATTTCAGAGCTGGAACAGAGCTCAGGGATCAAAGTCAGCCTCATGTGTTACAAATGGTAAGACAGAAACCCAAAGAGAAAAGGGCATGCCCATGGTCACACAGCTAGTTAGAGCAGAGGCAGAGGCAGATTCAGGATGGGACCTCCAGGTTGCTGGCTCACAATCCTTTGCTCTCCATTGCTGGGTCTTTGTTTCTCCAGCTATAACACAGAAACAATAATACAGTGGTCTTGCAACACTGGATATCAACGCTGTGTAAGAAGAAACTTTGCTATAATTATCTTTTCCAAAACTTTAATAATAACTAATATTCTTTCTGAAATGTCCTGGAAAGATTCTTGGGAGCCTAAGAACACTGAGTAACTTCTATTTGTAGCATCAAACCAGTATACTTTGAACTGGGCTGTTCAGACATGTAATTTGTACACTGCATAAAGCTGTCCAGTTAAGGGGCTGGTGAAAGCCTCTTTAGACCAACTGCATACTGGCTTTGAAGCCATACACTTGTAGGTGGAGACTGGTGTGGCATAGAGAATACTCAGTGATGATAACTCAGAAACTTTTGTTTTTTCTTGTTTTATTCTTTTTCAGCTTTTACTTCAGGGGATACATGTGCTGTTTGTTGCATGGGTAAATTGCATGCCACTGGGTCTGATATAAAAAAAAATTCATCACCTAGGTAGTGAGCATAGTCCCCGATAGGTAGTTTTCTATCCTCACCCTCCTCCTACTTTCCACCCTCAAGTGAACCCCGGTGCCTATTGTTCTCTTATTTGTTTCCATCTGTACTCAATGATGATAGCTCAGAAACTTATTCCCCTTGATTTTTTTTAAACTTGGAGCTATGCATTGGAGGGTCCTCAGAAAACAAAATACACCTTGTGGATATGGCAGTGGTAAGACAACAAAAAGAAAGCAGTAGAGCTCCATGATCAGGCACATGGGCTGAGCAGTTAAATACTGAGATTTGAATTCCAGCGGGGCTACTTACTGACTTTGATTGTAAGCATGTGTCACCTGACCTCTGAGCTCAGGTTCTTCATCTATACAACAGAAATAATACTGGTATCTACCTCACAGAGTATTCATGAGAACTAAATTAGTTAACAATGGAAATTACCTAAAATAATGACTAGTGCATGGTGAGTACCCACTCAATGTTAGCTCTTATTCCACTATTGCAAGCACAGACTGCTGGTTTGGTGGTGGAGTCTGTAAATCCTGGAGCAGCCTGAGTCATTAGGCATGAATCTCAGGATCTTCCTCTCCTGCAAGCTTCACATAGTTGATCATGTAGGGGTTTAAACAATGTTCCATTTTTCAAGTTCAGTTTATAAACCATATCATGGGAACTCTCTGCCTGTCTCTTGAGTATTCATGGAGTGATCCAGGTAAGGGGAGTCTCAGGAACCCGTAAGGATAACACATGCCCTGTTTGGTTGTTTGCACTCTGGGAATCCTCACCTTCCAGTGAACACACCCCATGAAGAGCAGTGTGGATTCCAGGGCAGCACTGTTGAGTCTCTTGGCAATGACCAGCCTGCTTCTCAGCCATTTCTATCCTGTGTTGTGTCCTTGCCTGGCTTCATCCTTACCATGTGACTCTGTACAAATTTCCAGCTCTCTGGGGCCCTCAGTTTATCCATCCATAAAAAGACATGGTGGTCTAAATATTTCCTACATCTCTTCAAGGTTAACTTTTTTTTCAATTATTCTACCTAGTACTCTTCCCCCAATGTGAAAAACAATCCTCACCAATTCCTAGATAAACTTATACAAACCCACTGAGAAATGTTGAGCAATTGGTGTAAAATACCCAGGAATTACGTGAACACCATTGAACATAAAAGAGGCCCAAAACATACTCTCATAGTATAGGAGATGGAATCTTTCAAATTCTCAGTAGGTTCCTTGTGGCCTAGTCAAACAGTTCCACCCAGGCAAATGATGGGCTTAAAAACATCTAAGCCAGACCTTTCCCCAGTTCTGCTCTCTCCTCACTGGTATCACTGGAGTTGCTCACAAGTTATCAGAGAGTTGAGGTTCTGTTTCAAGTCTTTGCAGAGTGCCAAAGACTGAGCCCAGTAAATGCAAACATTGCCCGTGCTCAAGACCCCTGGAACGTGGCAAGACTTCAGTCACTTACCAAAACAATGCCTAGACCTGGCCAGATGTGAGGAATACCAAGAGAAGTGAAGGTCATCCTCAAAGCTGGGGCCAGATTTTTTTTAAAGCAATCCGAGAAGATTCCCCATTATTTTTGTAAATTATCCAGGTTAGCTTAGCTCTGCAGAGAAGTCCCTGAAAGAAAATCCAAAGTAAAATCTACAAGCATCGAATAGAGATCTTAACAAGAGAAGGCACTTGATGCATGTTTCTTGAATGAATAAATTTATTTATTTAGATATTTGGAGCTTTTCACTTTACAAAGGAACTCACTGCCTGGTTCTATTGTAGGACCTTCTGGGTACATTAATGCATGCTTATGCTCATAGCTGATTATCCTCTGTTTACACCAGTCACCAGTCAACCTCTGCCCTTCTTTCTGCTCTGTGCCCTGGAGCTTCCATTCCATTTTGGTCAATGAGAGGCGCTAGCAGGAAAGCAAAGGGCAGGAAGAGACAGAGGCTAGGTATAGACTTCTACCCCTGCATTGCATTCCCCTCTTGGTTCTAGCTTTGGCTGCTTTCTATGTCAGCCCTAGCTCCTGTGCTGCAGCTCCAGCTCTCACCAAGGTCTAGTAAAACTACTGCTCTTCTCCTCCCAAACTGCAAGGTTTAATGGTTTCCTGTGGTTACAAACCCTGGGTGCACGCCTCTGTTGGATTCCCTAACCCCATGCCTCCTCTGAATGTAATCTCATCATTAAACTCTCCTCTGCTAGAACAAGCCATTAGCTATTTGCCCAGGGGAAAGGCTAAGGAAGAGTCAGCATTAGGCACCACTAGCTGCCTTTAAGAGTTACTAGAGAGACAGAAAATGAGTCTCTAGTATTTGAATAAAAGTCAGTGGAGATCAGGCACTGTGACTCATCATGCCTGTAGTCCCAGAACTTTGGGAGGCTGAGGAAAAAGGATCACTTGAGGTCAGGAATTCAAGACCAGTCTGGTCAACATGGTCAGACTTCATCTCTACAAAAAAATTAAATATTAAAAATTAATTTAATTAATTAATTTTAATTAATTTTTAATATTAAATATTAAAAATTAACCAGGGGTGGTAGTGTGTGCCCATAGTCCCAGCTACTCAGGAGGCTGAGATGAATGATTGCTTGAGCCCAAGTGTTTGAGGCTGCAGTGAGCTATGATTGTGCCATTGAGCTCCAGTCTTGATGAGAGAGCAAGACACTGTCACACACACACAGAAAAATTGAAACTATAAATTACTTTGGGCAGTATGGCCATTTTCACAATATTGATTCATCTTATCCATGAGGATAGAATGTTTTTCCATTTGTTTGTGTCCTCTGTAATTTCCTTCAGCAGTGGTTTGTAGTTCTTTTTGAAGAGGTCCTTCACATCTCCTGTTAGCTGCATTTGTAGGTATTTTATTCTCTTTGGAGTAATTGTGGATGGGAGATCATTCATGATTTGGCTCTCTGGTTGTCTACTGTTGGTGTATAGGAATGCTTGTGATTTTTGCACACAGGTTTTGTATCCTGAGACTTTGCTGAAGTTGCTTATCAGCTTAAGGAGTTTTTGGGCCAAGACGATGGGGTTTTCTAAATATAGAATCATGTCATCTGCAGACAGAGACGGTTTGACTTCTTATTTGAATACCCTTTATTCCTTTCTCTTGCCTGATTGCCCTGGCCAGAATTTCCAATACTATGTTGAATAGGAGTGGTGAGAGAGAGCATCTTTGTCTTGTACCAGTTTTCAAAAGGAATGCTTCCAGCTTTTGCCCATTCACTATGATATTGGCTGTTTGTCATAAATCGTTCTTATTATTTTGAGACATGTGCAATCAATACCTAGCTTATTGAGAGTTTTTAACATGAAAGGATGTTGAACTTTATCACAGGCCTTTTCTGCATCTATTGAGATGATCATGTGGTTTTTGTCATTGATTCTGTTTATGTGATGGATTACTTTTATTGGTTTGCATATGTTGAGCAGGGCTTGCATCCCAGGGATGAAGCCAACTTGATCGTGGTGGGTAAGCTTTTTAATGTGTTGCTGGATTCGGTTTGCCAGTATTTTATTGAGGATTTTCACATCGATGTTCATCAGGGATATTGGCTTGAAGTTTTTTGTTATTGTTGTGTTTCTGCCAGGTTTTGGTATCAAGATGATGCTGGCCTCGTAAAATGAGTTAGAGAGGAGTCCTTCCTTTTCAATTGTTTGGAATAGTTTCAGAAGTTTGGAAGAGTTTCTGAATTCTGCCAGCTCCTCTTTGTACCTCTAGTAGAATTCGGCTGTGAATACATCTGGTCCTGGGATTTTTTTGATGGGTAGGCTATTAATTACTGCCTTAATTTCAGAACTTGTCACTGGTCTGTTAAGGGATTTGACTTCTTCCTGGCTTAGTCTTTGGAGGGTTTATGTATTCAGAAATTTATCCATTTCTTCTAGATTTTCTAGTTTATTTGAATAGTGGTGTTTATAGTATTCTCTGATGGTAGTTTGTATTTCTGTGGGGTCAGTGGTGACATCTCCTTTAGCATTTTTATTGTGTCTATTTGATTCTTCTCTCTTCTTTATTAGTCTAGCTAGTGGTCTATTTATTTTGTTAAGGTCTTTAAAAATCAGCTCCTGGATTCCCTGCTTTTTTGAAGGATTTTTCATATCTCTATCTCCTTCTGTTCTGCTCTGATCTTAGTTATCTTTTGTGTTTTGTTAGTTTTTGGATTTATTTGCTCTTGCTTCTCTAGCTCTTTTAATTGTGATGTTAGGGTGTCGATTTGGGATCTTTCTAGCTTTCTGATGTAGGCATTTAGTGCTATAAATTTCTCTCTTAACACTGCTTTAGCTGCATCCTGGAAATTCTGGTACATTGAATAAGACATTTAATTTAAATTAAAAGTTAAATTTAAAAGCAAACAAATCAATAGTATAGTTTCCAATGGTGAGAGCTTCTCTGAAGAACAGAAGGCAGAGAAGGTGGCTAGAGAGTGTGGGTGAATGGTGAGATATCAGAAAACCTGGGCAGGAGAGATGTGGCTGAGAAGAAGCTTGATGTCTTCAGAATCTGATGCTGTGCTCCACGAGGTAAGCCACCAACACGCCTTCCCACCCCACCCACCCACCTATACCTGTATGGTATGCTTCAGCCATGCCCAGCTGTCTCCACATTTCTTTTTTTTTTTTAATATACTTTAAGTCCTAGGGTACATGTGCACAACGTGCAGGTTTGTTGCATATGTATACATGTGCCATGTTGGTGTGCTGCACCCATTAACTCGTCATTTACTTTTATTCAGACAGAACCTTCTCTTTATTTTTTCCAGGGTTATTAAGGTATAATTGACAAATAAAAATTGTATGTGTTCAAAGTGTACAACACAATTTGTTATATGTATATGTTGTATAATGACGACCACAAGTAAACTATTAATAATTAACACATCCTTCCCACACATAATTATAACATGTGCGTACATATGTGTGGGTGAGGACACTTAAGATTTACTCTCAGCAAATTTCAAGTAAACAATGTAGTATTATTAATTATAATCACTATGTTGTACATTTGATCCCCAGAACATATTCATTTTATAACTAAAATTTTGCGCCCTTTGACCAATATCCCCCTTTTCTTTCAAGCCCCAAGACCCTGACAATCACCATTCTACTCTCTGCTTCTATGAGTCTATTAACAGAAGAATCGCTATAGAAAATGCAGTGTATACATGCAATGGAATATTACTCAGGCATAAAAAAAGAAGGAAACCCTGCCATTTGCAACAAGATGAATGAACCTGCAGGACATCATGCTAAGTGAAATAAGCCAAACACTGAAGCTTCTCTAGATTGCTGTTCCTCCCCTGTGTTTCCCTGACCTGACTCCTCACCTTCCATCCTCAGATCAAGCACCTCTTCACATAAGCTTTGCCTTCACATAACTCATTGCCTCTGCCTCCACCACATCTTTCCCTCAGGGTTTATCGAACACTATGCACATATGTATTTATTAAATCACTTTTAACACTTCTCACATTCCTCATGTTGCATTAAAATTATTGCTTTGATTGTTTTTTAATCAGACTGCAAGCTTCACCCCTTGTATCTGGCTTCTCTCACTGAACTTGACCCACAATAGAGCAAAACAAAACAAACAACCTCGCAAAACCTATGAGAGTTTAGATGGTGTTCATGCTGGTTGTACAAATGAGGAAACAAATACTCAGAGAGGTGAACTAACTTCCATAAGGTTACACAGCAAGGAAGACGATCGAAGCTGGCATAAAAACTGGGTTTTCTGGAGCCAAATCCTATAGAGAGTCAGCATCCAGCTAATTAAGGTAAAAGAAGGGAATCTGGGCCTGAAATACCACAGCACTGGCAGCCTCTGCACAGGTGTCACTTTGAGCCTCTGCAGATCTCTGCATGAGCCCCTTCCCCTTCAGTCAGAAACAGAAGCTTATCTGTGGTATTTAAAGGACCAAGAAACTGGACAGAGTTTTATCATAGGAATGGAGAATGTTGTCTGCTTCTGTCAAATTTCAAAATTTTGCAGTTTTGTCTCATTTTAAAAATATCTTTTATTCTAAAAATATACTTCCCATCTCCACCATAATTTTGTTTTGTCATTGAAATGGTCAAAGAAAACCCTGGAGAGATCAAAAGTGGCAATTCAAGGTGAGCAGGTAAGAGTGGCTCCTGAGTCTCTGATCTCTAGGAATTCTCTAAACCCATGGAGGCAAAGCACCCAGTTGAAGAGCATAATGTTCGTTTTTAAAGCCATTCTTCTGCCACTGCAGGGAAGGTAGCCTTCAGATGAACACTCTCCTGGAAAACCAGGTGCCTGTGCTGATTTCAGATGAAAATCTCAGGCCCCACCATGTTCCATCATTACCCATCTGCATAAGGGGGCAGGGTCCTTCTCTTCTGTGTCATTTCTTTACCACCTTTGGACCCAGTTTCTCACAAAGTCATCCCTGACAATTGCTATCTCCATTGATCCATCCTCTCTATTGCCAGCGATTGAATAGGTACTTGCACTGTTGTTTTCACTTGTATATTTTCCAGACTGACCTATCCATCTGAAGGCAGGCTCATGTCTCGCGCCTCATGCCTATGCACTCCCACAAGGTTTCACATGCTGCTTGGTTCGCTCTGTATTTCTAAAAATATTTAGAAATACAGCTAATCGGGGAGGTAAAAGATATCTAATAAATGCAGATCAGTGGGTCGATCTTCTGGTCTGCAGCTACAAAGATATGAGTCCTCCCTACTCAACACAAATTGCTATGACCTGAAAAATACCAATGGTTCAGATGCAAAGTGTTCCATATGCTAATTGTATTCTAAGGGGGCATCTTCCCAAGCATCCTGTCTTTGTCAGGAGGGATAAAGGGCCCACTATTTGGAAAATAAGTACCCAAAGCATCCTATGTGTATGTGTGTCATGGCACTACACATGTCACAGCCTTCACTCCTGGTTATTCTTTTATCCAGAGCACCTGCTTCAAAATGGATTGGGCTGAGCTGGGCTGTGTGGGAACTAGCTCCTCATTTCTGCCCCAAAGATGTATGGTAGAAGACAAGAAAGAATGGGTTTTCCTAAGTACAACTTTGTTCAAATCAGAAATTGTTTTATAATTCGGAAGTCACTTTTCAGAAGCTTGACTTGTCTTTCAGACAGTATCTGTTCAAAAAAGAAGAAATGACTGAATAATGAATGAGTCAGCCACTCTATGAGAGCCTGTCTAAAATACATGCATAAAGATTCTTTCAAGAAACGAACTATTGTAAGGTGGACTTTACAGTTTGCCCTCCTGACTCTTCCTAGATAACATGCCTAAGATCATCATAGACATGTCAGGAAAGAAGGGGGAAAGAGTTAGTTCGCACACCTGTGTCATCCAAAGCAGGTTGGTGTCTACATTCTCTTCTCTTAGGTGGATTAACAAAGGATCATGACACAAAGTAAACAAGCTCAGGCCTCCATGAAAAGAAGAAAATATTTAGAAATACAGCTAATTGGGGAGGTAAAAGATATCTACAATAAGAATTACAAAACACTGATCAAAGAAATCAGAGATGACACAAAAAAATGGAAAAATATTCCATGATCATGACTAGAGAGAACCAATATTGTTAAAATGGCCATACTGCCCAAAGCAATTAACAGATTCAATAGTATTCTTACCAAACTACCAATGACATTCTTCACAGAACTAGAAAAAATGGTTTTGAAATTCATAAGGAAACCAAAAAGAGCCCAAATAGCCAAGGCAATCCTATACAAAAAGAAGAAAGCTGGAGGTATCACATTACCTGATTTCAAACTAAACTACAGGGCTACAGTAACCAAAATAGCATGGTAATAGTACAAAAACAAACACATAGACTGATGGAACCAAATGGAGATTTTAGAAATAAGGCTGCACACCGACAACCATATAATCTTCAACAAAGCTGACAAAAGCAAGCAATGGGGAAAGGAATCCCTATTCAATAATTGGTATTTGGATAACTGGCTAGCCATAGGCAGAAGATTAAAACTAGACCCCTTCTTTACACCATATACAAACATCAACTCAAGATGGATTAAAGACTTATATGTAAAAAAACAAAAACTAAAAAAAACCCTAGAAGACAATCTAGGCAATACCATTCTGGACTTACGAATTGGCAAAGATTTCATGACAAAGATGCCAAAAGCAATTGCAACAAAAGCCAAAATTGACAAATGGGATCTAATTAAACTAAAGAGCTTCTGCACAGAAAAAGAAACTACCAACAGAGTAAACAGCCTACAGAATGGGAGAAAATATTTTCCAATTATGCATCTGAAAAAGTTTCAATAGCCAGCATCTAAAGGAACTTAAATTTACAAGAAAATAAAAAATCAACCCCACCCATTAAAAAGTGGGCAAAGGACATGAAATGAACAGGCACTTTTCAAAAGAAGACATATATAAGGCCAAAAAGCATATGAAAAAAAAAATTCAGCATCACTGATCATTAGAGAAATATAAACTAAAACCATGAGATACCATCTCACACCAGTCAGAATGGCTATTATTAAAAAGTCAAAAAATAACAGATGCTGACAAGGCTGTAGAGAAAAGCCTAAACTTATACACTGTTGGTGAGAGTGTAAATTACTTCAACCACTGTGGAAAGCAGTGTGGCAATTCCCCAAAGTGCTAAAGACAGAACTACCACTCAACCCAGCAATCCCAATACTGGGTAGCTGTCCAAAGGAATATAAATCATTCTATTATAAAGACACATACACATGAATGTTTATTGCAGCACTATTCACAAGAGCAAAAACATGGAATCAACATAAATGCCCATCAATGGTAGGCTGGATAAAGGAAATGGGGCACATATACACCACGGAATACTATGCAGCCATTAAAAGAATGAGATCATCTCTTTTGCAGGCACTTGAATGGAGCTGGAGGCCACTATGCTTAGCAAACTAATTCAGGAACAGAAAACCAAATACCACATGTTCTTACTTATAAGTGGAAGCTAAATGATGAGAACAATTGGACCCAAAGAAGACGGGAACAACAAACACTGGGACCTACTTGAGGGTGCAGGGTGGGAGAAGGGAGAAGTAGCAGAAAAAAAAAAAAAAAAAGACTACTGGGTACTAGGCTTCATCCCTGAGTGATGAAATAATCTGTACAACAAACCCTTGTGCATGAGTTTACCTATATAACAAACCTGCACATGCATCCCTGAACCTAAAATAAAAGTTTTTAAAATCAAGAAGCCCAGGTATCGTGATATTAAGCTAGCCTTGCTTTTCCCATTGTCTTTAAATAGTAGACTCAGAACCAGGTCTCCCAGGGCAAGGATGCATCACCCTGGCTCAACCATACTTTTCAGGGATTTCCTGCCCAGCCAGGACTGCCTGCTGAGTCTCACTCTGAAGAGCTAATTGGCCTACTGGTACCTCTGTGAAAACAATTGCAATAATGAGACATTCATGGGCACCTAGTGATTAAAGGCAAAATCTGCCTACAGGGAGACAAGAAACCTCCAGACTTTCTCATCAGGGCACCTAGTGGTGGATACTCCAAGACTGCCCACTGATGACGTCCAAGCATGTGTATGAACATAAATGCTTAGGAGACAAATTGTAATTGCCCAAGAAGCCACAACTCTTCTAGATTCAATGACTTACCCCCACTTCCTCACGAAGTTCTTTTCTTCAACTGTGGCCTCAGCTAAGCCAGAGGGTAAGCTGCTTAAAACACACACACGTGCGCGCACACACACACACACAGAGACACACACATGGAAAGAAAGAGCCAAGAGAGCAAACACACACCTACTATAGGCAAATTCAAATTTTAACTATCTCTATCCAGAATATGTGTGATTTATGGGTCTGTACTGAAAAGAGAAGGTGGTGATTCCTAACAGTACTAATTAGGTCTGATCAGAAAAAAATGGGCACCAAGTCTTCATCCCACAAGGGAATCAACTGGCTAGCGACAGCTTTTGTTTCTTCTGGGAAACCATACCCAAGAAGCAAGGGCACTATTTGCAGCTTTTTTCTACCCTCTATGCTGGGATTCTAGTCAATGGGACACCTGCTAATGAAGGGCTTCCATGTGACAAATGCAATTTTTATCAAATGCCACATCGGGTGTGTCTTGCAACTTTGGATTAGGCCCAGGCTGGGGTATGGTATGGTAGATACTCTTATATACCCTTAGTCTTATTTCAAGAGGGTATGGGCATGGTTGCTGTTTTTTAGAAGATGATAAAAATCAATAATCAGTCACAGAGGAATGATTGCAAATTCATACTGGTAAGGTCTGAACCAGGAACCATTTCTCTGTATTTACTGCATAACATATAATTTAGTTTGGAACAACGAGAAAAAATTGTGTGTGTGTGTATCTGTATGTGTATACATATATGAAAAAGTCCATCATCTACTGTAGCCCTCTACAGCCTGTCCCATGCAAAGTCAATGGGCATTACTAAGTCAATAAGTATTTCATCGCCATAAGTCATCCCCCAGCCTCTGGCTCCTGAGCGCCCTGCCATAGGCTACAGAACTGCATTGAATAGGAACACACGGCATACCAACTTCTCACTTGTCTTCTATTCCCTTCTCTGGTGCCAAAAACTACCTGCTTTCTTTTGCAAATTCTTAATATCTACATCTATTAGTTCTTTCCACCTACCTCAATTCAGTGTGGCCATTAGACCATCACCCTCTTGTTCCCTATCTTCCTGGAAAAGGCCTTCAGTGTCTCCTCCACCAACAAGAAAGGCCAAATAAACATGTTTTTAAAATGTTTCTTTATTATGCATTTTATAGAAGGTCTTGGCAAGAAACTGGTTATGGCTGAGTAACGTCATTTTCTCAACCGAAGACAATTGCAAAAACTGTGAGGGCTTGAGAAAAAAAAAAAAATCATGCCTGAGGACATGTCTACAACCTTGGGAAACATTTGGAAAAGCAGACACTAGAGGCCTCCTTCTTGAACAGTACTCCACTCTCTCCTCAGTATAAATAGGTTTGATTTACATAAGATATCCAGGATGGGAGAGCCAAATACTGACCATCATCCTATCCTGATGATAAGTATACTAGCTCTAGCACTGTAAACATGCAGTTTCCTTACCTCAGGAAGAACCAAGGCAGAGTTAGCCCCTGGGGCCAAACTTAATCACCCTCTCTGACAGAAGTTGCCAATGGATCTGGATTTTGCTAGGTATTTCTCCAGTATGCTTTCAAGGTTTGCTTCACAAAAACTTTGAAAACCATACTGCTGAAGTCAATGTGTAAAATATGTTGAATTATTCCTTTGGGAAGGGTGATTGAAGAAACCAAATAGTCACATCCTCCTCATAACCTTGATGAGGTTTAGCTATGATTTAGCTATGGTGGCCCACATTATGTGTCATCCACTGGCGAAGAAGAATCTCCTTTTCTTTTGTGCGGCAGTGATTGATGTCTAATTGGGAATCAGAGTTTTAGCTAAGTCTCAATGTTCCTAGACTCCCACCAATGGAGCTAATCCTCCCCATCCACAGACAACCCAACTGGAGAATGAAGTAGAACCAGACTTTGTTTTATCTTGCCAAAAGAATTGTATGATAAGTTCTGTTGCCAATGGCGCAATCTGCAATATTACAGTAAAGTAAAAATCAGTGCCTCTTGGTCCTAGACAAAACCACAATACTTTTATGGATCCAAATTCTGGAAGCTATGATAGCGAACATCTTGTTTGTATTGATTTTGGCAACTTCCAAAGAAGTTGTATATATCTCCCATCATCCACTAAATCTACCACCCTTGCCACCTCATCAGTGACTCCAAATTCACAAAGTAAATCTGCATAAGAAAAATCCACACTCCTCATAAAACTAAGCTCTCCACATACAGGAATGTTATATAAAAAAGCACTTTCAAATGAAAGTTCTAAAAAACATTTAAACAAGGTTTATCTCATTGTTTGGGCACCGAATAGGAAATCAATGTATATCACAGTGAATAATTTTCAAAGCCCATGCTCCATATACAACAGTGGAAGAGATCTCACTCCAATGTAAGCACCTGGCGGGACCAACATTTAATTAACTGTGTCAGCCCAGAAACTAGCAAAGTTTCTGGAACATGAGAGACAATGAATAGTTGTTGAAAGTCTGAATGGCAGACTTAGTCACTTTAGAGGCCACATAAGAAATCCTGTGCCAAATTTCTTTTTTTTTTTTTTTTTTAGACGGAGTCTTGTTCTGTTGCCCAGGCTGGAGTGAACTGGTGTGATCTCGGCTCACTGCAACCTGTGCCTCCCAGGTTCAAGTGATTCTCCTGCCTCAACCTCCCAAGTAGCTGGAACTACAGATGAATGCCACCATGCCTAGCTAATTTTTTGTATTTTTAGTACACACAGGGTTTCACCATGTTGGCCAGGCTGATCTCGGACTCCTGACCTCAGGTGATCTGCCTGCCTCAGCTTCCCAAAGTGCTGGGATTACAGGCGTGAGCCACCACACCCAGTCACCTGTGCCAACTTTTTAACAGAATTAACTTGCATATCAGGCCTTCTCTCTCTTTCTCTCAATGTTCATAAACACACACACACACACACACAGAGAGAGAGAGAGAGAGAGAGTCAACTTTTCTAGTCTATTACGTACAAAGAAAAAGAAAAGATGTAGTATTATATCTGAATTTTGATTTAGAAATATCAGGAAATATTCAAGATGCTCATTCTGGTAGTCACTCATTCTGAGATATTACACATCTGTGATATGTAAAAGCAAAAGTATACAGTGCTATGAAGTATCTTTTGGTTATAACTGAAAACTTTAAAATGTAAAAACTAGGAATTGAAAGCCTACATTACATCCTTCATTTCTGTTCTACCTACTTTGTTATTGTTTAGCAATAGAACATAAAACAAACTTGCTTTGACACTCAGGTTTTTCCATAGAGAAAGCATAAAGAAAGGCAAGATGATTTCAAGAGAAATCCTAATCACTGACAGACACCACACTCTCCCAAAGCCCTATTTGCTCATATTTATTTCCCAAACTGATTAGCAGATACTGGCTTGTTGAAGGTTAGATGCAAGGATCATTTTCATATGCATGGCTCATTGACTTTATGAGTTTTTAGTGCCCATAAAGGTCTGGGATTCCTTTGCAAATAGCAAAAACATATTTTGTCTTTGTAGGGTACCAACAATTCATATCAAAGGTCATGGTGAAATATTCCTGGTCTGTACCTACCAGTAACTTGTCCTGAGTCACTGGCGCCCACCACTTCACTGACAAGAAAATGATCAGGCATTAATAAAAGTACTTTCTCTGTTAAAGAGAGACACATGTGGTTTGAACCTGGCTGATCTTGGAAATCACTGTTGGCTAATGAATTGTCTTAATGACCAAAAATACCAGTCAATGCCCACTAAAGATTTAGCAAGTGTATTTTAAAGGATAGAAATCACTATTTTATACATTCAAATTTTCTGATTTACATTAAAAAATAATAATGTTCATGCCCAACACTCTATTTCCAAAGCTTCTTTCCCCCCATGACTCCTTTTGAAATCCCCTCTATCAATCCCACAAGCTCCAACATGATTTGCCTCCACCTCATATAAAAGGGTAACAGGAGTTAAAGTGGGATTCCTCCTAATGGCACACTACAAAATGAGACACTAGCCCACCAATGCAGAACTTGTAAAGGAAATATTTCGGAAGTAAGATTTGCAATCTTTAGTCCAACATCCACCTCAAAGCTGAAAATAATATGAGGTTGAAAAGACCTACAAGAAAAGGAATTCTTTGTCAAAATGCTAAGACTTGCCACCACCCCTATACTTTCTCCATGAGGACGGTACAAGGGTATATCCTTTTACCTCATGCCAAGTGCAGAAGTATTCGGGAGGCTTCATGAGGATGCTGGAGAAGTCTAAGAGCACAGAGGCTAGTGTGGGTCCAGTCTTGGAGAGGTGTAAAGGCACAGAGACAAGTGCTGGATCAAGCTTGGAGAAACCCAGAAGAGAAAGACAGTGATGGGCTGGTTATCCTAAACCCAGAGAGAGGAGAGATGGCTGGGCTGGAAATGGCCTGGCTTTGGAGTTTCCCTAGGATTCAGTGTGGGCACTTAAGAAAGATACCAAAATATACTGTTATGAAAAATTATATTATGAAGTCCTCCTGGGAGCCAGCTGGCATGATAGGCTCAAGAGAAGCTAGACATTGTGATTAAGTAGCAAGTGGCCACTTTGAGGAGCATCAACCATGTTAAGAGAACAGCAGTTGATCCCCAGCATAGGGGTATCTTGTAAAAACATAAAAACATTCTGTAAGAAAAGGACTAAGTTTCAAAAGTCCACCAGGCCCTGAGTGTAATAATATTTGATCATGCCAAGCTTCACCAAGAAGCACCTTTTTCTCTCCTTAACTCTTTCCCCTGCCCTCCTTTTTACCCCTAGTGAAGCCAGAGCAGATAGGAGAGGGGGTTTGGTAGGAGGGAAGAGTTGCACAAAATAGGAAACAAATAAGACCATGGTAGTCCACCACCCCCAACTGCAGGCTTCCCTGCCGGAAGTATTATTGAGTTGGGGAAGGGGAGAACCTTCAATATAAAATAAAATTCAAAATTCAGGTATTATGGAGGACTAAACAAATTCATTACTAAAATGAGATTATTTTGTGATTAAAATGGAACAGAGGGCTTTCCTTATCTGACAGTGGCCAGAAAATATGAGACTTGTCCAATACTTTACCCAGAAACAAGACAAAAGAGCCCACTGAATAATCTTGAAGAGATAGTGGGAGAAACAAGTTTTTTTAAAAATTCTTGTTCCATATAGAGTTCCACTCTTTTAACACATTGACTATAGCAAGGCATGTATCCAAACCCAGGTCCACCTACCCAGAGGTTGACCTGGATGCTCTCAACCACTATGCTCTAGACATTTGTGCACATATGCCACATCCAAAGTGGGGTTCTGCATGTTTTACTCATATTTATTTCATCCTCATCACAACCCCAGGAGTCAGGAATAATTATCTTCCCACCTTAACACATGATGAAACTGAGGCACAGAAAGCTCTGTCCAAGGTCAGCCAACAGGTAAATAGCAGGTCCAACATTCAAATCCAGACAGTTTGGCTCCCAGGTCTGTGCTCTCAAGCACTTGCCAGCTGGCTAGTCAGGTGGCACAGTTTAAAGAATGGAGTTAGGGCTCTGGAGCCCAGTTGCCCAGGACTAGCTCCCATCCCACAAGTTCTCATAATTTATACTCTCAGTATCCTCATCTGTAAACTAGAGACAAACTATAGTAATTATATTATAAGGAGGATTATAAGTATTAAATTAGGTAATCCAAGTAAAAGCCTATCTTAGCATAGTTACTGACACATAGTTGATATAAAATATATTAACTATTACTATCAGCTACCATCAAACTGAGACTTTTAGGAACATGCTCTTAATTTGTCCTGATGTTCTGTTTTGGACCTAAGTGTTAGTCAGGGTCCTAGAAGAAAAAGGTAACACAATCAAAGCATTATTGAATAGGTCATTTGGGTAGGGATACATTCCAGAATGGTAGTTTCTTGGGGGTGAGAACAACCAGGGCCATTATTACCTCTGGTCCTAAAAGGCCAAGAGAAAGGGGTTTCCAGAATCCAGGTAGAACTGTAGACATGAGAGAGGTGCCACATAATCTCTCCTAATTTCTCTTTTTTTTCTGTGTTCTTCCTCCCTAGAGTCTATTCTCAATATATTATCTAGAAGCTGCTATCACATGTAGAGAAACATAGCCACTACCAGAAGCTGAGAGATAGAGGTCAGGGGAGGAACTGGAATGAATGCCCTAAGATCTCTCCCTTCCTGCCCTCCATCTCCTGGTGGTGCCAGCATTTGGCAAAACCCTGCTGAAAGCTGAAAGGTGTCCCAGTGGAGCAGTCTGTAAGAGACAGCTTCTGAGCAATAGAACAAAGAGAGATTAGACAGTCGTTCTATCTGGAGACACAAGTGGAGAATAAGCAGCACAGCCTGTTACCCACATTCTTCTAAAGCCTCTCAGAGGTTCTGACCTGAAGCAATGGAGCACTATAATTCATGGTGGCGATCAGGCATTCAGCAAGTCCATAGATAGTGTTGCTAGCAGAAGCATGGTGAGAAGATGAATCCACATCCAAACTGTCTATTCCACTGAAGACAATTTGTTTCCCCTGCTGTGACTGAAGGAATTCTATGTTTATTATTGAAGTACTACTGAATAGACAGCTAGTGATCTCTCAACAGCCAACCCACAATATGATGCCATGGTGACTGCTCAGTGTTGGAAGATCGAGTACTCAGCAGTGGCAGCAGCCAAACCAGCAGTGGTAGAAGGAAGTCGTGTTTGTAAGTCCATGCACCATCACCACAGCAGCCATCATGCCCATGCTGCTTATGAGTCCCCTGTGCCAGAACTGCAGAGCTCAAGAGCAGACTGGCCAACAATGGCAAACTGGGTCATTTGTATACTTGATTATTAAGATTCCCTCTGCAGAGGGCATATCGGAAGGTACACTGTCATGGGACTGAAATATCCCCATACTCTAGAACCATGCTGATTCATACAACCATGTATTTCCCTTCCAGATTTCCTTATCACAAATCCCACCACCTAATAAGAAATAACAAAAGTCAGAAGACAATTGAATAATAAATTTAAAATGCTTAAAGGAAAGGAAAAACTGTATAGTGAAAATATCATTCAAAAAATGAAAGTGAAATAAAAACACTTTTTGGCAAATAAAATCTGAGAGAAACAAGAAAAAGAGCACAGTAAACATTAAGCAAGTAGAAGGGAGAAAAATCAGTAGAAGAACAGAAATCAATTAACAGAAAACAGGCAAAGATTTTAAAAATCAACAAAGCCAAAAACTAACAAATCTCTAGCAAGAATGATCAAGATTAAAACAGAGAGAATACAAACTTACCAATATCAGAAATGAAAGGGAAAACATGACAAGGATTCTACAAATTTCAGAAAGATAGTAAGGGGAGATTCCAAACAATTTTGTTCCCAAAAAAATTTTACAAAGTAGAGAAAATTGACATTCATTTAAAAGTACAACTTTTCAAAACAGTGCAGAAAGAAATAAAAAATTAAAAGTCTTACCTGTGTTTGAAAACATTCTTAATTATAAGAATTTTCAAGCCCAGATGGCTTCTCTAATGAAATCTACCAAATATCTAAGGAAAAAATAACACTGATCTTAAACACAGTATTTTAGAGGATAAAAGAGAGGGAAGGATACCCAGCTCATTTTATGATGCCAGCAGTACTTTAAATAAAAATATCTGATAATATCTTCACAAAAGAACAGATCAATAGTTTTCATGAGCTTATACGGAAAATCTTAAATAAAACATTATTTAAAAGAATCTTGCAAAACACAATAAAGATAAGAATAATCAGGTATGGTTTATCCCAAAATGCAAGGTTAGATTAACATTTATAAATCTATCAAGGTTATTTACCACCTCACAGAGTAATGGTGGAAAAAAATATGTTATCTCAATAGATAAGAGAAAAATATTTAATGAAATTCAATATTGGTTCATGTTAGAAAAAAAATTGGCAATCTTGGAATAGAAGAGATAATCTTCAAAAATTCCAGCAACTAACATAACACTTAATGATGAAACAGTCAATATTTTCCTTCACAAGTCTGGAAGACGGCAAAGATGTCCACTCTCATGACTTCTATTCAACATTATACTAGAGATTCAAGATAGTGCTAAAAGTCAAGAAAAGAAATAAAGAAACATCAAAAACAAATAATTGCCTGTAATCCCAGCACTTTGGGAGGCCAAGATGGGCAGATCACAAGTTCAGGAGATCGAGACCATCCTGGCTAACACGGTGAAACCCCGTCTCTACTAAAAAATACAAAAAAAATAGCCGGGCGAGGTGGCGGGCGCCTGTAGTACCAGCTACTCGGGAGGCTGAGGTAGGAGAATGGCGTGAACCCGGGGAGCGGAGCTTGCAGTGAGCTGAGATCCAGCCACTGCAGCCCAGCCTGGGAGACAGAGTGAGACTCTGTCTCAAAAAAAAAAAAAAAAGAAAGAAAGAAAGAATTAAAATGTTCTTATTTTCAAACAAATAGAGTGGTAGTAGATTTAGTTAAGTCACAAATGTAAGGTCAATGTACCAAAGTCAATTGCATATCCATATCCAGCAGCAAACAACTGGAAAATTTAAAACTTCAAAGATATATCATTTATAATGGCATCAAAAAACAAAACAAAACAAAACATCTACCAACTAGCCCATAAACCTACTGCCTAGCCACTGCTGGTTGCATTTTATGCCATGGCCTCTAGGATGCATGATCTGGGATTCTTGGGCTGGGTTAACCCACAAGTCCATTATGGAGAACAGAACCTGGGATGAAAGGAAGAGCCATCAGCAGAAAGTTGTCCCAACTTTGCTCTTCAGAGCCCTTCCTTTTATGGAAAAAGATACATTACGTACATAGGACCCTCTTAAGCTAAGAGCCACTCCTTCCTCAGAGGCTGGCCTTATCACAGTAACATTCCCTTCTTTCAAATGGGGAGGTAAAGCATAGATCTATCTGTAAGCAACTAACAACTCAATGTTCTATGGGCTGAGAGTCCCCAAAGCCTCACAATGATGTGTGAGTTCAGATGATGGAGACAGGAGCCTTGAAAAATACGCTTCCCTACAAGGGTAGAGCTTGTCATCTATCTGCCAAGAAAGGTAAGTTGTCCTGAAAATTTATTATCTTGACATCCTCACCTATTTCTCCTTGAATTTCAACAATGCCTGAAGTTGTTTTGGTTGAACTCAACTATTTACGTGCCTTTTCTACAAAAGCCACTGTTGTATGAAAGTGGGGAGGGGAGTATCTTAGGGGAGTCAAGTCCCCTTGTTCCAGTTTTAGCTTTGGCACTAGCACGCCATATTACTTGGTGGACAAGTTCCTTTCTCTCTTTTTCTCTCCTTCAGTTTCCTATATGTAAAATTAGAGCTTTGAATGAGACGACCTCCAAAACCATCATTGCTCTAATTCATTATGCCCTATACACATCTTGGAAGGATTTAAATGTCAATAAATTACACAGAATGAATTAATCCTTTATATAGTATTTTGTGATCTTTGCAAAATATTTTTTCATTCACTACATTGTGAGTTTATACCTCCACCTATAATTCTAAGGCATTGGTATTATTATCCTTATTAAACAAAAGAGAAAACACACTCAAATAAGTTAATAAATTACCCCAGGACCTACAAATAGTAGAAGATATTGGACCAAGAGATAGACATCTTCATTCCCATCCTGGTCCTTTTTCATGTCCCCACAAATTCATCCTGGTATGTGCAGTTAACAATGACACAGACAGCTCCTGGGAGCCACTCAGGGTCCCTTTCCCACTCATGTCAGGGACAACATTACACTGGTCTTTCTCAAAGTCCCAGTGGCTGGTCTCCTTAAGTGGGCTCGTCCCAGAAGGTCTTGTGAACCTCAAATAACCTTCTAAGTTTCTCTCAGTAACTGTGACCATTTGGAGAGAAAACAAATCTATACACAGAGGAATTTTTAAATAAGGTGTTATTTTAACTTTGTATAAGATGCATAAAAAGTTCAGCTTTCACTTGAATTTTTTAATAAGTTAGGCAAAATCAACGTTATTGGCACATGCTCTCCAGGTGAATGTCCCAGGGCCCTCGGTTTAACTTCAGTGCACCCCAGAAACATCAGACTAACCCCCTTTCCCACCCTTTCCCTATCTCCCACAGTCCTCAGGTTCTTCCTCCTTCACCGCTGTATCTCACTAGTAACCCATGAAGTTGCAGAAGTTGCAGGCAGCATAAACGTAGTGGCAAGAACTTTGCTCCAACACTTATAATATCTTATTGACTTATTCTTTGTCTTGTTCAATAAAAGAAGATAATTATTGCTGTTTTGTTAAAGGTGAAATCAGAATCAAGAGCATATTCAGTCATTACAAGAGCACAGAGTATCTTTATGACACAAAATCTCAACACACACACACACAAATGGCCATAAACCTAAATGACTGATAGTATTCAGAATGTCAGTAATCCCAACTTTCCAAGGCACAGCAATTAATTTACTAGAGGAAGATTCTTTTGAGAGAGAGAGAGGACTTGGCCGGGCATGGTGGCTCACGCCTGCAATCCTAGTACTTTGGGAGGCCAAGGCAGGCGGATCACCCGAGGTCAGGAGTTCGAGACCAGCCTGGCCAACATCTGGAGAAACTCCATCTCTACTAAAAATACAAAATTAGCTGGGTGTGGTGGTACATGCCTGTAATCCCAGCTACTTGGGAGGCTGAGGAAGAAGAATCGCTTGAACCAGGAGGCGGAGGTTGCGGTGAGTCAAGATCATACCATTCCACTCCAGCCTGCGCAACAAGAGCAAAACTCCATCTCAAAAAAAAAAAGAGAGAGAGAGAGAGAGAGAGGACTTAAAATATCAAACGCCCAGTGGCACCAGGCATCCTTCTGGGTGCCTACGCTACAAAATTTAGGCCTCACACAAAAAAAACTGTCAACATAAGCATTATTACTCCTATTTTATAGAATAGAGAAATTGAGTTCAAGAGCATTAAGTAACATTGTCCAGGAGCACACAATTTATAAGACATGGATGTAGGGCTGCAAGAGGACAATCTGGGTCCAAAGTCCATGATCTTTTCTCTTTTTCATACAAAGTCTGCAGTGACAGGTAGCTGTCTCAAATATCTGTATATTTGCTGTGATTGGTGTCCTCAAGTCCTCAAATTGCCTACCTTAAAATAAGGGAACAGCTACAGACAGCAGTAAAAACATCTTCACAGAAGCAACTGTAATATTAACACAGGACACAGAAAAAGTATAGCTAGCATTTGTAACATTGTATTTGCTATTTTTTCACATATATCATATTTATTAACATTGTCATTATCATGACACCATGAAGCAGTGATACCCCACTTTGCAAATAAGAAATGAAGAGGCTGTTGTTGTGCTCAACATGGATGTGTTCAGATCTTTGGTAGTTTCTGAAGGTTTCACTATTTTACGGCACGGAGTCATCAAGGCTGATCAAGAATTGTTAATTTGTATTCAATATCTGCTGATGAATAAGAGGAAGGTTTAAAGATTTCTACCAAAACTATAAAAATTTTTGATTCTCAGAGAAAAAAAATCACCGATATGTAAAGAAACCCACCATGCTAAAAAGCTCACCCCTTAACAATGTGCATATCTTTATATTTCTTTTCTCATATACACAGATTCAACTCTGATTTTTGTAAATTAAACTGTTACATGGATAGCTCCTTCTATTCCATTTGATGTAAGATAACTGGTTATAACCACACAAGAGAGGGGAGATTTATACAGAAGCAATATAAGATTATGTTTCCTAAACTGTTATAAAGAGAAACTCATTTAAGGACTCCAAAAATGTTATTGTCATAATCAGATCCACTGGCTCCCTGCTCAGAATTTAGTTCCACTTTGCTTAGTCTTGGAATCCTGACTTCTAGGGAGAAACAGATCAGCTAGCTACCTAGAAACAATTGACTTCCCAAATGCAGGTTTTGTGGGAGCTGTGATCACCACCCCCAAGTAACCCTTGGATGGCCTGCGAATGGTGCTGATAAAGTTTGATAGCTCTACCACTAATCAGTTCCTGAACATTGCCACTTCAGTAGGAGGGAGCGTCCCTGGCAAGGGAGTAGTCTCCTGCGGGGCTAGGGCCGTGCCCTGCTCAATGTCAGTCTTTTCAGCTGAGTGGACAATCTGGCTTAACAGTGGGATGCTGGGGGCAGGAACGCTGGGACCCTGGAGCACTCCTGGTCCTGTTGGTAACTTCATTTCCCAAACGTTCATAATTAAACAGCTTTTATTGAAGTAATCAGCATGAGCTCCTTAGCTTTGTTTTTGCAACCGGTATCGTGTTTATGGAGCCAAATATTGGAGACTTTGATACTGAATACCTCCTCGGATGTGTTAACGTTGGCATGGTCTCTAGATTCTGAAGATGCTGGGCTGCCTCAGCACAGCCTCCCCTCCAGCCCTTAGCATATCAGCCCCCCATTCCTACCCCCAAACCACAAAGCAGCAGTTCTCCTGTAAGACTCACTTACAATATTTCTCCTGAAAGTCCCATGGAATGATGTGCAATTGAAACAGGGTGAAATATGAGCTCAAAGTGTCTGTCAGACCAGAAGTTTTCAAAGAAAACATTTCTTAAATCTTGTGTTCACTGCTGTTTCAGCAGGCCAATTAGATTGGATGGGACTTGGGGGAAGCTGTCGCCAGTCACTGCAGCAGGAATAGCAAACAAGACTTAAAGCAAATAAATGAGCCTAAAACTGGCATCCCAGAGGCCCCGGGCCAATGACCTCCTTCATTCCCCAGGCAGGATGGCCAGCCCACCCTCTGGGACTAAGGGCCAAACTACAGGTTAATCAGATGAGACATTAGTTAGCAGCCTTGATTACTAGAAAGTAATTAATCAGGGAAAGTCTCCAAACAGAAGGAGAATAAATAAACAGGCAGGCATATATAAGCCCATTTTGGCTCTAGATAACACTGTTATCCAGGTGTCCCGCGGGGGCAGAGGCCATCTATCTTTCTCAGTTCTTCTTAGGAAATATGGCAACATTTCTCACATTTTTTCCAAAAAATGCAAATCCAAGAAGGCTCTGAATCAGAAAGAGATTATGGAAAAGAGACTATGGAAAAACTACTTCAGGAAAAGTTCTGAAGGGGGGATTTGTGATGAGCCTTGCCTTATCCTTTATGTCTGTGTTGATTGTATGTAAATTCTGCCTCATTTTGACATTTCAAAAAAGTTTGATGTAGGTTTCCAAACTCCTACCCATTTGCAGACAACCAAGGACTCAGGTGGTGTTCCTAGCGTTCAAGGAGTCCATTGGTTTCTTAGCCCTTCAAAACTCTAGCCAGCTTAAAAGACTGTTGGGAAAGATTTCTTTAAAAATCAGATCTTCTGAAATTACTGGTTTCTTCAACTTTGATTAGGAGCAAGGATGACTGAAAACAATGGGAACACAATGTAGTTAATCCAAGTAGAAAGTGTCAGTCATTGGTTCAGTTTGACCTGACCTATCACATCAAATAGAATCATTTGTCCGTGTTGCATCATTTTCCTTCTGGAGAAACAACAAAAAAAAATGTCAGCAACTTGAGAATGTGTGTAATGTAAACACGGCTGTGTTAGCTCAGCGTCAGGAAAAGCACACCCAAACGTAAGTCAGCACAGGACATCCTCTGCTCCCAAGACAAGCGCAATGGTTTTAACCTAATGACCTGCTCTTAAACAGCTCTACAGAAAATCACAATTAAATAAATACCACTTAATAGTAGAGATTTGTTTCACTGCCAGATTATTTGTGGGGAGAGAAAGAGGAGGTTGGATGAGTCACTTAATCTTTAATTATAAAATTAAGGTAGTTTCCAAATATTGTTATGAATTCAACCTCAAGCTACATTTTAAAAATACCACAAAAATGGGTTAGAGGCATTCTGGAATAAAACAAAAAGGCAGAGAATAGAAGGTATGGAGAGACAGTATACCAAAAGTTACAGTTGTACTGTTCTATTGGCTTAAACTAAAGTTAAGCCTAGTGACTTTCCTTCAGCCCAGTGATTAAGAATGTGAGACCAGAGTTATATAAAAATCATGACACATACACCAGTGAACCAATGAAAAATTCAGCCCCATGTGTTGCAGTGGAATAATACAGGACAGGGGGTCAGCAGTGCTGAAGTCAAGGCCTGGCTCTGCCGCCTTCTGGAGCACCAGGAAGGAATTAACTGGAATGGAGGAGGGAGAGCTGTTATATCTTATAAGTGACAAAGAGTAATCAGAAGAGCACTTCCAGAGTCCAGTGACTTGGTCAGCCTTTTCCAAAAAGGGCATACAGGCAAAAGTGACACTCTTTTTCACTTAAGAGCTTATTCTTCCTCTCTTTCTCCCCTCTCTGGAAAGCCTCATTCTCCTTGTTTTTTCCCATCGCATTTTTTAATTAAGATGTTTTCAATCAATGTCTCTCATTGTTTCAAGTAGATGCCAACACTTGTATCTTTGAGCAGGTGACCTGGTGAAGGCTTTGGGATCTCCAAGAAAATCCAATCATATGTTTATGTCACCCCATAGGCCTTTTCACCCTCAAGATACTGATGATTGTGCCCAGAGGAAAACTGGGGCTTAATGGACAACTGAGTCCTGCAAAACCTTTTCCTCTTAGTGCCACAAGAAATCCCTAAAAATCTAGCCTTTCCAGAAACAGCTACAAGTCCCTCTTCTCTGATTGCACACCATTGTTGAGATCCAGAAAGACCCTCACTCTGCTGGTTGGCCACACTCTTCCACAGAGGCAAAGGAAGGGCCATGAAATGGTAAGCGCCACTCTGGAGCACTGCCTCCCCCTAAATCAACTTCTCAAAACTTACCAGTTAGGCATTCATTGATTATATCATGAGAAATCAAAGTCTTTATAAGAGCAGGTGCCATGTTTTCTTCATGATGGCATCTCCACTCCAAGTACATAGAAGGCATGAACACAGTACATGTCATTCACTTCACATTTACCAATCAGCTCCCTGAGCCCAGCCCTTTGTTGTCTCTGAACATGCATAAAAAGAATATGTAGCCCCTCGGTTAAAGAAGCTTAGAATCTAATAAGGGACACAAACATATAAATGGATCATTTTAATTCTGAATGACATGTTATGCTAGATATAGCAGAAGGATTAATAATTCTATCCCTTAACCCATGTCAGATGTAGTTGAAAGGTGGGTATCTCTTTCCTTTAATCCATGCTAATGATCTCCACATCATGTTGATCTCTAGAAAATCACTCACCAAAGCAAGACATAGCAAATAGTTATTTCTGAGGGCTTTAACAGCAGTTCAAACTCCAGATTGGGGATGATAGCTCTAAGTCACTCTGATGGTCAGACTGTGCCTGAAGATCTCACACTCACAGAAGGACCATGAGAAATGAGAACATACTCAGGGAAGGATGAACAAGACGGTGAGTTACACTCAAAGCCATTTCTAAGAGGGAAGAGAGCCATGATGTTCTAGCTGGGCAAAACACTCAGATCTCTGAGTAATCTGTATGTGCCTCAAGGGGAAAAGCTATGTAGTGCTTATGTGGTGCAGCCTCATATGATTGCACAAGTGATGGTCTCTGCGAATGGGGCTCCCTAGAGTTGTGTAGTACACAACTGTAAAATCACACACGGTAGCCTCATGTTCATCTCCACATGAAGAGCAGCCTTTTGATGAATGTTTGATGAATGAAACTCTTTGCTCTCTTCAAATAAGTGAAAAGCTAATTGCAAAAGATAGAGCAGATCTTTCATTGCTTTAGTTGTTTCCCAAGATGGCAAAAGTAACGCCAGTGGGTACACAAGCCAGAGAGAGGTAAAAGCTTTTCAAGTTCAGAAGACTTTTCTATGAAGCAACACAGCCGACTAATGAAAGATGACTAGAGGACAGCTGTGAGCTCCTCTCACCAACCCTCAACCTGAGTAGAGAGGAGATGAGTGGTTTTCAGGATTGGTGGAGAATATTCCATTTTTAGAAAAGGAAGTGGGGGTTGGGCTAAAGTCCAAGGCTGCCTTTAGTTCCTAATAAAGAGCAAACTGTTGTAAAATGGCACTACTTGGAGCTTCCAATGCCTGGCAGGAGGTAACCATGAGCCTAAGTGGCGCCTGAAAGAGTTAAATTTACAATCAGCTCCAAAACAATTTTAAGTCATTTCTTGTCAAATCAAATGCTTCTAAATGACTTATCAAGTCAGAAAATGCCAAGCATTACCACGTGGGCTTGCTCAGCAGGCCCAGGGGTCCACAATGCTGTTTGACGGCATTCTGCGCACAGTGGAAGAAGGACTACATCGCATTCCTCCTAATCTGATGAATCCTTGCCATAAATTCAGCCCAGGCAGCCAGTGGGGTGGCTGCTGGCTCACAGAGAAGGGGAGGGGGCCACTTTACAAGAGCCAGAGGAGACAGCAAGCAGCCAAGCCCTCCACAAGGAGCTAGTAAATCAGCAGTCAGTGGAAGCTATATGTGGAAAAGACAGGTCCACCTACACAGGGGGCCCAGAGCACAGGTGGACATAGGCAGGAGAGGAAGACAGTGTGCTCTGGGTCAACTAGTAGCTGTGGGATCCTGGGACCCACATAGTGAGGGTGTAATAGAGCACAATTAGACAAACTCTTCCTGGATGATTTCTGCATATTGGGTGTTAGACCAGCAAGCACCATGCTGGATGTTGAAAATACAGACCCACTGACAGAGAAGATACCTGCCAATTAACAGCTCACATTCCAGAGGAGAGACCCATTTAAGGAAAAAGATTGCATTAGTCTGCTATGACAAAATACCATAGACTGGATATCTTAAAAAAGAGCCATTTATTTCCTCACAGTTCTTGAGGCTAGGAAGTATCAGATCCAGGTCCTGCAGGGTCAGGTTCTAGTGAGGATTCAGCTCGCTCCTGATTTGGAGATAATGACCAATGCTCACAAGGTGAAGAGACCATGAGCTCTCTCGGATCTCATCTTATAAGGACACAAATTCTATTGAATCAGGGTCTTACCTTTCCAACCTTAATTACCTCCATAAAGGCCCTAACTCCAAATACAGATATGCCAAAGGCTGAGGCTTCAATATATGAATTTTTCGGGGAATAAAATCATCCAGTCCATAGCAGGGCTCTATAAAATAAACTCTAATAAGAGGTACTAGGTGCTATCATATGAGGCAGCAAAGCCCTGTGAAGTCACACATCTGACCAAGTGGCTTGGGAGTGCAGGAGAATAATCAGGAAAAATGTCATAGAAGAGGCACCTGACCTGAGCCATGTTGAATAAGCAAGAGTCACTCAGTGAAAAAAACAGAAGAAGGAACCCACATAGGACGGTGGTTGAGAGTACATGCCTGGAGTTGAGCTGCCTGGGTTGAAACCCTCCTCTTATCCTACTAGTTCTGTGATCCTAGATAAGCACTAGAACTTCTCTATGAGCCTCAGTTTTCTTGGCTATAAATTGGAAATAATAGAGCCTGTCTGACAGAGTTGTTGTTGGCTTAGCAAACAGTCCTACCTAATATTACATGGCATCCCAGGCAGAGCATGGCTGACGGCTGTAAATTTCATGAGTCCTGTTTGGGAAAGGGCAAGTAGTTCAATGTGGCTTGGCTTAGGGAACATTAAGGAGAGGACGAGGACATGGGTGAGCTTAGATTGGAAATTTATTTAATGCTTTGCCAACAAGCTTGACCTTTATCCTCAGAGCTCTCAGGAGTCTTTGGGGGAAGAGTCCTCCAAAGTCACATAAGGAGGCATAGATTTTAGGAGATGGCTCTGGGGTCTGAGTGAGGTGGGAGCTGAAGAGGAAATGGGGTAGGAACAAGGTTTAGTGCCCTAGATGGCATCCAGGAAACCTGCCCCAACACCAACTCCACCTGGCAGCCAAGTCCCTTTCCACTCCAATAAGCACTGGCTGAACCATGACATGCACAGCCCTGTGTCAAGGCTGTCACTGAGACCCTGGTCCCAGCCCTAATCTACTCAGGGGTTCAGAATCCTCCATAGTCTTTGCAACACATCTTTCAGTCTTTCCCCAACACTGCTCAGCAGGCAGGCTGGGGCCAGCCAAGCAGATAGGAGGGTCTTGCTGGATGGAGTGGGCTTCACCCATCTCTTTCTCTCTGTTCCCGTGCTATCATTGTGGATCTTCTTGCCTGGCTCTGAATCATTCTTTCCCCACTTATTAGTACTGTGTGACCTATGGCAAGTCATTTAACCTTTCTGAGCATCCATTCCTTCATTTGCCTAATATTAATACTTAATTCATAGGCTTACTGTAAGGAATATTATAAACATTTAGCAAAGAATCTGGTACATGCACTCACATTTGCCTGCAAGAAACCTAAAGCCCTCTGCCAGTATCTTTTAGTCCATAAGCCTATTCTCAATCCACTAACCTTCAAGGCCACCTCTGTCCCATCACTGTCCACTCACTCTGCCCTCAGAAGCTAACCTATGTTACAGTCCTCTGGGCACTTTGTTTCTTCATCCCCAAACAACTCCCTGATAGAGAGGTCTCACAAGGCACACACACACACACACGTATATATATTTTAGACAAAGTCTTGTTCTGTTACCCAGGCTGCAGTGCAATGACACGACCTCAGCTCATTGTAACCTCCACCTCCTGGGTTCAAGAGATTCTCCTGCCTCAGCCTCCTGAGTAGCTGGGATTACAGGCACCGGCCACTACACCCAACTAATTTTTGTATTTATACTAGAGACAGGGTTTCACCATGTTGGCCAGGCTGGTCTCAAACTCCTGACCTCAGGTGGTCCACCTGCTTCATTCAGCCTCCCAAAGTGCTGGGATTACAGGTGTGAGTCACTGCACCTGGCCACATATCTCTTGTCTATATGTCCTCTTAGCACCTAGAATATGAGATTGTGTGTAGATCTGCACTGGGCAAATGTCTGTGCTAAATCAGGCTGTGAGAGGTAAACATCACAACACCAAGATCCACCCACCCAATGGACCATGTCCACATCCCCTCATAAGAATTTTTTTTTTCTCCTGACAATAAGCTCTAATGATTGGGCCAGAAGATAGTGCACATTCACTGAAAGCCTGCTAATAAAATGACTAGTCACATATGGCATGGTCCCACCCAAAAACATGAGCTAAGACACTGAGGGGATTCTGTTAAGAATGTTGTTCCGACACAAAATGAAAATCAGGCAGGGGGCAACAAGAAGTGAAACTGAAAGAAGTTTGAAAACCCTGGAGTCAAGAGAGCCATTGAGTAAAATTACAGAGTTGAAGCTATAGGGGCCCACAGCAAGCAAAACTTATGAAAAACCAAAAATTATTAGTCATAATAAAAACTGCATTATTAAAGACCTACTATGCACCACCCACTGAGCTAGGCACTGTACAAAGATTTTTTTTTTTTAAGAAAAAACCGATGAGTGGGTACTATTATTAGTCCCATTTACAAAAGAATTTGAGTCACAGAATGGTTAAATACCATGAGCTCTCCATTGCCTTTATTCCCTCCTCGATTTCTTACAATAAACCCTCATGCTATCCCCTATGCCCACCTTCACATTAGAGTAGCATGGGTGAATCTGCTCCTTGGAACCAAAGCAGAAAGCACTGTGGAACAAGGACTGCACACAAGACATGAAAATGTGCAAAAGGGCGAGGACATGAAGATGCACCCCATTACCCATGGCCTAGGCCAGCCCTACTGTTCTGAATGGTTTCCTGGACCCCCAGCTTATAGAAACTACCAATTCTCCTGGGTCCTGAATGTTTGTGCCATGTACAGCCATATGCTGTCTAATATCCTTAATAATCTTTTACATATCATTCCTTTTCTTCCCAGCCAGCCTGCGAACTCTTGACAGAGATCATGCCTTCTCATGTTGTTTGTTCTTTCACAAATGAGAGTGCCCTAAACATTTACAGAAATCATCCCCCTAGTTCTGTTCAAAGTGCCAGTGATCCCACCCATGTACACAGAATCCTGCAGGGCCTTGCAAAGGCATCAGACCCCTTGGGTGTAATCTGAGAACCACTAGCAGAGTAAATAAATCCCTGCCCTGGTGGCAAATACTTCCCTTTACCTCTTCCCTTATAAAAGCAAACTTCTCCTGTCCCATCTCACAAGTGCTCTCTAATGGATTCTTTGTTTTGTTTATTCCACTTAGTTCAAGCCAGAAGCAAAAAAAAAAAAAAGGAGAGAGAGAGAAAGTGCATGAGAAACCACCTAGCACAGTGCATGGCATAGAGTCAGGAACTCTGTGTTTCCTCCAATGTTACCTTATTTGAAATGTGCAACGTTTAGTGTTTTAAATGGCCCCCAAAAAATAATTGGGCAGTGGGTGACATTGCCAAGAAGCTTGCTTCTCAGCATGTGTGCAGACTTGCCGCATGTAAGCAAGAACAATATAAACTTCAGGCACTCATCTCTAGGGCCCCCAGATGGTCCCCTTAGAGAGTTATCAAGGGAGAGTTAGACTAGTGCACACCTCCCAATTAGGGGCCTAGCTCAGGATTCATTTGCAGGTTCAGCCTCAGCAGAAATTGCTTCCAATGGACTGGGCTGATGAAGTGAGCCTTGACTTCAGAAAATAGCAGATGCTAGTATTTGTCAAGCTGAAAGCCTCATGCAAAATCCAAAGTCGCAAGAAAGGAATCCAAAAAATTTCCAAAATTAAAAAATTAGCCAGGCATGGTGGTGTGTGCCTGTGGCCACAGCTACTGGGTTGGCTGAGGCAAGAGGATCAATTGAGACCAGGAGGTCGAGGCTATGGTGAACCTTGATTGCTCCATTCACTGCACTCCAGCCTGGACAACAGAGAACTCTGTCTCAAAAAACAAACAAGCAAAGAAACAACAACAACAACAATTTCCAAATCCAAGAAATCAAAGTCAAGCCATGAAGACTGGATAGGGGTCAACAGCAGGTAGGGGTCAACAGAAGTGGGAATAGCAAAGGTGAAGGGGGAACAAGGACTTTCAGAGTGATTGTCTACGCAGTGTTTTGCAAACATTTTTCAGTTCAAAAGTAGATGAACTCTTTTTACAAATAAAAGCATATATGAAACCCAAACACCTAGATTTTTAAAATCCATTTTTATTAATAAATTAGGTATATTTACCAATTAAGAAGACAATTGATAAGAATGATTAACTTTATTAACATAAAAATTTGAAATCAAAGATGACAGCCACAGCTTTATATCACCCTCAGCATCCCACTTATTTTAGTATTTTGCTCTGATTCTATAGTTTCAAAAGCTTTATAAAAATCCTGGTCACAAAAACAAGGTTTTGTAAATGATAATGGTTCTTTTCAACTAACTGCTTTGCAATGAGAATAATTTAGACAGCAATGATAGGAAAGGCTTTATTTTGAAATCTACAAAAAAATGAACAGATATATTGAAGAAAAAATCAAATTTACAAAATCACTGAGAGAGAGATCCCTTTGGTTTAAAAATCCCCAACTAAGAACATCTGATATTTGCCACTTGAGTCACAGACTGGCATAGGCTGGAAGCTTTGGCCAGTTGGCCTGTCATTAAGTTTCTTTCTGTACAGAGAAGACAACAGTCAAAGAGGCCCCTGGTGGGGAACTGGTGAACAACCCAACAGTTCAAGTTAAGAAGAAAGAAAATCCCGAAGCCATACCATCAAGTAGCTTAAGAGTACTAGAAAGAAGCAAAAATATTTGGAGTCTGATGAGCTCAAGACAAAACCTCAGATGTGTCATTTACTAGCTGTGTGACCTGGGTAAGTTACTTAATATATCTGAGCCTTAGTGTTCTCATCTCTAAAACAAAGATGCTAATTTTCTTTCACTGGATTGTTTTGTATATTAAATGGGATGCAGTGTGTACAGGCCTGACCATTTAGGCATTCTGCAACTAGGACCAAGGATGGAACAGCACTGACCAGAGGGAGGGGGACACAGAAGCCCAGTGATTATCTCTGGGGAGCCTGATACAGATTTGGAAGTATCTCCAAGAGTAGGCCTTCATCACGTGGGGAGGTGGAGGGAGGAAACAGCAGGATTTACTTGTTTTTTCCTGCCTCCATGGGCATTGATACAGAGGACAAAATAGAGTTCAAATAAACAATCAGAGGAGGTGGAGGTAAAGGTCACAAAGACCAGGAAGAGCTATCAACACACTCTGGAAGCCCGAGGAGGACCTTTGTACCCTAGTGATCACTCCGGGGATTCCTCTGAGTGCAGATTGCTACAGAAATACCCTACAGTACCTTCCTCCCAAAAGTCTGCAGTGAGGTCTTCCAGAGACAGGGAGATGGTAATACCCATGCCACACTCTACAGCAAACCCAGCAGAAAGGAGTGCACACCAAGGTGCTGTTGCTTGACAGTGTCAACCCCAACCCTGTGCCTTGACACACACATTACCTTCCAGGGCATTCCAAGATGGCCGAATAGGAACAGCTCCAGTCTGCAGCTCCCAGCGTGCTCAATGCAGAAGACAGGTGATTTCTGCATTTCCAACTGACACACACATTACATTTTAAGAGCATCACTTCACTAATGGAAGTTCTGGACACCCCTTCCCTGTTCTAGATCAAAGTCCTGTGTTCTCTGATCACTTCCAAAATCAAAATAGCTGACTGACCCCATTCACTTGTCTGAGTCCTAGAGAATTTACCTCCTAAATTCAACCCCACTGTGATCTCTTCTTTGACCAGGATCATAATCTTTCATCTGCTCTAGGCTACTTACCACCACCCTAGCTAGCTGACTTAGCGTCCACCCCAACACTGCTACCAGGTCTGTCTCATCCCTTATAAGAGATGAGCCAGGATGAGATGCAAGAGTAGATTCTTCTGGGAAAGAAAGCGAAGCCCCAAACACCTCAGCTTTTCCCACAGTGTGGAGGAAGAAAACACCTTTCCACTTTGTCTGATATCTTCTCCCAGGCAGTTGTCGAATCCTAGAGGTTCGCTTTGCTCCCCATTGCCAATCTGTGACTCCCAGCTTAAAGCACTGTGAGTTAATCCAAGTTGCTTCTTGCTGGGATAATATATCAAAGGAGGGAGAGTACACACTCCCTCCTAATGGATCTCTTAACAAACTTACATAAAGATCACCAATTCACAGAGATCATTGTCCTAGTGACACAGAGCTATAATTGATTACTGTGACTTTGATGCTTAGAGAGTGATTCATTAGAGCCTCATTATCTCTGTCATTTTTAATGAGAAGAGTTGGGTGATACATAAACACAGTTATGACAGGCAAAGAAAAAGCAAACAGACCAGAGAAAAAGAGAATTACAGAGGTTCCTGCAAGGTGAAGCCTTTCTTTACCAGAGGGATAAGAGAATTGTGTGAGATGCTCTTTCAGAAATTGCTATGATGTAAGGCTATAGCCAGACGTTAGCAGTGCAAGGCCATGCCGCCTTTCCAGGAATATCTGGGTATAAAGCACAAAGCTCCACAATAATCACAATTAAATAAGTGACTGGGGAATTATGGCTGCACTATTTCCGAGGTGTACTTGATTTGCCTATAGGAATTGCACAGTGGAATCCATAGTCATGCTAACCTTTACTGAAAAGGCACTCCAGGTCAGTAACTAGGGCACTACAATCATTCTCACTTCACAAGTAGATCATCATTTTATACCTGTATCATGAACCCTAAGGAACTTGACAAAACCATTTCATTACTATCTCCAGGAGAAGGTCACTTCTCATTCATCTTGAATCCATCCTGTTATCTAGCAGAATGCCTGGTACAATGAGTACTCTAGATTGTGTGATGAAGTACCAGAGTTTCGTTGTACAATGGTACTACCCATCTCACCAAAACACTGTCATTTTTCTTCTGAACATTCAAATTGGCCATTTAAGTCTCTATCTTACGTAAATTATCAGTATATCCAGTTTTTCTTTCTAGGGACTTTCTTTGCCTAGAATTGTTCACAAGGTCAACGTTTAATCGAACTTAAAAAGCTACTCCTACTTTCAAACTGCAAGTAAAGTAAAACCTAGAGATGCTACTTTTCCAGTGATGGACATCAGGTTGCCTCCAATCTTTTTTACCAAAAAAAAAAAAAAAAAAAAATGCTGCAATGCTCATCCTTATGTATATGGCCTATGGAACTGTGAGAGCATTTTTATGCTGGATCATAGAGTATGTATATACTTAATTTGACCAAGTACTGCCAGATGGTTCTTCAGAATGTCTGCATCAGTCTACTCTAACCCAGCAAAGCATGAGGGTTATGTTATATGCCTGCACCTCCCCTCAACACTTGGCATTATCAAATTTTATAATTTTAGCTAGAATAATATATGTCATTATTATTGTTTAGCTTGCAGCTAAATTGCATCTCTTCATTTACTTGCTGGCCTTTTTCATTTTTTAGCATAGCAGATAGTAAATTTTGAGTTTTTAATTATTGCCATTTTTATTATTTTTTCAACTTTCTATAATTTATAAAAATGTTTAATTTTTTTATTTCAATAGCTTTCAGGGTACAAGTAGTTTTTGGTTATGTGGGTGAATTGTATAGTGGTAAAGTTTGAAATTTTAGTGTACCCATCACCCAAGTAGTGTACATTGTATCCAGCATGTAGTTTTTTACCCCCCATGCCCCTCTCACCCTCCTCCCTCTGACTCTCCAATGTCCATTATATCACCCTGCATGCCTTTCATGTACTCATAGTTTATCTCCCACTTGTAAATGAGAACATACAGTAGTTGGTTTTCTATTCCTGACTTACTTCACTTGGAATAATGGCCTCCAGTTCCGTCAAGTAACTGCAAAACACATTATTTTGTTCTTTTGTATGGCCAAGTAGCATCCCACTATATACATATGTGTGTGTGTGTGTGTGTGTGTGTGTGTGTGTGTGTGTGTGTGTGTGTGTATGTGTGTATATATATAACTATATAACATTTTCTTTATTGGCTCACCAGTTGATGAGCACTTAGGTTGTTTCCATATCTTTGCAATTGTGAATTATGCTGTGATAAACATATGCATGCTCATGTCTTTTTGATATCATGACTTCTCTTCCTTTGAATAGATGTTCAGTAGTGGGATTGCTGAATTGAATGGTAGATCTACTTTTGGTTCTTTGAGATTTTACTAATTTACATTCCCATTAGCAGTGTATAAGCATTCCGTTTTCACCACATCCACACCAAAATCTATTGTTTTTTGACTTTTTAATAATGGCCATCCTGGTTGGGGTAAACTGGTATGTCCCTATGATTTTAATTTACATTTCCCTGATAATTAGTGATGTTGAACATTTTTATATGTTTATTAGCCATTTATTAGCCATATGTATGTCTTCTTTTGAGAAATACCTATTCGCATTATTTGCCTACCACTTTTTTTTTTTGGAGACAGAGTCTCGCTCCGTCGCCCAGGCTGGAGTACAGTGGTGCAATCTCAGCTCACTGCAAAGTTCACTTCCCGGGTTCAAGTGATTCTCCTACCTCAGCCCCCTGAGTAGCTGGGATTACAGGTGCCCACAACCACACCTGGCTAATTTTTGTATTTTTAGTAAAGATGGGGGTTCACCATGTTCCCCAGGCTGGTCTCGAATCCCTAGCTTCAAGTGATTTATCCGCTTCAGCCTCCGAAAATGCTGGGATTACAGGCATGAGCCGGCCATGCTGTGCAGAAGCTTTTTAGTTTAACCAGGACCAATTTGTCTTCATTTTTGTTGCATTTGCTTTTGGGGTCTCAGTCATAAATTTTTTGCCTAAACCAATGTTCAGAATAGTTTCTTCTAGGTTTTCTTCTAGAATTTTTATGGCTTCAGGTCTTAGATTTAAGTCTTTAATCAATTCTGAGTTGATTTCTGTATATATTGAGAGACAGGGATCTAGTTTCATTCTTCCATATGTGGCTATCTGGTTTTCTGAAGACGATTTATTGACCGAGGTGTCCTTTTCCCAATTTATGTTTCTGTATGCTTTGTCGAATATCAATCAGTTGTTAAGTATTTGGCTTTACTTCTGGGCCCTCTATTCTGTTCCATTAGTCTATTTATCTACTTCTATTATCAGTACCATGCTGTTTTGGTGACTATTTGCTGACCTTTTGGATCTTTTCTTGAGTAAATTGGTTGTACGTTTCCTTGGCTCATTATTCTACTGGGGTTCCTCTCTTTCACATATTAATTTACAAGAGTTGTTTTTATGTCATAGATATTAATATCTGTGTTAGAAATTACAAGAGTATTATTGCAATTTTTATACTGTTATTAGCTTTACTTATGATTTTCTTAGATTTGACATAATCAAATTTATCAATTTTTTTATTTTATGCATTGTATTTTAAAGGTTTTATTGAAGAAGTGATTTTTCTTTCCAGGCATCAAAAATATTCTCCTATATTTTCTTCCATTAACATTATAGCATTTCCTTCAATATCTAAGACTTTCATCCATCTAAAGTTTACCCTTCTATGTTGTCAAGAAATTTTTTTATATTATGAGGCAGTTTTTTCCAAATCTAACTACTAAGCTACTTATCTCTCCTAACCCATTGACTTGTTGTGCCAGTTTTCTTTAATATTAGTTTCCCAGATATGGGTATAAATATACATAGATATGAATATAGATATTTAGATATAGAAATACAGATGTAGATATATGTGTCCGAGTTCTCTATTCTGTTCTACTGAATTATTAGTCTCTTCATATAAATATCGCATGTTGTAACATATCTTAGTATCAGGCCAAAAATAATCTCTTTACTCTATTTTTTAAGACTGACCTAGCTATTCAAGGACTTTAATTCTTCCATGTAAGTTTTAGAATGTTTTTATCAAGTTCTTCAAAATACCCCACTAGAATTTTAAATGGAATTATGTTGATTTATAAGTTAATTTAGGGAGAAAGTTTGATAATATTAAGTCATTCCATACAAAAACTAGGAATGTATATCCATTTAAATAAATCATCTTGTATGTACTCAAATAGAATTTGACATTTTTATATAAATCTGTGTATGTCTTATTAAGGTAACTTCTAGATACTTTATAATTTTTATTGATATGAAGGTCTTTGTTGTTTACATTTTTTAGTTGATAGTTTATTATTGCTGGTGAAAATAATGTTAAATATATTTAAGTTGATTCGGGATCTGGCAAACTTATTGAATTTTCTCATTACTTCTAATAGTTTACCTGGGTTTTTTTCCTTCTATGGAAGCTTCTTTTAGTTTTATTTTATCAGTTCCCTCACTGAGCCAACTGATAAAATAAAAATATTCCAAAGAAAATATTTTAAAAGAAAAATTATAAATTATAAAAGAAAAATATTTCTTTTTGGAATTTTTTCTATTTGGAGATTATAGATTCAACAAGCTGAATAACTTTAAAAAAAAATAACTACATAGCAAGTAATGGGAACCAAGAAGAAAGATCTAACTATGTATGTTTTAATGTAGAACATGTTCTATGCAGAAGCTACAATTGGAAGTAGATATTCCTCTTGGATCGCTTAGATTTGTGAATATTGTTTAAAGTAAATTTGCTTTGTTTCACAGTTGTATTGACAATGTTGTGCATAGATAAAACTGAGACATAAAAGTTATACTAAGGTTTATAAAAACAGGTTTTCAACAGCTTGCGTTCAGCAAATATCTTGTGAAAAGAAGTAGAAGAGTATTTGTTATGCGGCGACACTAACAGTTGTAGCGCAAGGACGTTCACTCAGTCTGAGTCACCATGACTGGAACACTGACTATGGCATGTGTCCTCCCAAGAAATGTCTGCCGCTACACTGTTTCCTCTTGCCAGCTCTACCTTTCTGCATCCTTCACCCTCTGTCCTCTTTACACTTTTGGCTACAGTAGGCACAGGTTAAAGTCCTCCAACTGGAAACATTTGTGAAAACTGTTCCAAGTTCCTTGAACTTTTGTCAGTTTTGTGGTATGCACTTCAAACAGTGGCAGATGTTTCCCCTGTGCTATTCATAGCCTCCCTCCAGTTTCAAAGCAGGAAGAGCCCTGAAGCAAATAAGGGCTATCTCTTGCTAAAAGCCTGAATATTATACCCAAAAAGAAAATTCAGCTTGAAAGGAATATGTCACAAGCTTCAAGATCCTTTGGTGGATTTTTAAATGACGGAAGTAACCCTGATCACACAAAGGTCACTTAGAATACCCATATTCTTTCATACCACCCAAGCCTTTCCTGAGTTCTTGTCTTACAGCCTATCAAAGAGCAACTGGAAGGCTTCTGTGGCTCCCCCCACCAGCAAACATGAGATTCCATTCCCATCTTGGACAAGGAGCTAAGAATCACCCCACTCTCGAGTAAGTAGTGGGGTCTGCCATCATGAAAACTGGCTCCCCAAGGAATGAGCTGGGGAAGGAAGGAAGGAGGGACTGACACTGGGACATGAATCTCATTCAGCTCTTTTAAGACAGGCACATGCTGCCACCTGGTTCCCATTACAGCCTCACCATAGTGAGATTTGGCCACTGAGGCACCCAGGTGGAAGAATGAGGCTCAGGCCCTCAGTGCTTAGAGCCGGAGAATGTTCCCAGCATATCACAATTACAGAAACATCTGTGCCCAACAGCTTTCCGTTGAACTGCTGTGAAAATTTACAGTGTTCGATTGCTTTCAGAATTTCTCACTTCTTAGCCTAAGGCAGGGTGGTCCCAAGGCTGCCAGTGAATTGCAGCAGGAAGGGAGAGAGATCACAGTTTCCAAGGTTTGGATGAAATGTGGCACAAGGGTGTGAGGGGTGAGCCTGGAGCCCCAAGTGCTATGGGGTTCCATCAGCTGGTCATCTTTCCTTCCTTTTTTGTTTGATCAACATATACTTCCTAAGCATGACGTGAACTGACTTCACCATGGATAAAAATCTCAGTAAGGGTTGGTCTTCAAAAAGCCAAGAATTTAGAGAGAAGTAACCATTGGTTAAAATTGATATGAATAATATACAATATTTTTATTTTGAAACTACAAGACAATAAAGTTTTCATGCATTATACAAAATATGTAAATAAACTCTGTTTAGAAGTACCATCTACAACAGCACAAATCAAATTAAGGCCTCAAACTAGCTATGTGAGCATCACCTGGTATCTTGTTAGAAATGTAAATTCTGACACCCCCCACCCACCTCACCTACTAGTTGGGATTAATCCTAGGAATCTGTAGATTAAAAAGCTCTACAGGTGATGCTCACTAAAGCTTCAGCAGTATTGACCTAGAATATAAACAACAACAGCAGCAAAATCCTAAGCAAATAGGATACCCAAAACAACCCAACTTGATTTTTCCAGGGGGACCAGGAGAAAAAAGCAAGAAGGATGGACTGGCCATTGTAGCACAAGAGAGCGTCACAAGCATTTGGAGGTAGGAGTAGATTAATAATTCTAGGAGCAGTAGTAAGAGCCAGTAGAGGGAGGAATTAATAAAGTCTTGAAAAATCATGGAGTATATATGAGGATATTTTGTTATTTAGACCTTGTTAATATACGCTGTAATGCAAAGACCGCCCAACAATTTAAGAATAAACTATGCTTATAGTTTTAGATAGGGACTGTGTATAGTTGTAAACAATGGCCAATCAAGGCCTCTGTCATTGTTTACATAACATCCCCACAACCATCACTACCACCTTACTATCCTATGAATCAAGGGTTTTCACTTTTTCCATCTTTTAAATGTTTTCCCTCTTTGTTAGAATGATATTATATTTTACCTAGAGGCAAAATGTGTAGCAGAGAGACAAGCCAGCTGCTCTGCTTGAGGAGGGCACCGGGCTGCCAAACCCTTCTATTTCCAGCGTTGAGAGAATTCAACAGAACTTCCAGAAACTTTGTATCGTGAAGTTAAAGAAACCTGTGTGGGCCGGGCGTGGTGGCTCACGTCTGTAATCCCAGCACTTTGGGAGGCTGATGCGGGTGGATCACGAGGTCAGGAGATCGAGACCATCCCGGCTAACGTGGTGAAACCCCATCTCTACTAAGAATATAACAAATTAGCCGGGCCTGGTGGCAGGCGCCTGTAGTCCTAGCTACTCGGGAGGCTGAGGCAGGAGAATAGTGTGAACCAGGGAGGCAGAGCGTGCAGTGAGCCAAGATCGCGTCCCTGCATTCCAGCCTGGATGACAGAGCAAGATTCTGCCAGAAAGAAAGAAAAGAAAGAAACCTGTGTGTGCTCCTCAAACATTCTGGTTCACTGTCTTCAAAGAATCCATACATACTCTCTGCCTAACCCAGCTCCATCCTGGTCAGCCCTGTGGGAATAAAATAGAGGCTACCAGTGCCAAAGTCATTTTGACCATCTCTCATAACCTCCCTTTGGAAGCCAAGTGCCCTCAGAGTTACTGTCACTTTCAGTATATTCTCATGCCTTCTTTGGGAGAGACAGCTTGGTAACCCAGTCTTCTGAAGATTGGGTCCAACCTTCTGACCTGATCCCCAGCTTTGTTCTGAGGTCCATGGAGGGCAAGACCCTCCATACCATGGGTCTCTCTGATGTAGGACGGAAACTCCATAAAGTGCTTTCAAGAGATTTTGGCAACCACCATCACCCACCAATCAGGCATTATTCATTGCCAGTGACGTAAAAGTTCTCATCACAGCCACTCGGCAATGTTATAGTAAGTTGAGCCTTGGAGGCCATCAGAGCATTACTGAATATTTAATAGGTGCCCAGACCTTGAACCTTCTGATTTCCCATTGTACCACATTTTTACTCTTTGGTTCAGAGATTTCTGATCTAGTAAAAGATAAGGTACTAAAGTAGGAGCAAACACTGGCAGTTGTGCAAGTAATTTTAGTTACTCCTACGTTAGGTCCTAATCTAAGTCAAAAGGTAATATTGGATTTGATAATGCTTGCCAGGGTTCTTTTGTGGAGGTTAAATTTGTTTTTTGTTGGTTGGTTGGAGCCTTGGTTTGGAGAATTTTTGTTTGATTTTAATTTGTTATTGCTTTTGAAACCATTGACCTAAAGGGAATTATGAGTTAGAAATGGATAAGTGAAAAGATACCTAATAAATTATCCTAAAAATAAGTTGTGATCATATATTTGACTTGTAGAAACAGGAAGGATTTATCTCCTAGACTTTGCGTTTCTTTCTTAATTCTACTATCAGGGAGGAATAGCAGATAAAGGGAGAAGAGAGATACCTCCACATATCTTTAACTAAAATATCTGGATTCTGTCCAATCATAAATATGGCCCAGTTTATATATATTGGAGGGAATATAGAAGAGGAAACAAGAGATCTTACTTTTAATTTTCAATGTGAATTTTAAAATAACCAACTAGGGTCACAACACTCTCCTTGAAAAAAAAAAACAAAAAACAAAAAAACCGAAATGAGCCCCCAGTGCCTACGAGCAAATTAAAGTGTAATTTTAAAAAAAAGAAAAGAAAACTCTCTTGGGCTATTCTAAGACCTTCTCTACACTGTCCTTGTATATTGACCTAAGAACCAGAGCCTTGAGCTGGCTTCAATCCCTACCATAGACAAGCATGTTTCAAAAGAAGAATACAATTTATAAAAGCATAGAGTTGGCTGCATGGAAGTATCTGGTTTTGAATCACAGAGCGTGGAGCTCTAAAATTACTAGAGAGTTTTCAGAGTAGTTCCCCAGTTTAAAAAAATGCGGAAAATGAGACTCGAAAAGAAGTGGGCAAAAAAAAAAAAAAAAAATTATAACAAAATAAAAGGGACTTTACCTAAGAGAAAACATAAACATCATAAATATATGTAAAGTTATTCAATTTCACTGTAAATCAAAGTTGTTAGTTAAAACAATAAGATATATTTACACCCACCACATTGGCAAAAACATTTAAAGTCTGACAACACAAGGTGCTGATGAAGAAATAAAGAAATGAAAACTCTCTAGTCTTCAATCAGAAAATAAATGGGTTACAACAAATTTAGCTAGTGGGCATAAGTTGAACATACATAGCTCTGACCATCCCATTCCTAGGTCTAAACCCTAGGGAAACTTCCGCAGATGTGTCCTGTCTTAGTCTATTCAGGCTGCTATGACAAAATCCTATAGACTAAGCAGCTTATGAATAGTAGAAATGTATTTCTCACAGTTCTGGAGGCTAGGAAGACCAAGATCCGGGTGACAGCATGGTCGGTTTCTGATGAGGGCCTTCTTCCCAGTTGCAGTCTGCTGACTTCTCACTGTGTCCTCACATTGTGGAAGGAACTAGCTAACTCTCCAGGCTCTCTTTTATAAGGGCACTAATCCCATCTATGAGGGTTCCACCCTCATGAACTAATCACCTCCCAAAAGCCCCACCTTCTAATACCAACACCATAGAAGTTAGGATTTCAATATATAAATTTTGTGGGGACATAAATATCCACCACAGCAGATGCCCAGTATTTGTTTTATTACTCTATAAACTATACCTATGCCCTATTGTATATAAAATTGTCATCATTAAAAATAAAACTAAACCTGCAACTTTAAGACAACCAACAAAGACCAGTAATCAAAAGGTAAGTGATTTTCCCAGGTTACTCCACAAGTAAATGGCCAAACCTGGACTTGAACCCAGATGACTTGGTGTCAGAGTCCAAGACTGTAATTACTATGAATTACTACACAATATATGCTAAATGTCTTTTTAAAAACCTCCCTGAATCTCAGTGTCTACATCTGTAAAATGGAAATTAAATATATGTTTGTAAAGTTCTAAGCACATTGCTTAGCCTGTGATGAGTGCTCAATCAGATAATACTTAGAAGGAGGAGAAAAAGCAGAAGGGAGAAAGGAAAGAAGGAAGAAGGGAAGGAAGGGAGAGAGAGAGAGAGAGAGACCCCAAAAGAGAAATCATATTCTTAAAGGAACTACACATGCCCAATTTAGAAAATACACAAAGTAGAAGTGTAAACTAGAAAATCTGTTTTCTCTTCATTGCTGCAGGCCCCAGAGCATCTGGTCTCATTAAAGGTGCAAAAGTCGAATATCCTATTGAAAATTCTCTTTGGTGTAGGAAATTAAGTTAAATTAAAAACATGACCTTTCTCTCAAACTGGCAAAAGTGATCTCGTTCTCTGAACGTGATCGTATCCTTCAGCAATACATCAAAACCAGACATCGCTGCGGGACTTCTATGACTGAGCCATCAACCTCCTCTGAGACTCCCGTTTATTTGGCTCCATTCAGGCAAAGAGGATCAGGTTCTTTATAAAATCCAAAGGAAGAAGGTGATATCCGCCCAGGGAGGAGGGTTTTGGGTCTTCTCTAACATTTCACAGGCCACTCACTCAAAGACAGAGCTGCTAACAGCCTGGAGGGTTGCTGCCCGCTCTCCTCACTTTGGAGACAACACTGGGGGTTGAGAGACAGTGCAGACAGGATTGCTCTCTCTGCAAGAAATTGAGTTGAAAGTTCAATTGTAATCCTATGAGGCCTAGCTGGGGAGACCCCTGGATCCCTGATGGATCTGGGCGGGAACATGCATCCGAAGCCTGGAAGCAGCACCTCTCTCTTGCTCTCTGCTTTGCCCATCCCCTCCTACACTCATGCTTTCTCTGGCAACCCTACTCACACCCAGGCCTTTCTGGAGGCCCTTCTGCAGTCCAGGGAGGGCTCAAGGGGAAAAGGAGCTCTCCAAAGGGCAGAGCTGCACTGACAAGATAGGAGCCCAGAGCAATGGCAGCCATGGGAGAAAGTGACTGGCCTTCTGAAGCCAAGCTCCAGAGACACTCAAAAATCGAGATTAAAAATTTATGCATAAACATGCCTATTGGCATGCTATTTATAGACCTGGATAGTCTAAAACAATTTAATTGCCCCAATTTAGAAAATGGTTAAGTAAATCGTGGTCTGACACTACCCTATCACTTAAAATAGCCTGTGTCACATGAAAAACTCTAGTCTTCAACAAGAGGATTTTTTCCAATTAAATTGTTATTGCTATTATTATTGCAACCTATATATTAACATTAACTAGAACTTTACAATTTGTAATGAGTTTTCCTTCTATTGAAACTGTCCCATTTAATCAACACAAATATATGAGCTAGATATTAATCTCATTAAGTAGATAAACAGATGCTTAGAAAGATTAAACAGCTTGCCCAAGGTCGGGCAACAAATAAGTGGCAGAGAAGAAATTCAAACCCAGGTTCTCCAACACTATCCCCAGATCTCCTTCTACAATGTTATGTACATCCCATCAATAGGAATTGGGCAGAGTAGACACACACACACACACACACACACACAAAATGGTAAACTCCATATAAAGGGGCTTCAGATAATTGTTAAATGCACTAGAAAGTGTGTTTAATCAATATCAAAAGCCAAAAGAGACTTTTGATATGGTTGTGCTGAACGAGCAAAGACGTTTGCAACTCTAGGGAGGTTTTTACCCCAGATCCTTTAAAGTCAAAAGTCTGCTAAATAAATCTGAAAGGACAGGGTGAATATCTCTACAATTTAAAAATCAATATAATAATATTAATATGGAGAAGGAGACAAGGAAGAGGGGAAAAGAACAGAGGGGTAAAGAAGGAAGAGAAAAAAAGGAGGAGAAATTAATGGTGATAAAAGCATATTTATTATGTAATTTTCGTAATAAGCATCAACTGCTGAAAAATCCCTTAAGGATTATACAACGGGAAACTAGAATCACACAGAGAGTTTCTTTATTTCCTTGACACTTTCGATTGTTTTGGTCTCTAGAAACTTTTCAGAGTGAAAATAAGTACAGAAACCCTCCCTAAACATCTCATTTTCTGGGCTTGTTTCTACTGGATGAATAGGGGATCTAAAGTCTAAGTGATTTGGAAGACTGTTTTAAAACATGTAATACCTATAGATGTGGTTTCATTCAGAATAATAATAATTAATTAATTAAAGGCAGGAAAAAACAAACAACCCAAAGCATGCACTGAAATGCTCATAAAGAAAAAATTATACTGGAAGAATAAAATATGAAAAAATGTATGAGTTTATGTGTGTGCAAATAAACTGGGGACAAAATGCTAATCAGGAAGAGGAAATAAGTACTTCATTCTACCCAAGTATTAAAGCTATTGTACAAAACACTGTCACATTGACAGGTTTCTAACAGACTCCTAACTTCTAAAGGTCATCATCAATTCATATTTCTTCATTCAACCCTTTCAATGGACCCATCTGCTGCTAATGAAAACCTACAATTGTCACTAAAGAATCCCATATTCTCTTAAGTTTTCCATAAAGGTCTCTTTGAAAAAAAATAGAACTTGAGTAGCTAAACTGATTTAAAAGAATAGACCATAGATTGTGTAGTGCTACTTTCCCCACACTCTAGCATGCACTGAAGTCTTAATTAAAGCTGTAGCTATCTGAACTATTTTGGCCTTTGACTTTATAGCCCAATATGTAATTCCTATTGGTATAGTAAATCAGTTACTTCAGTATTTGTTAAAACTGAATAAAGTTTATAAGCCTATCAAAATACCTCTTGTTTCTTGTAAATGTTTAGGAAACATTTCTGAAATGTTTCTGAAAGTTAAGGTCTTAAGAGTTAGCAGAAACCAAAGAGTGACCTCACTTTGCACTTTGCTTCCTTCCGAAAGAAGCAAGACCTTCCCTCTACAAGGGGCAGGAGAGCCACAGACATCACAGTAGGGAGTCAAAGAGGAGATAGACTACAAAGACAACCAGACTTTTCTCACAACCACACGAGGCCCTTGCAGATGCTATGCTTTATTTATTAATGACGTAGCAGCCTCCATTAAAAATGGCACCTGCATTCCCAAGACATATGAATGAGAAATGAAGTAGGAAGGAAGAGTGAGGTCTCAATCCACATGCAGCACTTGGGGAAAACTTAGTATTCCTACATCACTTCTTAAAGATCATTTTACACTCTTGCTCTTCAGCAGGGTCTTGAAACAATGTTTGTATGAAAAACGTAATAAAAATCAAGGTCTCACCAAATATTCTGAAGGACTACAGCTCCGCCTATAAGGTACTAAGTCTATAAGATGCAAATAACACAACATTGACCTCACTGGGTTTTGGACTTTAAATGAGAAAATCCATGAAATATATACTTAGTGTAATGCTTAGCACAGAATGAGAGCTGTAACTTACCATGTTTGGTTGTTGCTATTATGGCTGTTGCTGTTGCTAGTGCTGTTTCAAGAAGAGCTGAGATCCGGCCACTGCACTCCAGCCTGGGCGACAGAGCGAGACTCCGTCTCAAAAAAAAAAAAAAAAAAAAAGAAGCCCTGTATGGCAAGCCCTGAGCTCTTTCTACAGAAGCTTGGAAGTGGTGCAGCTTTTTGATGACTTAACACCTTCATAGCTAGTTTTGAGAGATACTCACATTTTGATGCCCAGCTCTTTTGAGGCTAATGCAGTATTTGAAAAACATTTCCATGTTAGAACAACACAGCCATAACAAAAATGTTCATGGTTTACTCATGTCTAGCCCATTGGAAATTATGAGGTTCCTTCACAGATTTCAAGCTACCTCAAAAGAGCTGTCATAGTTGCTGTCTCATTTCCACCCTTCTTAATCCCTTTTGAACACAATTTAGTCAGGCTTTTGACTCCACTATTGTACTAAAACAGCTTTTATCAAGACCTTTTATGATTCCTAGCAGTGAATTTTCACCTCGAATTCCTCCTTCCTTATCTAGCTATCCATCTATATCATCTATCTATCTATCTATCTATCTATCTATCTATCTATCAATCAATCAATCATCTAGTTTATCTATCTGGGCAGTCTCATACAGACTCATGGCTTTAAATGCATTTTATCTACTCATGGCTCCAAAATGTGTATCTTCAACCGAAACCTGACTTACATATCCACCTGCTTTCTCAGTACCTCTAAATACTAAATAGGTACCTCAACTTTATCATATCCAAAATCAAATTTGAAATTTTTGTCTCCAAATATGCTTGTTTTAGTCTCCTAAACTCAGTAATGGGCAAATCTCTTTTCAGTTGCTAAGAACAAGATCCTTGGAGACAGCACTTACTCTTTTCTCTTATAACCTATGTCTAATATCACAATTTCTATGGTTTCTGTCACTAAAATAGACATAGAAAATATAACTTATCATCATCTCCTCCACTACTCCTGACTAAGTGAGATGGAAAGCTATTGGGAGAACTATGAGCAAAGGAATAACATGCCATGCCTTGGGTTTAAAAAGACCTCTGACTTTACTGATAATAAACTGTAGGAGGCCAACGGTAGAAACAAGGAGCTGATCATACATGTATTTCGACAATCCAGACACTAGATAACAGTATTTATGGCTGTATTTATTGCTTAGAACAATACCTGATCTATAATAAGTGCTCAGTAAATGTTGTTGAATGAGGGAATGAATGTAGAACCAGCAGATTCTGGAGGGACTGGGACAAAGGAGAGAGCTTGTCATGATAAAAGGTAGATTGGACAAGCTGCTCTCTTGATGCAAAACACATAACAGAGTACCAGTGTATACAACACTCAATAGATGCTCCATAATTGTGTGCTTAGTAATTGTTTAATTGGTGGATGGATGGATTGACTAATGGAAGGACATTAGGAGACATGTTATAAGAAGAGGGGAATGGGAAAATAAGGCCCAGAGGAAACCATATACCCAGAGTCATCACCAGAGTACCCAAAGAAAGGAATGTGGAAAAGATTCCTGTTCATCAAAGCTATTAGACTCTCCAAAAAAAAGTTATTACACTCAGAAATATGTTTGAATTTTCAATGTTACATGAAATGGTTCTATTTGATCTGTGACAGTGTGACAATTACAAATATTTTATTGAGCCAAAATTTCAAAATATATATTAAAGTACTGTTTTAACCCAACTGATTATGACACTTCATTTCAACAATCTCTACTCCTTTAGGGATCTGCTTACTATTTGAACTCGTCCTTCACACTAACACTTCAACCCTCCATCACATAAAACATGTCTTACCTTCACTGCCATTTAAGCCGTGTGAGTTTGGATTTATTCTTGGGTAATATAAATATGTAAAAGATACAAAAAAAACCCTCTTTTACTCTCCTCTAGAAATTTCTCAGTGACTTATGCAAAAGCCACTGTTAGTTTACCTCTCTACCATTCTGGTTGCTTCATTCAATATCCCTGGCTCAGAATTCCTGGGAGAGACTACACAGCCATCAGCAGTGGCCTAGGATTAGGAGTGACAGCCAACACCTATGCAATGATAGTTCAGCACTATGGACAGCAATGTGTGTGCTTTTGTGCCCCCCCAAAATATTTAACGTATGCTCTAATTATACCCAGAATGTACCCATATTACATTAGCTTGTGTCAACAAACAGCAATAACAATAGCAAGTGAAATTTATTGAATATTTAATATATGCCAAACATTGTACTAAGGTATTTGTTCCTATGTTTCATCCTCTCAGGAATTCTGCAAGATAGGTATTATTTCTTTACAAATTTATGAATATAAATTATGTATTTATTATAATTTATAAATTATATATTATGAATGAGGTATCTAAGGTTTAGAGAGATTAAGTAATTTGCCAAATATCAACAACTAATAAGCCTGTAGAGTAAGTCCTTTATCCTTTTGCTATATATCTGTACCTGCATACAGTGGCAAAGAAGAAGTTCAAACTCAGGTTCTCCAACACTAACCCCAGATCTCCTTCTACAATGTTCTGTACGTCACATCAATAGGAGATGAGCAGAGTAGACACACACACACACAGACACACACACACACACACACACCCCTACACAAATGGTAAATTCCATATGAAGGGGCTTCAGATAATTATTAAATGCATTAGAAAATGTGTTTAATCAATATCAAGAGCCAAAAGAGACTTTTGGTATGATTGTGCAAAGACATGTATGTATGTCTTACAAAAAATGTAAGATTTCCTCTTGAGTGTCTGATGGAGCCCTCAGTTTAGGCCTCCTCTAGCCCACTACTGGATAAAAACCAGTAGAAAAAGGTTCTATCTCAGAGGAGAAAATATGATAAGCATCAGGTGCATCCAAGGAAAGCCTATGACTGTGCAAGTGAGAGGGAAGTTGCCTCTGGAGACAAGTTCTTCCCAGGCATATGGATGGGTTGTTCACAAGGTCTCCAGGGCACGTAAACCACAACGATAGGCACACTCCATTCATAAACATTTGAATGTTTCCATTTTCATGTCTCTGATGGCTACATTTTTTCCCAAGTATTGCAGTTTTCTAATCAGTCCCGCATGTCTGTTCTCAGCTATGTATCTAAGAGCCAGCCAGACAAGCTGCAGAGTCCTTGGCCACAGAAGCACCTGGCTCCCCAAGGACGTGTGTCTCATTGTCTTAAATCTAGCAAAGGCTCTTTGATCTCCCTGCTTGGACAAGATTGCAGCCAGGCCTACTCTTGAAAACTCACCATGTTTCCAGACCCAGCCGTTTCCATCTCCAGATCCCTTCCCTGCCCAATGACACTAAGCCCTCTCCCACCCCTTCCTTAGCTCCCACAACTCTGAGCAGACATCTCTCTCGGTCCTCCTCCCACCTACAGAAGGCAGCCTTGATTCTTGGACAGCCCCAGACTTAAGCATCATTCCTTTGACTTTCCATGAACCTGTGTTCCTGTGAGACCAGAAGCAACCTTGATTCTTGGACACCCCCAGACTTAAGCATCATTTCTTTGACTTTTTATGAATCTGTGTTCCTGAGGGACTATGGATCCCAACTGTGCCATGGTCCCCACACTCTTACACTCACAACTTTGAGTCTCCCACATTGTTTCCCCTTACCTTAGGATACCACCTCTCTCTCTCTCTATATATATATATATATGCACACACATACACACACACACACATGCATATGTTGATGTATGCATGTGTGTGTATCTGTACACATAAGTTTCTCTGGTACCTAATTGTTGACTACATAAAGGTGTCTAATTCTTCCCTAAATTCCTAAACTCTGGTAAAGTTTCAGGCACACAGAATGAAGCCAAGCATCTGAAAAGTGAATTTAAAGGCAGAGCATGTGCATAGAATTTTTGCCCAAACTGAAACAAGAATAACTCTCCCATGAGCCTTAGCCAGGAAGAGTCTAGCCTGTGTGCACAGCTCCAGAGTTGGGAGACAGCACAGAACCACCAAACCTACCCCCCACTGCTGCCAACAAGGGAGTTGGCCAGGAAACAGTTTTCCATCAAGCACCACAAATAATTCATCCCACAGACTCCCGTGATCACACCTTCCATGTGCCAGGCCCTCCAGCTATGAATAAGAACCAACGTGGTTTAATTTATAACTGCTTTTTAAAAATTCTGAAGAAAGCTGAATTCATAAAACAGGAGATAACAAAGGAAATTATTTTTGCTGAATAACTACTGTGTGCCAGGTTAACTGCACACACTGCCCGATGTAAGCATCACACCAACTGAGAGAAAGAAATCATTTTCTCCATCTCAGGAAATTCTAGGAAGATGTGACCCTCAGTCTGTGGGCCCCAAGGTGCATGCTGTGAGATTGGGGATTGATTGCACCAGCATCCCTGTTCCACTCACTATCTGTTTCCATTTCTTCTACAGTTCATCAGAGACAGTAACCCAATTTGAGCACATATTACAGTACAGTCTACTAATGTTTCTTTATAACAGAAAAACGGTAAAGATTTCCTGTCATAATACTAAATGCCAGTTAAAGGAGTTGCAGATGCTGAATCTGAGCAGATTAGCCAAGTTATGGTATAAACTCCAAGTTTCAGAACTGTATCCCTGAGGCAAAGTAAAATGTCCAGTGGTGGTTACCCCATTCCTCCACAAAAAAAAAAAAGAAAAAAAAATTCTAAAATGTGATGCATATAAAATATTACATTTCTTAAACTATGTTGGCTTTTGGCTGGTTGCATGTTTTCTGTTGGAGTTAATACCACATGTTAAGGTGTGGGAATTTTTAAGATGGCACCTAATACAGTGAGTCATTTAAGAAAACCAAAATTTAAAAACAGCAATGCTCTCCACACACTCCAACTTGTGTTACATTGCCTTTAGTCCTCACCGTTTGTTTTTCGTGTGTTTGTTTTTTGCTTTGCAATGTGGAATCTTTGGCCACATCTCTGGGCAATCAGAGCACAGAAGCACATACTGAACAAGTAATTGGTGTTGATGTGTGTCCTCTAGGCTCTGCTTTTTGGGAGGCCTTGCCAACGTCCTCACTGAGATCATTATCTTCCAGCTTTGTGCTTTGATCCCAGATCTGGAAAAAGTGTGCTACCTAGGCTGCAGGCCTCCCCCATCCTATATCTCCCTCCCTATCTCAGAGTACTATCACTGAGTCAAGAGTTGGACTGGCTTCTCACTGTTCATGATCTTTACATAATAGCTGACACTTACATTAAATTATGATGTACCTGCATTGGGCTAAGCTCATTACATGAATGATTTTATTTAATCTTCACAACTCAATTATGCATATATTTTAATTACCCCATTTTACAAATAGTGAAACTAGGGCAATCCTAGAAGACAGATTCCACAAGGACTTTGTCTTATGTTGCTGTAACTCCAGGACCTAGAACTCTGCCTGTAGATAAGTTCTCAACAAGTAATCATTAAGTGGATGGATGAATGAATGAATGAATGAATGAAGCCAAGGAAAATTAACTTAGTTGTCCAAGCCATACAACTAATAAGTGTTGAGTCTGGAGAATATTTATGAAAGTGGGATTTCCTGTGTTCTTGTGTGATGCCCATGCTGACATTCCTGAGGCAGGTCCAAGGTAGGAGTCAACTTGGCAGCATGGTGCAGGTGACAAGGCACAGGCTGGGAGGGACATAGGCCTGAGATCTGGGCTCAGTTCTGCAGCTTACTAAGTGACATTAGACAAATCACTTAACTTCTCTTAGCTTCAGATTCTTCATCTATAAAATGAGAATACTACTACTCACTTTTTAGTGTGCTTGTATGGTTTATAAGAGTTAAAATATGTGAAGTGCCTAGTGAAGTGTATTTTATACAGTATGTGTTCAACAATTTGTAGTTATTACATAACGATTCTTAACCTTACCATACCCCAAAAAAGCACAACATCACTTCTCCAAATCTAATCATGAGGACTTATTACACAGTCCCAAAGGAGGGACATTTTACCATATAATCAGCCTATCATCTTCAAAATTGTTGTGATTATGAAAGTCATGGAAAGACTAAGAAACAAGTTGAGACTGAAGGAGACTAAAGACACATGACAACTAAATGCAATATAGGATCATGACTTGGATCCTTTTTCTATAAAAGCCATTGTTAGGAAAATTTGTGAAACTTGAATAAAATCTGCAGATTAGATGGCAATAATATATCAATGTTAATTTTCTGATTTTGATTTTGATACCTGAATAGAAATTTCTTTTTTGGTTGTTTCTTTTTTTCTTTTTCTTTTTTTTTTTTTTGAGACAGAGTCTCACTCTATCCCCCAGGCTGGAGAGTAGTGGAGTGATCTCGGCTCACTGCAGCCTCCACCTCCACTAGCAATTTAAATTCATTCTAAACTTCCTGAAAGCAGAAGGGTAAAATAGGCAGTGAAATACTGAAAACCAAAGATCACAAGAAGGAATTGGTATTGCAAAACATTTAAATTTATTTCAAAGTTAAAATCATTGTAAAAGCATGGGTCTTATACCAGTTTGCAAAACAGAAAAATTGAACAGAATAAAAAGCAACTCAAATGGGTCAACTACAAAAAATGGCATTTGAAATCAGAGAGCAAAGGATGAGTTACTTCATTAGAATCACTGGTTGACAATTTAGGGGAAGGGGAATTTAACTATGTACCTAATACTACATAGAAAATAAATTTCATATACATAAAAGTCTAAATACAAATAATAAGTCCCTAAAAGTAACAGAGAAATGTAACTCAATACTTCTAAAATCTTGGGGTACAAAACGACTTTCTAAATGACTCCAAAGGCAGAAAGAAAAAGGAAGATACAGGTAGAATTGTGCATATATATGTTTAAAATATTTGTGCATCAAAAAGTAAGCAAAGAAAGGTAAAATATTTGTGATAAAATTCGCAGTTGGGGCAAGGCACAATGGTTACACCTCTAATTCCAGTGCTCTGGAAGGCCAAAGTGGGAGGATTGCTTATTGACTAGTCTGGGCAACACAGTGAGACTCCTTTCTATAAACCATTTTTTTAAATCAGCAAAGGCTTAGTAACCTTACTATTGAAAAAGCATTATATATCAATTACAAAAAATACTGTAAAAAAGAACAGCAAGGAATAATTCATATAAGAAGAAATATACATGGTCAAAAAACATATGAAAATTAACATAGAACTTCATTAGAAAATGCAAATTACAAAATATCATTTCACCCAAAACAGTATTTGTAATAATAAGAAAGTGGAAATAAACAAATTTTGAAAATACAAAAACTATTAAATATAACATTGTGGTGGGCAGAAATGTAAGATGGCTCCCAAGATTCCCTGTCCCTAGTGTACATGCCCTGCATAATCCTGGAAACTATCAATGTCATGGATTTCACTCTCCTAATTAGATTATGTGATCTGACACAGCTGACCTTTAGCCAGGGGAGATTATTCTGTGTGCCTGCCCTAACCATATAAGCCCTTTAAAGTGAGCAGTTCTCTCCAGCAGATCACAGAAGAGGAAGTCAAAGATTCAAAACACAATAAAAATTCAATGCACCAATGCTGGCTTGAAGATAGAGGGGCCACATGGCAGAGAAGGTATGTGGCTTCGGCTGCTAAGAATAGGCAGCCAGCAAGGAAACAAGGACCTCAGTTCTACACGCTTAAGGAACTGAATTCTGCTACCAAGAATGAGCTTGAAAGCAATTCTCAGAGTCTCCAGAGAACTCAGCCCAGCTGACACTTTGCTTTTGCCCTTGTGAGACCCCAAGCAGGGAACCCAGTCATATCATGCAAGACTGCTGACCTACAGAACTGCGGGTTAATAAGTGGGTATTGTTTTAAGGTGCTAAATTTTTAGTAATTTGTTACACATCAATAGAACACTAATGCAAATATATTCACATAAACTATTTTATAGTAACTAAATTTTATATTTTCACTAAAAGTGCAAAAAATGGCAAATGTTGATGATATAATATTCAGTATGGTTTTATTTATTTGTTTATTTATTTATTTATTTATTTTGAGACGGAGTCTCGCTGTGTTGCCTAGGCTGGAGTACAATAGCACAATCTTGGCTCACTGCAACCTCTGCCTCTCGGGTTCAAACAATTCTCCTGCCTCAGCCTCCTGAGTATCTGGGACTAGAGGCGCGTGCCACCACGCCCGGCTAATTTTTTTGTATTTTACTAGAGACGGGGTTTCATTGTGTTGCCCAGGCTGGTCTCGAACTCCTGAGCTCAGGCAATCCGCCCGCCTCGGCCTCCCAAAGTGCTAGGATTACAGGCGTGAGCCACCGTGCCCAGCCATATTCAGTGTTTTAAAAGGGAAACAAACCCAAATACATTGTATGATCACCGTTTTCTTTAATATATATGCACAGTAGGAAAATTACATGGAAATACATATGGCACCAGAGGTAATATCTATACAGTAAAAAGACTGAGCATTTTAAATGGCTCCCTTGTACTTTTCTGATCAATTTTTTCCAAAATGAAGGTATATTACTTTCGCTAGCAGAAATAAAATCAACAATACTACAAGAACTACCAATAACAAGGTATCTGGTTTTGAAGGGTGGCAGAATTATTTCAGCTAGTTCATCAATAAGACGGAAAAGAACACTTAGACGGTATCTTTTCTACTAATGTTACAAATTGAACTCTGTTATAGAATAAAAATACATAAACACGAGTCAAACACAATGGGACTGTTGTGCCTCTGACCACATCAGGGCCGTCCCAGATGTGACATTAATTCTGAAGCCTGCGCCTGCCCAATTTGGCAGCCAAGCAGCTGCTGTGAATGAACTTTGGAAATGCTACAATATTAGCCTTCACTGCTAATCCTGCTAATGCACTCACAATCTATTTGACAGCCTGCCCATCACATCCCCACTGTCAAGGCGAGCAGCCTTTGGAGGTGACTGTGATGAGGGGATTATCGAAAGGACGCCCCAGGGTACAGAGTGGCCCTCTATCCGTTGCATTCTGACTAGTGTTGTAGATAGGCCACATAACACAGAAGGCACTGGACAAAAGCCTGTCTTCCATACCTACCTCCTGGCACACAGGTACCAGAGGGAGAAGGTCACTAACCCAAAGTGATGGGGGTTTTCAAAGAGCCATGCCATGCCTCCAGTCTCATCATGGACAAAGAAAGCAAGGCTACTTGAAGGAAAAATTCACAGGGCGGAGGGCCCTGGATCATTCTTTACTAGCAGAGCTCTCCTCTCTAGAAGCCCTACTTGCTACAGAAAAGTGAAAAAAGGTTCTGGCCCCTTGGGATGAGTCATAGGATGCCCCTCCTCCTCCTTTCCCTCTGGCTACCAGGCTCCTCAGGGAGTGGTTGACACTCCATAAAAGCTACATTTACAGCTTTGCCTTCATTAAATTAGCAGGATTGCTTTATTTGCCTTTTAATTTTCAGGACTTTTATTTAAAATGTTTCATCCTAAACACAGAGTAAAATGGAAATAAAAGGTGCAGTCTTCATCGCATATTATAATTATTTGGAAAAGCAATCTAGGATGTCCCAGAGCAAAGCTTTTGTTCCCACTTTCGAAACATCCCTTCTGGGTAGCCCCATCATGCTGGCTGGGGTCAGGGCTACCAGTAGACTGTTCTTTTTACTCCAGTTTAAACACACGGTTCTCATTCTCAACCTAATGATCAGAAGCATGCTTTTCCCAGGAGCACAATTAACCAGTCACCCCTCTTTCCCATGAAGTTTCCTCATTTCTGTAATTGGACCAAGGCTGTTCTCCTCCAAAGTCCAGCTTAGCTAGGAACACCTTCTCAAGCTCAGGTGCCACAAAAGGCACGGGGAATGCTGAGATAAGCAGAACTGGCTCATGTCCTCAATAAGCCTGCAGTCTATAAGCAGACATTTGTAATACAGCATCAGAAATGTTAAGTCACAGCTTTTACAGAAGTATATTGGATAAGTCCCTGGACCAGACTGAGAAGGTGAAAAAGTTTCAGGCCGTATTCTGAAAAAGTCTGGTCTGGGTGACTTACTATATGCTGACTGCGTTCTTCAGCTATATTTCAGCCATACTGATCATAATGATAATTAGCATAGGGAACATGGCTAAAGAAGAAACTCTGAAGGGCAGTGGAAAGTCTAAGCCATGTCACATCAAGACGGCAACCAGAAACCCATCTGAGGCCTCAGTGCCACCTCTGTCAGCCCTTGACATTCCCAGCTGAGGTGCTCCAACACTTTTCAGGTTCACAGCTCATACTCCAGCTAGTGAAAGGAAATAGAAATGCAGTATAACATCATAAACACTACGCCACCCTCTCAAACAAGCATCATCCTCTTCTGAAGAAAGACAAGCATGAGAGCCCTAGTGCAGGCAGGGGTTGGCCACATACCTGCTCTCTTCATTCTCCCAGGATGGGCTCCCTCCTGAATGAGACACCCTGGAAGGTTACCCTGTGAAGCAGGAGGAAGACTTCCACTTTGTGCTTGGACTTAAGCTTTCATCCTTTCTGTGCCAGCACTCAGAGCACCTGGTGAGGCAAAGCTTTCTCAGCCCAGGACCTCTTAGCTGCTCTCTTCCTCACCACCAGGAGGTCAGAGCCCAGCACTCCTCACCCGTCAGGCCAGGGCCTCCCCTCAGTGAATCTCAGTTACAGGGAGGCAGTACAGGGTCCTGGGAGCCCATGAATTTTGGAGTCTGAAGAATCTGGATTTGAAGCCTGATTCTATGATTTACTAACTTTGTCATCTTGTACAAAAATGTACTTCTGAGCCTCAGTTTCCTCATTTTAAAAAATGAGAATATTTGTGGTTGCAAATCTCTTGTCACAAATGTTTCAGATATGGTAAGGATTCAACAAATGGTAGCTATATTGAATATCCCCCCCCACATAGGTCTGCATTCTATAATAAACATCATCTCTTACCAAGGAAGGAAGGAAGGATTCTCACGAGAAAGCGAGGGATTCTAGGCTCCTTGGAAAGCAGGTAAGGAAAGCTCAAGCGAGAGGTGGGTGGTTTGTTCTCAAAGGGTGAAACTCTTAGAGGCATCTCTGAAATCAGCAGCAGTATTTTCAAGGCGAGACCATTTTGTTCACGATCCGGATGCAGATGCATGCCTCCTATGCCAGGAGTGAGTGGACCCCTAGGGCCAAAGGAGGCACCAAGCCAAAGCCAGCTGTGCACCCATCTCTCGTCACTATTTGTTTGCAGGAGGGTGTGGGGGAGGCGGTGTTCCAAGCACCTCAATGGACCTGGTGCCAGTCAGGTAGGCCTAGGACAGTCATTCTTAGTGCAAAATAATACAACCAATGAACTGAAAAGGGCAGAATGGATTTTTTCCCCTGGCTTCCTCAGAGGTTACATTAGCAGCTCTGAAGATTCTTTTTTGGTCACTGATATTCAGGCTCCATGCCTTTCTGGCCTGTACACATTGTGCTGCTCAGAATGATTTAGACAGCAGGGAAACAAGTAAATATTACAGACATAAAGAAAACTCTAGACATTACTTTACATTTTTTTCCGCTAGTCAAAAATATGTTTAGCAATTAATTGTGAGAGGACCTAAAAACCACAGCTAAAATACCTGTAATACTTAGTTTTGGCTCACTCCCTAATTTCAAACTCTGTTGATTATGAATAGAAGACAAAATCTGCAGGGATTGTGTGTGCGTGGGTCAGTTCTGAGCCACATCTAAGAATCAGTTTACAGATGGAAGAAGAGTTCCCGCCCACCATGGGGTGGTACAGGGCTCCTTGTCTCATACAAATGACTTTATGTGAAAATTCCCATTTTAACACACCAACAAGGTTGGTGTGGCCTAACTACCACTGAGCTCTCTTCCCCTGAAATTAGAAATGAGTGCAATTTCTTTTGTTTCTCTACAAACAAGTATTTACAATTCAAATCTTTATGTTCATTATTTCAAAATTTTTGTTTTTGCAATTGTTCTTACTTTGAAAGCAGTTGATTTGGTTTTATTCTGTTTCTGGATCAAGTCAGAATAGCCACACACTTCAGTATATTTCTAAACATGAGATTGATTTACTAATTACAGCTATTTTAATCCAGGGATGTCAGCCACACAGTTCTCTAAACCACGTGCGAGGCTTTTTTTCTGCCTAAATCTTCATAGGTGACACAACTAGATCCAGGACAACTAAAAGTTCAGAGTATTCAGGAAAGAAAAATAAATTCAGTTCTCACTAATAGCAAAAATGGAGAGAGAAAATCTTGGAAATGAAGTCTAAAACTTTTTTAAACCTATCCCATGCAAGTTTTTTTTTTTTTTTAATTCTCTTTGCTCTGAGACATTTTTGAAACCAAAAGCAGCTGAAAAACTGGTAGTGTTTGCAGATTATTTTAAAGAATAAATAAAAAGAAGTAAACAGTCTTTAGCAATGTTATCTATGTTTAGGACACATATTTAAATTTCCTCAGGCAGAAACTGTAGAAGTTAGAAAAGACAAGTGTTTTTATTCTCCTTGACAGGTAAGAATTGAGGTCCAGAGATGCTACAGGATTTCACTAAGATGACCGAAGAAAGTTCAGCAATAAAATCTTTACTGAGACCAAAGTTCTTTGCCTCCTAGTTCCATTTATCCAGGCTATCTACTTAAGTCTGTCCAGACTTACCGAAATAAACTTTATGTCATAACAATATATATCTAGAAAAAATAGGGACCGCTCCTCTCAGTTTGTATAATGCCCACACTTAGTCCATAATCTGGCACAATACATAAAGCTTAATCAATAAAAATTTAACCAAAAAAAAGTTTTTGCTTTGATAATTATTTCTCCTCCTGACCAAAACACTAAGAAATCTAGAGGCACAATTTTAGAAGAGAAAAAAAGTCTATCCCCTTAGGAAGTATTTTTACACTGAAGAAAACTAACCTAATATTTTAGGAAAATGTAAATAGATTCCTGAAATTCCACTCCCAAAACTTTAATGAGACTTAGAGTTTTATGGACAAACTTATGTTAAAAACTGTGATCTGAAAATCAGACAAAGGAGTAGGGTGTAAAAGAAAACCATGGCACTAGAATCATTAGATTTTCTCTTTTCGTAAACAAAATAATGCAAGACTCAACTTTACTATGTCAAAATTCAACAGATTGCAGCTAATCTACAAATATCAATTGTTCTTTTTTATCCACAGGGAACTTAAATATCAACATGTGAGACAGAAGAATGTTTTATAATTTTATAATAAGACCATTCCAGGGCATTTTATGTCAACATATAAAAGGATGATTGTGCATTGTAAAATTTAAAATATCACAGTACATTACACAGCACAGTACCTTAGAGAGGAAACCCAGGATCATCTTAGAATTAACAGGAACATCTTAGATCATTCTATCCCCAGGAAGTAAGAATTTGTGGAGAAATCTACCAATCACTTAGTGTATATTTCTGTAAGGCCAATAATTCTTCACTTATGCAATTAGACAGAGACTCATAAAGCCACGGGTTACCACTAAGCGAAGACTGAGTAGGGAGGCTAGACTTCCATCTTTTTCCAGCTGTAACAGCGCACCTCTCCCTGCCCCAGCCAAGTGGTGCCTGAGAAGACTGAGTGGACAGTCAAACTTTCACCATCACCCAAGGATAGCAAGACCTTTCACCTACCTCATAGTAGAAGCCACATGAGGGTCAGTAAAAAAGCACCTCTACCCCTCTGGGCATGGGAGGTGTCCCCAAAAGGCCTGGAGGGGAGCCTAGACCATCACCCTCTCATGTAGCAAAGCAGTACTTCCTTCTTCCCAAATGAGCAGTGTCAGAAGGGACTTGCTAAGAAAGATTTAAGTAAAACCCAATCTCATAACATAGTACTCAAAATTCCAAAAATATGATGGAAAATCAGGTAACACCAAGAACCAGGAAAATCTTAACGTGAAAGAGAAAAGATAATTAACAGACACCAACATTAAGATGACACAGATGCTGGAATTATTGACACAAATTTTAAAGCAGCCAGTATAAAAATGCTTCAATTAGCGATTACAAACACTAGAAACAACTAAAGAAGAACCACATGGAAATTTAGAATTTAAAAAATTCAATAATGAAAATTCAATAATAAAAATCCCAATGGATGGGCTCAACCAACAGAATGGAGGGGACAGAGGGAAAAACCAGTGAACCAGATGATTAGAACAATGGAAATTACTCAATCTGGAAAAACAGAGAGAAAACAGACTGAAAAAAATGAACACAGCCTCAGGTACCTGTGGGAAAACAGCATTCTAATATTTGCATCACTGGGAGTCTAAGAAGCAGAGAAGAAAGTGGAGCTGAAAAAGCATTCGAAGAAACAATGGCTGGAAATTTTTGAAATATGGAAAAAGGCATAAACCCACAGATTTAAAAATCTGAGAACACCCTGAGGAGGATAAACTGAGAGAAATTTATACCAAGAACCATCATACTCAAACTTCTGAAAATTAAAGAATTAAAGACAAAGAAAGTAATCTGAAAGCAGTACTGGAAGACAGGCGCGGTGGCTCACGCCTGTAATCCTAGCACTTTGGGAGGCTGAGGTGGGTGTTACCTGAAGTCAGGAGTTCAAGACCAGCCTGGCCAACGTGGTGAAAACACGTTTCTACTAAAAATACAAAAATTAGCCAGGCGTGGTGGCGGGTGCCTGTAATCTCAGCTGCTTGGGAGGCTGAGGCAGGAGAATCACTTGAACCTGGGAGGCAGAGGTTGCAGTGAGCTGAGATCACACCATTGCACTCCAGCCTGGGTGAAAGAAGCCAAACTCCTCTCAAAAAGGAGGGGAAGGGAGGGGAGGGGAGGGGAGGGGAAGGGAGAGGAGCGGAGGGGACAGGAGGGGAGGGGAGAGCAGCATTGGAAAATGACGCCTTACGCATAGGAGAAAAGCAATTCATATGACAGTGGATTTCTGACCAGCAACCATGGAAGCCAGAAGGAAGTAATAACATTTTTCAAGTGCTGAAAGAAAATAACTGTCAACCCAGAATTCTTGGTGAAATTAACCTTCAAGAATGAAGGGGCAATAAAGATATACTCAGATGAAGGAAAAACTAAAAGGACTTGTCACCGGCATACCTACCCTAAAAGAATGGCTAAAGAAGGTAAGTTCTCAAAACAGGAAATAATAAAAGAAGGAAACTTGGAACATCAGGAAAAAAAAAATAACAATGGAAAAAGCAAAAACATGGTGAAATACAATAAACTTTATCTTTCCTCTTGAGTTCTCTAAATTACATTTGATGGTCAAAGCAAAAACTTAGCATTGTGTAATGTGGATCTCAATGTATGTAAAAGAAATATTTAAAACCAATATGTCATAAACACGGAGGATAAAGGAGCTTAAAGGGAGGTCAGGTTTTCACACTTTCCTCAAACTGTTAAAATGTTTTAACTAGTGAAATAGTTCCATATCTTGATTATAGTGGTGGTTACAGGAATCTACACATGTGATAAAATAGCATAACACTACACACACTCATTGTATCAATATCAATTTTCTGGTATGATATTGTACTATCATCATGCAAGATGTAACTAACCACTGGGAGAAACTGAGTGAAGTGTGTATGGAATCACCCTGTAATTTTCTGTAAGTCTATAATTATTTCAAAACAAAAAACATTTTTAAAACAGGTGACTGTTCTAGATTAAAAAACACTAAAGACTAATGCAATGTAAGAAGTTTTATTGGTTTCTGGTTTTTAAAAACACAAGAGGTTGGAAAATTTGAAGAAACAAATACAGATGGAACATTTGATCATGAAATGATATAAAATTGTTAATTTTCTTTAGTGTTATAATAATGTGGTTATGTAGGATAATGTCTTTATTTCTAAGAGATATGTGCTCAAATATTTAGGGATGAAATATAATGAAGTCTGGAACTGACTTTCAAATGATTCAGAGAGAAAGACAGAGAGGGAAAGAAATAGAATAAAACATTATCAATTATCGACTCTATGAGGATAATCTGAGGGTGTCTTTTGTATTATTCTTTCCATTATTCTATATGTTTGCAAATTTTTGTTTTTAAAAATGTTGGAAGGATAGATTGATGGATGAATGTGTGATAAAGCAAGTATAGTAAAAGATCAATTATGAAATCTAGGTGGTGGGTAATTGGCTGAAACATTTTCAAATATGAAAAAAGGCATAAACCTACAGATTAGGAATCTGAGAAAACCCCAAGGAGGACAAACTCAAAGAAATCAATTCTGTGGATGCTCACCATAAAATTCTTTGAATTTTTCTATATGCTTGGAAATTTCCAAATTAAAACATTTGGGGGTAAACCTGAAGGAATATATTACAACTGAATGCTTTCCCCAGCACTTCTAATCCTTCTTGGCCCAGTTAAATACACACTTATGACAATTAAAATAAAACTTATGCTTTGCTAGAGGCAAAAGCTTGCCCAGCTTTCCGGCTGAGAAGCCCTAGCAATGTTTCATACCTTTCCCACAGAGGTAAAGCCCCAGCCCCTGCCATTGTTTCAACTGCCACACTGAGTCCCCAAGAGTATTGCTGACTGTCATGGAGAGACAAACATAAGCATGGTCAGGCTGAACTCAAGGATAAGCTGGTCTTCCATGCAGCCACTGAAAATTCAAAGGTAGCAATGCCCCTTAGGTGAGTAGCCAAGGCACAGGAGTGGTGAGAAGGGTGGTGAGGGTAAAGAGCCTAACGAATTTTGGGGGACATGTAAACTCGGATCTTCGTCAGGTGTGACTGAAGTTGCCATATGTATTATATTATTAAGAAGGTAAGTGATGTTACTGATTGAGACTTTAAGCTAAGTAAACATACTAAACATTCAAGAGTAACCACAAAAGAAATTAAGCAAAAGCTTATGATTTTAATCAGAGGACATCAGAAAAGGGCCATTAAAACAGATGGACAACTAGAAACATAAAGTGAGATGGTAGAATATAACAGCAATATATACATCACAATAAATGTAAATAGCTTAAACAGTCATATGTGTGTACATACATATAATTTATGTATCTATATATCTATGTATATATAGCTTATATATCTTTGATGGAACTACAATAAGAAAATAACAGTTCCACCATCATGGCGGGGTTTTTTAATACACACTGAAGTGTCAGCTAGCAATTAACAGGCAAAGAAATCAAGACATTGAAAAGAATATAGAAGATATGAACATTATAATTAAAAATATGGATCTTATGGATACATAGATCCCTCTGATAATAATAACTCTTCTAGTATTTCCACCCATCTTACAGTGTCCCTGCTCAAATATTTCAGTGTCCAATGATCTCTCCAATGATAAGGCCATAGAGACTACTCCTGATGGCTCTAGCACCACACATGCTCTGGTTCTTGGTCTACCGTATACCAACAGGGAAATGCTATGTGTACTGTAAGATACCAAAGCAATTTTGAGCTCCGACTGCACAGACATTCAGTTCTGGACCCAGGTTAATAAGAAGTGGACCAAACTCCCAAGCAAATTTCAATATTTAAGGCAAACCCAAATTCTCTGGAAGTTCATTTTTCCCCTCTGGTTGTCTGGAAGGTAAAGAGTCTAGCCATTCCTTCCCCATCTCCACTGGCTTTCTTCCACGCCCCCTATAAAGTTTCTCATCTCATGCAACTGTCTACCTAAAGGCTCCAAGTGGTACCCACTCCTGCAAACGATAGAAAGAAATCCATCCCTTCCCTTGTCATGACAAAAACTCCTTATCTTATCTCACTAGCAAAAAAAGTTCAAACCAAACATTTAAAATGTATTAATTATGCTTTATACATCCCCAGAGACATCTGCACTGATGAGAGCCAGCTCAGTGTTTGGAAAAGGGAAACAAAAACTTTCAACTCATTCATCCTTCCATCTCATTTGGGGGAGGGGGGGTTAATCCTTTCATATTCTAATCTCTGGGGCTGGAACTAGCCTTAGCCAGGAAAAACGACCAAAAAAATGGCAGCAAATTGCCAGGACTGGAGTGACTGGGTGAGAGGAACATTCCTGCAGAAGTCCACATAAAGAACATTGTGTGGCCACTTTTTCTTGAGGCTAGGATGCTCTAACACAAGTCAAAGAAAACAAATGGGTTAGGCATGGTGCCTCACGCCTGTAATCCCAGCACTTTGGGAGGCCAAGGTGGGAGGATCACTTGAGCCCAGGAGTTCAAGACCAGTCTAAGCAACATAGCAAGAGCTCGTCTCTACACAAAAAAGTAGAAAAAATTACCAGACGTGATGGCACACGCCTGTAGCCTTGCTACTCATGAGGCTGGGGTGGGAGGACTGCTTGAGCCGGGGAGGTTGAGGATGCAATGAGTCCTGATCACACCACTGCAATCCAGCCTAGGCAACTGAGGGAGACCTTGTTTCAATCAATCAATCATAAGAAAGCACAAATCCACAAGGGGTCTTCCACTCTGCAAGCCTGTGTTTAAGCACCTCCTTATCTATGCCATCACACTTGCCACATACACACATACGCTCCTTCCCCAGCTCCACACCTCAGTCGCCACAGGTTGTTTTTTAACTCCCTGGGTTCCACAAACACGTGGTGAGTAGGGCTCTGACATAGGGCCATGACACATCTTCCCAACCAAACATAACAATTTGTGAACTGATTAATCCATTGGTCCCTATGTCATTGAAAAAGGCTTTTTCCCAGAGTTTTCAAGAAGGCCACCAGTTCAGTGATATTCTCCCTCTCTCATTTCATTTCAGGATCCCTCTGTTATAATAAAGATGGGGGTAGTCTCTCCTGGGAATAAAGCAGGTTGGGAGGCAGGCTACGTAAAATGCTGAGAAGTATTTCTAAGCATCATCATCATCATCATTTACAAGGCCTTCACACATGCCAAAGTTGTTCTACAACACATTAGGGCACAGTTCTTGGTTCAAGCAGTGAATACATTATTGGCAAAATGTGTTTGACTTTTACCTCTACATAAAGTGAATGAGGTAGGTAGGAAAAGTCCTACCCCTATTATAGGAAGAAAACTGAGGCTCAGTGAAGCACAGGGACTTCCCCAAAACTTGTGCTTGTCAGAAAAACCTAGAGCTGGGTCTTCTGGCCCTTTCCCTCAATGAAAGCACAGCTTCGAATTCTTCCTCTGCCACTGACATGAGATTTGACCCCAATCTAGCATCGCAAGTCCGTAGTGAATTTTTCATCTGAAACATATGCCAACTGGGCCCAACTACCAACTGGGTTCTAGAGACGGCCCAGAAAGTCGGGATGAACGGGTGCAGTGGGAGACCGGGCTGAAGACCGTCTAAGACCTCGACCTCAGAGAGCCTGCCCAAAAGGGCTGGGACCGCAGCCGACTTTCTGGCCTAGGATAGGGCCCGCCGCGCCACCCCCTCCCGCTCACATCCCAGGAGCCTCCGTAGGACTTCGGCGCTGGACTGGGCACTCCAAGTCAAGGGCTCCAGCCCGCATTAGCCCAGCGCCACCCACTTCCTCGTCTGCATTTTCTGCCCACACATACGCCAACGGTTGGATGCGCCCGCCGGGCCAGTGTGCCCCTGAGTTTGTGATCCCCAAAAGCAAAACACAGAATTCCGCAACGATTTCCACGCACCGCCACTAGCTTCCGGACTCCAGCACCAGCAGCACTGGCCTGCGAGTTCCTTTTGCGCCTGCGCGTGGCGCTTGCGCAGTGGGCGAGGAGGGCGAGGCCACAGTGGGCGCAGAAGTGGGTGGGACGAGTACGCCTTGGCAAATACTGACATGAAACCCTGCGGGCAGGGAGACCACTCTAAACCACAGATTCAGGAAGAGGACGCTGCAGGGCACCGCCCTTCACTCAGGACAGCTGCCAACGCTTCGGGTCTGCGGATCCTGTCGGTGGGGACGAACCGATTCCTGGCGCCTCTAAGGGCTGATTCACGGGGCGGGGCGGGGCGGGGCCGAGAAGTGTGGATCTATTAGCCCGAGGCGGGGCCCAGCTGTGACGTCATGAAGTTGCGTAATGGAATGCCTCTGTGGACCTCATTCAAGCTTTATGCTGCAGCCCGAGCGAGGCCTCTGTGACGTCACAGTGTCTGCAGGAGGAGACCATGACGTCACAGAGGCTTAGCGCTCTGAGAGGTGGGGCGGGACTCTTTTGAGCCGGCTGTGGGGACACCAAGATTCTAGGGGATTTAGGACATCAGGTCCTCAGGTTCTCAGAGCTGAGGTGACGTCAGGGAGCCCCAGAGCATCCCATTGCTTCCCTCCCCACAATGTGAGCAGTGAGTTCCGCGGCAAGGAAGTACGTGGGAAAACGTTTTTTAGTGGGTCCCTAACCCCTAACTACATTCTGGAAAGAGAAGGTAGAACTTGAAACACTATGTCCTAGGAACAAGCTCCTGCAAGCTGTTCTTTTCCCAGGACGCACCTGATATCTTCCCAGAGACAGCATCTGGCAGTTCCGGGCTGTGCCCAGGATCTCTGGCACCTTCCGCCCTCCCTGCCCAAGAGGCTGTCCTAGGCCAGATAGCTTCCCCATCCGTACACAAAAACTACAGGCCTGGCAGCTTTGATAAGGGCCCCAGCTGAACTCCACCTGGCCAGCACCATCGGCCTCTTTTTCTCCTGAAAAACAGCCCCAGCAACGCTGGGCGCCAGAGACAGTCACTGGGACCAACGAATCTTATTGTGATGGGGGTCCAGAGACGAGACGAGAGCTGGGACTTTCTAGAGATGTACTGGGGGAAAATTTGGGGCAGGCAAGAAAACTCACCCAGCATTTTTGACCCTCTCAATTGCATTTTTTGTGCAAGCCACACTGAGTATGAGCAGGAAACTGGGGCACTGGTTTCCAACCACATCAATCAACCACATCACTTGGGAATTGTAGCCTGGATGGGGTCAGATGGCCCACAGGCCCAGCTGGTCTTTCCACCTGTAGTTGCTGTTTCTGCACAGTCTCTGAATCACTAGAGCAAGCTGCAGTGAGACGTGATATCTGAGTCCACCAGGATAACAGCAAACATCAGTAGAGCAAATAGAGGCATTCTGAGAGGGCCAGGGAGTTGCTGTGCATCACCCTGTCCCACCCTTCATTTCCCACCTCCAATTTAAAATTCTTCACTGGAAATCTGTTATTTTGGGGATGCACACTTGATACTGACATTCAGTTGCAGGACTTGTACTGGGAGGGGTTTCACAGTGCTGGAGGTGGGGTGACCCAAAAAGGATTAACATGGCTGGCAAACCTCCCCATTTCACCATATTTATAATGTCCTGAGGCCCTGGAAACTGCAGAGGCTTAGTGTTCAGGGAGGTGGAATAATGTGTTCTGGGAGGTGGAGGGATGTCAGGGGCTAGGGAAGAGCAGCCATAGACAACCCCAAGGATAGCATCCCAGAAAGAGCCAAGGGACTAGGAAGGGCGCCGTGTGTGTGTGTGTGTGTGTGTGTGTGTGTGTGTGTGTGTGTGCGTGCGCGCGCGCGCGCGCACGCACCCATGCACTCTGGTTGTTTTGGAACAACCACGGCCCACAGCCTCGTGGGGCTTCATAGAGGAACCAACGAGGCTTCTGCAGTTGGCCCTAGTACAAGCTATAGTCAGACACGAACCACACCACAACCTGCGTGCGCCTCTTGGGCCCAGACCGTCTACCTACCACCCCAAACCTACTGGCTAACCTCACTTCCACGCACTCAGAGGCCCCAGTTCTCAGGAATGGGGGCATAATTCTGGGCCGCGCGCGACCTTGTGAACTGCACGGAAGAAGGACTGGGATAGTGCCCAACTAATGAAGATCCCTCAGACCAGACCAGACTCAGCAGCGCTCTGCCCCTCATCCGCAGTGGGTCCTGGGGCCAGTCAAGGTTTTGGAACCAAACATAGATGCTTGGCGGTTTCGCGAGGTTGCGGGCAAGACCCCTTGAGGTGCCGAGTCCTGGGCCGCCCCTCCAGGGCTGGCCAGCAGGGGGCAGCGCGGCTCTGAGCGTGGAGGCCAGAACTGGTGCGCGCCGGCAGGGTCAGACTCACTCAGTGCCCAGTTGGGTTCCCGGGCCTCGAAGTTCTAGGCCGCACAGGACCCAGGAGCGTTCCTGGAGGAGGTGGGGATGGGGCGGTGAAAGCCGAGAGCGTTTTAACTCCTTCATCCCCTGCCGCTTTCTCAGCCAGCAGGGCCCGGCTTGAGGCTGGGATTTTGGGTCCCTGCAGCAGGGAAGCTTATAGTCCAGTTGTCATCCGCGGCCGCCGCGCTCTGGGCGCTGAAGCTGGAGAGGCCATCCTGCGCTTGGGAAAGGCCGCGGGCGCCACCGCCTGCGCAGTCCGGCGGTGAGGGCGCCGGAGCTGGGGGAGCTCCGCCTCGCCCCAAGGAGGAGAGCCCCGGAGGCCTAGCTTCTAATTGTGGGAAAATTAGACACCCCAGGGAAGGTTCAGCTTATGGAGGGCGGACTCGAATTTCTCCTCCTAAGCGTCCCGGGCCTCCCAGGGCGCCCGCCCCCCACCATTCCTGACAAGGCTTTAAAATTGTAGGGAATCTTCGCTGTTGTAGAGCCACGATCCTAGGAGAGGACAAGTCCCAAGCAGAGAATGGTGTCTGAGGGATCCTAAGGGAGGGAGTGATGTTGGTTTGGGGTTCCTGGGAGACAGCGGTCATTGTGTATTTGCACCCGAGTGTTGAGACCCGGGGAACAGGAAACAGTACAGCTCTGAGGCTCTGTGAGGGCGGGTCTTTCCCACCCCAAAGCCAGAGGCCAGGAGGGAGGCCTTCGGTTAGGGTGGGGAACGACATTCTCTTCTCTCTTGCACCCTAAGCGATCTCAGCACTCAGAGACGCTGTCTCAGCACCCAGAGAATCTGGGATTTCTCACGGGCGGTGTTCTGCCCTCAGGATTAGGTTCTTCGTAAACTCACAGCCCTTTAGAGGTGAGGAGTGGGAAGGCTGAGACCCTACCCCCAGGCGGAGCAGAAAAGTAAGAAAATCAATACATGGTGGGGCAGAGGCAGAGGCAGACCTACCCGGGAGAGAGAACGTTTCTCCACCCATCTCAGCCCTGTCATCCTAATACGACGGGGTGGTAGGAGGGGGACACGCTGGCCTCCAGCAGAGAAACGTGGTCCTCTCAAAGAGAGGATCCACCCGGTTTCCTGCGTTTAGGAGGGAAATTACCTATCCTGCAATGCCTGTAAAATAACCGTTTATTTATTAGTTAAAAAAAAAACTCCAGTGATAAATGTCCGTTACCGATGGTCAGCATAAAGTGCCAATCGCAATATAACGCCCGGCTCCTGGCTGGCTGCTCCCTCGCAGTGTCGCGGCAGCGGAGGCCGGGCCCCCTGCAGACCCAGGCCTGAGGTCCCCGCCCTGCTGTACGAGTCCCGGAGCCCAAGGACGCGGGCTGAGCCGCAAGAGCTGGGAGGGGGCGCTCCTGCCCGGCGGTCCCTGGGGCGGGAGGCTGAAGCAGATACAGGGATTACACTTTTGCAGGCTCCGGGGGAGGGGGCAGTGGCGGGAGGAGGAGGTGGGAGCTGCCAGTGCTAAGGACTTCCTTGCCTCTCCCCTCACCCCTCACTCTCTGCAGTCAGAGTTACAAGCTTATATGGTCAAAGACAAAAATAAAAAAGAAAACGTATAAAAACAACAATAGAAAAAGTAATACTTCTGGGAGAGGCGCCGCTGCGGCTCCGCGGAGCTTTCGTTCTTTTCTTAATGCAGTTTCCCTTCCGCCACGTGAGTACCGCCTTTTGGCCAAGAGTTTAGCCGCGTCCTAGGGGAGCAGCCGGGACGGTCGGGGTCGCGGCCCCGGGCGGGGCTCTGAAGTGCCGCGTGCGCCAGGGACCCAAGGGACAATGTTGGAGAGGTGGAAGGTCCCAAGCGAGCGCCTCTCCCGCTGCCCGCCAGAGTCAGGCTTCTGGTCCCTCTGGAGGAGAGGGCCACTGGGCCCAGGGTCCTTGTGACCCAGAGGCTCTATTTAGCATTTGATCTTGGAGGTTTTGAGCTCCTTCACCTGTGAGTGTAGCGTCTTGTGGACAGCGAGAGTCCTGGACTGGCAGAATCCTTTCCCGCACTCTTGACACTTGAAGGGCTTCTCTTTGGAGTGAATATATCTGAGGGCAGAAACAGAGAGTTCATACTTGCAAAATGATGCAATGTTATAAACAGTTGCCCAAGATCCCCTCCCACTGCTATGGGGCACTTGCCCTCAAAATAAAAGTGTATAGTCAGTACCAAGTGTGGATGGGACAAAATGTTGATTGGGGATGGAGTGGGGAGGTGAAGGAGATGCTTTAGCAAAGTCTGATCCTTAAACAGGTTAAGCCACCTGTTTAAGGTGCCTTCCTGGTGGGCAGGAGGGGCAAACTTGGCCTCCTAATAAGGTCAACACTGACGATGAGTAAAGGGAGCTGGGGTCGGACAATTTGCTCGACCTGCACTGTCGAAGATGGTAGCCGCTAGCATGTGTGCTTATTAAAATTAATATTACTTAAAATTAAATAAAACTAAATTAGTTTCTCAGGTGCACTATTACATTTCAAATACTTAACTGTCACATGTGTCACATGTCACATTTCCTTCATGGCAGAAACTTCTATTGGACACCCCTGAAAATGGAGGAAGTGGGGCGGAGGAAGCTGTGTGCTTGTCTGGAGCTCACGGAGACCTCACTTAATCTTGGGTCCTGTTTATTCCTACATTTCCTGAACCCATGCTCCAAAACCTAACCCTGGGTCTCCTAGGCTTTCTTTCTTGATTTTAAAGAATTCCCTGAAGCTCTAGAGGCTTGGAGCCAGTAGGGGGTCTCAAGAACCTCGTTAGGGAGGAAGATGGTGAGGCCAGAGGCAGAGAGCTCTCTCTTGGGCCACGCGCAGTGCCGCACCTGTGGTCCCGTAGGTGGTCTTGCCTCCGGAAGGCTTTGTGGCAGATGTCACAGGTGTAGGGCCGCTCGTCGGTGTGTGTCCGCTCATGGATAAGTAGGTTGTAGGACTTGGTGAAGTGGCGGCCACAGAACTTGCAGACGAACTCCTTCTTGGTCTTGGAAGGCAGACGTCCCCTTGTGGGTTTCTTTTCTGGAGACAGCTTGGTCACATCTAGGAGGGCACCCAGCCCACCCGCAGGGGAGCCTGGGCCCTCCCCGCGGCCAAGCTTGGCCGGATCTTCTTGCGTTGCGGCCAAGGCCAGGTTGGCGAAATCAAAGCGCGGCTTAGTCTTCAGCGCTGGAACGCTGCCTCCAGCGGTGATCTCGGGCTTGGGTTGAATAACATGAGGGAACCAGGGAAAGGCGGGCAGCTGGAAGCGCGCGTCCACCAAGCTGGACACGGTGCCCGGCACTTTGGAGAAAGAAGAGCGTGGCAAGTGCATGGCCGGGTAGCCCAGCGTCCACTGATGCAGGTGCACAGCGTGCAACGCGCTGAAACCATACAGGTTGGGCAGATGGTCCGAAGGCACTGTGGGCAGGCCGTTCACTGCCTGAAGGAAGGAGTAGTTGGTGAGCTGCAGGGAAGGGTGGATGGGCACCGGCGCCGGTAAGGTTTTGCTGCCCATTTCGGCAGTGGCAGTGGCTTCTCAATCCGGATCTGCAAAGAAAAGAAGGCAGGGGCGTGGAGAGGAATAAAGAAGTTCAGCGTGGGTCGCCTTACTCCTGAATTTCAGCCCAGCCACACCCTCTCCTCACACCCAGCGCAGGAGCTAAGAGTCTAAGACCCCATTCCCAAAACCCACTGCCCTCACAAAGAAGGTAGAAATGTAAGTACAGGGGAGCCCTCTTTTCAGAACCCTCTTTGGTCTGAGGGCTCCCTCCAAATGGCCTCTGGCAGAGTCACACAGCTTGATAGAGGGAAGGGTCTACTGTATACAAGACACAGAAAAAAACAAGCACAGGGAAACTGCCTGTCCTGTAGAAACTGACAGCCAGGTAAGCTTGGGTCAACACAGAATCACAATCTCCTGCAAAGATAACAGGAGCTGGGGAACACACACATTCATTTGCAGATAAACACAGAAATGCACAAGCAGATTCACACATTCTGAGGCAGAATTGACAAGGTGCAAAGACTGGGACAACCAGTGTTTTATAGCACAACACTGACTTTTAAAAAAAATGCAGTAACTCCTGCATCTCACACACACGATCACATAGCATCCATGAAGAGCCTCACAGACAACACACATACACAGACACACAAATGCATGCACCTCCTGGCTCCCGTTCGTTAAGGTCTTCTGGCTGACCTTCGATTTGGCTTCCAGAAGCCCTGTCATCTTTCTCCTCAAAACCCTCAACTTTGACCTTAAATCCGCTTCCCTGCCTTAATATAAGTGAAATCTGTTGGCTTCACTCTCTGAAGCTGCTTGTGGACTGATTCTCTGCCTTGCCTTAGCCCTTGGGGACCACTTTGCTTTCAAGGAGGGTGCTAATATCCACATTCATTTACTCTGTCAAACAATTGCAGTAACAAACAAGGGGGCATTAGTGCCCTCACTCCCCCAAAGAAAAAGGGAGTTGGGTCTTTGGGTTGTCAGCATGTTCTTGTGTGTGGTGAGCCCTGGGCAGGTGGGTATGCCTATAGGCAAGAACACTGAGGCCAGGCCTCCATTCCTGTGGTCTATGTACCTCCAACTGCAAGGTTGGACAGCTTGAGCAAGGCCAGAGGAAAGCCACACTGAAGTGACCAGGGGCTGGCATCTCCAGACCTTCTTGGCCATGGTCTCCAGCCTCCATGGAGACATCTGAGCTCTGCAAAAATGCTTTTCATCTCTACCTCCCAGACACTCCTAACTCAGATGTGTCCAGTGGAGGAAAGAACAGGGTGAGCAAAGTCTAAACTGTCAGGGAGCCTTGGGAAGCCCAAGCACTGAACTCCTGGCTCTTAGCTTGGGGCTACTTAAGAAGTCATTGTCACAGCAGGGTCCTTGGGACTCCCTTCTCTCTTGCCCAGCCTCAATCCCCTGCTGTTGACTTCTTCCTTTACCCTTCATTACTCTCCTCTTCCTAGGTCATTTCCTCTAACATGGAGTAATTTCCCTTCCCTGGGATGCATTGGCCTCTGCTCTGCTCCCTAGTTTGCTGTGCCCCCTCCCCAGGTTGAGCTGACCCTCAGCCCAGGGCAAGGCCCAGGCATAGACTCCTCTACCTTTCGCTGCAGCGAGGCTTTCAAAGCCTGGCTCTGTCCAGGGATGTGCAGTGCCTTTTCCTAGGAGGTATGAGGACAATGTTGACCCAGGAAAACCTTTTCTCCTGGAAGCTGGCAAGGGGGCCACTGGCTGTGTGGTGGGACCTAAGGAAAGAGGCCTTCCTGGGAATGGGGCGTAAAAACACCATGAGCTGGCAGCGATTTGCCTGCGCAGTTTAAATTAGCACTCGGATACAAACCGCTGCAATGAGTTTAGCCTCAGGGCGAGAGCAGGCACAGTATCTGCATGATCTGGCCTCTGAAGCAGAGCGCTGGTCCCGCCGGCAGCGCCGTGGCTTCAGCAACGGTCATCTCTACTGCGCCAAGCCAAGTTCGGGTCGTGCCCGGGACAAACTGAGACTATCCCAGAGCTCGGACACAAGGAGAAATAAAATTCAAATTGGGCCAGAGAGGAAGCTGGGACCCATCTGGGTTGGGGAAGGGGAAGGGGAAGGAGGAGAAGCCTCGCTAACTTCAAAGGTCGGTCTGGACTTAGGGGAGATGAGGGCTCTTTGAATTGCTGTCACCTCTTCTTCCCTTCCAGGCGCTGGAAATCAGATCCTCATCTCCGGGTCCCAGAGCCCAGTGGGCGCCGCGAAGGCCTCCTCCTGCTCCTCTGGGTGCTTGGCTTATCCAAGGCCAAGCCAGCGGCCGTGGCTGTGGGACTCTGGGCTGCACACTAGTCCGAACCCGCTGCGTGCCTGGGTGGGAGAAACCACCAACCTCGCTAGGCCTTTCTTCGCCTTCTTCCTGGGAGCCAAGACCGGAGCCGTCTTGGGCTCCGTAGGGGGTGCCGGGAAGGGGGAATGCTTGCAGCTATAATGGTTCCTGGGAGCCAACCTTTCCGGGCTATCTGCCCGATCTTGTTTTCCCCAACGCTACATTTATTTTCTTCCGCGGCCCAGCCCGTTCCTTGTTTTCTGAATCATTCGGAAGCCAGGGCTCCCCAGGCTCCCGCCAAGTACTTTCCCCCGGACGAAATTCGTTCGAAACGTGGCTCTTTACACTAGTATCAAGAATGGGCCGAAAGCACGATCCGGTTTCAGGAGGTCAGCTAAGAGAAAAACAGTCTCACCCTAGCCCCTCCAGTCAGAAAGGATGAGCGAGCCCCCGACCCCTCGGACTCCGGAACCCCAGGGCAAATACTTTCGATCTTTAAACACAGGATGGAAAACCCTTCCCCGGGCTAAGCATCCATTCCTGAAACAGCTTGGGCCTCGGGACCTGGGGGAAAGAATAAGGGGACCCGACCACGCACAGCAGAGGCAATTCGCGCTCGGGATCCCGGGTCCCTGCGCAGTGCGGGCACTCGCGCTCCTCGCGCGGTGGAGCGCCAATCCCAGGTCTGCCGCCAGTCCTATGCCGGGCATTAATGAAGTGTGCAGAGTCTATTAAAGTGGTTTATTTGGGGCTAATTGAGCGTGAGCAAGTTAACTGCTTGCATTAATGAGGATGGGAGCGAACTCCACGAGCTTGCGCCTGGGGGAGCCCAGAAGAAACCCAAGAAAATCAGCCTTGACATCGAATCTCCAATGAGTGGTGACAGGCGTCCGGACCCCTGTGAAGAGGACTGACCGCACCGATACTTCTGTAGCATTCTCCCAACAAACGAGATCTAACGAACCCATCGGTAAGGCGGCCATCCGGCTGCACTTAAATGTCCTCTGCGTCCTCGGCGATCCATTCCCCAATCTTAATAAAACAGCAGTTACCTCGAGGAGCCTGGGATGGAACATCTACCCGCCGCCGGTCGCTGCTAGTCCCCTCCAGCCCTTCTCTTCCCTAGGGGGCTGTGAAGCTGGGACACCTAGCCTTGCACGTGGTTTTGTTCCCCAGAGCCAATGCGCAGCTCTTAGCCTGGGTGAAATTTACCAAATTGTGGCAACAAAGAAACCCTCGCGGCTACTTTACACACTGAGAGCCCAACCCACTACTGCCTGAGCTGCTGAAAAAGGACTAAACGTGGTTTTTCATTCTTATCCGAGACATTTCGGAGGAGAAATTAGTTCAGGAGGCAGGCCCTCACCCCTTTCCCCTTCTTTCTATCCTGACGGCTGGATTAGCGGACAGTCAGGGGAGTAACAGAACTTTTCCAGTCCCCAGCCGGGAGACACTGCGGCTCCACAGAGTTTCCACTAGTGCTGTGTTTGAGTCTCGAAGTGGAAAGCAGTCCTTGCGCCCCACAGCATTGCCTCCCTGCACCAGGACAACCAAGGGTTCCGCTCCAGGCCTTGACGACACAGAGCAATCATCCTATGGAGAATATCCCTAAGTCAGAGCGCAAGTGCCAGGCGGGGTTCAGACTCGCGGCCCTGCGCTCTCGGGTCTAGTCGGCCTCATACCAGAGCGTCTCAAAAGACAAACTTGAACGAAAGCGCTACCGGACTGGGGCATGCACCTGTCCCTGGCGCGGTCGGCTGCTGCTGTGGCCATTCACTCCCTCTCCCTTCCTTCTTCGTCAGCCGAGGCGTCAGCCAGAGATAGGAGCGCGTCTCGGGAAAGTTTGTGCCCGCTGAAGTTGCTCTGGTTTCTTAAAGGGGGCCCGCATATTGACTTTCAAAGTCCGTGGGCACCTCGCCCGGGATTCCGCACAGCCGGGCGGGCTGGCTGCAGTAGCTGAGGCCCGCCCCCTCAATCCCCGGCGGTCAGAGACCGAGGACCCCGCGCGGGAAGTCCTGAGCCAGCACCCCCAACCACCCTGCTCTCACTTTCACAAAAGTCCTGCAGCATTCATCTGTCAAGAGCTTCCTTGGGGGCATTGAGAGAGAGGAGACACCCGCCGCGCAGTGACAAGGAACCTGGGAGTCCTGCCCGCATTCGCCTTGCTGAGCCCGGGCGCCCAGGACTGCAATTACCTTGTTCCGCAGAGGTCCCGGGGCTGAGCACGTCTCTGGGGCTTTAGCTGAAGGGAACTGGGGAAGCCGGAGGCGCTGGAGCCCACAGGCGCCCCTGGAGCTCTAGAGTCCCGACTCCTCTCCTGCCGCGGGGACTCTAAGCGTCGGACACGCGGGAGCGAGCGCTCAGCAGCCCCGGGTCCTGCCCGCCCGGGATGGTGAGCCTCGGTCGCAGCTCCCTCGCTGGGTCTGAACCAGGAGCAGCTGAGAACGTGCCGGGGAGAGGCCGAGCTCCGACTCACTCATCCCTTAGCACCGAGCCGCCTACTTATTTTAATCCACCACCCTCCCTCCTCCACCACCCCCACCCCCGCCCCTTGCCTCAGGATTCCTCTCCTCCCTCCCCTGCCCCCCAACCCTGCCATGCGCCTGCGCAATGAAAGACAAAGTTTTTGCTGACCCGGGCAGCAGACTTTGGCAGCTGCACTCGCTTGGACCCGGCCTCTCCCAACCTGCGTCCCCTCCTCTTCAGTCCCACGCGACCCCTTCTGCCTTTTTAGGTCCAGAGGGGCACGCCTGGCGCGCTGGAGGAAACGGTCCCTAGCAGATGAGAGCGGGCTGGCACTGCACGTTTCGAGGTCCTATACTTGGACTCCTAGGACACAGCCCGTGCTCTTTGGGAGAAGGGAGGGAGGGAGGGGCTGTAGCTCTGTGCACCGGGATCCTCACACCGCGGCTTGGGTTTCAATGCACTTTGGCGCCTGACAGAGTCGCCTTCCTCCCAGAATCTCTTTCCAGAGGCAGCAGACCCCGAGTGTGGAGCAGCTCCTGCACATCCAAGCGTGCTCGGGGCCAGGGTGTTAACCCAGGCAGCGCTGGTTAATTCTTGGTGCGGGAGGGCCAGGGTCACCGAAGCAAGCGAGCTGTAAAGTCCGAGTGCTTATGGCTGACCCCAGACCCTAAGTTCTGGAGTCCAGTAGAAAGAATAAAGAGTAGTGAAAGGTCAGGAAAGTTATTTTCCTGGGGCCCAGAATTCTCTGAGATTTCACCCTAATACACAGTGGCACTCTCTACTCACATATTTGTTTTAGGATGGATCGGAGTTTAGAGAGCTGCACTGGCAAGCCAGCCGAGTTGCAAAGTTGTCAGTTCCAGGGCTTCTGAGTCAAGGAGCTGGTTCAGGTGGAGTCCTTAATCGGAAAGGAATCAGAGTCTGGACATTAAAAATTCTGTCTTCATTGCCTAGGCTTTATGGAGGGTACCAACACCCCCTTGACTACTCATCTCTGAAAGCTGACCTCCGGCTGACCCCAGCCCAATCCCTGCCTAATGCCTTTCTGGAATACCCTTCCAGGCCTTGGGTTTGGCACAGGAGGCGTCTCTGGTTTCCCAGGACTTGAGTGGGTCCAGATCACACAACTGCACTCTCTGCCTTCGCCCCAGCGTTGCTGCTGAGTGACCCTTGGAGCTGGATTCTAGCTTCCATAGGTCCCTAAGTATTGGTACTGCCTCTCTCCCAAGGAGTTTCTGCTATCTCCAGCTTTGGTTTGCAAATCTGATTTTCTTGGGAGGTGAAGAAGTTTGTAATACCTGACCTAGGGAGATGGTCATGAAGACTCCCCTCCCCCAAAGGCATAGTTGAATGAGGGTTTCCTTATATCCCTAGGCCTTTAGAACAGAATCTAGCTTCCAACTCCTGGGTAACTTTGTCTTGTTTGAGGAGGAGTAAGAGAGGGTGCAATATTTGCTGCAGCGAACCCTCTTACCCAGTGCCTCAGGTCAGTGCAGAAGTAAGAGATTCACATAAGTTTGTCCGTGCTTCTGGAATCTTAGCAGTTGCTAGGATGCAGTGACATTCTTGCTAGAGTGAGAACCCTTGGAAGAGAAGGGAACTGAGATCACACCTCCTTCCTAGAGATTCCAGAACAGCAAGCTTCAAGAGCAAAGAAAGGCCTAGAGGGCAAGTCTACAAAGGCCAATGCTGAACTTTGCTGGCTTCCACCTGGGGCACAGGGAGTGTGCTTGTTCCAGCCTCAGGCTCTCCAAATAAGCAAAGCTTGGGTAACCTCCATTACCAGCAGCAAAAGTTAAGAAGGAAAAAAAAAATGCCCATACAATAGGGCCTCTGGTTGTGCAGATCACTTAGGAACAGTGGCTGGTCATTCAGGTGGGATGGAACCTCCCGGGGTGTAAATACCCAATCTTCTGCTATGCACCCCTCACAGCTCAACTGGGCTTCTTTTATGTTTCTCTTTGTCTTTCTCTTCTAAAACAGGGCTCTTGGCCAATATGCCTCAGGACTTCCAGAAAGCTCTAAGTAGTAGGATCCCTAAAGAGCTCTTGGAGAGAAAGTGTCCCTGATCTTAAAGAAGAAACACGCAACCGAATTGTTTCACCACAGCTTTGACAGATTATCTTGAAAACTGATCCTGACTCAGGTCTCTAGACCGCAGTGGATGTAGAGCAGGGTGCTGGAAGCAAGGTTGGTGCTGGTCCCCCAGGCTATGCCTCCCAGAGGAATCATGACCACCTCTGCCTGGAGCTGGTCAGCAAGGCCAGAACAGGACAAGGCCAGAGTGTACCTGAGCGCTGGTGAGGATGGCCCTCCACAAGGGCTCACCTGTTTCAGAAGCCTGGCTTCAGAGAAGTGTCTCCTAGGTCACTGACAATGCACAGCCTCAGAGAGCCAGGATAACGAAATTCAAGAATTGCTAGGAGCTGGAAAGTCCTCCATCCCACTCTGCGCTCCCAAGGGGGTGACCCCCAAACTCTAGCCTCGATCTCCACAGGAGGCCAACCAGAGTAGGCGTTCCCTCTGGGCAGGGCAGGCAGGAAGAAGCCCAGGAAGCTAAGAATCCCTCGTCTGGCCGCTCAGTGCTGGGGTATCCCATCCCCCGCCTATTTAAGAGAAACTGATCACATTAAGCGGGCCCTGGGTCGCAGCGTGGTGCCAGACTACGGCTTGGATGGATTGACAAGGGCAGGACTCAGGACACCTAAGAGCAACAAGGGTACTTTTTAAGCAAGGTTAGATGTGTTTAGGACTACCGAGGACGTCACGTTTCGAATTTGGTAACCGTCCTCGGTAACCCAACAGTTCTGTCCTCCTGGAAACCCAATGAAGGTGACAAAACTCCCATCCCATTACTGGAAGTCCAGCGCACTCTGCCACCGCGGCTGTAACTTCTGCTAGCTCTGAGCCTGAGGACTCCAGCCGGCGCGAACTCCGCCGCGGCTCTTTCTAGCTCTCTCGCTCACTGCCTTCGGGGCGCAACCGCGGGCGCGCGAGTAGTCCCAGACTCGGCTGGGACCAGGCAGCCTAGAAGAAGGGTCCCCGCAGTAGAGACCAGGCCTCCACCTCTCTGTCCGGCGCTCCGCTCCACAACCCGCTAGTCGGTGTGAGGTCCGTCAGGGGAGCGATCCCTCCGTCTGCCCGGGCCTCCGGACTATGGACCGCACTGAACCCAGTACCGCAGCAAGCCCTGCTGCCGCCTTTTCCTGGGCACGCCTGGGGTGGTGACTGCCGCTGCTCCTGTCTCCACGCCAATCCCCAGCCCCTCTCCAGATTCCTGCTCTTTGGGAAAGCGCCCCAGTCTGTCTTCGGAGTGAAAAGCGAGCAGCTTCCAGAAAATTAACTAGAATGTGGTCTATATTGCTTTGAGTTGTTTTGGATTAAAAAAAAAAATGAACCCCACCTCTCCGCACCCCATAGCCTCAAAAAAAAAAAAAAAAAAAAAAAAAAAAGACCTCATTCTTTCAAATGGAATTTGCTCAGCACTTGAGAATTTTTGCTTCCAACGCAACTACTTCCTGTAACTATTTTGCAGACATTTGGGGGTGTGCTTGTTAGAAACCCCCTTACGCATGTACAGAGCTTTCAAATAACCTGGAGATTTAGGCGTCCCTCTGTATTCATTTAGATGATGGATAGTAATGGCTCAATAGTTCCTCTGGAACCATTACGGTCAATCAGGTCAAAATCCAGCTTGGGGGTGGGAAGCATTTTTAAGCACGGGAGGTAGGTAACAGGACTCCTGCGCACATTTGTTCATATAACTCCTCTGATAACGTAATGCAATCCAGGGTTCTTAAAAGAACAGATGCCAGGTGAACCCAAGAGCCGGTGTTTTTTGTTGTGACAGCGACATACAAGTTACAGTATCAAAACTGAAAGGGAAAGTGAACTGTTTTTCCAGGCAGTTCCCGTTTGGTAAGTTCTTTACGGGCACACAAATGTAACTCTTTCACCTTTATAAATGTAACAACACACACACACACACACACACGCATATACCTTTGGTTTGTAAAAATATGTGTGACATGAAGCATAAATATGAGCATGGAATTGCACGGACATACTACCATCGGGAAAATGGAATGATGTTGTCTTCTGTTGCGAAGATCAAATGTAAAATGTATGTAAAAGACGGCATGGGTTTTTACGTTTTACACAGATTGGAATTGTCAGATTATTTTAGACACATACAGATCTATGTACTAAGGTTAATGAACTTTTCCTTTTTCCGAGGTGTAAATAAGTGCATTAGAAACAAGGCAGTGTCTAATCAACCGGGGATGTTGGAGAACAGTAGTTTGAACGGAATTGTGGATAGTTAGGGTGGAATCCTGCGGATAGAGCCACCTACTGCACCCGCGGCGCTGGGTCCTGCCGGGCTGCACCGGCGGCGGGAGGCGCTGGAGGAAGGAGTGTTCGCGGTAATTAAACATTTCCAGACACCGGAGCGTTACTATCTGCAGAGCGATTTCCGGCGATGGGACTCGGAGAGAGTCCGGTTTCGAGGTTTCGAGATTCTGGGACGCAATCCTAAAGAAAACGTGCCCCCTGCTGGCGAGCAGGCCACATCTCGGGACCCCTTCCTGGAAAACTCTAACCCACAGTATCCTTATTTCACTTTGCCCAAGAGTATTTCAGTCCTTCAATTTTTCTTTTCTCAATTACGAAGTTTGCTGCTACTCGTTTAAAAGTACGCACACGCTTACCCTTCCAAAGAGCAAACGGAGGAGGAATTTCTTCTCGCCATGGGGTTTCTGTTTTCCTGTCCCAAACCAGACGTCGTTGCTCTCAGATGGATGAGGGCTTTTGTTTATGTGTTTGTTTGTTTTTAAATAATCCGAAATTCCTAGTAACTATCTGCCGCCGTTCGCTTCTGGTCCTGGGAAGATGATGAGCAAAGATCTACTGGGACCCCATCCTGCATTTGCGAGCTGGGTCCGCGTGCCCCTCCTGGCACACCCGGAGGTGAGAAGTGCCCTCCGGTGCCTCCCTCCGCAGCCCCTCGTAGGTCGGCACGCCCTGCTTCGGATCCCAAATCCTGACTTTCTGAAACAGCGCGGGGAGGGAGAGAATCTGTTTTCGTGAATCTATTTCCCTGAAACACGTGAGGTTTCCTATCCTCTCCTTCCTCCCAGATCATTAGATTCCAATTCCTCTGCTGCTTTCTTTTTTTCAAATTTCCGTACAGAATATTGTAGCAGGACCCTCTCGTCATCATAGCTCCAGGTATTCAGATAGAGACCTGAAGAGAGAAATCCTAAGAATATACCTGTTAACAGGCTCTTTGGTCAATTTCTGTCTACAAAGGACTATGCCACATTGCATAGAACGAGTTCCTAAAGTGTCAGGTCCACTCATTGGAGCAAAACACCGAGAGAAAACAAGCAAGGAAAGGGCAGAGAGAAAGACAGATTCCCTACCTGCTCCAAGTTCTTAGAGGAAGGCTGTGTCCTCCTGCTGTCCATCACTCACTTTGCTCCTCTGAGGCAGGGCCTCCCAATTCCCTATCCTGAGCTTGCAGTGAGGGGTGGAAAGAGAGTGGACTCAACTTGGACATTCCAAAGAATTACTACATACACCAACCCTCCCTAAGTGATGCAAAGCGGCGCTGTGCCTCACCTTAAAGCATGAGTAGAATTTACCCACTGAATAGAAGGCCAGGTGCTTCTGCCTCTTTAGTGTTTATGCCAGGGGGGCTTCCTGGCTTCAGACTGTCACCCTGAAGAGGTGCTGAGCCCCCAAGGCGGTGGCCCAACTAGAAGGGATGCTATTGCTCCTGGGAACTTGAAAAGCATCCTGCTGGATGTGGCTTTAATACCTTGTGTTCCTCTACCAAGTGCAACTTAAACTTAAGCATCAGCTTTGGGGAGATGAGAGGGATGGAAGGATGACGGATTGGAATTGAGAATGTTCCACAAAGGGAATAAATACAGTGAACTGGAAGGGGACCACCCCATCTGCAAAAATAAAAAACAAATAAATAAATAAAAATAAATATTTCCTCTGATTTCTAGGAAGTTAGACTCAGGAGGAGGAGTCATAGAGTCATATTTGTGCATCTGAGTTACATCACAATGTAGTAGGGATTCTGCACACAGCAGAAAACTAAAATCCCTTATTTATCCACCCTCAAAAGATAGATATTCTTCCTCCATGGTCTACGCTGGAAGTGGGGGAGCACTTGAAGTGCCAGTTCCTACCATAATTCTCTTCCTAGGTGACTCCAGGCAAATAAATTTGCTGGTAATGTCTCCAATTCCCTACATGAGAACCTTTCCGTGGAAAAGAAAAGCATTTGCTGAAACACTTGAAGTAGATACAAAACAAACAAGAAAGAAAATATATATTAGCATATGATTTTTCTCTTCAAAATGACCAATGGTTGGGTTCTTTTAGTACATTTAGGTATTGGTTTTCATATCACATGTCAACAATAAAGAAATGGAGAGAAAACTTAAAACTAAAGTGTTATAATCTATCCCACATAGAGAGTTTCTGGAATCATGACTTGGTTTGCCAAAATTTCATTCTGCAACAAACATTTCAGGAGATTATCTAAGGAGGAATAAGCCATGTAATGTAGTCAGGATAGTTCATTCTTAATTTTCGGAGAAGACAGCTGATGGGAGCTGTGCCAGGCTATCAGATCCACACAGATAGAAAAGGAGATTAGTTCTCAGTGCCCAGGGTCCTGCACAGGCAGCAAAGTAACTGGGAGCAGGAGTGCCACTGCAGGATGCCTGGACAGAGAATTTCATTCTTAGCCAACCTGGTACAAGGGCCACCCACTGAGGAAAGGGAAGGCCGGGCACATACCCCAATTCAGTTCAAGGGTGGGTCAGTCAACTAGTTCCTGCCTGTGTGGTATCGGAGAGTTAAGGTGTCAGTGGTTTAGACAGGTGCTTTTCAAAAGTCCTGTGCCACGAAATCACCTGGAGAGTTTGTCAATATGCAGATTCCCGGGCCTCATCCCCAGCACTCTGATTTAGGAGGCCCACAGTGGGCTGGGGAGTTGGCAATTTTTAAAAGCTCCACTGATGACTCTGGCACCAGTGGTCTTTAGAGCACATACATATTGAGAACCACTAGTAAAGAATGATTCTACCCAGTAGGTCTGGGTCTTGCTAAGGAGAATCCTGAGGATTGAAGTTATCCAGATGTAAAGAAATGGCTCTTTATTAAAGCATTATATGTACTTCAGTATGTTTCTTCTTGTAAACCCCCTTTTCTTTATCTATAAGAGATAAGGACCAGAACTGATATTCATCAAAGGCTTTCTTAGCTCCTAATCTTGAAGACAGCACTGGCTACTAGGGGCCTGAAGGGTGATGTGGGGGCAAGGTGCTTGGGTTTGCTTCCAATCACATCGTGGAGAGGTTCCCATGCTACCCTCATGTGGATTTATACTAGTGAGTGAACGCCCTAGGTCTTGGAAAAATATCCATCTCAGTTCAAAGGGAAGTCATTTTTGCAGAAGAGCTCCCTTGGAAACACAGAGGAACAGAAGAGAACCCAGGAGCAAAGCTGCCCTCCAAAAACAGGTCAAACAGAGGCCAAAGGGGTTCTATAGTTTCAGGTCAGTGGAAGTTAACTTCAGTGCTGGAGAGTTGATTGCATATGTCGTAAGAGGAGGGAAAAGAGGCCTCTAAAGTCACTCAGTGGGCTTTTTTTTTTAACCTATAGTTTGTTCCATGAGTATCATCAGAAGCTGCAAAGAGAAGGAAGGTGCCACCAGCTCAATGAGGAGTCCTTGATTGCCCCTTCACCCAGCACATTCTGTATTTTCTCATAGGATTTCCAGTTAATCTCACACAGAAGCAGTCTAGACAGCAGAAAGGACACACTAGGATAGCTGATTATTCTTGTGTCACTTGGGGTCAGGACATTAGGCACTAGTCAACATGTTTGTTGCTGCTGTTGTTTTTAATGCTTTTATTTTAACAGTACTTCTCAACTTCATTTTGGTAAAAACTCACTTTACATGTCTATTGGTTTTAACAGTAGCATAAAGTGTTGTATATGAGTTCTATCAATTTTTGTCACCTATCATATGTATAGATGAGGTGATGTTTGCATATCTTCTAAAGTGTTTATAAAGATTTCCTTAGGATCAGTGTATATAGGGCTCTGGTTTAACAGAAGGTTCCCATGAACTATGATTTCTGTCACAGAGGAGTCGGGGCTCCTGAGCAAATGTGGCTCTGTTGTGGTTCACCTCCCACAGGAGATGCCATTCTGTTACTCCTGTTTTGTTGAGGAAGAACTGAGGCCCAGCAGTCTTTCTGAGGCTGTGCCTAGGCTCATGAGTGTGGTACTGGAAGTGGAAGGAAGCCTCAGAGGTCAGTAGTGGGACACAGTTCTTCCAAGGACCCACTCCTCTTCAGAGCCTAGCAGGTCCTGGACCCAGCATGAGCTTCACAAATCCTCTTAGCAAACTGAAGCATCAAGATAATGATTATTCCTGCTTCATGTCTGAGGAGATCATGGCTTGTAAATGTTACATACTTATCCCAAAGTCACAAAGCTAGGTAGTCTGGGGCCAGGACTTAAACCTAGATATTTGATTCCAAAACCCAAGCTCATAATGGCAGCACCCTGGTTACTTAGTGTGGTCTTCCAGTGACATCAGCATCACCTGGGAACCTGCTGGAAATGCAGAAGCCCAGGCCATGTTCCAGTCCTATTCCCTCCTGCTCCCTTAGGTAGGCACATGAATGTTTGCAGTGTACACCATTCAGATCTCCAGGCCCAGGCATTAGCTCTGTTCAGTGTCTTTGCTTTAATCTCAGCTTCTAGAACTGAGAGATAAAGCTACAAAATCATACCAAAAGCCTATAGACTAAAGCTTAGAAAGATTGCAACACCAAACCGCGGTTGCTCTACAGAACCACAAGCCCTAAATCTGCTGCCACCTCTCCTTTGGTCTGACAGTAAGCAGTCTGGGCTGGCCAGCAACCTCACTCTGGCCCTTCCACGTGGTCACTCCCCTCTCCTGGCACCAGAGCAGGAGCCTGGCACCTCCTAGAGGAAGAGAAAATAACAAAGGGCTCATAGGATCTTCTTTGATAAGCCATGCATTTACCCAGTAATATACATATTATTGATGATAATTGCACATTAGTAATGCATTGTTCACATGTAATTTTGGCAGAGGTAACACATTTTAATTCAAAAGACATAGAACTATGCAAAGGATTGATCACTCACAAATCAAAAAGTTATTAAATATACACTCTTATTTGATTACCCAAATTTCTGCCAACCTCACTGTGGTCATTATAGTATCACCAGTTGACATTCTACCAACCAGACAGAAGCTAGTTACTGGAAGAATGCTTCATCTTCTCTTCAGCCTCCGCTCTTTAAAATCAAATGCAGAAGATGCCTAAGTTGAGGCAATGTGCTGAGCACATAGCTGGGAAGAGTATTACAGGGCAGCATGAAATCAGGAGAGGGTCTTGGGAGTATCATCCCCCTTTTGGTGTTGTCTTCCTCTCCAAGAGCCCATAACTTCCAGGGTGGCTCTGTCTGACACTCTCTCCTATCCTGAGTGAGGGGTGGCAAGTATCACCACATCAAGGGGGATGTGCATTTTACTAGCAGGATCTGGAAAGAATTGTGTTTAACCTACAGGCTTGGCATAGGAATGGTGCAATTGTCTCTATTTTAATAAGCACAGAATATAAAATGTGGAGGAACCTTAAACATATCTGTGACACTCCCATTTTACAGATGAGAAATTTGACCCCAGCAATGTGATTTACCCAGTAACACCATTGCAACTCAGCTGGTTTTCCTGTCATCTGGTGGGTGCTCCTTACATTTTGCTCCCTGCTCCTCAATTTTGTGATTTAGATCTTGAAGGAAGAGGTCTTACCAAGGGCCTCCTTTGTTCTATGTCTTCAGAGGGAGGACAAAGCTTGCATCAGGCAGTGATGTTCCAGATACAAGGCCTTTCACAGACCTGCAGGCACACAGCAATAGACAGATACACCTATGCCTGGGCCTGGGGTTTGGACGATTGCTGTTCAGTGTAGCAGCTTTATGAAAACATTAAATGTCATTACTTATTTCTTCATGTCCAAAATGTATACTTCAACATTTTTTCTCTGTAGACAAGTGTCACTTTTACTGCAATCTTCAGGCCAGATGTTCTTGGTATAAGTGGTAACAGCTGCCACGCTGGCAGGAGTGTGGCTCCAGCCAAGTCACTTTGCAAAAGGGCCCAAAAGCCCTCTCTGCGAGAACACTGACATGACAGGAGAAACCCATACCTGGCCCGCCCTGAGCTGCTCAGGAAACCACTGTGAAGGCTGAAACAGGGGTATTTGGGGAGGGCAGTTTGCCAAACCGCTGGCTGCATTTCCCTCTTCCTCAGTGATGAGCTGGAGTCCTGGGTAGGGAGTGCCGAATCTGCCTCCTTTCCTTCGAGCTTCTTTCAAAGCAGTGTTTGTAGTGCCAGCACCCATTATCCACATCCTCATTGGTCTCAGGACCCAGCCATTGCCATTGCTTTCTGTCATACTTGCCAGAGTCTTCTATGATCTTCAGTTGACATTCTATTGTTTTGGAATTTTGCTCAAGTTGCAGCCGCCTGGTAGCATTTATCTTCTCAGTTCCCTCGGGCCTTGGTGAATTCCTCAGTAAGGTCCCATCTCAGCATCAGCATTTCCAGAAAACACAGGCACAATTTGCCTTCATCTTCAGCTAAGGCTGAAGAACTTGATTCAGCCAAAAAATAACTGTTGCCTTTGCAATTTTGGCCGTCTGGCTGAAGGGTCTGTTATCCAAGAATGCCATCCTACTGAGTAAGGTTGAATTTATAAGACACATGAATACATGGACAGACACACAAACACACTCTCTCCAAAACATACCTATGGATGGCTGCAGCGTGATGCTTTCTCCAAGAGATGGCGAGCTCATTCAAACAAAGTCTTGGCTCCTTCCCACGAATGGTGAGGCCAGCATTTAGCTGGTGTAAATCACTTTAGGTTTTGAGACTGGCTAGGTGTGAACTCAAAGGATGGAAAACCTTTTGGGCATGGGCTTTCCAGAAGCCAGTGGCTAGCAGAGGTCACTTAGCCCAGGGCCTCCATGAGTGGTCCAGCCATTGCCCCCCCATCCAGGATCATGGGCCTCAGCCCTGTAAAGAAGCAGCTTCCTCCCTAGAAAGATCAAGAGGTGGTGGAAAGAGCTGGGCTTTGGAATCACATGGAACTTGCTTCTAGTCTATGTTTCTAGAACATGCCTCTCCCTAGCTACTTGTTTTTGTGCAAGCAGCTTAACCACCTGAAACTTCAGTTTCTTCATCTGTAAAAACAGGATGAACACAAGTTCTATGGGATTACTGTGATTAATGAATCAACGTTTGTAAAGTTCCCGTCACAAAGGGAATAACTGATAAATGCTATTTTCTTCTTCTGCAGACCAGATAGTGATTTTTATCACTTATTGAGCTGAAGGATCTTTTAGGAGAATTTCCTCCTCAAAATCAGAACCGTTTTCAAGCCTGGTTCTGCAAGTACAGTAAGAACAACTGTGCCTATTATTACACCAGTGTTGCTCAGTTCTAAGTCCACCTTTCTATGTTCTGCTGTGTGACACTGAGGCTGGGATCTGCAGGCTAAAGTTTTCCTCAGTCAGATGCCTTTCTCTTAAATTTTGCAAATAGGGCATGGGAGCAGCAACCAGGGGTTGGCCTGTGGCAATGGCCTTTCACTTAGCATCGCCAGTTGGTTCCAATCTTCAACTTCTTTCAGCACTCCCAGAACCAATCTCATAAAGCCCTAGGAAGGTGCCCTTCCCAGAGGGCAATACCTGTTCTCAAAGAGCTGAGCCTCTACTCCATGGCCTTCTTATTAAGACTTCCTGAGTCACCCAGAGGCAGCAAGGATGTGCCGCCTCCTCAGAGGGCTGAGCCCAGTCCTACAGGGTTCGTCCTCTGAGCTTCTAGATGCTGACACCCCCAATCTTTGCCTTTGTTTCCCCACCCTTTTCCTAGTACTCCCAGCTTGCTTTCTTGGACCAGTTTAACCCATCTTCTATATTAAATTCTCTCTGTTGAAATGACTAGTGTGATTCCTGTTGTCCTGACTGGACCCCAACTGATGCACGGATCAAGAGTCCCAGTTTGCCTAGATGATCCTCATTCACACTGGCTTTCCTAGGATCTTGTGTTGTTTAGCATTCATCCCAGACACAATTGTCCTGGTTTCTGTGATAAAATGTAAGGTCGTTTAGTTACAGTTCTTCCCTTTAACAGGCCACGGATGAAGAACTTTAAACACCTGACATATTAGATTCCTTACTGCAGATTTCTATAAATTCTCTTTGATTTAGAGCCATACTTGTATTCGCCTAGGACCAGACTATTCGTATTGATTGTTTAAAAAGAGGAAACTTCTTGAACACAGCTTAGTACTGAAGCTACAAAAGCATTGCCCATCCTGTCTTTCTTGTAAATCTACATATTAGCCCATGAGTGGTTCTCTTTCTAGTTGATTCCCAGCCTGACCTTCTAGGGAAGAAATTTCTCCCACTTAGAATGTTTTATAAACAAATACCTCAGTTTTCATTCTGTAAGTTTTTTGTTACACTAAGGTCTTCCTTCCTACGTGATCCTAAAGTGACTAAACCTAAAGGTACTTCAGGATGTTCTCTTTGCCTGGGATGACATGCTCCTTCTCTTCTACCTACTTATACATTATCCTCCCATCTGCTCAAATACCATTGCCTCCTGGAACTCTCCCCCAGCTAGTATCTTCTCCCTCTTACAAGCTTATTTCATGTAATTCTCCAACTCACTTTGGCACTGTACCACCTTCTTATTGGGCTTGGTATCTTTTACAAGGGGGTCTTGTCTTGTGTTTATTATAACTTTAAACGCATCTTTAACTTGTTAATTTGACCAACTGGTCAGTTCCTTGGTAGAACTGTTTGTGCTTTTTCTTTGAATCCCTTGCAGCACTCATCAATCTTTCTTTTTACTCCAATAATTCCAAGCCTCTTTTATTTAGTCCATTTATGTCCTTCCCCCTCCTGTTCCCTTACATACCCCCCAAGTTCACACACATACCAGGATCATTTCCACTTCTGTACTTTGGTTCATGTTATTTCCTCAGTTCAGAGCATTCCTCCCCCTTCACACCACTCATCCTTCCTGAATCATCCTTCAGAAGCTTCCTCTGACACTCCAGGCTGAGCTAAGTCTCCTTTCTCTGTGCCACCATCATACCTTGTCACAATCCCTATTATTACATTGCTGCATTACACTAAAACCATCTTTTACATGCCTGGCTCTTCTAGTGGACTTCACAACACCAAGGATAAATGATGTGTCCTGTGCACCTCAGTTCTCACAGCATGTAATACAATACCTGTCACATCGGAGGAACTTGATAAATGCTTATTGACCTAAACTTAATACATTTTTGCAGAATGATTGAGTGACATTGAGACAGCAATTCTATGAGCTGCCATTTTTCTACCCTGGACACATATTTATCTCCTCTCTTTCCCTGCCAAAACCCCAAAGATTGCTTCACTACACTGTATAATCTTTCTGTCACGTCTCTGACACACAAAACACATGTAATCATTCCATTATGAGGCCTGGCACTAAGTTTAAGCTGAGTGTGCAGATTTATTGGATCTTGTACCAGGAAACTAGTGAGGCAGGAGTTTAGAGGGATTTCCCAAGGGGACGTAAAATGTTCATGAGCCCTTGTATTTAGAGGCAATTCTATGCTCCTGTGGGAGCCTCAACTGTCCTTGCAGATTGCATTTCTCCATCTACTTTTGAGATACGCAAGCAGCCTACTGCTGTGGGCTGACAGGTAACAAGCAACCTGTACGTTGAACACTCACAGCAGCCCCACTTAATGACGAGAACGCATGCCACTACTGACTTACTGTTTTAGTGCAAAGATGAGCTGCATACAATTTGAACATCTGTTCACTTGAAAATGTGTTTGGTACACTGGCTAGTTTGCTTTGCTGATATACTTGTGAGTTCCTCTTCTTGGAAAGGATAGATATTAGAGGCAGATGACAAGTGTCCAGTGGGTATTCTAACATTCCCCAAGTGTTTACCTGTCCCTTTTGCCTCAGGAATGTGTCTTCCAAATCTTCTTCAAACTTTAAGACCCAACTTAAATCCCACCTCCTCTAAAAACCTTCATCAACCATTCAACCATTCAGGCTTTTAGGACCCTCTCTTGAAGCTCTGAAGATGAATGATTTCCATTGTAGTGCTTCATGGAATTTTCTAAAAAGGACAGGTTAGTGCCAAGAGCCCTGGGCTGAGATTTACAAATCCCATACTGGGTCCAGGTTCCTTTGCTATGTGGGCTAAATTACTTCAAGTTGTTGCTTTTTTTTTTTTCCTCCAACCACCTTCTTCTCCTTTTGCTCCTCCTTCTCCTCCTTTCTTTCTCCTCATGAATTTTGGAGAGGACACAAATACTCAAACCATAGCATTCCACTCCCGGTCCCCCAAAATTCATGTACTTCTCACATACAAAACACACTGATTCCATTCCAATAGTCCCAAAATTCTTAACTCATTCCAGCATCAACTTTAAAGTCTAAGCTCAAATTCTCATCTAAGTATCATCTAAATCAGATATGGGTGAGATTCAAGGTGTGATTTATCCTGAGGCAAATTTGCCCTCCAGCTGTGAGCCTAGGAAATCAAATAAGTTATGTGGTTCTAAAATACAATGGTGGGACAGGGATAGGGCAGACATTTCCATTCCAAAGGGAAAAACAGGACATAAGAAAGGGGTACCAGGTCCCTACTAAATCTAAAACTCAACAAGGCAAATATTAAATCTTAAGGCTCCAGAATAATCTTCTTTGATTCCAAGTTCTACCTTCCAGACACACTAGGGCAGGGGTTGGGCCCCAGAGGTTCCTAGCAGCCCCGCCCCCATGGTCTTATTGGGTGCAGCCCATGTAGCAGCTCACAAGGGTTGGAGTCAGGTGCCTGCAGCTATCCCAGGCTGGCATTGCACACTAGTGGCTCTATAGTTCTGGGACCATGGAAATGGCCCTGCTCCCGTGGCTTCACTAAGCACTGACCTAGTGGAGACTTTCTGTGGTGGCCCCAACCCCATGACTCTGCTAGGCATTACCCTACTGATCATTCTCTGTGGTGGCCCAAACTCTGTGGTAGTTCTATGCCTGGGTCCCAAGGCTCTCTGGGGCATCTTTTGCAATTTAGGTTGAGGCAGCCATGCTGCCATAGCTTGTGTATTCTGCGTGCCTGCAGAGTTAGCATCAGGTGGACACTGCCAAGGAGTACCACTTGTGCCTCTAGAGCAGCAGACGAAGCTGTACCTGGGCTTATTTGAGCCACAGCTAGAGTGGTCAAGGAGCACTGTGTTGGAATGCAGGGAGCAGAAACTTGGTGCAGCAAGCCCCAAGATCTTACAGGAGCACTGAGTCCTTTTTCTGAAACCATTCTGCTCTAAAGACCCTAGCACTCTGGGCCTGTGACGGGAGTGGCAGCCTGGAAGATCTCCAATATGCCTTTACAATTATTCTTCCATTGTCCTGATTAATAGCACCTGTCTTCTACCTATCTGTACAAATGTCCTCATTAAACGGTTGCTTGGCCACACCCTTGGTGTTTTCTCCCAGACATGCTTTTTATATTCTTTACAATATTGTCCAGGCTGAGAATTTTCCAAAAGTTTAAGTTCTGCCTTCCTTTTGATTATAAATCCTGTCTTTAATTCATTTCTGTCTTCTTGAATTTTACTGTAAGTGGTCAAGAGAAGCCGTGCAGCACCTTGAACACTTCTCTTGGAGATTTCTTTTGCCAGTTATCTTGGTTCATTGCTCTTAAGCTCTGCTTCCACAAAACATTAGGACATAGACACAATTAAGCCAAGTTCCTTGCCATTTTGTAACAAGTATGATCTTTCTAATAAGATGTCTCCAATAAGATGTCCCCCATTTCCATCTAAAATCTCATCAGAATATCCTTTACTGTCTGCATTTCTATCAATGTTCTGATCACGACCACTTAAGTAATCTCTAAGATTGAGGCTCTGCCTATAGCTCTCCTGATCTCCTGAGTCCTCACCAGAATCCCCCATTACGGGCCATTCATGGCAATCTAGGATTTTTCTAGCATGCACCTCCGAACTCCCCCAGCCTTTACCTATTACACAGTTCCAAAGCTGCTTTTACATTTTTAGGAATTTGCTAAAGCAACAACCTGACTTCCTAGTACCTATTTCTGTCTTTGTTTATGCTGCTATAACAATATACCATAAATGAGTAATTTATAAGCTACATTTATTTCTCACAGTCCTAGAGGCTGGGAAGTCCAAGATCAAGGTATCAGAAAAATTGGTGTCAAGTAAAGGCCATTCTCTGCTCACAAGATGGTGCCATGTTGCTGCATTCTCTAGAGGGGCTAAACACTGTGTCCTCATAAAGCAAAAGGGATGGAAAGCAAAAAAGGGCCTAACGTTTTTCCTCCAGCCCTTTTATAAGGTTACTAATCACCCCATGATGGCAGAGCCCTCATGGCCTTATTACCTTCTAAAGATCTGACCTCTTAACACTGTTGCATTAAGGATTAAGCTTCAACATAAATTTTGGAGGGGACACAAATTCAAACCGTAGCACTGCCCTTCAGTGAAGTTTTAGGCAATGTGCCTCAAGTGAAGTAGAAAATGTAAATGGAGGCCCAGGCTAGAATCAAGACAGTATGGGACCTCAAAGGGGAACGAGAAGTAAAAGCAATGCTTGTCAGAATCAGGCAGAGGACCCCTTTGAATGGCTCCGAACCACTTCCAGATGGCAGAGAAAAGGGTACTGAGTGGCACTTGGTGAGGTTGCAGACCTTGCCTAACACCAGCCTGTGGGTTCATAGTAGGGGAATGGTTACATTCTCTAAGCAATTAAAGCTGGAGACCGAGGGCAGAAATAGTTCAGAAAAGAGTGATGGGAGCCAGTGTTGGCTGGAAAAGCTCAGCCAACATTGGGACTGGTTGGCTATTTGCAAAGTTAGACACTCTTGCATTTCTCTTTTTTTCCTGCATTTTTTTCTTTTTGGGAAAATACTTTAAAAGCACTTTAAATATTGATAAGCTAAAGGGAAAGACCTGTGAATTAGTCAGAGTTCTCCTGAGAAACAGACAAATATCTCCTTATAATAAGGAACTGGCTCATGCAATTATGGAGCCCAACAAGTCCCAAGATCTGCTGCCAGCAAGCTGGAGACCCAGCAGAGCTGATGGTACAGATTTAGTCCAAGTCCAAAAGTCCAAAAACCAGGAGAGTTAGTGGTGTGGTTCCAGTCCAAAGTCAGTAGGCTTAAGACCAAAAAGGTAGAATTTTTAGTTTGAGACTGAAGGCAGAAAAAACTCAATGTCTCAGCTCAAGTAGGAGGAGTTTTCTCTTACTTAGCCTTTTTGTTCCATTCAGATCTTCAGTTGATTGGATGAGGTCCACCTATATTAGGGAAGACAATCTACTTTATTTAATTTATATATTTAAATGTTAATTCCATTCAGACATACCCAGCATAATGTTTGATCAAATATCTGGGCACCCTGTGGCCCAGTCAAGTTGACATATAAAATTAGTCATCACAATCCTGCACCCTCTTTGTCTTATCTCCTGGAAAGTGTTAATGGTGGAAGAAAATAAGGAAAATCTCAAAACTGGTCTTTGAGGGCTTAGGGAAACAGAAGTTCTCTTACCTCACCTTTTCCAAAGAACACCAAACAGTGTAGGTATATTGGAGATTGGGTGGGAGCAAGCGTTATATCTGGGGACATTTTGTATCCAAAATACAAATAATTATTCTAGTTCTTACTGTCTCTTGACTGTTACTTATATTCCCAGTAAGACTTAAAGTCCTCTAAGAACAGGAAAGGAAATCCCCTCTCTCCTCACTCCCCCCACCATACCATTCACCCAAAGCTGAGTTTACTAAATGCTAAATAGTTCACAGACAAAGCCCCTAGGTGTCAGGCAGCGTTGCTACTTGAAAGGTTCATTGTGCTCATTAAGGGAGAATCATCTCCTTTCCAGAACTCTATCCATAGAAGGTGTGTAAAATGCTTAAAGAGTCTAAAACAGCTAATGTCTACTATAAGAAATGAAATTAAACAAATTCATAAGTGCATCACTTAAAGTAATTATTCTTTAAGTTAATGTGGTGTCTTTATCACAGGGATTCATACAGGAAACCATTTCCTATGTCTGAACCTTCACATCAAGAACAGAAATGAAAACAAACTCATGATAAATTCAAGGACATAATTCAATTTGTGGAATAAGTAACAACTATTTTAACAAAGAAAAAAGAGTTTAACTGAAATAAATTATAACAATTACATAAGTTTAAACAAAACTTAACTTTAATAACTTTACTTTTTTCCTGTCCAAATAAGACCTTAGCTGTGTAGATGAATAAAATATACGTCATTAAAAACATTATGATCATTTGTACATTTAAATTTTTCATCTTTTTTTTTAACGTAGCTGTATTTTATTTAAAACCCCCATTTATAATAAGAAAATTATTTTATTTCTTCTAGATATATGAGTTCAAAAAATATTGAAGCCACGCTACAGGTAACTTTGCTCTATATTTAGAAAAAATAATTTTGGAAAATGAAGTTGAGGACCACAATATGGAAAAAGTTACCACTTCAAATCCTTATGTTTGTGCTTAAAAAAGAATATCAAAGACTTCGAATTCTGAGTGAAGCATGAGTCTCAGGGTAGCTAAATGCCTCAAAGATCACATCTGGGCACTTAAATTTTAAGAGCACAAAAGGAAGTTATGTGGAAATTCTTCTGAATGGAATACTAGATACTTGGTTTCCAAGACTGATCTTTATCTAGCGCAGGTAGACACTTACTAAGAACTTGGAACGATGGAGTGTTAACATTGGTGTTTTGACCCCCTTCTGAACGTTAGCTCATGTGTCTACATTATACCACTGGGGCCAAGGGAATGAGATACATAGGGAAGAATGGGACTTTGGCCTTTGGTGAAAACCTCTAAATTGGAATGTTCTCGAGCAGTCAAGGTCAGGAAGTGCCCTTCTCTTCTGACTTGGGCTGTTCCTTGACCGTTCAGCCCTGACTGCTTTCCCACATTCATGGCCTCACTGTCTGGTGGCTGTGCTCTTTTCTCCCAGAGCCTGACCTTCATGAACCCATCCTGATACTGACCCACATGCACTCATCTTGCTGGACAGTCTGCTGGTATAGACTTTGATGAACCCAGCAGTAGCTCCTTGCTGGAGGGTCCTAGACCTTTCTGACAGTGTAGTGCCCCCTTGTGGTTGGGAACCTGGAGTGCTATTTTGTCAAGAAAAAGTGCAATTAGAGACTTTCCTTTGTTTCCCTATTTTTCCTACATAATGACATGGATATTACCCGACAGCAGCCTGAGATTGCCCAAGTAGGAGCATCCAGGCACTTCCAGACCACTTCCTGATGTGGCCACATCTGGGGCACAGTAAAACAAAGTAAGGGAAAGAGCCATTCTAAAATTCTTCGTACAGGTCATTCTCTTTCTAGCTGCTCATCTGGAGAGCTTGACTAAACGAAAGATCATGGAACATCAGCTTTGACAGGACTCTTGAGATTTTATTGACCCCCTAATTTTATAGTTCAGAATATTGAGACCAAGAGAGATAAATTTTCTAAAGCAAGGATGTAAGAGAATGGTTGAGCAGGAATACTGGTCTGCATGACTCTGCCCAGTGCTCTCTCTGCTCTACAGGTGGCATATTGAAAGAGTTGTGCCTTAAGAACACCATCACAGCAACTTTGAACATTTGCATTTTTAATGAACAAGGTACTAACTAAAATGTCACTTTGTCCAAGTACTTGTGTACTATTTTGTTGCCTCTCCCCAGGTAAAGTGCTTAGATAGATGTTTTTCTTCCAGCAGATGGTGAGATGGGTGACTGACATCCAGGCTAGGGATGGTGCACCTGGCTCTGTTGCTTTTGTAAAACCACAGAAGATAGAAACCTCTAGATTATTTTTAACTTCCTCCCCGTTTAAATAACTATATTTGTATTTCTAATACGTGAAATAGTTAACTATGTAGAGGGAGAGTTAGAGACAGTACCTAATCCCAGCTTGATGCAATTACTTTAACATGAATTTAAAATAAAATTAAAGTTAGCAGTTTAAACTGATGTTTGAGGGTTTTAAAAAGATTTAGTTTCCTTTGGAAGCACTGTGTTATTTGATCCAGTACAATCTTTTTGAGCTCCATGCATAACATCTTTACCCAAGTACCATTACTACTAGATTATGCCCATAGGTTGAGTTACAAATGTCTAAAAACCTTAAAATTATTAAGCTCAGATTAGAGTGTTCAAAGACTATGGTGTTATTTTAGTCTCCTGCCATATCCTCCATTTACTATAAACTTGTTATATTGGCATTCAAATAAAATGTCATAAAGCAAGTATGTACGGAGGTGTTTGGGGTTTGTTTCAGGCTTCTGCGAGCCAAGTTTGCATGGCAACCAAGATGTATAACAGAAACACGCAAATGGTCTTCATAAAAAGAAACGCTGAGCAGAGCTCAGGAGCAGGGCAGCTTCTAAGTCGGGGTAGACTATAAGAGCTGGTCAGATCAATGGCTGAGGGCCTGGATGGGGACAGGATGTCACCTAACATTGTTTTAATGGTTCTTTAAGTCCCCTTTCGCTGCAGTCACCAAGCGCTAATGCATTTGAGGCCAAGTCTCTAGAGATGCAGCTTCATGGAATTTGCAGATGGTACAGTTGAAAGGATCCTTCAATGCCATCTTAACCAAACCCCTTGTTTTAGAGATGAGGAAATGGAGACCCAGAGCTATGGTTTGTTCAGTTTCAGAGGGCTGCTTGTATACTCCTAGCAGAAGCACATGAGTATGCACATTTTCTCTGTTTTAGTGTATTCTCTTGTTTTCCCAACTGAACATAAATTGCAACTGTTCTGAGTTAGAATATAAAAAGCAAGTATGGGTACACAAGGCTTCCATTTGGACATTGCCTCCACAGTATCTCATAGGGAAATTCTTTCTGCTCTATACGTCACGGGCTTCCCAGATCAATCTGCGCAGCAGAACCCTCCCTCATAAGAACAAGTCAGCGATGCTTTGTTTCCACTATGGAGATGGGATTCATCTACTGAATTAACCCTCCTGCAACCAAGAGGAAGAGGAAAGGGGAAACTATCTTTTAAAATATTTTTGGTTCCCAAGACCCAGATGCAAGAGCAGTTACCTGGAATGAGGTTTCCCCAGAGCAAGCTAAGGTGGAATCCACAAATTGGGAGCTCATTTAAAAAATTCAATTTATTAGTAACCACAAAGGAGGATGCAGCTGATGTGGTCAGCACCAGAAATACCTGTCTGTTTCTACACACTCTGCCAACCCCCATGGTTTCCCCAACCAGCACTGCTAACAGATGCACTGATTGAAACCTATGATAAATACACTGTAATTTCTGAGTACCTCTGAAACCACAAATTGGAACATAAATAAAAGAAAGAAAATGGATGTTTAGTACCACTGGGAATAATAATGTTGCATTAACTGGGAATAAGTATTATGGTATTTCATTATATAAGAATATATTATATCATGATAAGAGGAAGGAGTTGACAAGGTTATTAATTTGTCTCTTCTTTCACTTAAGCATTTCCATTATTTAGATCCTCCCTGAAAAAACATATAGTCTCCAGTGATGAAAAATACCTAACAATCAATCAGATAAAGCTTTATCAGAAAAGCAGGCCACTATAAATGATACAGAATCAGGGATTTATCATAAGAATTAGACCTCATGCAACCATGAGAGCTGTTATGCCATCTACATAAGCTTCTTGTCTCTGTGTCTACTATTGATCAAAAGGTCAACAGGGCCAGTGGATATTCATGCAATGGCAGAAAGTAATGACAACCTGGAACTCCATCTGTCTCTTAATGCCTCCAGGCTTGGTAATGTGGGTGACCTGCAGGGTATTTTGGCACACTATTCCATGGAGATGCCCATGCACCTGACCGAGGATTTAGAGATGAAGAAGGAGATTAATAAGGAGTTGGAGGAGCTGTGGGCCCAGCTACTGCCCCATCACAATAAATCAGCGGATCATTGAAAGTATTTGTGAGTTGTAACAACACCTGATGCACACAGTTCTTTCAAGTGTAAAATGGTTTCACCTCTGCCTTCCAAATCCTGGGCAGATGTCCCCAGTGCCAACTTTAGCCCAGAACCATCTACAGAAAGAAATTCTGGGAAATGTGGTTTAAGTTCAGCTAGGTTGATATGCTACAAAATCACCCCAATAACCCCGAATCTTTGACTACAGTAAATTAGTTCCAGTTGCTTAACATCTTCACCAAAATTTGGTGGTGTCAGTTTTTCATTTTAGCCATTTGATGTTGTATAATGAATGATATCTCACTGGAGATTTAATTTGCACTATTTGAAGGCTAATGAGATTGAGCACTTTATTACATGTTAATTGGTCATGTGAATATCTTCTTTTGTGAAGTTCCTATTCAATTCTTTTGCCCACTTTTCTATTTGGCTTTTTCTTATTTTGCGTGGATCATTTTTGTATTCTTGATACGTGTTCTCTTTCAAATATATTTTTTGTAAATATTTTCTTCCACTAAGTGGCTTGTCTTTTTGACCCATTAATGGTATCTTTTCATAATCAGTTCCTAATTGCAATGTAGTCTTTTTTTTGCAGGTTCATTTCACATCTCTTTTAAGAAATCTTTTCTTACCTCAAGATTATAAAGTTATTTTCTTACATTATCTTCTAGAAATGTTATATATTTACCTGCTGCACTGTTTTACATTTATCTACATATGTTTTGTCTGTTTTTCTAGTTGTTTACAATGGAAAGACATTCTCAGAGCAGTTAATTCATCCCTTCTGAATAGAGGCAGAAGTTTGCTTGGTTTTTTATCTTCTTGCCCTGTGCAACATCACAATTTAACACATGCCTTGAAAGGAAAGTTGCTGGGTATTGGGTCATTTCTTTGAACCCCACTTCTCTTGATCTCTCAAGTCCTGGCTGCCTTCTGAGTCTCAAACTCCAACTATTGTTTCCTAGTCTTGTGAGGATACTGAAACTCTGCTAGTTTCTCTAATTCTTAGCAGCTAACCTCTATCTGGCCTCAACTTGTTCCAAAAAAAAAAAAAAAATGCAACTGATCTGAGGGGAAAAGTGATGTATACAATACTGATGCACCTATTTTTATCTGAGACCTTGGTCACTCAAATCCTGTATAATACTCTAACCTTCAAACATCCCCCTCCCCCATTTTATCTGTCTTTTGTAGTTGTTCTCAGTGAGATAGTAGGAATAGTTATTTCATATCCTTGCCTAATAATTTGAAGAAACATTGTCTTTATAGGTCTGTTTCTGCTGCTTCTAGTATATCATGCTTTTTGTACTTGTGTACTTGTATGAGGGTACTCCAGAAAAACAGAACCAATAAGATGTACACATATATATGTGTATATATGTGTGTGTGTATGTGTGTGTGTGTGTGTGTGTACTTTAAAAAGTTTGCAGAAAATTGAATTAAAAAGTAAACATAAAAATATGAATTTTATTATTTGATTTCTCAACATAAGCTCCATCCACTTTAAGGCACTTTTATAAGTGATGATACCAGCCATTTAGTCGGTACAGTCTTTTTTACATTATTAGCTGAAGGAAAATTGGTGCATTTTAAAGAATTTTTTAAAAATTGGGAAACATAAAAATTGGAAAAATAAATCATAAGAAGCCAAATCAGGACTATAAGATGAATGCTTAATGATTTTCTATTGAAACTCTCACAAAACTTCCCATATTTAGTGAGAGAAATGAGCAGGAGCATTGTCAGGGTGGGGAAGGACTGTCTGGTAAAGCTTTCCTGGATACTTTTCTGCTAAAGCTTTGACTAACTTTTTCACAACACTCTCATAGTAGGTCAATGTTATTGTCTTTGGCCCCCCAGAAAGTCTACAAGCAAAACTCCTTGAAGATCTAAAAAAAAAACTTTTGCCATGACCTCTGCTCTTGGCCAGTCCACTTTTGTTTTGACTGGATCACTACCACCTCTTGGTAGCCATTGCTTTGATTGTGCTTTCTCTTCAGAATTGTACTGGCAAAGTCACGTTTCAGCTCCTGTTATAGTTCTTTGAAGAAAAGCTTTAAGATCTTGATCCCACTTGTTTAAAATTTCTATTGAAAGCTCTGTCTTTTTCTGCAGCTGATCAGGGTGCAATGGTTTTGGCACCCATCAGGTATAAAGTTTGTTCAACTTTTATTATTTAGTCGGACTTGTATAATCAGAACCAATAAAGATGTTTCTGGTTTGGGCTATTATTTCTGCTGTTAATCATCAGTCCTCTTTAATTGAGGCATAAACAAAATAAAAATTTCCCTCACAAATTGGTGTGGATGGTCTGCCAATGTGGGCTTCATCTTTAATATTCTCTTATTCTTTCTTAAAATGAGTTATCCATTTATAAACTTCTGATTTCTTTGGAGGCATTGTCCCCCTAAACTTTTCATAAAGCATCAATGATTTCACCATTCTTTCACCCAAACTTCATCATAAACTGGATGTTTCCTTTTCTTTCAATTTTAGCAGAATTTATGTTGCTCTGCTAGGGACTCTTTTTGATGTCTTATCCCTCTTAGTGTCTCAAACTAGCTCTAGTTAGACATTTTATAACATGTCAGTATGAGTTTACTTTGGGAAAAAATTTTGAAATCTATTCATTGTGTGTGTGTATAAAGGGATTTATTATAAGGAATTAGCATTGGCTCACATGATTATGGAGACTGACAAGTTCCATCCAAGATGTGTGGGGTGGGTTGGCAGGCTGGAGACCCAGGAGAAGAAGGGCTGATGGTGTTTATCTGAAGGCCAGCAGGCTCAAAAAAAAATATCAATGTCCTAGCTGGAAGGAAGTCAGACAGGAGGAATTCTCTCTTACTTGGGGAATGGTCAGCCTTTTTGTTCTATGCAATCCTTTAGTGGACTAAATGAGGCCCACCCATATTAGTTAAGGCAATCTGCTTTTTCCAGTGTAACAATTAAAATGGTAAGTGCATCCAAAAACACCCTCACAAAAGCATACAGAATAATATTTGACCAAACATCTGGGCACTCTGTGGTCCAATCATATTGACACATAAAATTAACTATCACATATGCTCAACAATTATTGATTGGGATCCACTAATTTAGAAGGGAAACTTATTCGTGGAATATTTCTCAGGTCATGGATGAGGTTTAATCTTTCCAAAAACAAGTTTGTGCTTACTTTAATTAGATAGTTGGACTATTTTAAATTGAATGCATGACTTGAGGTTTTTTACATTGCCCCATATTGTAGACTTGGGCTGCAGATGTGAGCAAGGACTGATTTGTGATGACAGCTTCTGAGGCACATTTTTTTCCTCTGCTTTGCTCTTTACCAAGGCAAACATTCCTGGTAGTTCTATGGGGTTTGAAGGTGGTAGGAAAGTTTAGTTTTAGTTCATTTTCACACTGAGGGTATAACACTTTGAGTTTCAATTTTAAGGGAAAGGAATTCTGCTACTAAACTAGTTGCCTTGGACCTTAGACTTTATTTTCTTACAATTCAGCAAGGCTGAGTAAACGTAAGTTTATAAGGTTGGGAAAATTCTCTTGAGGCTAAAATGTGTTCATTTCTGCTTACTTCATTGGGTTTCTCCCTATACTGATCTTTGACCTGAAAAAAACTTCTACCTTTCCAGCTCTTTGCATTTGAAATAAGCTTTAAAATACTTAATCTGGTATTTATATATTGTTATATACTTATTCATACTGTATATTTTATATGTATTATATCGTATAATACATATCACATATTATATTATATTATATATTATATTATACTATATTATATTATATCAGGATGTGTATGGCTTGGTATCTGGATTGACACTCTTATACAACTACAAATCTTGGATAACATATTAAAAATAAATTTATATTTCTACCTCCCAAATTAAAAATCACTAACATTTTTCATATTCCTCCCTTAGAGAAAAACAAATTCAGAACCCCACAAAGATAACTGATATTCTGCAGTCTTATTCTCTCTCCTATATTCCCTAAAGGCAACCTAGTGATATCTTTCTATTTTCAATGTTTTACATATTTATATGTAGGTATAAAAATAGACTCCTAAGCATATTTTTCTTCAGCTTTATTTTCTTCCTGCTCTGAATTTTTTTTTTTTTTTGAGATGGAGTCTTGCTCTGTCACCCAGGCTAGAAGGCAGTGGCGTGATCTTTGCTCACTGCAACCTCTGACTCCCAGGTTCAAGCCATTCTCCTGCCTCAGCCTCCTGAGTAGCTGGGATTACAAGTGTCCACCACCACACCTGGCTAATTTTTGTATTTGTAGTAGGGGTTTCATCATCTTGGCCAGGCTGGTCTTGAACCCCTGACCTCCTGACCTCCTGATTTACCTGCCTTGGCCTCCCAAAGTGCTGGGATTAGAGGCGTGAGCCACCACGCCCGACCTCCCCTCTAAATTCTATAGTTAAAAGAGATTCCCTATTTCCCTAGCGTTATGTTTTCATATGAAACAAATTCTATCCCAGGAATATTCAGAGCCTTTACACATTCTTTGCTCATTCTTTCCCAGGACTGAAGATGTGGATTATCTGATTGGTGAGTTTGGAATAAGCAATCTGGTTGGTCTCTCTCTGTTTTGGGTGTTGTTTTTTCTGAAGACTGCCAGCAATCAGTTCTGCCCTCCGTCCTGTGGTTAGAGGTCTTTCCTTTGTGGAAAAAGCCTATGGTTGTAAACTATGCTAGTAAACTATGCAAGACTATATAATTTAGGGAAATTCCCAGGGAGATCATTTTGGCCACAGATCTAAACCACATTTCTTCGATCAGCTATATCAAATATATAAATCATATATGTGATTTACATATTATATATAAGTATATATGATAAATATGATATTTTATCTCTTAGGTATCTGACTTTGAAAATAAATCCTACCACTTACATATTTGAAATATAGAGTTATAGTACATGTCTCCAGAAGACTTCCTGGTGAGTAGGAAAAGTCTTCACAGCTAACTCTCTATTTAGATAAAGATTTTAAGAGTTTTCAGGGAGCAATAAAAATCTGAATGGAATTAAGAGTGAAAATCATGTGTCTCTGAGAAAGGAGACTCTGTGGGTGGTAGTGTTGGGAGGGACAACACAAATCCCAGGTATATTTGGTGACCCCACGCATGAAGGGGACCTCTCTCATGCCTACTCCTTTCTTTGGGCAGATTTTGGAAAAGGAACAAGAATGAAGGTAGAAATATGTCTAGGCAGCTGTATTTGAGCTAAATTCCTAAGGCTTTCATCTGTCTGTCAAGGGTGGTACAGTGATGCTAGCATATTTAGTATTTAGTATTGTAGTGCAGCATGAATTTGGCAGACAGAACTGGCAGCCTGAGACAGACCATGCTGAGGAGGCACAGCAGAGGCCCGCACGTATCAGGGAGGGCATCTTGGGACATGCCAACATGATGGACAGATGAACCTAGACTGACTATAGCCCCACTTCCCTCATACCTTGACCTGGGTAGGTGCCTGAGGCTTCTGCATAGCCCAGGGGAAAGGAACAGGGACAGTGAATGAACTAAAGTTAAGTTTCCACCACCCAGCAGAACGGGGCTTCCTAAAAGAAATTGTTTTGTTATTGGAAAAAAATAAAGAATATCATTTTTTGGTGCCCTTGATTTTGCAAACTCATGTTTGTCATCTAGGCAGATTGATTGGGGATTTTTAAGCACCCTAAGGCAGTGCATTTCTCCCCACAGACTGATCCCAACCCTAGACTAGAATTGGAACCAAGTCACTTGCTTCTATAAAAAAATTGCTGTGCAGAGATACATAGCACTCTTAGAAACTTCAACCAGTTCAGAAAGAGCAGTGGACTGTGACAAAGTCAATTCTGAAAGCATCTACAAAGTCATTTTCCTGGACGGACACAATATTATTTACTGCAGAGGAGAGGTGGAAGATAGCTTTGTTAAAAGTAGTGGATAAAATTTACTCTCAGACCCCAAGTTACTAAAAGCTGAACCTTTTGCTGGAGAGGAAAAGATGGTTTTGGTGACATGACCTTTTCTACCCATTAGACTGGCCCACTCCTTTATCAACTATAGATGCTGGTGTTCACCTACCTAGTACCCAGATTATTTTGCATCAAAGTGGAGTGGAAACACTGTTAACTGGCCTCCATTTAACCAATTTGATTGTTTCAATTAACACCCTTAATTCCTTCCTTTTATTTGTATTTTTATCAATATTTTATTATGGAAAATCTTATATTTAAAAGTAGAGAGAATATTTTGAGAATAGTGAACTCTCAAACATTCCTAGAAGTGGGATTGCTGAGTCAAAGGACAAATGCATGTGCAATTATGCTAGATATTATCAATTTCCTCCCTCGGGGCATTGTGTAATTTGCATCTCCACCACCAACCCATAACAGTGCCTATTCCTCACAACCTCAACAACAGCATATGCTCTCAACTTCAGGATTTTCGCCAATATAATATATAGGTGAAAACTTATATCCCACTATAGTTTAATATTTATGTATATATTTAAAATGAGTGAGACTGAACTATTTTCACATGGATTGAGTTATTTGCACTTATTTTTTCAAAACTACATTTATAATTTGCAGAAAATATAAATTATTGTATTTATTTATAGTTTTAGGCCATTTTTCTATAGGGCTGTTGAAATTCTCATTCTCTTTTCAAGATGTTCTTTATATGTTAGGTTAATCAATATAAAATTACCACTTTTCTACATCAAAATAGTTAAATATTGGTAGTTGTGCATGGTTGAGCCGAATATTTGGTCTATTATCCTTATGTCATATAAGTTGCCAATATTTGTTATTTGTCTTTTTACTTTTCTTTCATTACGCAAAAGTTCAAAAAATTTTGAGTAATCAAATGCATCTTTTTCATTATTGTTTATTGCCATTGGATTTGGAGTCATAACTAGAAAAGTTTTTCCCACTAATACAGAACGAAGACATTTACCTATCTCTTGTTCTTTACTTATTACGGTTTTATTTACAATTATTTTACGTTTAAAATGTCTGATAATTTTAGAGTTTCTCCTGGCACACAGGATAAGGAGTAAATCCAATCTTACGTCTTTCTGGGTGATTATTCTGTTATCTCATCACTACTTATTAAAGAGCCCATCCCTTCACTCTCCAATTTGAGATGCCACTTCTCCCATATACCAATTAAAAATATACAATTCTGGAGTTTTTTTCTCCCACTCATCTGTCTATTTACATCCCAGTGTTGCACTAGGTAATGTGTTTTAAATATTTTGTGGGGCTAGCTCTGTCATTACTTCTTTTTTCAGAGGTTTCCTAGATACTCTTGCTTATTTATTCCTCCAGTGAATTTTATAATCGATTTTGTCAAGCTCCAGAAAAAAGAACAACTTAATAATTCTTTAGTGAGATACAGTTAATTTCTAAATTAACTCAGAGAAAAACCTGATACATTTATGAAGATAAGTCTTCGATCTGAAAATGAGGCATGGTTTTCTACTTTAAGTCTACTTTTATATCTCTTATGGATATTCAATATAATTCCTTATATGTTTCAAATATTTCTGGTCAATTTTATGCATGGGTATTATAATTAATCAACTTATTAATCAAACTTATTGGCATTCCTAAATACTATTTTTTTAATTATGTCACCTAAGTAATATTTATCTATGTATTTGGAACTTATTTTTATAAGTTTTTTTTTGTTTGTTTACTAAACTCCCATAATGCTCATACTAGTTTTCCCACATATTTATTCTTTGGGTTTTTCTGGTATATAATCATAATATCTACAGAGATATTTATTATTCGTATCCAATTCTTACACCACTAGTTGCTTTTTTCTTTTTTAATTGCATTGGCTGAAACATTCAATATGCCGTTAAATAATGGTGGTGACAGGGCATCTTTGTTTTGCTTCTGAATTGAGCAGGAAATCTTCTGCTGATTTCCCCTTAACAAAGGTGCTGGCATTTGGATTGGAAGATGTATAATATATGTATATGTTCATGTTTTTAATCTATATTTATATTATCTATTCACATCAAATTAAGAAATTTAGCGTAAATTAGTACTCAGCTGAGTGTTTTTTAGCACATCCAGTTTCTCTTTAAACATGTTGACTGATATCCAGCTCACACTCCGGTCTCAGGAGCCTCCAGCACATGGGACACTCTTGTTTCCACTGGGTAAGCTGCAGGTTTGCCAAGTTTCAAGTTGATTTGTTCCCAGTATGCAAGTTATGCTTGTTGCTGTCATTCTATTATCTAATTATTACATAAAATGATGACACAGTAGTTCAGGGAAATATATGTTTCTTTGACGAATGACTTAGTAAAAGTGAGCTGCTAACAAAATTACTGTCAATTTTGGTGTGAATAAGACAATTGCAAAAGATTAGGGAAAATTGTAAAAATTTAAATGCATTCTAAACTCAGATTACTTCCAAAATCCCTTAGGTTCTCATCCTGCTTTAAAGAAACTAGAAATCGTAGGCCATGCATTGGCATGGTTTACATAAGGGAAACAATAAGGAATTTCAATTAGTGAATCCATATTTGACTGAAAAGACTTGGCTTCATACAAAGAGATTGATAACTCAATATAGTATATCAGGTTGTATTTTCCAAAGAAGGTCATAACAATTTCTCCTATACCACTTATTCTTTTTTTTCAAAAAGACCTTGCCACTTCTCCATCAGGAAGTGGAGATTGTCCCCTCCCATTAAACCTAGGAGGAACTGTGCAACTGCCTCATGTACCTCCACCGTAGATTTTCATTCTGTAACTGAAGTATCTCTGCAACTATTCCCCACTTGGTGTACAAAGATTACTAATGTTATGGATAGGAAGTTTTCCTGAGAAGATATTCTGATTGTAGCAATTAGTCTTGTTTTGTAAGTTAACTGCACATTTTTCTCTAGCCTCACATTTTAGCCCTACACACACCAATACAGAGAAAGGTGGAGAGAGTCAGTGCAATAACAGATGAACATGGGTTAAATTGAGTATTTTCAGGGAATTAAAACAACTGTACAAAAAGAAGATCGGTGGAACTGAAAGAATGAGACATACGTTTCCAAGAATCCACACAGTTTCATTTGGTGCAGCCAAGAAACTGACATTTAGAAAACAGAAATAAAAAATAAGAAGAATGTTTTCTGGAGTTTACCATTCTGGTGATCTTTGCTTCAAGTGAAGTGGGAAAGTAAGAATACCATAAATATGTAGATTAGGTTTGTCAGAGGAAATACAGGATATCCCATTAAATTTGAATCTCAGATATACAACAAATAATTTTTTAGTAAGTATATCCCAAATATTTAGTAAAACATACTAAAAATTATTTTTATCTAAAATTTAAATTTAACTAGGTTCTATACCTTTGATATCTTTACTGTGTTATACCATCTAACACTAGTCAGAATGGCTATTATTGAAAAGTCAAAAAATAACAGATGCTTGCAAGGTACTAGAGAAAACAGAACGCTTATACATTGTTGTTGGGAGTGTAAACTAGTTCAGCCATTGTGGAAGACAGTGTGGCAATTCCTCAAAGACCTAAAGATAGAAATACCATTTGACTCAGCAATCCTCATTACTGGGTATATAACCAAAGGAATATAAATCATTCTATTATAAAGACCCATGCATGTGAATGTTCATTGCAGCACTATTCACAATAGCAAAGATGGAATCAACCTAACTGCCAATCAATGATAGACTGCGTGAAGAAAATGTGGTACATATATATCATGAAATACTATGCAGACATAAACATAACGAGACCTTGTTGTTTGCAGAGATATGGCAGGAGCTGGAGGCCATTATCCTTAGCAAACTAACAGAACAGAAAACCAAATATGGCATGTTCTCATAAGTGGAAGCTAAATGATAAGAACACATGGACACATAGAGGTGAACAACACATGCTGGGGCCTTTTGAAGGGTGGAGGGTGGGAGGAGGGAGAGGATCAAGAAAAATAACGAATGGGTTCTAGGCTTAATACCTGACTGATGAAATAATCTGTACAACAAATGCCCAGGAGACAAGTTTACCTATGTAACAAACCTATACTTCTAGCCCTGAACTTGTGAACTTGTACCCCTGTACAATTTAATGATTTTTCATAGATTTAAGGTTGTGCAACCATTGCCACAATCTACGGTTAGAACATTTTCATCAGCTCTAAAGGAAAATAACACTCATTACCAGTCACTCCCCATGCCCACCTCGGCCCTCAGAAAACCCTGATCTACATTTGTGCCACTAATCTGTGTCTTTTACCACAAATGTCTCTATACATTTGCCTATCTGAACGTTTCATATAATTGAATCATACAATGTGTGTTACATCCTGTATTTTTATTTTCTAAATCCGACAGCCAATTGTCTAGAGCAATGAAGAGTAATGCCAGCCAAAGAGAACACAAAGAGGAAATAAATTAGAAGCAGCCGGTGGAGAAAGTGGCATAATGAGAACCTGGAGGAGCTGGTCCATCCCACACTGTAGCACAAAGGCCAAAGTCTAAGCATAATCAGGCCCTCTGGCTAGTTTAAGGGAAAAAATTATTTACTAAGGGAAACCCACAGCAACTCCAAAGGAGCCAGACAGTCAGACTGGTGGCAATGCAGCTTGGATCAACACCTAAGAACCTCACTGAACGGCTGGCAAAGAGGATCCTCTCCACCAACTCTGTGTTCTGGCACTATGGAGAACCCCATAGATTATGTCAGGGGACCTCTGCCACTACTGCCTCTGAATGCCTCATGTCTCCACCATGCTCCACTGTCCTCCAGAACAGCAAAACAGATTGCACGTTGAACTTTTTCTTCACCAGCATGCAAAAGATGGGGAAATAGCACATATTTCAGGAAGCCTCCATGATCAGTTCTTGAAGTCTGGGGTGGTGGGTACAATCAGCAGTAACTGGGCTCACGTTCCAGTGCCTTGGGTACATGAAGATTGGAAAATTTAATTTCCAGCTCCAACTTAGAAGAGACAGGACTCTCAAATGTGGGAAATTACCAAACCATAGGAGAGGCTTTCAAAAGACCTGGAGCCATCATAAATATGGTACATATCCATCAGCACTACTTTTACCATTGCTTTCCCTATTTTGCTTGGGGAAATGTAGAGATAGCTTCATGTATGGAAAAAAGTGAAAACGGGTAAGAAATGATACCAAGTAACTCTCTGCCTAAAGCAGATGACCCAGGGCTCCATGACTGAACTGGCAAAATACCTGCAGCCCAAGAATGCAGAAACATTTTATGGCGCTTATAGTTCTTAGGCACTCTTACTTTTGGAATCTTTACAGTATAACACATATTAAAATTTACTCACACTACCCATTAAATATACATTTTACTCTTATTTTTAAAAAATTCTTTATAATTTTGTTTTTAAAACTATGTTTGCTTCAAGCAGTTTCTTAAACTTAAAAATTGCAGTGATTGTTTCAATTACAATGTAAGCTCAAGAACTCTTGCAAAATAAGAAAATTGAACATACAATCCTTTCAAGTATAATGGACTTTTTTCCTACTAATATCAAATTTAACAATGAAAACATTTGGCAGAGTGTAACATTTTATAGACATCCATTAACAAATCATTACTTTGATCATTCAGTCTTCTATTTATTCTTTGAATACAAATACCAATTTTATGCCTCAACCCTTTACAAGAAGCATTGGAAAACTTAATGGATAAAGCATTTCTGTGGGGATACTCCTCTACTAAATTATCTGTGGGATTTGGCAGAAAAGAGAGTTTAACAAAATCTGAGATGAGAAGAGGGAAACACTGCAAACCACGGCTGCACAGAACCCTGGCTGAGGTTTTTCTCAAACTGATGACTCTTTTCCTCTCTTCTGGTCTCCAGGATACAGAAAAATTCCATCTGAACTACACCTTCAAAGGAAAAGACAAGCAATTCCCAGTCAAAATTGAAAGGGAGTGGAAGAGAGTTTACCCACATGATATTGGCACACAGCAAAAAAGAAATGGGCAGAGCTACTCACCTTAAACATGAAAATTGTTGGAAAAAAGTTTTGCAAATACATTGTAGAAAGGGATGATGATGATGAATTGGTAATAACTGATGAGAAACAAAAGGGACATCATATGCAAAAGGCAGACAACAGATCTTAAGAAGTCCTCTTACAAACAAGCCTAATGAAAGACCTCGTAGACAAGCTATGCAAACAACAGAATAAGATGAAAAGAGAATTTTTAGAGTTAAGGAAACAAACCAATAATCCAAACACCACATTACAGAAAATATAATTAATTAGAAATAGAATGTAACATAATTCACAGAGCTTAAAACTGAATTTTCAAAATTGGCACCTATGAAATATTTAAAATAATCTCAATGAGTATGGAGGGAAAAAAGATTAAGATATTAAAACAATTAGATACAATCTAACCTAAACATCACTGGAGTTGCTGAAGTAAAGAATCCAGTAAACAAAACCAAAAAATGTATTGAAACTCCTAATAGAAAAAAATATTCAAGGCATTAAGTAAACATTGAGTCTACTGATCAAAGTCACACCATCTGCAAAACAAAAACAAAAACAAACAGACATAGAATAATTGATACTGTGTCATAGTGAGCTAAGGTAATAGATCTCAAGGAAGCATTAAAAATGACAGAGCTAAGGTGACAAAATTAACATATATATGTGTGAACATGTATTTACATCCTACTAAAATATAACTTAATATATTAATAATAGTATGTACATTGATATTAAGAGAAGCATCTAAAATAACAGAAATATTGATAGTAAAAGGGTGGACAAAACTATACTATATCAACCTCACACCCAAATTATAGAGGAATTCAGTATGCTTTCATCTATTCTTATATAGTTTTACTACTTACATTTAGATCTTCAATTCATTTGGAACTTATTCCTGTGGATATTGTGAGAAGTGAATCTATCTTTATCTTTTTCCAAATTGTTTTCTAGTTTTTCCACCATCATAATTTAAAAATTCTATCTTTGCGCCGGGTGTCTCAGAAACCACCATTGTCATATTCGATTATATATTACCTAATGTTCCATCTATTTCCATATAATTTCATCTATTGCATATAGTTCTATCTATAATGTATTGTTATATTCTAGATTACCATATAGTCTCATCTCTTTCTGAACTTTCTATCCTTGTCATTGATTTTTCTGTCTATTCATACACAATTACCCAGCAGTTTTATTTATCAAGGCTTTGTAACGTGTTTCGATATCTGGAGGGCTAGCCTTGCCACTTAAAACTCTTCCTTTTTAGTATTTTCCTAGTTATCCTTGCATGGTTTTTTTCTATATGAACTTTAGTATCAATTTGTCTAGTTTTAAAGGCAGTTTATTGATATTTTTCATTGGGATCCTCCCATCAATTTTATAAATTAATTACAATAGAATGGATATCTTTATGATATTGAGAAGTCTCAAGCAAAAATAAGCAATATTGTTTCATTCAAGTCTATTTTTGTGTCTTTCAGGAAAGCTTATAGATTTTTTCAAATAGGATTTGAGCATTTATTTCTTAGTTTATTCCTAAGTGTTTTATCCTTTTTCTGTTGCTATGGGGGTTCCATCTTTTTCTGTTGCTAAATGGGAGTTCTCTTCTATTACATCTTGTACCTGGTTATCATATGTGCATGTAAAATTTATTGATTTATTTTAATAACAGAGCATCTTCGAAGAAGGTGTGCTGCGATCTGTCCCACTCCATTCCCCCATTATATTGTGGGCTGGTAATTACCATCTTTGAGTCCATTTGGAGAAAGAAAAGTTGATTGAGCTAGCAATCCAGGTTAGGGCACAGGTCTCTGGCATTTGCTGGCTAAGCAATGGTTTATTTCTTCTGGTTGGATAAATCCTGACAACCCAGCTACATGTGATAATGATAAATCATGATCTTTCCAGATTATATTCTATCTGACCTACTTCTCAGAGATTATGAAATCCAAGAATATTTTTCTCAATGCATTGCCATTGAAATGCCATTAGTACAAATTTGACTTGGTCTTTTTTCTATGGAGCTCTTTTATGTTTAATTTCCATGAAGTTTCCTATATTTGTTTCCAATTCTTGGCATAACTAACACAAATTTAGAAATTCATGGCTACACAAATTTATTCTTAGAGTCTATAGGTTAGAAGTCCATCGTGAGTCTCACTGGGCTAAGATCAAGGTTTGGGCAGGGCTGAGTCCTGTCTGGAATTTCTAGGAGAATCCGTTTCCTTCTCATTGCCAGATTCTAGAGGCCACCTATATTCCTTGACTCATGGCCTCTTCCACTATCTTCAAAGTCTTCACTCCAATGTTTGCTTCTGTCTTTACATCTCCTTTTCCTGTTTTGATGATCTTGGCATCATTGGTATCATTAGGTCCTATTATAAAGTTATAATATGTTATAAGAACCCCTGTTATTACACTGGGCCTAGCCAGATAATTCAGTGTAATCTACCCATATCAAGATGCTAAATTTAATCAAATCTGCAAAGTTCCTTTGCCATGTCAGATAACATATTGACAGGTTATAGGAATTAGGATGTGATCATCTTTGGGTGGATGTTATTCTGTCTGCCAAACTTCTCGTTTTAATTTTTTTACATAACATCATGGTGTTGGAATATCTAAGTGACCTGTGTTTAGGTGTCTACTGGAGAGCAGTAGAGTATAGAAAAGGATTCAGGCTCTAGAGTCTGATAGGCCTGAACTTGAGTCCCAAGATTCTTTGTCTGACTAACTGGATAACTTATGAAAGTAGGTTCACTTTTTAAGGCATCATTTTCTTTACCTATATAATTAAGTAGATATTAAGTGTCTAATTCTTAAGGTTGCTGAAAGAAATAAAAGAGTTGAAAACAGCTCATCAGTGTTTGGCCTTATGTTGGGTTCCACTTGGCAGCCTACATGGGCTTCATGCAGGCTGACTTGCCTAGCATTAACATTGCTCTACCTGATAGCTTAACAAAGTATTTGTTATGCATTCCTTTGACTATGCAAAGAATCATCTAATCCTTCATGCCTCCACCATATTCTAATCTGTTCTATCCTCTATCCACCTCCAAATAACTATTCTCCTTGGGTAGCACGTCATCAAAGACAGACTCTTTCCGTATTGTGGTCCCAGCTTTTATTTCTCTATTTTGCAAGCTGAGCTTGGCAAGTCTATCTGCTAATATACCTACTCCTACATCTGCGATTCTAATTGAATCCACACAGTTAGATTTAATCATACAACCTCAGTTCTCATCATTTTCTGCTACTTTGAGAATGTTTAGTTTGCAAGCTACCGTATTTCTAGTTATTATCTGGCAAAGGATTGTGTTGGTATCTACTGTACTGTCTTCCTTCCAGTTTGACTTAGTTGATGTATATGAACAGTTACAAACACTACCAAAAGAAACAAGTTAGAATGGCTTTGTCTTCTTAGTATTGTACTACACTTAAATTCTTTCTGGTTCAATTTTTTTATTCAAGAACAGACTTTGAAGGGATTAGCCATAATCTAACCCCTTCTTGACTTACATGTAAAACAAACTTGTCCATTATCTATCTCTTGGCGATTTCAGAATTAAAGGTCTTTGAACCTTACTAACACAGACGATATGTTGGATGGAAAATGTCATTATTCTATGTGTCATAACAATTTTAAATTTTTTCAGACATGTGTTTCTGTCTTCATTGGCATTTGCCTAGGATGTTTTATATGATTAGAACTTAGTAATGGAGAAAACACAAGCAAATAATTGTTGAGGGATTAAGAGCATTGCACAGTACCATGATCCTCTGGTTTGCCTAAGGTTTCCCAACAAATCATCTGACAATTTTTCTCATTGAGCTGTGCCAGCATATAGCAAAGGTTGTATTAGCTTGGCCCAAATGGACTCAGTTAGAAGATAGTATCTCTGCAGCAGCAGAGCCGCCTCCTAGCCTGCCTCACTCACCATCCTGAGCGACACCCTCCCTGTTGATCTCATCCCCACAAGCCATTCATTTAATGTTTCCTGGGTGGAATCCCATTTCTGCAGCCCACTCCTATCCTAATCCACAAAGTTCACTTGCTTACTAAGAGGTTTCCTCCACTGGAACAGGAACTCCAAGCTCAGAGATGGTGCTATCTCTTCCTTTTCCTTCACTGGATTATCAACATGCATCCAATCAGCAAGTCTGACAGTGGCATTTATATTAATGCTTTCAGAAACCCAATACAACTCAGATAACATCTTTTGCAGGCTGCAACCCTGGACTTTGTCACCACTGAGAATACATGAACCCAGGATAGACCCTCCTGGGAAGTAGGGTACTTAAAGTGATCTCAGAGTCCCCCAAATCTCCACACAGGCCATGGACATATTTTATATATGCAATATTTTATTTCATTTTTGTTTTGTGCTACACTCTATTTCTTGATGTGGAAGCAGCAAAAATGCCAAATATCTCCTTAGTAGCATTTCAAAGTACCTTTTAATATGACTCAATAGAGGAAATAATTAAGCATTTGTGTTAAATTGTGTATGTTAAAGATATTAGAAAAACACAAAATAATTTTCCAATGAATTAGAAAAACACAAAAGGTTAATTCATATCTAATTTTAAATGAAATCGAAAGTGTAAAAGTTACTAGGGATACCATTTAAGTAAAAAGAGAAACATAAGAATTACACCATATATAAATGCAGAGCACTGAAAGATGATAAGCATCATTCCAGGGCAACACCAAATAGAATGAAGACAAAGCTTCTGTAAGAAAAAGAAAATTGCTGACTGTAGTAAAAACTCACAGTCAATTACCTATTGTGAACCCATGACAGAATACCTGCAGAGAGACAATCATAGCCCAAGACACCATAAGAAAATGTGCACTAGGTGTTTCTACCCTTACGGCCCTGGGAAAGTAAGACCGTGGAGAACAGTGATGAATAAGGCCTCCTGCAGTTGTCAGGCAGAGGTGATGCAGGTTCACTAGCAACTGCTGTTCTATTCTACACACACTTTGGTTAACATAGACACCAAGAAGCAGAGACCTGCTAGTAATTTTTCAGTGGCTCAGATTCCAGGAATTTCTGTGTTAGAAACAGATATTTGGTGGTCTGAGAATATTACTGAGCAAACACACTTTTCCACCATAAGCAGCTTCTGATTGCAAGATAAATTCACCAGAAAATGTCCATAAATTTTCACTAAACAATAAAGATTTCACAGGAAGCATCATAAAGCCTATTACTAACTTGGATGAGTAATATTGTCATTGTAAAAAAAAAAAAAACAAACAAAAGAACAAACAACTAACATTGTCAAAAAAGTAGCATAATTTGCCAAGCAATAAATCATCAAAAAATATATAAAACTTTACTGCAGACCAACTTGGGTAACACAGCAAGGCCCTGTCTCTATAAAAGATAAAAAATAAAAATATTAGTCGGGCATGGTGGTGTGCACCTATACTCCTAGTTACTCAGGAAGCTGAGGCAGAAAGATTGCTTGAGTCCAGGAGTTCAAGGTTATAATGAGCTATGATTGCACTACGGCACTCCAGCCTGGCGCGGAGTGAGAATACGTCTCTAAGCAAAACAAAATAAAACAAAAAAACTGACAAATTTACTGTTTAAAAATTAATTTTAGGTTGACAAAACAATTAGCATTCCTTCTGCAACCAAGATCAACATATAAAAATGTTGTCTGATTGTGTAAACCAAGATGACAGGTTGAATATACTATGCATACCTTACAAAATCCTAACAGGGGAAGGGCACATCACACGAAGCTGCTCAGAGTTTGTTTAGCATGGCCCGCCAGCCTCCATTGTAGTCGTAGCTGGGGATTCCTTTTCAAAGAAAATAATGAGTGATTTGTTGACATGGTTATCTTCTTCAATATATCTAATCAGAGATACTTTCTTTATAGGTCTAGACATGTAATTATGTCTTTATTGTCTCCTAAAGCCAGTTTTGCTTCAGTCTATCTAAGATACTGATGATACGTCTTCAAATCAATAAAGGTATCTAAAAATAACAATGGGAAAAATAAAACCTTTTGCACTAGTTAACAAAAACACTTTATCCAACTGCCAATCTCTCACTTACTGTGCTTCTACCACAAAGCTTTTCTTATTGTTTCTTTTTCAAGCATTTTCCCCCAAAGTTTGCAAGGGCTCTATAATTGTGTTATCTGCAGGCCTATGCAGGACTCTGGATGAGCTAGCATCAGGCATTTGGGGTTTAGCAAACAAAGTGGACAAGTTTGACATGTTCATCAGCTGAGTGGTGGTGCCCAGTGTGATGGTTTGTCATTTTCACACATGTTGGATGTACACAGCATTTAAAGCAGCTGAGGTTCAATCAGAAACGTTGGTACCTGTGTAACTGTAATATCTTAGCAATTCCATAATGAAATTCACATGGAATCTCTCAACCTAGCCAGATTTGTGTCAGCTTCCTTAACATGTTCCAGTTGCATGAAATACTAATTAAAGGTACTCATTGTTAACTGATATAAATAGTCCCCACTTAGCCCATTATACGTATGGGCTGTAAAACAAACAATTATGTGACAGATGATACACGTTAACATGGAGAAATTCTGTGATGACATTTCTGTAACACTGCAACCTCTTCAACCACCATATGTTCCACATTAGGAGCTAAAAGGAGTGTTCTGATTATAAAGGTGATGCACCCACCCCCAGTTTCTGACTTTCGTTCCAAGAACAGAAAAACCTGAGGCACCTCTGAAGGACTTACATTACAAATGGAGCGAAGTAATAAAAGCATTAATGGGAGTTGGTGTTCAACTGTCCCATGTATCCGGAATTTTCCATCCTGGTGCCCAGCAACTTCTCCTACAAAATTGTCCCATTTAGGGGAGGGTAATCAAGGGAAAGCAATCATATACAATGGAGTATTAGAGTATGTCTTTCTTTAAAAGTCACAAATTTGTCCCTGTGAACCCGGGTTTTAAAAAGATTTTGACGCAGTGGGAATTTAAGTTTAAAATGTTTTATTTCTCTCCAAGAAATAAGTCAACTGCATGTCAAAATAATCCATGAATACCAGTAATTTCCTGGCAATCAAATAAGTACACAAATTAAATTAAACAGTGGCAAACCATCTCTGACTCCTTCATCTTTTTATCTTATTCATCCCACATAAATTATAGGTGTATCTTCTGAAACTGGCTAAGGAAAGATTATGTGACAATTGATTCTATCAAGAGACACCGGGGCCGGGCCTGGTGGCTCACGCCTATAATCCCAGCACTTTGGGAGGTCAAGGAGGTCAGGAGTTTGTGACCAGCCTGGCTAACATAGTAAAACCCCACCTCTGCTAAAAATACAAAAATTAGCCAACTGTGTTGGCGTGTGCCTATAATCCCAGCTACTTAGGAGTCTGAGGCAGGAGAACCGCTTGAACCCAGGAGGCAGGGGTTGCAGTGAGCTGAGATTGCCCCAGTGTACTCCAGCCTGGGCAACACAGTGAGATCCCATCTCAAAAAAGTAAATAAATAAATAAAGAGACATTGAAATACACATTTTAGTTAAAGAGCAGCTTTCTTTGAGTAAAAGATTGTAAACATCCTATTAAATTACAAATTGCTCTTGTATAGATAGCAAATGATATCTATGCAACTTCTAGTGATTCTGAAAATAAATGGCATTTTAAAATAATTACTAAATTCATTACTCTGTATTGATTTCGTTCTTTGCCAGGTGCTATCTTAAAAGCTTTATAGGGTTTATCTTGTTTACTCTTTCAAAGCCTAGAAGATGCAAATTATCATTGCTGCTGTTATTCACATATTACAGACAAAGTGATTGAGACACAAACTTTCTCAAACATTTGATCAGCTATTACAAGAAAGGCTCTGTGATGAGTGTTGGGGTAACAATGTTAACAAAATAGAATTGATCCCACCCTCTCTTTGGTTTTGTTCTGTTTTTTTTTTTTTGGAAAGGGTGTTGCTCTCTTGCCCAGGCTGGAATACAGTGGTGCAACCATAGCTCACTGCAGCCTTGATCTCCTGAGCTCGAGTGATCTTCCTGCCTCAGCCTCTTGAGTAGCTAAGATTACAGGCACATACTATCATTCCTGGCTAACTTTTTTAAAAAACTTTTTGTAGAGATGAAGTCTCACTATGTTGCTCAGGCTTGTCTTGAACTCCTAAGCTTCAGTGATCCTCCTGCCTCCACCTCCCAAAGTGCTGGGATTATAGGCATAAGCCACCACCCCAGCCTGGCTCCATCCTTGTAGAAATTACAGTACGGTGAGGGAGAAAAACATACATCATTAGTAATAATCAATGAAATGAAACTGTGCTAAAGGCCAAGGGGGAAAAGTCCTGAGATCTTTGAGAACACATAAAAAGGGTATGTATTCTAGTTTGTTTCATCATAGAGGACTCATCCAAAGAAGTATATTCGAGACCGGAAATTTAAATGGGATCCTAGCAGACAAAGTGGTGAGCAAAGAGCTTCCTAGGCAGAGAAATTATTGCAGTGTTGTGAGAATGAAAAAAGATGGGCATGCACATATTGAGATAGTGATGAAACTGGAGTCAGAATCAAACTAAGGCTACCTGATACCACATTCTGTGTACTATCTGGTGCGTATTATTGATCCTTTGGCACTTTTATGAGAAAGAGAGGAAAGAAGAGGAGAGAAGAAAAAGGAAGATAAAGGAAAAGAAGGGAAAAAAAAGAGGAAACCAAGGCTCAGAAAGGTTAATCAATTTGCCCAATTCTGACTCTCACACAGAGTCAGAATTCAAATTTAGCAGTCTCTAAAGCTCATATTTATACTTAAAATGCTATGCTCTGAACCATGATACTAAAAACTAACCACTATGGAAATTCATTAAAAATTTTACAGGTGTTTCTATTTCTTAACCACAAAGATGTAATTTTTAAAAATTATATTATGGACATTTTCAAATGCAAACCAAGGTAAAGAGAAATAATATAATGCACTATTCTATAACCATCATCCAGATGAAACCATTACCAATATTTTTCTAATGAAATAAGTGAGTCTAATGAAGTAACTTTAGAATAAGGGGGAAATTACTGACAAGCAGAACAGAATTTTATCAGAAAGAAATAGTGTCTTCTGCCTAGAATTGTCACTTCCAAATACCACATTGAAGTATCACAAATAAATTCCCTATGTAAACCACAAGAGCGTGAATAGGGGCATTCTTTTCCTCCGCGGAGTTAGATAAGACAGTACAGTGTTTGGCAGTATCCCTTGTAAGTTAAACTGCCTTTGGCTTCACCCTCTTGATACATCATTGACATTTAGAAGTTGGATGGCATAAGCTGACATTCCAGAAAAAGCAAATCTGCCTTAGCATATGAACGACATGGTTTTAAAGAAAGTCTCTTGGGCCCATTTGAACAGGTTTTGATATTTGGGAAATACACTTTGTCTTAAGGTTGTTTGTAACAGAAATATTAGAAAATGCTGTACAATCTTCTACAATGATAGCAACACAAAAATAGTTTTTAAAGATTATAACTATTTATCTATTTAAATATAAATACACACACCCAATGGTGAGATCATCTCGTGAATATATCTAATTGCCGTGAACTTGACTCTATACACTTGGAGGACAGAAAAAAATTGTTTGTGAAATTTCTCCTCCTATCTCCCAGATGAATGCATAGCCTTAGGGAATTCATGATGGAAGCTGTGAATGAGCTCTGCTCTCACATAATTGCAACGTTGCACGCCACTGAAAATATAAGCATCATGTTAAAATTACACAACTTGCAAAAAACAACAACAAAAAAATGAAATACATTCTCAAAAGGAAAGAAAATCAGTTGAGTTTGCCCTGAAATAAACCAGATGTTGGAACTAACAAACAAGGATTTTAAAGTCGTTATTAAAGATATCTTAAACGAAGCAAAAGAGCATGGTTTCCATGAATAAAAATCTCAGCAGAGAAATAGGAAATTACAGAATATAAATAGAAACAAAAGAGAGGAAATTCTAGACCTGAAAAACACAATTTTGGAAATAAAAAAAAATCACTAGATGGATTTAACATCTGAAAGGACATGCAGAGGAAAGTGCAAGTAACCTTGAAGACAGGGCAATAGAGATTATGCAAGGTGAAGAAGAGGGGGAAAATCAAGAACAGAGCTTTAGAGACTTCTTAAATAATATCAAACAGTGCAATGTAAAATTCGATGAAAGACAGAAATTTACAGAAACAAGAGGCTAAATGAACACCAAGAATCATAAAACCAAAGAAGTCCATGTTGAGGCACAACACTGTCAAACTGTCCAAATTGCTTAAACCAACTGATTTTAATGTACCTCTTTCAGACCCAGACAAATCAATTGGATATGAAATTAGTGAGAACATAGGAAATGTGACCAATACAATTAAAAATTTTATCTCATAGGTACATATAGGATCTTGTCCACCAACAAATAAAATTATTTTTATGTATACTTAAAACATTTCTAAAGATTAACTATACATTGACCCTAAAGACTCAAAATATCATAAAGACTTGATATCATAATAGATCACATCCTCTAATACAATGCTGTTAAGTTGGAAATTGATATTAAAAAGATAATTTTAAAATTATATGTATATTAAAAGTAAAAACTAAAAGATACACTCCTAAATAATTCATGGGTTTCAGAGGAAAATGATGTGGCAAATAACAGAATATTCAGAACTAAACAACAGAAAAAGCATACCATATTAAAATCTACATGTGAGTTATAATAAAGTTGTGCTTAGAGGAAAGTTTATGCATTCAAATACCTTATGAAAAACAATAAAAAAGTTATAAATACTCAAAACACAGAAGCCATAAGAAGAACAGAAAATTCAAGGAAAGTAGAAGCCAAGGAATACTAAAATGAAACATTAATAAATAGAAAGTTCAATATAATATAAATGATTAACAAGATAAAATGCTTTCATTTTGTAAAGGCTTAAAGATGGCAAATTTCTAACAAAATGGAATTTAAAAAAGAAGAGACAAACGATATTAGGAACAAAAATATAGACAATTTCTACAGATTCAGGGGAGACACAAATAATCTCATAATAATATTTCTGGGGAATAGCTACGTGATCATCTTAATGCATATAGAAAAACTGTCTGATAAAATTTAACATTCATTCATGTTAAACAGAAAACAAAATGTTTGTCAGACTGTGACATCCTATCTTTCCTGTTATCTCAGGATATTGGTTGAAGTTCCAAAAGATTAAAACAAAATGATAATTTTTAAGTACTTTTATATTCTAAAACAAATAGCTTAGGCAACCAGTCATGGAGAACTTGGAAAGCGGTAGTCAATTCCTCTTCTGTCAGCATCAGCCATCTTCCATCTCAAGGAGATAGAAAAGAACTTTAACATTTCATCGAGAAGGTGGAGCCTTCAGTGTTGTGCTGTGCAATCTCACACACACGTACATTGGGGATAGAAGAAAGGTACTTATCTCTAATCAAGACCAAATGAGAGGGCCTTCAAAAGAGCCTCTTGGAAAAGTCTGACATGGAGGCTTTGATTTGAGGACTTCTGGACTGGTACCCGCCTCCTACTTTGGGAGGAAGTCTAAAGGCAAGAGGCTCTGTGTGGAGGTGCCTGAGGGTGCAAAGAGGCAGTGCTTCCTAGGACGAGCTTATGCTCCCCCAACTTGGTGAGGGCAGGGATGAGTGTGTTTCATATAGGCCGTCTAGCAGTCCCACAGAATGGACCCAAAGGCCAGTCATCTTAAAAGAATTCCAGCTGCATCCATGTCCCTACAAAGGACACAAACTCATCCTTTTTTATGGCTGCATAGTATTCCATGGTGTATATGTGCCACATTTTCTTAATCCAATCTGTCACTGATGGACATTTGGGTTGATTCCAAGTCTTTGCTATTGTGAATAGTGCTGCAATAAACATACGTGTGCATGTGTCCTTATAGCAGCATAATTTATAATCCTTTGGGTATATACCCAGTAATGGGATGGCTGGGTCATATGGTACATCTAGTTCTAGATCCTTGAGGAATCGCCATACTGTTTTCCATAATGGTTGAACTAGTTTACAATCCCACCAACAGTGTAAAAGTGTTCCTATTTCTCCACATCCTCTCCAGCACCTGTTGTTTCCTGACTTTTTAATGATCACCATTCTAACTGGTGTGAGATGGTATCTCATTGTGGTTTTGATTTGCATTTCTCTGATGGCCAGTGATGATGAGCATTTTTTCATGTGTCTGTTGGCTGTATGAATGTCTTCTTTTGAGAAATGTCTGTTCATATCCTTTGCCCACTTTTGGATGGGGTTGTTTGTTTTTTTCTTGTAAATTTGTTTGAGTTCTTTGTAGGTTCTGGATATTAGCCCTTTGTCAGATGAGTAGATTGCAAAAATTTTCATGGATGCAGCTGGAAACCATCATCCTTAGCAAACTATCACAAGAACAGAAAACCAAACACCGCATGTTCTCACTCATAGGTGGGAACTGAACAATGAGATCACTTGGACTCGGGAAGGGGAACATCACACACCGGGGCCTATCATGGGGAGGGGGGAGGGGGGAGGGATTGCATTGGGAGTTATACCTGATGTAAATGACGAGTTGATGGGTGCAGCACACCAACATGGCACAAGTATACATATGTATCAAACCTGCACGTTGTGCACATGTACCCTACAACTTGAAGTTTAATAATAATAAATAAATTAAAAAAAAAAAAAAAAAAAAAAAAGAGATGCTGTGCAAACAGCTGTTGGAAGAGGATGTCCCTGTTGAATTATGTACCCCTGGAAGCCAGCAGCCTGAAAGAAAAGCTCTCAAAGACCAGTAGGGAAGGCTGTGCTTGAGTGAAGGGGACTAAATGCAATAAATCCCACTGACAGTGCCTCTTCAAAGAGCCACAAAAACATCTCCAGAAAGAAAAATCAGCTTTTCAACATCCACGATATCCGGAGAATAGCAATGATAGTCAAGAAAGACATTTCCTACAGCCACCTTCCCTCCACCCTCAATCAGTCCTCAAAAGGTGCAAACACCGACTAGTGAGTCCAGAAGAAGGAATGGTGAAAACCAGTGAGGACGCCAGCCATGCCTTTCCTCTCACTGCAGTGCTTGTGCACTGGGACAGGCCCCTGATGGAGAAGGGCAGTGTGAAGTTGGATTCAAGTCTAGAGTTTTCTTATTTAAGTGGACTTGAATATTTATAAACTAAAGTAGCTGTAGAACATATTCTTACCTGTGACAAACTGCATAAGTAGGGATTCTGACCATTATTTTATCCAGGGTAGGAAATAACTACTCAATAGAGCCAAATTGATCAAGAGTGATGAGGGAGAAAAAGTAAAATGTGTTTCTGCTTGCAGATTGCTGAATCCCATCTGTTCAATAAGCTTGTTACACTAGGAAAAGGAAATTGCTTTCTTAACTTGACAAATATTAATAATATCTATCCCAAACCATAGTAAATAGTTAATGTGTTTGAGTGAAGGGAACTGCATGCAAGAAATCCCACTGACAATGACGCCTCAAAGAGCCACAAAAACAAAACAACCCAAGAAAGAAAAAGTAGACTTTGGAAAAGCAGGAAAAAGATCAGAATGATCCCATTCACAAGTTCTATTCATCCTTGCTCTGTAAAGTGTAACCAATGCAATAAGTCCAGAAAAATATTTACATAAAGAATAATAATTGGAATGGGAGAGAGAAAAATGTTAATTTCAGACAATATGATAGTCCATGTTAAAAAGCTAATAGAACTATAAACTATTACTTTTAATAAGAAATATTAACATAGAGTAATAAATTACAGACTTTTTTGTGGGCTTAACTGCACCCCACCACCAAAAAAAAAAAAAAAAAAAAAAAATTGATACATTGAGGCCTTAATCCCTAGTATTTCAGAATGTGACTATTCAGAGGCAGAGCCTTTAAAGTGGTGGTTAAATTAAAATTAGGCTGTTAGTGTGAGCCCTAATTCAATCTGACTTTTGTCCTCATAAGTCAGAGGAAATTTGGACACAAAAAGAGATTCAGGGATGTCCGTGTACAGAGGAAAGTCCATGCGAGGACACAGCAAAAAGGTAGCCATCCAAAAGCTAGCAGAGAGGCCTCAGGAAAAACCAACACTGCCAATACTTTCATCTTGGGCTTTAAGCTTCCAAACCATGAGAAAATAAATTTCAGTTGTTTCAGCCCACTCATTCTGTGAAATGTTGTTGGGGAAGTCTTAACAAACTAACAGGCTTCTAAATTAGCAGTAACTAATTAAAATGTAACAGAAAATAAAATATCCATTTAAAGGAGCAATAAAATTACAAAGCACCTACTCAAGGAATAAATCTAACAGTGCATGTTTAAGAAATTTATGAAGAAAATCACAAAGCTTATTGAAAGAAATAAAGACCTGAATACAAGGACAAATACAGCAAGTTCATTAATGGTAAGATAATATTATAGATATTTCCATTCTTCCAAAAGTTAGCCTATGCATTTAGTGCAATAATAATCAAATTCAAAACAAAGAGTTTTATGAAAGAGTAAAGAGAAAATAATAGTAGAAAATGTTGATAACACAAAGGAAGGCAAATGATTCACTGTATAACTACAATGTAAAACTAATAATTAAACCAGAGTGGCAATTACGAATTTAAGATGCATTATTTTGGCTTACACTATTAAATATATATTTTTTTGTTTTCAGATATTTATCACATTAAGAAAGCAATCTACTACTCTTCAGTTTTGTAAGACATTTAAATACTTTTTATTACAAATAGATTATTTAACAAATGCCTTTTAAAAAACATCTCAAGTAATGATCATACTTCTTCTTTCACCTAATAGCAAAATATATTATGTTGTTTGATTTCTTATGTTGAAACATTTTTTCATTTCTGGAATAAACTAAACTTGATGGTAGTATGTAGTTCTTTTAATATGTAGCTGAATTTAATTAGCTAATATTATATTTAGTAATTGTGAGTCTTCATTCACAAATAAGGTTGATGTATTTTGTATTTTAGCTTTAAAATTTTCCTGCCTTTAAAAATGTATTGGGAAGTTTGAACTTTATGTTTACCCTTTCAAACAGTTTAGATAGAAAATACTCTATTCTTAAAGGCTTTCTAGAATTCACTAGGAAAATTTCTGGGTCCATGGCCATTTTCCTTTTGGGTGGCATAGTTCATTAAAACAACTTTTTATGTTGATTACAATGCTACTATCTATGCACATTTTCTACTTTTCCTGGAGTTAGTTTTGATAACTTGATTTGCCTAAAACATTTAGAAATACTTTCAAGAAATTTCACAAGGTGTTACATATTTTACTTAAAAATAGAAAAAGCTTTATGTGTCAGGTTCAGGTAGGGGAGGGACAGTTGCCTATTACGTCATTGGTGACAACCTTAGTTTCTGAGTTCGGCAATATATCACGGTTATAATAGAAAATCTGTTTTTACCTTTATTAGAAATGTTTTGTGTGTGTGTGTGTGTGTGTGTGTGTGTGTGTGTGTGTGTGTGAAGTGAATGGAAAGTGTCATATACTAAATAAAGTCTGAATACATTTGCTCTGTTTAACAGAGGGGGATACTGACCCTTTCTCTAAAAGGGCTCACATTCTGTTTACAAGTTTCTTATATAATAAAGAATACAATGCACAAAGGTACCCAACCATTGAGTAGTGCATATTGTAAGGCAGGGAGTGCCTGCACAAGGATTTATTTCTTCACCATCTCTCTCTCCACCATTAAAGCATAATGGCCACATCGGAGCACTCAGTCTTCTGGCTAATTCTGGTACATTCCACTCTATTCAGGAGGCTCCAGTTAATTTCCATCTCTCTGCACACCTGTGACCCCCTTCTGTCCCACACAAACTTCAGCCTGCCATCCACATTAGAAATGTATGGGTTTCAAATTCCTAGGTCTAGATCCCCAAAGAGAATTCTGTTTCTGCTCATGAAGAACAGCTGAAGCTGCTGCCAGATTTAAATTAATGTGGGGCCTCTGGCTTGGGTGCAGACACACTTGGGTCAATGTGTGTCTTGGGTCAATGTGTTAGGACACTCTGCAGCTAAGAACCTAGGCTTCTTGGGGGGTTGGCATTTTGGGGCCAAAATCTAAATGCAGTTCCTTCCTTCCTTCCTTCCTTCCTTCCTTCCTTTTCTTTCTTTCTTTCTCTCTTTCTTTCCCTCCCTCCCTCCCTCCCTCCTTCCTTCCTTCCTTCCTTCCTTCCTTCCTTCCTTCCTTCCTTCCTTCCTTCCTTCTTCTTTCTCTCTTTCTTTTGTTTCTCTTGCTTTCTTTCCTCTTTCTGCTTTGCTCTATGTTCTGAAAAAAATTCCAGATCACTTAATGCAGAAAATGTCCCTGAGAGAGAAGAGAGTTGGTAAATATAGAGATAGGATGTGTAAGGGGAGAAATTATGTGCATAAAAATTATTATTATTTTGCCTTTGAATGAAAAAATGTTTTGCAAATTTTTATAGCTTTTAAGTTTAAGAACAGAGCAAAGAAAAGGATACCTTCGAAGGCCATGGGAAAAGTTCAAAAGCAGAGTTGCTAGGAAACAGCAGTTTTGAGAGGAAAGTTCAAGGGCCATCTGTATGTCAGCAGTGCCCTCTGAATGTCCTGGGAGGGGCAGGGGGAAGGCAGCATCCTGAGGCAGTTTACTTTATGGTGGATCTAAAAATATTGAAGAGAGGACCCTAGCAGCCATGCTTCATTGCACAGCCTTCGGGGCCCCTGCAGTCCACTGGCTGATGGCCACTAGGAGGTGAAAGGTCAGGGAACAACTGTGAGTGCTCTGTTCCTTATCTGGTGTTATTGGGTATTACAGCAACTTAATTTTTGGGAACAGCCCCAAAGTAAAAAAGTTTTGCCCATGGGACCCTTATTTCTGCCTTGAATGCAAATAGAAGTCAGACAGAAAGTTGAACCCTGGCCATCTAGGTGGATGCAGCCAAGATTGAATGGACCCCGGTGTGAGCCTTGAGAGGTTAGTATACAAAGGTAGACATGGGCAGCCACTCACGCCTGGGAGAGAAACATGTCCCCGCCCTTCCCTGCTGACAGAAAGAAAGAAAAGCAACTTGCTACGTCAAGAAACTTGTTGACTAGCTTTTTAAAAAAGCCAACTGGCTATGTCTTCTCAATTGTCCATCTGTGAGGAATGGGGAATGAAAGGCCAGAACTAGCATTGCCAGAGAGTTCTGTGGGATTACAGAGAATTCTACTCTTGTTTTCCCTTTGTTATGGAGATTCCAATGGAGAATTCACTATCACATGCCAGATCTTCACCTGAGAGAGCTACGGAAGTGGAATACAGAAGGAAAATAGAACATCTATAAGGTGGTAAATGTAAGATGTCAGAAGGAAGGGCCACTGGACTCTGGTTTTGAAATCTGTAAAGCGGGGTTAACTAAGCCTTTTATTAAGAACTGCCTGCCATGGGGACAGAAAGGATTCTTAGATGTTATCTGGATTTAAAAAAAAAAAAAAAAAAAAGTCCAGGGAGGCGAGGAACTGGCCCCACATCACACAGGAAGTCAGTGGTACAGAAGAGAACAAAGTCAGACCCTCTTACTAGTGATTTTTGGTCCTCCAATTTCATCATACAGTCTAGTTTATCAATATCCAGACATTTACTGAGACCCCTTTACATGCCTAGTACAGTTGCAGGTGTGGGGAACGTGCTGCTGGGGAATGCTGGAATATAATAATACCCCACACTTTTGTTATCTTTCACAACTTACAAAGCACTTAATATACACTGCTTACTTAAATTTTGGTCCTCAAATAAATCTGAGAAATAAGTGTTCTTAGTACATAAGTGACAAAACTAAACATTTAATGAGGTTTAGTGATTTGTTCAAGGGGATACAGGAAGTGGCAATGACTCAAACTCAGATACCAGACCTCAAAAATTTTCAATATAGCTAGAGATAAAACAAACACGGGAAACAATTAGTAAATTATAATATTATAGCATTGTATGTTATTTTAATTCATTCTTGCATTACTTAATGAGTTCCATTCATTTGAGGTGTTTGTGATGTTTGTGAGTGGACATGTCCAATAGATAGCTGAGTCCGGGCAGAAGGGGTAAATGATTTGGGACTGACTGTGTGCAGATGGCAACAGAAATCACAAATGTGAATGTGTCTTTTACTAACTGTCACCATTTTATCAACACTATGGATGAACAAAGGAGAGGCAGTGGGATTTCTGTGATTAGGAGAGTGGCACATGTAGGCTACTTATTAAGAGTTATTATTCAAGAAACAAATTTATACTGAACAGTTGGCTTTTCCGCAAGGTCTCTCCACTCTGGCTAGTTGGAACACAAAATTCTCCCAGACTTATGTGAGCTGTGGGAATTATTCAACCCACAAATGTCAGTAGTTGTTTTTTCCTTGCCCTCATGGCATCTTGCTTTACCTATGCAGCTCAGTGTTTAGGAAAAATATTAAGGGAATCCCTTTCTGCATAGATGCTATGGTTGAAAAACAATATGGAATATGGGATAGGTTGTATTTCCCTAAAATTCATATGTTGACATTCTAAACCACCAGTAATGGAATTAAGAGGTAGGGCAGCTGCTGTTGCTTTTGGTGTTTTAGACATGAAGTCCTTGCCCATGCCTATGTCCTGAATGGTATTACCTAGGTTTTCTTCTAGGGTTTTTATGGTTTTAGGTCTAACATTTAAGTCTCTAATCCATCTTGAATTAATTTTTGTATAAGGAGTAAGGAAAGAATCCAGTTTCAGCTTTCTACTTATGGCTAGCCAATTTTCCCAGCACCATTTATTAAATAGAGAATCCTTTCCCCATTTCTTGGTTTTGTCAGGTTTGTCAAAGATCAGATGGCTGTAGATGTGTGGTATTATTTCTGAGGGCTCTGTTCTGTTCCATTGGTCTATATCTCTGTTTTGGTACCAGTACCATGCTGTTTTGGTTACTGTAGACTTGTAGTATAATTACAAATGGGATCTAATTAAACTAAAGAGTTTCTGCACAGCAAAAGAAACTATCATCAGAGTGAACAGGCAACCTACAGAATGGGAGAAAATTTTTGCAATCTACTCATCTGACAAAGGACTAATATCCAGAACCTATAAAGAACTCAATCAAATTTACAAGAAAAAAATCAAACAACCCCATCAAAAAGTGGGCAAAGGATATGAACAGACACTTCACAAAAGAAGACATTCATACAGCCAACAGACACATGAAAAAATGCTCATCATCACTCACCATCAGAGAAATGCAAATCAAAACCACAGTGAGATACCATCTCACACCAGTTAGAATGGCAATCATTAGAAAATCAGGAAACAACAGGTGCTGGAGAGGATATGGAGAAATAGGAACACTTTTACACTATTGGTGGGACTGTAAACTAGTTCAACCACTGTGGAAAACAGTGTGGCGATTCCTCAAGGATCTAGAACTAGAAATACCATTTGACCCAGCCATCCCATTACTGGGTATATACCCAAAGGATTATAAGTCATGCTGCTATAAAGACACATGCACACATATGTTTATTGCGGCACTATTCACAATAGCAAAGACTTGGAATCAACCCAAATGTCCATCAGTGACAGACTGGATTAAGAAAATATGGCACATATACACCATGGAATACTATGCAGCCGTAAAAAAGAATGAGTTTGTGCCCTTTGTAGGGACATGGATGCAGCTGGAAACCATCATTTTCAGCAAACTATGGCAAGAACGGAAAACGAAATACCGCATGTTCTCACTCATAGGTGGGAATTGAACAATGAGATCACTTGGACACAGGAAGGGGAACATCACACACCGGGTCCTATTGTGGGGAGGGGGTGGGGGGAGGGATAGCATTAGGAGATATACCTAATATAAATGACGAGTTAATGGGTGCAGCACACCAATACGACACATGTATACATATGTAACAAACCTGCACGTTGTGCACATGTACCCTAGAACTTAAAGTATAATAAAAAAACAAATAAATAAAATAAATAAATTTTTTTTAAAAAGAGGTAGGGCTTTTCAGAGATGATTGGGACTCTACTCTCATGAATGGAACTAGTGACCTTATGAAAAAGGCCCCAGAGAGCCCCCCACCCCCACCCCTTCCAGCCTGTGAGGATAGAGCAAGAAGTTGTCACCTACAAACTGGAAAGCAGGTCCTTATCAAATGCCGTATCTGTTGCAGCCTTGATCTTGGACTTCCCAGCCTTCAGAACTGTGGGAAATACATTTCTGCTATCTATAAACTACTCAGTTTATGGAATTTTGTTATAGTAGCCTAAATGGACTAAAACAGCAGATTTCTGCAATTCTTCCCATTTGTGGTTTCCTTCCTTATAGTATTCTGTTCATCAGAGTTCAGCCGTGTTAGCTTTCAGTCCTCCAGTCTCTCAGTGCAGCAAAACCTCCATGCTCCGCTTAGGTCCCACTCCTCTCTGTCCTGTGCTTCAGGACAGAAAATGCCCAGGGAGAAAGCCGGGATGCTCATTAGTTTCATTTCATGGCTCTCCTTTTTTTAGGGAACACAGTACTGTACAGCAGATTGCCCAATCTCCAGAAAGTTATTTCACATATTTACCCAGTTTTCTAGCTGTTCATGGTTTGTGGAAAAGTTCACTACTAGTTAAGCTTCCAACATGACTGGAGGCTTAAGTGTTCCCATGTAGTTTTGAAGCGGTGCAAATCTGCTGTGAATGTGGAGATGACACCACTTGACATTTTAAAATTAATCATGTATGTTAAAAATTTGAGTATAACCATCTCAAAAATAAAAATGTAAAATAAAACTTCCAGCCCAAGGGAGCACAAGACAAGGTGGAATTTAAAAAAAAAATGTGATCATTCCAATAGTAGATGGGAGGGGAGAAAGAAATGAAGCAAGATGTATGAGGATTCCAGTGCCAAGAAAGGACTTCGGCGTCAAAAGAACCAGCAGATGGGACTGTTTATTCCTGACAATATAGAGATGATTGAGGTATTTGGAAAAGACTTTAAAATAAACACTGGATGTTTAAAATTCTCAAAAAGCCAAAGGAGGAACTAACATCTGGAAGAATTACAAGTTATGAAAGATTAAAGGTAGACATTAAAAACCATTAGAACATTAGAGCTGAAATAAAAGAATTCAAAAAAGAATAGACAGGAGAAACTGAAGAAAGAACAGTTCCTTGGAAGATAAAATTGAGAAAATCCACCAGTGTATAACATAGAGGAACAAAGAAATGAACAATTATTAACTAATACATTTTTATCCAAACATCAACAAAATATATACAATTTAGTATAACTTAATTATTAAAAAAACAAAAACTTAACCAAAAAAGGCTATTGGAGAGGGTGATTTTTAACCTACTTCTTTCAGTAAACATATAAGATTTTTTTGAATAATTTCAGTCATTTAGACTTTTTTAAGACTTTCTTCATGAGCCAGCATTATTGTTTATTTTGGTAAATGTGTCATGTGAGAATGAAAAGATGTCAATGTGGCAACATTGGTTCTGTGTTCTATATATGACACTTAGGTCATATATACGACTTTAGGTCAAGTTGGTTAATTTTGTTTTTCACATTTTCTAAATCTTTATCTGGGAGCAGATTATAATTTGCCTGATTGATAGAGACCATTAAGAGAGATATGTTAAAACCTTTTTACCATAGTTGTAAAACTGTTGATTTATTTAGTTTTTCTTTCATTTGTTAGTAAATTTCATTTATATAATTTGCAGCTATGTTATTGGGTGCTTACAGATTTAGGATTATGCCACTCTGCTGAAGTGATCCCTCTGCCAATAGAAAATATCCTTTATATCTTCCATAATATTTTTTGTCTTAAAGCCTATTTTGTCTGTTATTAGCATAGTTATACCAACTTTCTTTTGGTCAGTGTTTGCATAGGATATTCCATTTGTTTGTTTGTTTGTGTCAGAGTCTGACTCTGTTGTCCAGGTTGGAGTGCAGTGGCGCAATCTGGGCTCACTGCAATCTCTGCCTCCCACGTTCAAATGATTCTCAGGCGTCAGCCTCCCAAAATGCTGGGATTACAGGCGTGAGCCACCACAGCCAGCCTGTATAGGATATTTTCCATCATTTTGTGTATCAACCTTTCTGTGTTCATATTAGTTTTTTTCTTGAAAGTACAACAGTGGAGACTTTTTCTTTTTAAAAATAATTTTGTACTATAATGTTTTTACTTAAAAGATTCAGTCCATTTACTTTATTAAACTGGGTTTATACATATATTATATATTTATGTATTACTATTGATTTCTAATTTACTAATATATATTATATTCTGTTATCTTCCCTCCTTTTAGATTAATCAGATATTTTTATCATTCATTTTCCTTGCTATTCATTTGCTAATTATGTATTTTTCTATTTTTTTACTCAAGCAATTACAACTTACATTTTCAAATTATTAAAGTCTAATAAAAATGTTTACCTTTATCATTTCTCCTATAATCTCCTATATATAATATAACTTAAAACACTTTAAGTCCATTTACCTCCTTCCATCTTTTGTATTATTTTTATCAAGCATCTTTGTTTTACACTTTTTGAGTCATTTCTACTATTGCCTATACCATCGCTATTACTTTATGTTTGCCAACATATTTATCATTTCCAGTTAGTTCTCTTTATTTCAAATGGCATTTTCGTGTGTCTTGCTGGGATAATTTTTGAGCTTTCCAAAGCATTCCCTTTGCTATTTCTTTTAGTACAGACCTGTTGGTCATAAATTCTCTTAATTTTTGTTTTCCTAAAACAAAGAAAAAACTAATTTCCTTTCCTTTTTGAAATAAATTTTTATTGAGTTTAAGATACTACTATGGCAGTTATTTTCTTGGGCTCCTTTTAAGATTTTATCTTTGTCTTTAATTTTTCTGTAGTTTGACTTGATGTGCCTAGGTCTCCTTTCTTTATGTTTATTTAGCTTGTGCTTCACTGATGTTTTTGTATCTGTGAACTGAAACATTTCATTAATTTCAAAAATTCTCAACCATTATGTTTTAGATTATTGCTCCTGCCCTCTTCTCTCTTCTGTCTTATGGGAGTCCAACTAAATATGCATTAGAACTTTTGGAGAGATCCTATACAACTATTAAGCTCTGTTTGTTCAGTTGTTTAAATATTTGTCTTAAAACTTAAATATTTTCTATTCACCTATCTTTGAGTTCAATAATTGAGTCTTCTGCTGTGTCTAATTGCTGTTGGACTCATCTAATTTATTCTTAATCTTAGGTATTATATATTTCAGTTGTAGAATATCTACTGGTTTCTTGATATATTCAAATATTCTGGCTAAATTTTTCAACTTTTCATATATTTCATAAAGGTCTCAGTTTGGTGGAAAAGGCAGACTTCTCCAGCTTGATCTAGTTAACAGGATATATAAAATTAGCAATACTATCTAGGATACCTTGACAGACATAAAAAGTATAAAACTGAGGATAACAGACTACAAATTTATAGATGTAAGTGTGGGGGAAGAACATAATAAGTGTCTACCAGTCTCCATCTGTATATCCAGCTTAATGTAGCAAGCTAGAAAAGTGGCAGACATGACTAGCAGCCTACTGAATATTCATTATCTTATTCCTCCTTCTTTGTATTTACAGAAGCTCTATTTTGCTTGGTGGGGGAGTAATGTGCACATATAAAATGCTTTCTCTCTCAGGTTCACTTCCAACTAGGGGTTGGCCAGGTGACATGATTGTGGTAGAAATTTAAGGGAAGGTCTATCAGATATAGAAAGTTGTTGTTTCTCTGGTTAAAGAGATAGACTCATCTGGCATATGCCTCTGTTCATTTCTCTTTTCATCCTTCTTCCATCTGGAACACAGTTTCAATATCTGAAGGTGAAATGGCCATCTTCAAAAAAGTATCCTAAAGACAGGAATATTTCCTTGAGAAATTGCACTTTCCCCAGATCTGCCCATTTCTAGACTTCTAGTTACATAGAAAAAATAAACTCACTGAAGATGATTATGTGTTATATGCAGTCAAATGCAATCCTAACTGATGGCAATGGGAGGTTGTTACAGATTTGTATGAATTTGTATTGTAGTAGACTCCCTGGAAATGCAAGGAAAAATATTTCCAAATGAGACTTGATCAATTGTGCCATAAGAAAAACAAGCAAAGAAAAGGGTTTCATAGGGAAAACAAGGAAGAAGAGTGCTTGGCTCTTGGGATTTTGCTGGGAATGTTGAGTGAGTCTTTTCACAGCATACATGATCCAGCACAAAATTATTTGAAATCCTCTTTGCTGTCTATATCCCTAAGTCCTTCTCATCTCAGCAAAATGAATTATTCTAGTCTTTGTCCTTCTCTCTCAAAATGTACTCTGAAGCTTTCTCCAAATTTGTCCTGAGCTAGACTTCATTTTTCTTGCCCATCTCCCCTTACTTTCATAATCTAGTCTCCTCTTCTGCAAGTAGTTCTCTGTCCTTCCAGTGTAAATCCATCAAATTAGTTTGGTTGTTTTTGCTTCTCCTTCTCCCTCATTATCCAAATCGGTGCAACAACTCCAGGCACAGAACTGGCAAAGACAAAATTATCATTTGCATGAAAAGGAAGGTGGAAGCCATTAACATCACCTTTGTTAACACAAATAATTTAGAAGAATCAAACAAGGCTTGGTATTATAGGGATCAAATGTCAACTCCGACACGGGTTCGTTCTTTAATTTAACTTGACTGAACTATAACTTGTATCATTCAGTCCCCTAAACAGGAGCTAAACCAACACATTTCCCTGGCATTCAAAATTATACCGAAAACTACTTTTGAACAATACATAAAGCACTGCACATTCCATAAAGCACTTCTTCTTCCTGCAGATCTGGAATCTGGGGAAACTCTTCCTTTCTCTGAGCTTGTCCTGTTTCCTCCTGCTACCTGCTGTGCTATTTAGGGAGCCCCAATTTCAGTCTCCTCTGAGCTTGGAAGATCAAATCCCAAGTTTCTGCCTTAATAAATAGTGCCCTTGATTCTAGAGTCCATCTCACATTTTGTTTTTAGTTTCTGATACCCTTTTTATTGTCATCCGTCTTTCATCTATCTCCCATGGAGAATTCCAGCTACCAGTACTAACAATATTATACACAGTACCACCACTGATGCCAACATGAAATGGAAATACATACTCTTTTCGTTAGGGTGTATAAACTTCCTGGTTTAATAAAGCAGAGCTACACTGAAAGTTTATCTAACTCAGTTTACAATAAGGAAGTGTCTTGGTGCATGGGTTTGCATTGAAAAGAAAAGCTAAAATTAACACTTCTAAGACCACCCCCCACCCCCCACCATACTGGAGTGAATCTTGTTATAAGGAAAAAAGAAAATCAAGGTGTAAGTTGGTTAAAACACTAAACCAAATTAAATTTGATCTAGTAGTGTTTACTTGTTGTAACATCTAGAAAAGTTGGGACAAGCACTGTAAACATTTTAAATCTAATTTTAAAATAAATTATGCTTAGTTTCACCAGATGTATTTAAGTTGGATCTTTTTAAAAATTGTTTTTTAGAATTTTTTTCTTGCATTTAACAGACAAGAATTTGGATTATAAAAGAAAGAATATCTAAATATCTCCCCTAAAGGGGCCTCAAAAGAACATTTTAGTACTTAAAAAAGTGCAATTTAAAAAGATCTTATATCTTTTGCTGGGTGAAAAACAAAGAGATCTAGAGAATCTCTTAAATCAGGGTTGCACAAGATTATTTCCCCCTGCAGAGAGAAAAAAAGGAGGTAGGAGATGGGGCATCTCCACTGTTTCTGACTCCAGGGATAGCACTGAACGGTTTTCTTTCTTTCTTTCTTTTTTCTTCCTTTCTTCCTTTCTTCCTTTCTTCCTTCCTCCCTCCCTCCCTCCCTCCCTCCCTCCCTCCCTCCCTCCTTTCTTTCTTTCTTTCTTTCTTTCTTTCTTTCTTTCTTTCTTTCTTTCTTTCTTTCTTTCTTTCTTTCTTTCTTTCTTTCTATCTTTCTTTCTTTCTTTCTTTCTTTCTTTCTTTCTTTCTTTCTTAGACGGATTCATGCTCTGTCACCCCGGCTGGAGTGCAATGGTGTGATCTCGGTTCACTGCAATCTCCACCTCCTAGGTTCAAGTGATTTTCTCACCTCAGCCTCTGGAGTAGCTGGGATCACAAGGCCCAGCTAATTTTTGTGTTTTTAGTAGAGACGGGGTTTTACCATGTTGGCCAGGGTGGTCTCGAACTCCTGACCTCAAGTGATCTGCCTGCCTCAGCCTCCCAAAGTGCTGGGATTACAGGCATCAGCCACTGCACCCAGCCCCACCGAACTCTTAAGTGGCCAACTTTTATATAGTTGGGGAGTTTACCTGAGAGACATAACTGCTCTAAGTAAATGTGTCTCCTGTCCTCCTTGTAGGTGCCACTCTTCTCCTCCCTGCCCCTAGTATGTATTTTTTTCAGTGTCTGCCTGGATGGGGCCAGCCGAGATATAGAAACCACCCTCCCAAAGTCCCTGGCTGTTTGGTGTTAAAAAGTGCAGCCCTTTACTATCCTGTCTTATATCTCCATGTGCTACTGGATAGAACAGATCAGGCTAGATATTTATAAGGACAAGCTTGGGAAGAAAAAGCTGAAAAAAATGAATTTGAAGACTTAGAAAAGCACCAGTCCAACATTTGTAAAGCCTTAAATCCTGTTCTTCTGTTACTAGAATTCTAAGGATTTGCCTCGTTTTCGTGTTGGCATCAGCTTAAGTGTTTACTCTGTACAGGAATTTGATTCTCCAACCACCTGCTTCTCTGTACTCCTGTTCTCCCTTAATGCTGTGTTAGCATTTGTTTTGCCAGCTCTGCCTTTCCTGTATTCACAAAATAAAGTGTCACTTCGTGATGGTGGAATCATCTCTTAGATTCATTTTTAATCTTTTCAGTCATAGCCTGTGACTGCAACTTTCTGGGACTATGGCAGGTGATGAGTTCTGTTGGGTTATTAAGAAAACACAGGGTTGAATAATCTTTTGTCCTTGGGCTTTTTTTTTTTAAGCACTATTTAATGTCCTACTGGAGAGTTATTACTTGATGCAAACAGTAGATAACACTGATAGTTGTAAGTCAGGGAAACAGTTTTTTGTTTGTTTGTTTGTTTTGTTTTATATTTTCTCCATTCACTCGTCTCATTGTATAACACCTTCTGGAGGCAGCTAAGAGCCTTCCATCTGTTAGAGGTTCAGGCAGAGGCCTTGAGCTTTATGCGTTTGGTAAGGATCATGCTAAGCACAGTTGGTTTTTTTATTAGAAAAGACTTTTATTATATGATAAAGCTTCACACTTGTGACAAAATAAAACTCTGTAGCAGAGACATATAATTGTCTTTTAAATTCTCATCTCACGGCATAACTCCATCCACACACTCAGATCTCAGAGAAGCTTAGAGTACAAATCATATACACATTTACTCCTTATTTTTTGTCGCTAAAAGGTAACATTAGCTAGCCATGAAACAGCTCTTGAAACATTAAGAATCATAGCCACCTTTGGGAGGCTGAGGTGGGCAGATCACTTGAGGTCAGGAGTTCAAGACCAGCCTGGCCAACATGGTGAAACCCTGTCTCTACTAAAAATACAAAATAATAAGCTCAGTGTGGTGGTGCCTGCCTGCAATCCTAGCTACTCAGGTGGCTGAGGCAGGGGAATTGCATGAACCTGTGAGGCGGAGGTTGCAGTGAGCCAAGATTTTGCCACGCACTCCAGCCTGGGTGACAGGACACAGCAAGACTGTCTCCAAAAAAAAAAAAAAAAAAGAATCATAGCCACTCCTCTCTCCTCATAGCCTTTATAAGCAATTATAACCTTAATCTATACCACTTTAAGAATCAAATCAATTATTTTTCTTTCTATTCTCTTTTTGTTCTTGTTTCCAGAGAAGTGGTTTTCAAAATGTGGTCACTAGTCCAGCAGCATCGGCATCACCTGGGAATTTAGGAATGCAAATTCTCAGGTTTTTAATCCCAAACCTACCGAATCATAAACTCAGGGGATAGAGCCCAGTAATACATGTTTTAACCACTAACATAGGGCCAGTAGTCTTGCTTCATAGGAACTAGCTGTACTGGCATAGAGAAACATTACCTATTCTACCTATAAACACAGGAGGACAGGAAGCTAGGCATGACAGCCTAGGGCAAGCCTCCACAAAGCTGCATAACAGGTATGGTCTGCCAATCCATATGTTGGCATCACAGACCTGATTAAGGGAAACACGTCTGGAAGACAACTGATTTTGAATTTGAGAAGTGATTGCACACCATAATCAGTCAACTGCATGTGTATGAACAGGAGCATCTGCTACTCACATTTTCAAGACTACCTTTTCCACAGGTATATTCCAGAGTACAACAAACCACTTCCACATGTAGGGGCTGATCTCTCAACTATATATCTTACCTGCCTTTTGTGTCATCACAGATTTCTTTAGAAGTTAAAGTTCACTTCAAAGTCATGGTGAAGTCAAAACTTTTCCAGGTGCAAGGATTTGTCTTCAGAGATGTGAGTGATCAAGGCTGGGAAAAACTGTGAGTTAGGGGAGGGCTACCTTCCAGCTAACAGACCTTAAGGCTCATCTCTGCCCACAATGGAACCACGTGAGAGGCTTTATTAACACATCAGCTCAGTTCCAAAACCACTGCATTAAATAAATATTTATTGAGCATTTAACATATGTGACTTTCTTGGTAACTGGAAAATTCAAAAGAACACAAGGCAAGAGACTGTGTCTTCAAGAAGCAGAGAATGGTGGAATGTGGAGGAAAATATACACACCTAACTGGAACCTACAGCAGACTGTGGTAAGTGCTACGTTAGAACTACACACAGTTGATAACCTGGGCCAAAGATCGGGTAGAGTTTATTCTGAGTAGTAACAACTGGATATGGCTTCACAGAGAAAATTGAATTTGAATTTGGTTGTGAAGGGATTGTAACAGACAAGGGAAAAAGAACATGTTAGGTAGAAAAAAACAAAAATGAACAAAAGCATGGAGGCAAGAAAGTTCAAGCATTTTGAAGGGATAAGTCAATATCATATAGTTGCGGTATGTAGGGAAGGAAGTTGGCAAGGTGGGCTGGAGCCAGATTTCAAAGAACTTTGAACATGCTAAAAATCTGCATCTTATGTGTAATGAAAAGTAACATCATGATAGGTGTTTAAGAAAGACATCTCATTTAGAAGCTAACTGATATTTACACTAATGAAGGTGTTGCTAACTACGTCTGGTGGGTGAAACACTTACTGAACATTTCATTTACTTTGTTGCAAGCTCCTGTGCTAGACACTAGGAAGGAATAAAAAACATACTCAAGGCAGCAATTTTTCTTCTAGTAGATTGTTGAAAGTTCTTCTAATAGATTGTTGAAACATACACTCTCATAATTCTATTATACAAAATGGAATTTTGTGGGTTAAATAGCTGATTTATGTTGTTGCTCTTAATCACTCTTGTTTTTTAAAAAGCAGGTTATATATGGTAAAAGTAGCTTACTGGAGTCACTTAGAACATTTGCCTAATGGCTGGTTATATAAAACATGCATTAAAATATTCTGGGCTTGCAGGGAATACTTATGCTCTGAAGACCATTGCGAAGAAGGGCAACATTCCAGGACAAGCTTATTGTTCAAAAAGATTTTTGTGGTTCAGGCACCTTTCAGTGATGATAAATGGGATGCCTGGTCCCATGTGTGAACATTTGTATGCAGGTGTTTTTTTTTTTTGTCTGGTTTTCTTTTATCCGGAAAAGAAGACACATTCACTCCTCTTTTGCTATTAATATGAGCAATAACTCCACTCCTCTTGAAAATGCATCAGATATTCAAATTGCTGACATCTCTTATGGTGAGATCTGAGAGCACCATGCAGTCTGAGCTGCAGACTACTAGTTGCTTGCAGTAACCTTGAGCAGGTCACTTTCCCTCTCCAAATTTCTTTATCTGGAAAGTAGGAAAAGTAATAATACCTGTGGCACAGAAATTGGGTAAGTTCAATGAAATAACAGTGCTAAAAAATTTGAGGTTTTATTACTAAAATAACATGCAGGGCTTTGAGGATGCTGAGGAAGGAGAACAAAATGAGACCCAGGATCTACTCTCCCTGGCAAGTCAGTCGCATAGGGCACCTGGGTTGCCTTGGCACTTGCCTTCCTCAACCTTGTCTGTTTATGTCTCTAACCTACAGGTTGGACCTGTTGAGTCCCGAACTAAAGAGACTAAAACCTGGTGCCGAGTGAGGGTCCCCTTCTCAACAGCAAGTTTTGTCTAGACTTGGTCTTGCCAGAGACCTGGTGAGAGCTAAGGTCTAGGTACCCATGTGGCCCCTGAGCTGCAGAAAATACAACGGATACAGGTGACCTCTAGAAGCCGGAAAAGGTAAGGAAGCAAATTCTCACTGATACGATTTAGCTCTGTGTCCCCACCCAAATCTCATCTGGAAGCTCTCATAATTCCAACATGTTGTGGGAGGGACCTGGTGGGAGATGATTGAATCATGGGGGTGGGGGTTTCCCATGCTGTTCTCATGATAGTGAATGAGTCTCATGAGATCTGATGGGTTTTAAAAAGGGAGTTTCTCTGCACAAGCTCTCTCTTTGCCTGCTACTGTCCACATAAGATGTGACTTGCTCCTCCTTGCCTTCCACTATGATTGTCAGGCATCCCCAGCCATGTAGAACTGTGAGTTCACCATTAAATCCGTTTCCTTTATAAATTGACCAGTCTTAGATATATCTTTATCAGCGGCATGAAAATGGACTAATACACTCACCTAGAGTCTCTAGAAAGGACCGGTGCTACTGACACCATGACTTTAGCCCAGTGAGACTGGTTTCAGACTTGGCACTTCCAGAACTAGAAGGGAATTAAACTGTGCTGTTTCAAGCAACCAAGTTTGTGGTAATTTGTTATAGCAGTCATAGGAAACCAAGACAATAAAATTTGAGTAAAAGCTTCAAACCAGACTTTGACTGCTCAACTGGGAAACTTTGTTTATATTATGTGGGCTACCCCTGGCTTCATTGTTAAGAGTGTAACAGAGATGGATAGGTTCCTGCTTCAACCTGAACAGGTATCCTTTAATAAAGGCAATTGTATAATAATAACAATAATAATAATAACTCTCCCTTCCAGAGACTCCTGCTGCCATACCATTTCTACATGCCACCATCTTCCTTTCCCAGAGAAACCCTTTCAATCTGGATGTCAGACTTGATTGGATTCAAGTTCATCACACTCTTGATGGGCTGCGGGCTGCCTCTCAGCAGCCCCATAGTGAGGAAGGTTGATTTATCCTTCCTCCAATCCACCTTGTGGCCAAGGCCAAGTCTATTGTAACTGGAACCTATTGTAACAATCAGTTCTTCTAGGCTTCATATCTGCACTTGTAGGAAAGTGACATGCCCTTGAAGTGACTCCGAAATCATCTCAGACAGCCCCAGCCACTCTGGAAGGAAGCCATTAACAATTTGGAATAGCTGAGCTGAATAAGGCTTTGGGGAGGCCAAACAATGCTATCATCCCAGCTAGAAACATCCTGGTACTTTGGCTAATTTCTAAGATGCAAACTAATTCAGTTCACTTTTAAGAAACGAAATCCTTGAGGCTGAAGTATCCTCACAGGAAAGACCCAAACCAAGTAGCCCATAACCTTTCTTACATACTTCAAAACATGATCTGATCTTATGAGGATGCCAGTCTAACTTTGGAGAGAGAAGTATGGGTCTGCTGAAGGACTGAATAGGGATACTTTTAGAGATTTCAGATCAAGAGCTGCAGTTACTTGTACTCAATCTCCCCACTGCTACTGTCTCCATTACACTTGGCTTTAAGAGCAAAAAAAGGATGTAAGGTTAGAAACATATTCATTTTACTTGAGTGCTTTTCATTTTTCATGTTCAATTTTAATTATATGTATAACTATATCATACATATTTACATATTTAAATATTATATATGTATAATACATGTATATCATACATATTTGCAAAACTTGTAACTATGTATAGTAAAAATAAAAGTCCCATTAATTGTTCCTTATCCAAAAATCTCACTTCCTTCCTCTAGAACTAATCAAGTCAGTAACTAGACATGCCCTCTTTTGGATTTTGCCAAGTATCTGTATTGATATTGACATATATTACATGCATAATTTAGAATTAGTTTGTTTTTACGTAAGTAGACCCACAATACATTTTTGGTGACTTGATTTTTTAAAAATAAACTTTTTATTTATTTAACTACTTTAGAAGAGTTTTATATTTACAGGAAAATTGTGAAGGTGATACAGAGACTTTCTGTATCTCCCATACCCAGTTTCTCCTACTATTAACGTCTTACATTACTATGGTACATAGGTCATAAGTAATAAACCAACACTGGTAAATTGTTATTACTAAAGGCCATACTGTATTAAGATGTCCTTAGTTTTGACCCCATGTCCTTCCTCCATTCCAAGATCCCACCCAGGATACCATACCACATTTAATTGTCATGTGTCTTTTGGCTCCTGTTTATGTGACAGTTTCTCAGATTTTTCTTTTTTTATATTGACAGGTTTGGAAACACTGGACAGGTGTCTTGTAGAATGCCCTTGATATAGTCTGGATGTTGGTCCCTCTAAATCTCATATTGAATTATAATCTCCAGTATTGGAGGTGGAGCCTGGTGAGAGGTGATGGGATCATGGGAGCAAATTTCTCGTGATCCCCTTAGTACTGTCCTCACTATAGTGAATGAATTCTCAGAGATATGGCTGTTTATGAGTGTGTGACCTCTTCTCCCGCTCACTCTCATGCTTCTGTTCTCACCATGTAACTTGCCTGCTCTCCCATCACCTTCTGCCATGAGTAAAAGTCCCTTGAGGCATCTCTGGAAGCCAATAAGATGCCAGCATCATGCTGGTATAGTCTGCAGAATCATGAGCCAACTAAACCTCTTTTCTTCATAAATTACCCAGCCTCAGGTATTCCTTTGTAGCAACTCAAGAATGGCCTAACACAGCCCTTCTATTGGAATTTTTCTATGTTTTTTCTTATGATTAAACTGGGATTATGGTTATCGCAGGGAGGCCACCGAGGTGAATTGCCAATTGTATCACATCATGTTAAGAATATGTACTAGAAACGTGACTATCGCTGTTGATGTTCATTTTTATCACTTGGCAAGGTGATGTTTTTTGTGTTTTCCACTGTAAAATTACTCCCCCACTCCTTTCAACACTGTGCTCTTTGGAAGAAGTTACTATTAATCACGTTTTAGCTCAGACCTCAGGAGTGAAGAGTTAGGCTCCCCTGCTTGAGGGCAGAATTTCTACATATGTTATTTAGAATTCTGCATGGGACATTTGCCTTCTCTCCCTCACTTATTTTACTCAGTCATTTATTTATATCAGTGTAAGCTCATAGATATTTATTTTACAGTTTGGATTAGAATCCAAAACTGCATTATTTATTGTGACTTGCTTTTTTAAAACTTGTCTGGGCAAATTTTTCCTTTAAGTCATAATTTCAAAACCATAGCCTGTATACTTATGTATTTGGAATGCTGTTATTTTTAAATTAAATTTTCTATATGAACTATGGTGGAGAGACGTTTGTAATTGCAAAGAACAGAGCTGAGATTATCTCCATATTTCAAAAATTAATTTGGGTGACAGTAGTAAATGAGAGGCATTAATGAATGTTATTACTAGCAAGGAATTGGAAATCTGGACAATCTGGTCAACCTGGAAAATTAGACATTCCCATAATTACCTTCTTTACCAAGTTCCCTCTATCTCACAAATGTTCTTTGGTGGACTTTAAACAGAAAAGAGCACTCATTTCTCTCCCCTTGTGCCATTAATATAAGCATCAATTATACCCTCCTCCAAAGTATGAAGAGCATTTAAATTAATAACTCTTATTATTATAAGGGGAGGGGCGGTCTGTTACCTATATAGTGAAATCTGAGATGTTGGGTGGACTGAGTTCTAAGCTTTGAGGCTGGGTTTCAAGAGGAGTCAGAGCAAATGGAGGTATTCAGTTCATCAAGAGTAAACAGAAATTGCTCATTAATTTTCAGCAAACCACAGCAAAGGAAGCAACTTGTTCAAAGTTGGTGTAAAAACATATGTTTATTGTGGCACTAGTCACAATAGCAAAGACTTGGAACCAACCCAAATGTCCATCGATGACAGACTGGATTAAGAAAATGTGGCACATATACACGATGGAATACTATGCAGCTATAAAAAAGGTGCGTTCATGTCCTTTGCAGGGACATGGATGCAGCTGGAAACCATCATTCTGAGCAAACTATCACGAGGACAGAAAACCAAACACCACATGTTCTCACTCATAGGGGCAGATTGAACAATGAGAACACTTGGACACAGGGCGGGGAACATCACACACCCATACCAGGGCCTATCGGGGGGTGGGGGGCAGGGGGAGGGATAGCATTAGGAGAAATACCTAATGTAAATGATGAGTTAATGGGTGCAGCAAACAAACATGGCACATGTATACATATGTAACAAACCTGCTGTGCACAGTTACCCTAGAACTTAAAGTATAACAATAAAAAAAAAGTTGGTGTGAAAAGATGAAAAGTAATAAAACTCTTAAGATATTGATTGCCACACCATCATCATATCATGTCAGTAAGGTCTCATGCTTTCTAATCAACACTTGTACGGCCCAATTGTCTTCCTCCAGACTTCACTTCACTCAGTCACTCAAGAGCCCAGGGTGGCTTCTCTCTGCCCACCTTCAGTAGGAGTTCTCAGGAATCATTGCACTTTGCTGGTAAACCCACTTGCTCTCCTAGGATAGCCCCATGACAAGGAACCCACCTCAGTTCATTCACAAAGGCCAGCAGGAAGTTGGAACAACTCGGGTGACTGCTTCTTCTTGACTGCAGCCTTTTGATGGACCTTACTGAAATCCCCAACTTCCGGAGTCAAACTGTGAAAAAAATGTACATAGCTACTTCTTCATCTCCTTACAATAACTGAAGGAGATCAAGCCCCTAGATGTAAGTCTATGTTTTCTCTCCTGACAGACAAGCTTCTTCTGCCATCTGTTTCTAATTGTTTTTCTGGTCTTATCTTCCCAAGCAGGCTCCCAAGAGCTCTCTGCTGTTACTGGCCTCCTCCCTATTTCCTCCCTATTGCCTTGTAAATTCTTGCTTCAAGCATTTTCTAACCTGTTTCTACCACTGAGGATGTTCTATTCTCCTCTTCCCAGACAAGCACCATTTCTAACTTCAGAGTACAACTCAAAAGTTACCTACTCTGTGGCTCCTCCTTACCTCCAATCCCAGAAATTTCCCCTTTCCTGACCACACTGTACATCTTCTCTTCTGTGAGCATTGTCTATTTTTCCCCTGAGGTCAGAAATTGGGTCAGGTATACCCTTTGAATCCCACAATGTTCTGACAATGAAAAATTGTTTCCTAATTGACATGTACCTGAGATAAGTTGGTGAACCCTAAACATTATCCTGTAAGGGAAAGAGGGGTTGATGTTTTCAGCTATTTTAAACATAGAAGGCCCACATGTGAAAGAAAAGGTTTGTTGAAAGTCGAGTAGACACTCATCTCCACTCATTCCTGAAGCAGCATTAAAATATAAGAATATAAAAGATACAAACCCATAATGACAAAGAAAATGAAAGCAGTATTACAGCAGACAAGAGATGGTCAACAAAATTTAGGGAATAGAAAGTAGATAAATGAGTGGTTACTAAAATCCAACTGCCAGTTTGGGGACTGTGGAACCCATAGAGGCCAATTGATTTACCCAGTACAACCCAGTTGTGTATCTCAACACCCTCCAGTCTCAGAGATGAGAGGATGTGGTATATCTCAAGGCTGGTGTGGGATGAGCCTGAAAATAGGAGGACTGCTTGACAATTATGTAAGAATTAGACCCCAGACCCTCCCCTAGCCCACAGTCAAGCAATTGCCTTTGGTCCATTAGGACACAAACAGGTTTACTCTCCAGAGGGACTGGAGGACACCAAACTCAGTTGAAGGCAGGGGTGAGGGACTAAAAAAAAAAGAAGGTGGCATAGACGAACATATATATGCACATGAAACAGTGGAAGCCACCATCTTTCCCCGTTCTGCAACCAGAACACCAGGAGCCAGACTTGTATTCCCCAGGCAGAGGATTGGAAAATTAGAACTCTTCTCAGGGGAATCTTATCTTCCCCAAAGGAAGAAAAATCTTAGGTTGGGAACCCAGTGAAACATGTAGGTCCTCACCCAACAACCCCAAGGTAAACCCACCACTGACAAACCCTCCTCCCCTCTAGTATCACAGCTAGTAAATGTATACACAACGCATACACAGGTTCAAATCAGATTTTTAGGGTTTGAACTTAAGAATGAGTCTGTGCCATTTAGTTGCACTAAGACATTTCTACTAAGTTTCTGTTATGAGTTCAAATGAACACACAAAAAACTAAAGCAAAAAAGGAAAAAAATAACCCTAGGGGGAGCAGAAGCAATTGAGAAATCAGAAAATAAAGGAAAACAATTAAATCTCAGCTGTAAGAAAAGATATTGGATCTGTGCAAAAAGAATGCTGTTAACAAAAGAACAGCAAACAAGAAAAACTCTTGCAACTAAAAACATTATAGCACTTAAAAACATCATTTAAAACTTCAATAGAATGAATAGATGATTACACTTAAGAGAAGCTCCTGGAAAGCATAACAAAAAAGCTGATGAGAAGACACTGAAAAAATAAGTTAGAGAATTAAAGAATAAATCCACGAAGATCAACATCCAACTGATGAGATCATCTGAAAGAATAATCAGAGAAAGAAACTGTAAACAATAATTGAAGAAAATATTATTGAGCCAAGGGATATGGCTTTCCAGATTGAAGGGAAATATTGCATGCCCAGCATGTTAAATTAAGAAAAGACCCATCAAGGCATATCATCGTAAAATGTAGGATAAAGAGAAATCCCTAAAAGTTTCTAGAGAAAAAAAAAATAGTTCCATACAAAGAATTAGGAAAAAAAGAATGATCGTATACTTCTCAAAAAGTAGCATTAGGAGCTAAATGACAACGGAGAAATACCTTAAAATTAGAACAAAAAATTGTATGCAATCTGTAAATCTATACTCAAACTGCAAGCAAATGTGAGAGTAGAACAAAAATATTTTAAAACATGTTAGGTCTTCAAAACTTTTTCTTCCTTTTTTCTTAGGGACCTACTGGAAGATACATTCCCCAATATGAGAGTCTAAACTAGGAAAGAGAAAGACATGAGATTCAGGAGACCAGGGACTCAACTTAGGAGACCAATGAAGGGAATTCCCAGGATGATAATGAAGATAAATCCTAGGATAACAGCTATGCCTCAGTCCTACAGCATAAACAATCTTGACTGGCATAGGAAGAACAGGACAGATGGCTCCAGGAGGAATAACTCTAAGAAAAAACAAAACCTGAAAGATTGCCTGAAGTATCTGTTCACATTGAGAAGTGCTTTATAGCTCTGTTAGAAAAGCTGCAGAAGAACTAGCATTAGCTGTGCAGATGACAACAGGAAACAAAGGAAGGAATTACTGGCTACAAAAATGTAGAAAAAGATAATGAGTAATATCATATTGCATGGCCCATCTTTGAATAATATTTACTTGATTCTATAATGCAAGACACTAAATATTGATTTAACTTAAAATGGTGCTGTTGCTTTAAAAGGCGAGTGGGAAGATGACATGTGTGTGTGTTTAAGAAAGGGGCAGAGGGATGGCATAGAGAACTAAATCTTCATCTTCCATTGAACAAAGTAAATAAATAATATCTAAAATTGAAAAAAAAAGCAAGAAAAAAGAGTAAACGTGATCTTTGGAAATATGGAAATAAATGCCAGAAGAAACGACAGTAAGTATTATATGTGGCTACTTCTGGAGAACAAAAGTCAGGGGTGGAGATGGGTGGAACAAGGAGCTGCTATTTGTTATTATAAGATTAAGAATGTTCTTGGCTTTTGCTTTTCAGAGACACAGTATGCTATGGTGCTTACAAGCCCAAATCTGGAGCCTAACTACCTGGTTTAGATTTCAGTTCTGACACGTGGGCAAGGTAGTTAATCTCTCCATACTTTGATTCCCAGCTTTCAAATGGGAATAATAATAATAATGCCTGCCATGTGGGGTTGTTGTAGGGCTTGAATCAGTTAATAAAGCACTTGAAAGAGGGATACTCAGAGTTTTATAACCATTTGCTATTATTGTTATTATGAAACTACTTATTACATAAAAATTAACATAGAAAAAATTAAGGAGTAAGCTAATTTTGCTTTGAACTCTGTTCCTGAAGACTCATTCCTTGCTTCCTCTAAAGTAATAGTCAGCATTTTATCTACTCACTTCAATTTTGCCCTAAATGTACCAACTTCTGTCCCTTTCTTCAGCTACAGAAAACATCAGTGACACAGGAACTACAGAGAAGGCTGAGGACTGCAGCTGTCACCCACACCACTGAATGGGTGCCTAAGGAACCCTCTGCAGGGTCATGTAAGCCTGCTGCTGTCTGGAGAACATGGCATCAGCCTAGAATACACCAAGCCTGACTTTGAGTATGTACTTTTCAAGGCAACACATTGTAAGTCAGCCTAGATCACTGTGATCATCTTGAAAGGTCTTGCTATCCTGCCAACATCCCAGACAAACCTGCGCATGTTTAAAAAGCAAATGACAGAAGCACACAAACACATGTTAGGAATCAATTCTTTACTAGCCTTTCAAGGGCAAAAGAGGACCCTCACCTTCTGGGCCCTGTGCTTTTTGCAGACCAGGATCTTATGGTATTATCACACCGTGGAAAAGCAGGAAGGCTGCTGCTGTACTTTACTCTCCATCACTACTCTGTTTTTATCAGTGACAGCCCATCTTCATATTAGCACCCACACAGGAAAGCACTCAGTGGTGACCTGAGACCTTGCAGTGCTCACTCCCACTGCCCCACAGCAAAGCACACACATAGACCCAGGTGGAACCCAAGTGCCTTCCCTATGAAACAGAGAGAATGAGCATTTGCTCATAGCCCTGACACCTCACTTTGAGACCTTGCATAAGTATTTTCAGTGCTTCAGGCCTCAGTCAGATCCATTGGAAAATCTTAACAGTCGTACGGACTTGAAGGATTAACACCCTTATTTCCTTTAGGGTGAACAAGGCTAAGGAAGTGAAGGGATTTGTACAAGATAACAACTGAATTAGAATGGGGACTGGAACCTCAGTCTACCGAGCCCCAGACACTGTTCTTCCCATGGTACTTTGTCACTGCCAGACGCCTAAATTACCACCTCCTGATAATCTCCCTTTTCCACGTAAAAATTTAGAACAGTACCCAGCAGTCCACAAAAAGATGCTATCACTCTTTTACAATAAGTCCTTTCTAAGGCTTTGCTACTGGATTTGACCTTATCAAGAGAGTAAACTCTAAATCAGTTTAAACGGACCTTTATTTGCATATAGATAGTCAAATGGCATATATGCCAGCAAGTTCTCATGCAAAGTCAAAGACTCACCCTGCCGTAGAGGATCCTAGAGCCCTGTGGAAAGGGAGCTGCTTCTGAAGAAGAAATCAAGGTGGAGAGCCAACTGTTCCCCTCCCGCCTCCCATCCCCTGCCCACACCCACCCAAAGGCCAGTCTCTACCAAGCTGTTTGGCAACTCCGTTCAAGACAGCTTAAGGTCCAGGAGTGGATTGGGAACAGCGAACGCACTGGCAATCATTTTCCTTTCCCTTGAGCCCAGACTTCAGTGGGCGTACAATGTGGCATTTTGCTTCTGATTTCAACCACTTCTCCAACAATTTAGCAGGAGAAAAATAAGAGCCTGTGCCAGCCCAGGAGCAGCCAGCCCCCAAACCCCCTGCTTCCCTGGCATGGAGGAACCCTTGGTTACCTAGGCCAACTCCCCACCCCAAGACCTGGGGGGCAGGCCACAAATTACCTATAGGACAACACAGGAAGGTTTATCCTATGTTGAGTCCCAAGGCAAGCAGATGGGCCTCCGATCCTGGTGAAAGCAGCCTAAGATATCTATGGATGGACAAGCCATTTTATTTTAAAGCCACTCACAGCAGTTATTTGAAATTAACATTTGTTTGCTCTGGTATCGGTGTGTATTAGTCTGTTCTCACATGCTATAGAGAACTACCTGAGGCTGGGTAATTTATGGAGAAAAGAGGTTTAATTGACTCACAGTTCCACAGGCTGTACATGGCGGAAGGTGAAGGGGAAGCAAGCACATCTTTACATGTTGTAGCAGGAGAGAGAGAGAGCGAAGGGAGCAGTATCACACACTTTTAAACAACCAGATCTTAAGAGAACTCACTCACTGTCATGAGGACAGCAAGGGGGAAATCCACCCCCATGATCCAATCACCTCCTACCAGGCCCCTCTTCCAACACTGAAGACCATAATACAACATGAGATTTGGGTGGGGACACAGAGCCAAACCATATCACTATGTAGTTGCTACAGATGGGAAGTCTAGAACACAAGAAAAGGAACATCGGGGCATATTTTCTTCAGTTTTAGGTTTTCTCCTGCTTTCCTGGTCTTGCTTCCCTCACTCTTCCTCCACGTAACTGACAAGTAATACAAAACACCATCTCAATGTGTCATCCCTCACAGAGAGTTGTCCACAGCTCCTCAAATCTTCAGCATAAAGTCCCCATGAGGTTGCTTTAGCTGGCAATACCAGCTTCTTTTTTGCTGCTCCCTCACCCCACCCTCTGCCTCAGTCACTGAATATCCTTTCATGAAAGATCCACTGGGTTCTTAAAATTTCTTCTATCAAGATGCATTTTTTTTAAAATGTTTGTCTTTCTGGCTAGATGATGAGCACTGTATTGGGGACAGCAACTTCCATCTCTGTGTCTCCACACCCAGCACCTTATGAGTAGAACATGCTCAGTAAAGGTGTATTGATTTCATTATTCATAAGGGCAGGAAATATGCCATATTCCTTTTTTGATCCTCTAGGTAATAAGTTCTCAAAAGTAGTTTATGAATAAGGGAATAAATCATAAAATGCTATGTCCCCAACTGAAAGAAAGTATTTGTGCTTTGTCCTCAGACATATGCACATCCAAAGACAATGATTCCAACATGGGCCTTGTCTTTAAAGAATTCATTGTTCCCTGCAGTTCCCAGGCAGCTGCCTGCTGCCTGTTACTCGTGTTCCATCCCTTCAGGCCTGAGGCACTGCTGCCTCCTCTTCCATTTTTGACTTCAGGCTGTTACATGCTGCCCTGCAAGCTTCCTCCACTCCAAGTGGCACTGAAGCAGAAATGAGCTCCAGTTTGGAGATACTGGCTGTACAGACAGGAGCCACTGGGAAAGCTCGCTAATGTTTTCAGCTGGGTAGCTATAGCTCTAACCCACGGATGACACAGGCCTCTGGAAGGCCTCCACATTTCTCATATATTTCTATGAGAACAAGCCTTCATTATTGTCTCATCAAAGTAGCCCCAGCAGTGGTGGGGCAGGGGGTGGGGAAGTGGGAACATATAAAATAAGGTATGAGGGTGGAGGTTAAAAAGGATAGCCACTTTACTTTCATATTTTAATTCTGCCTTCCCCAGCCCAAAACATTCACTTTGCAATAGATGTGATGGGCTGACATGTGTGTATGAAACTTAGTGAGGCTCACTGGCATTTCCCTAAAATTATCAATAATTGTCTCCCAGGAAGCAGTGGACTTTAGCCAGGATGTGGCATGGCTTCCAAAGTTTGCTATCAGTCGTTTCTATGGAAGCCTGCATTTGTCAAAGGGCCACCGGCACACCCAATAGACACATTCTGGCAGGTTTGTGAATTGCTACGACACATAAAGGCAGGTCTGGCTTGAATTCCTAGGCTCCAGCTCCTCTGTGGAGCTCTGGTCACACTCACGACACAAACCATCTGGAGCCTCACTCTGGCACTGTGTTATTTACTCGCAGTCCAGGTGGAATTAGAGCCATAACTCACTGCCTTCCACTCCTCTTCTCTGTGGACAGCACCATACCTCATCTCAGCACTTGCTCCCTTGCCATCCATCAGCCATTCCAATTTGGGAATCACTTGCCAAAGTGGATATTTTTCTTTGGAGATTATTGTTATAAATTAACGTTTTAAATTTTGGGACCAGTTCATCAGTTTGGGAGACGTTTTGCCTTTTTTCCCTTATTCTCACCTGTCTCAGACTTAGGAAGTGTGAGACACTCACTTATGCTGCTCCAGTTTTCCCTTCCTCACTTCATAAAGAACTCTGGTAACCAACAGACCATATGTCCCAACCCCTTTTGCTTCTCTGGGATGTCATCACCAAACAAACAAATAAACCAAAAATGAAAAACTCTTACCAGCTCAAGGTCCTCAATGAAGAAAGCCACTGCTAGTCAGTTAACCTTGAGCACATTACCAAATCTCTCTGTGCCTCAGGTCCCTCAGGATGAGGCAGAATAAAGCTAAGTTTTGACAATCATACTGGGCAGTACTAGGCCATAGTGAAGGAAGGACTGGCCTTCTGTTTGGGCAAAAGAGGGAAAGGCAGCAGGCCGTGTCTGAGAACTGGAAGATTATAAGGAGTTTGCTGTGGCTGAAATCTAGAGCACAGGTGGTGGAGTGGAAAAAGATGAAACTGAAGAGGTGTGGGGGAGTCAGATGATGAAATCCCTTGAATACTTTCTAAAGAAGCTTGGATATGTTCTTCAAAGTGATATTCCTATCAGTCGTTTAAGGTTATAAGAAAAAGAGTCATCAGTTTCGAATTTATTTTTAGAGATATCATTGTCAGAAATGTGGAGATTGGATTGAAGAGATACAGAAGTAAAGGGTAAAGGTTCCAAAAGTAAAAGTAAAGACCCCAGTTAGGGACTATGGCAGCTGGGCAGGTGAAGATGAATGGTTGCCTGAACCAAGGTAGTATAGGAGACCCAGAAGAGAGGACATATTTAAGAGGTTTTTAGTGCAGTCACAGGGAGTGAGGAAAATGAATGGCTCGAATAAACTTTCCAGTTTACTTGAAACTTGGAAAACTGGATGAACAGCAATGCCACTCACCAACGTAGGGAATATAGGAAGTTTTTCAGGGAAGGGGGATGAGGAAAAGAAATTTGGTCTGAGGCTATTTTGAGTAAGTGCCCATGGAATACTCAAGAGGGGTTTTAAGTAGTGTCTTAGTATGTTTTGTGCTGCTATAACAGAATACCACAGACTGGGAAATGTATAATAAACAGACACTTATTGGCTCTCAATTCTGAAAGCCAGGAAGTTCAATATCAAGATGCTGATGAGAGACTTGCTGTGACATCACAAGACGGAAAGGCAAAGAGAAGGCAATGGAGATGCTGCAGAGCTCTTTTATCGGAAACCCACTCCTGTGATAATGGCATTGATCCATTAACGGGAGATGAACCCTCATGGCCTAATCACCTCGTAAGGGTCCCATTCCTGAATGTTGTTACAATGGCAATTAAGTCTTAACATGAGTCTGGGAGGAGACAAGCATTCCAATCATAGTAAGTAGGCAGGAGAATTTTCAGGGAAAAGTCTGAACTGGAAAATGGAGTTAAGAGTCATTGGTGTGTACAATATACAGAACCTGAAGACACAGTAAGATGAGATCATCCAGAGGGCACATGTGGGATGAGAGGAAAGGTCGCAGTTGAGACCCTGGGTAATCACTAACTAAAGGCGGTCAGAGTTTAAAGAACAAAATGGCCACTGGGTCAACAGCAACACAGACAAGAGTCTGGTAGGGCAGAAACAGGAATGAAGTGGGCTGGGGAATGAATTCTTCAAGAAAGCAAATGAGGACAGTGAATGTGTCTCTCAGGAGGCTCAAAGCAGAGACACACGGCCAAGGGAGATTGTTGGTTGGCTTGTGGGCTATTGTTGTGTTTTTAATAGCTTTTATTTTGGAATAATTTTAGATTTACAGAGAAGTTGCCTAGACAATGCCGTTATTCACATTGTTAACATCTCTCATTACCACAGTACGTTATCAAAACTAAGAAACCAACATGATACAGTACTATTAACAGGATTCCATGCTTTATTTGACTTTTACCAGCTTTTTATCAAAGGTGTTTTTTCAGTTCTAAGATCCAATCCAGAGTACCACATTGCATTTCGTTGTCATATTTCCCCAATATCCTCTGGTCCATCTTTCTTTGATTTTTATGACCTTAACAGGCTGAAGAAGCACTGACCAGGCAGCCTCCGGAATGTCTTCTAATATGAGTTTTACTCATGTTGAGACTGGTGTTATGAGTTTTGGGAAAGAATTCTATAGAAATGTCCTTCTCATCACATCATATCAATAAACATGATATCCACATGACAACATTGATGATGTTAACTTAAATCCCTTGGCTAATTTCCCCAAGGATTGTAAAGTCACTCCTTTTTCCTTACCCTGCTCTCTGCTCTTTGAAAGTAACTCACTAAGTCTAGCCCACACCCAGGTATGAGAGTGGAGCTGAGGGTGGGAAATAAGCTTCACTTTTTCTTTTGTTTTTAAGATGACAAACATCTCCCCAATTCAGCCTGTAGTCTTCATTGTCTTCTTTATCTTAAAATTGCAAAATTTGGCATCTCCAGCACACAGTAGAATACTTGATCATATGAGATTTGATTTTGTTCATCTGTTATTTCGCATGTGTTATTCAGGGCTGTAGGCAAAACGGCTTAATAAACAGCCTAGTGCTCATACTATACTCCTTCCTTTCTTCAACCGTTTTGGTTGCCATGTCCTATCATTTTTACCAACTACATATCTCTTAAACTCCATCACAGGTGATCATTGAAAAAAGCTTTGCCAGATCAACTGACTCCTAAGTTCCTTATCTTTTCTTCCAGGTAGAATCCCATCCTCGTTCCTGACTCCTAGTATATACAGAAGGACAGCAATAGAAATACAACTCCCTGAAGGTGTTCTCTGATATGGTTTGGCTGTGTCCCCACACAAATCTCATCTTGAATTGTAGCTCCCATAATTCCCATGTGTTGTGGGAGGGACCTGGTGGGAGATAACTGAGTCATGGGGCAGTATCCCCCATACAGTTCTCATGGTAGTGAATACATCTCACAAGATCTGTTGATTTTATACGGGGTTTCCCTTTTCACTTGGCTCTCATTCTCTTTTGTCTGCCACCATGTAAGATGTGCCTTTTGCCTTCTGCCATGATTGTGAGGTTTCCAGCCACAGGGAGCTCTGAGTCCATTAAACCTCTTTTTCTTTAAAAATTACCCAGTCTCAGCCAGGTGCGGTGGCTCAAGCCTGTAATCCAGCACTCTGGGAGGCTGAGGCGGGCGGATCATGAGGTCAGGAGATCGAGACCATCCTGGCTAACACAGTGAAACCCCATCTCTACTAAAAATACAAAAAATGAGCCAGGCATGGGGGTGGGCACCTGTAGTCCCAGCTACTTAGGAGACTGAGGCAGGAGAATGGTGTAAACCTGGGAGGCGGAGCTTGCAGTGAGCTGAGATGGCACCACTGCACTCCAGCCTGGGCAACAGAGCGAGACTCCGTCTCAAAGAAAAAGAAAAAAAAAAAAATTACCCAGTCTCAGGTATGTCTTTATCAGCAGTGTGAGAATGGACTAATATGTTCTCTGTACCTATGGCCAGTCTCTAGCGTGTTAAACAGGATACAGAGTGAAAGCACAATGCAGCACATGAACCTAAATGTTCCTTTCTCAATTGCTCTTCAATTCTTAGGCCCAAAAGCCTGTTTTGGCTTCAAAGCTTAGAGCTTATCCTGAAGAAACAGCTCATAAAATGTCCCATTCCTGATGTTTTTCACAGAAAATCCCCAGAAATATGTGTTTGAACAAGAATCTTCTCTTTTCCCCATGACTATGCTTGCAGGGTGGCTGGGAGGTCAGGAAAAGACAAGCAAGATAACTGGTTCCAGAATCTGTTCTGCCACTAACCTACTACGGGAACGCAGTTAGCCATTCCAACTTCCATACCTCAAGTATGGCATTGGTAAAATGAAGGGTTTGAGCTGGCTGATCTTAGCTCATTCAATTCAGTCCACCAGCTGCCTTATTAAGTGGCTTCCACTTGATTCCATTTCTGAGATTTCTCTGTTATAGTAATAGAACATTGTGATTGGCTTTGGGAATGTTGTGGGGGAAGCCATATCCCAGGAGAGTCACCTGGAAAAGGAATTAGGGCTGTGCAGGTTACATTCCATTCCAACTCGGTGAATTGCATGAGATAAATGTGAGGAATCCCAGAGGAAAGAAGGGGCTCCTAACCTCTTGAGAGACACTGCATGCTTCTTCCCAGAGGGCTAGAGACTTGGCAGCCCTCAGTTGCCTTCAGCCTTATCCCATCAAGTGGAGTTAGCTTGTGTTGAGCTTGCATGACAGATGGCTCTTTGGGCCTCCAGAGTGCACCTCAGCCATCACCAGATTGTCAAACTGCAAACAAAAGCCATTCATTGCCCTCATCTCCTCTCTTGATTTCTTCCTAGCTTTGTAATCTTTAAAGCAGAAGATAAGCCATAACTGTCAGAGGGTCTGCAATCTCCTGCCTATGTATGTGAACAATATTTTTCTGAACCTCAAAGATCAATGCATATGATTAAAGAATATTTTGCTATTCTTGACTGCATAGACAGTATAGGTAATGTAGTTTCAATACTGTTATTTTTTTACATCACTTCAGGGGTTTCTAATCTCTTCTAAGAATTACCAAATAGAGTCAAAATGAGATGGTCTTAGAAAGTTTGGATGAAGGGCTGCCTTGCATGTATTTACTCTTCTGCCTTTTCCTCTTACTGTTAGAGGATCCCTCCTGCAAAGAGCTAAAACACTTATAAGGTGAAAGAAGAAAAGGGAAATGAGGAGAATATCTGGGCAAACTTGCTTTCAGGTGAAGGAGATAGCCAGCACCGTAGGATGAGAGGGACCTGGGATCAGACTTCCACCTCAAATGTTACATTTGCTGATATCTAAAATCCAACCATTAGAAATTCATTACTTCAATAGAAATGTTTATTCATAATTAAACAAAATCCCTCACAATGTCTAGACCCAAGGTTGTTTTCAATCACTGACACCTTCAGGCAAAGGCTTTGATATCAGGTGAGCGATTACTGGAGGGTAGTACAGCATCATGTGTCTGAGACAACAGAGGGGGCATAGGACCCAGATGCTCCCTAGTGGGGTGTCAGAGTGTGAGATCTTCTGGCTCCCTCTAATCCCAAAGAGAAAGAAAAAGACACATAGAAGGATATGGCCAGTGTCATGGTGGCAGTGGCAGATGTCTTTATCCACTGCAATGGGAGCAACTGGGCACCTCTACCATTAGTCAAAAAAGCATGAACTGGGAATGCAGGGGCCTGAACTTTACTTAGAATTTCAACTGTAGAGTCAGAAGGAAGGTAGCATAATCGCTAACATTTTTCCCAGCTTAAATGGTCTATGTTGACTTCAGATTAGCAGATTTTCCCAAATTGACAGGAAAACTAGGAAAGACAAGAGGAGGAGGAAAGACTGGGATGTAAGGAAGATGAAGAGGAAAAGAGAATTGGAGACGTAAATGTAGATGCAGTCTTGTTGAGACTGCCCATATGCGAAACATATACCTTCTCTAGTGGTTCCAGGAAACATTTCTCTCTTTCTCCTCTGTGCTTTACATTCCAATATAGTAAATCACATTCTACTGTGCCTTAGATTCTCTTAATAGCTTTAATCCCACTTGTGCCACAATTTACAAAATAATTGAAAATCCATTATTTTATTTGATCTCCCACCCCTCTAAAACAAAAGGAAGAAGAAGAAAAAGAAAAAGGAAACCTATGAATTTGGCAGGAATTCCTATTCCCTTTCCCAGGGAAAGATCCTGGGGCTCAGTGATTTGCAAAAACTCTCACATATAGCACATCATGGGGTCAGCTGGACCCAGACTCCAGTCACTAGTCTTCATCCTTGACAGGTGCTCCTTTCTTAATACCCAGTTCTGTGGAGCTATCAGGTTTCTTGAAGGTGTCCTCAAGCAAAGCCTGCTGAACGTGAATTTTATCGCCCTCACTGACTGTTCGAACTTCTACTCCAAAAGAGCATATAAAAATGAAGCTTAGAGTTAGCCTAACTGCTTATATCATTGGTAGGACAGCAGTTTTCAAACTATACTTCTTACAGCCTTAGAGATCCGCCAAGCATCTCCTGGGCTTCTGGATGTTTTTGAGCTGAGCAGCTGGGTGCTCTAGGCTTTCCCCCTGATTCCATCTGAGAAACTCCACTTTTATCTGCTTTATTTACTGGTCTCCCTGTAGGTATTAAGAAGTGTTTGAGAACCACTACAGGGCAGGTTGTAGTCTGTAGTGTTATTTCCAGCCTGAACCCAAGTTCCAGTTTCTTTACATGACATGCCAATAAATCTCTGCTTCATGGCCTCCCAACAGAAGAGGTAAGACAGAAGCAGCCCATTGGTCTTCAAGACATATTGTCATCTGTCACATCAGGATGCCTCTAGGGAGTCTTAAATCCAGAGAAACATGGGAGTAGTCATTTCACATCTTAAGACCCCTTGATGAGCGAAACCTCATTACCACGCGTACACAGTAGCTGATATTTTACACAGACTAACTGGCCTGTTTTCATTCTTTTTAAATACCCAGAGGTATCCCACCTACATGAGGAGCTGAAGGCCTACAAACTGTGACTATAAAAAAAGTTTGCACACTACACAAGTGCTAAAGAGCACCTGAAACCACTTTACGTCTATTTGTTTTGCCCCCTAATATGAACACTGGTATATTAGTGTTTCTTTTGAATTCGCTGGGTTTGGATATTACACACCCAAGTTTTAGTTCAAATTGAGTTTTCACAGCTGGATTATAAACCAATGGAAATGTTGACCCAGCACCAACTATATCATTCCAAACAGGTGTTGCTTTAATTAGCTTTATCGTAAAACAAAAATTAAAAATTAAAGGAAAACATTTTAATGTGCCTAAGACTTTCTTATGGTCTTAGAGGGAACTGGCAAATTGTTGAGGACTTTCAAGCCTTATCTCCTTTTCTCAGAGGTTCTCTGAAAAATTCAGCAACACTTCTGAAGCTACAATAACACACCAATGCTTTAAGAGGAGAAAACATCTGGCCACCCTGGCATTTTTGCCAGTGAAGGAGAAAGTTTTTAAATGAAGGGAGAGAGGCTTCAAAGTCCATTTCCCTAAGTCTTAGATGTCTTACCTCAGGTGGGGAGAAGACAGAAAGGTAAGGCTTGGGATGTTACTCCTAATCTGAAAGGAGATTATCACTATGTTCCATGCAAAGACAAAGAAGTTCTCTGTAATTTCAACTCAAGGCAGAAAGCATGGCTACTGTGTACTTATTAGAAAGGTGGAAGAGAGGTTGCAGAACTCCTACCCCCAAGATGTATTCAAGCTCATTGTCTCACACATAAGAAGCCATTTATAGAACAAATTAAACTCATGTATGAATTAGCTCAGGTGTGTCAACCTTTCAGCCAGAAAGCACAAACTTCCTCTGGATGTTTAGGATGACTTTCTGGAAGAGGAAGCTGAGTGAGAGGCTAGGTTAGGAGATTGACTGTATAGAAAGGAGGCAGTGGAACAGCTCGCGCTAGGGAGACTGCATGAGTAAAGACAGGGAGCAGTGGTTCTCCATCTTCAATGTGTACCAGCCTCCCCAGAGGGCTGCTTACAACAGGTCCCTGGGCCCCCAGAGACTGATTCAGTGGATTTGAGATGGGGGTCCAACAAAGTGTATTTTAATAGGTTCTCAGTTGATGCAGACACTGCTGTTCTGAGGGCCACACTTGAGAAACACTGGCATAGAGAAAGGATTGTGCAAGGATGCCAGGATTTAAGTGCAGGTGCTTGGCTTAACTGTAAGAGAATTTGTACAGAAGAGTGGAGAAAATGGTTTTTTGTTTGTTTGTTTGTTTTTGTTTTGTTTTTGTTTTTGTTTTGAGACGGGAGTCTCACTCTGTCGCCCAGGCTGGAGTGCAGTGGCTGGATCTCAGCTCACTGCAAGCTCCGCCTCCCGGGTTCTCGCCATTCTCCTGCCTCAGCCTCCTAAGTAGCTGGGACTACAGGCGCCCGCCACCTCGTCCTGCTAGTTCTTTTTTTTTGTATTTTTTAGTAGAGATGGGATTTCACCGGGTTAGCCAGGATGGTCGCGATCTCCTGACCTCGTGATCCGCCAGTCTCGGCCTCCCAAAGTGCTGGGATTACAGGCTTGAGCCACCGCGCCCGGCCGAAAATGATTTCTTAAACAAATAAACAAAAACTAACTTGTTGGTTGATGATGTGAAATAATCACTTTTTATCTAAAATATAAAAAATAAAAGTTAGTAATTCTCAGTGTAACCCTCTTTCCAGACACCCAATGTGTCTGGTTCACTTTTCTCAAAGGAAAGAGGGAAAAAATTCTCTACTGAGCATTATGCATGCTGCTGTACCCATGTTATCTCATTTAGTCCCCATGTAAAGGTAGCTGCAATAAAAATAATCACAATAGTAACAATGACAATGGTGACTATTTACTTTCCATCAACTAAGCATTTCACTTGCCTTCTAATTGTATCCTTGTAGGCACAGGCTGCATGTTCAATGAGATGAAGAGAGGTTCTGTTACTCTTAAACACTGTATCTTCTCACAGAGACAAAATCTTCTTTCTTACTCCCAGAAAACTGCCAACTTCTCTAACACTTTCTATTACCCAGATTATGGTTTCAGCTCTTTTGAGATACAAGGAACACAGAAACGCTAAAGTACATTAAGTGATAGAGAAATCATGACACTATATAGAGAAGAACTAAAATAGGGGAGACCACACAACTGGGTCTCTTGAAAACAGAACAGCATTCATAATTGGAGAGCTGTCTGATGATACTCTCAACCTGTCTCCTCAGAATTAGCTCAGGTGTGTCAACCTTTCAGCCAGAAAGCACAAACTTCCTCTGGATGTTTAGGATGACCTTCTGGAAGAGGAAGCTGAGTGAGAGCCTAGGTTAGGAGACTGACTGTGTAGAAAGGAGGCAGTGGAACAGCTCGAGCTGTTCTCTACCATGCCATCCATTGTTCTCTACCGTGAAGGCCCACAATTCTTCTGAAGCAACTTCTTTCTCCGATGCCGCTCTTCTCTGCTCTTCTGGTGTGTGTGTGTGTGTGTGTGTGTGTGTGTGTGCATGCGTGCCAACCCCACCCCCCTAAGAGAAAGAATCTGATTGGTTACCAGTCACCATTCAACATGGGGCACCTCTATCAGGCAGTTGTTGCACCACGATTCCTAACAAGCTGTTGATCCAGCCTATAGAGCAGCAGCACTGTCCAACAGAAATACAATGCCAGTGACAAATAAAAGCAACATATGTGATTTTTAATTTTCTAGTAACTACTTTAAGAAAGTAAACTGAAAAAGGTGAAACTAACTGTAATAACATTTCATCCAACCCAGCATATCTAAATTTATATTTTAACATGTGTTGGGTAAAAAAAAAAAAAAAAAGTAGTAATATGTTTTACTTCTTTTTTATATATTAAGTCTTTGAAATCCTGTGTATATTTTATACTTGGACCATATCTTAATTCAGATTAGCCACATTTCCAGTGCTCAATAGCCACATTTCCGGTACTCAATAGCCACATGTGGCTAGTGCCGATTACACAGAACAGTATATTAAGTTGTTTTTGGCCAGAGGACTAACCTTTAGTTGCAACCAATATTGGTCAGAATAACAGGATCAAATGATATAATATGCTGAGAGAACTACCCCCATTTTCTTCATGAAAGGTATTAAGGGCAAGAAGGGCATTCAGGGTCCCACAATCCATTCTCCTGCTTGTCCAAAGATGGTGTCAGTAGGTCTCCACCATCAATTAATATAAATAGGCTTCTTCCTAAGCTGTACGGGTACTTTTATTCTGGTCTTCCCTATTAATAGACTAGAGACTACCTTTGTCTTTCTCCTATTTCCCAGTGATCCGGTAATTACTTTTACTTTAATAGCATTGAGTCTAGTTTTTATGTCATTGCCAAAGTTACCTTCAGCCATTTTTAATAACCCACATTCTCATACACATACATGCACCCAGGCTCATGTACATTTATTTCCATAAAGCTTGTGATATATTTACCATATTTTATAAGACTTATGACCATAAAAGATTATTCAATAAATTTTATCTCCTCTTATATACACTTACTTAGTACATACCTCTATGGCAGCATTTATTACTATTATGGTAGAGATGTGTTTATTCATTTCCCCTTCCAGATAATGCACTCAATAAAGTCACTCTTAAATTCCCAAGGCTTAGCAAAGTATCTGGCACATAAATACCAATAAATATGTGATGGTTGAATAAATAAATGAATTACTATATTCTTATTTATCTTGAAAATTCTCAATTGAACCTGATTATAAATGGATAAAGATTTTAGAATGAAGAAAAATTTAAAAGTACATATAAAACCTTGCATAATCATCTGTATAGTCTTTTTACCCTGATTATTTGCTTTAGAGAAGGAACTACAAGCTTTGCTTCAAAACAGAATAGACTCAAAAGGGAACCAAGGTGTGCAATATGGTGTAATAAGAGCACCACTGAATAATGAATAAGGCATTCTCCTCTCAGGCATTACAATTAATTTGCTCTACGAATGTAAATAAGTCCCTATGTTGTGTTATATTTAATGTTAAAATTCAAGCACTCTGGTTAGTTGATTATAAAAGTCCTATCTATGTCTAACTTTCTATGATTATAGAAATTCAAAAGTTGCAGATGAATAACATTTAAAAACAATCGGAGTCAAGGCTTTTATTATTTGCAGTGGGAAAGATCTTAATTGATAATGGAGTATTTGATGCTTTGCTCTGCTATTACTTGTTTAGGTGTGCACCTCAAATTAGACTAAATTCTTCACAGCAAAGACATTATCTTGGTATAATTAACAGCTGAAACAGAGAATGGCACAGGTTGGATTTGAATAAATGTTTGACTCTGAATACATGCATGAGTAACTATTACCCATATCAAATACACAGAATTGCCTTTGCTAAACAGTTAAAAGCAGGTGGGATGATGGCCCCTATTGGCGATATCTTTGTTTCAGACTTAAAGTCTGAATACAAATAAAAAGTTCTAACACTCCCACTTTGTGTCATATAGGCAGGAAATTCTTCCAATATATTTATAATTTATTGAGAAAGACATATTGATGTCTTCCATGATGATTGTGAATTTACATATATGTCCTTGTTCTCACTCATAAGTGAGAGTTGAACAATGAGAACACATGGACACAGGGAGGGGAACATCACACTGAGGCTGTGAGGAGGTAGGGGGAAAGGGGACGGAGAGCATTAGGACAAATACCTAATGCATGTGGGGCTTAAAACCTAGACAATGGGTTGATAGGTGCAGCAAACCACCATGGCACATGTATACCTATGTAACAAACCTGCACATTCAGCACACGTTCTTTAAATTCCATCAAATTTTGCTGTTTTTGAAGGTATTTTATTAAGTGTAACCAAATTTCGAATTGTTGTGCCATAATAGTGGATTAATCATTTTATCAGTAAGAAATGGATTTATCTGTGTAATGCTTCTTGTCTTAGAAAAGATTAGTAATAGTGTAGCCACATCATCTTTCTTTTGATTAAGGTTTGCATCAGAGGTGTAAATGTTAAAACAACAAAGTTTTAACACTCAGAATTTCTGAATGTTTCACAACATTGCAAGCCCTTAATAGCTGGCTCCAGTATACTACTGGTTTGCCTAATATAGCTTTTCCATATTTTTACTTTCAACAATTTTGTCTCCTTATGTTTAAAGTGCATCTCCTTTGAGCAGTATATGGTTGGACTTCTTCCAAAATCTAGCTTAATCTTTTTTTGTTTTGTTTTCTCAAGGAAAAGTCTTACTCTGTCACCTAGGCTGGAGTGCAGCAGCATAATCATAGCTCACTGTAGCACTGACCTCCAGGGCTCAAATGATCCTTCCACCTCAGCCTCTCAAGTAGTTGGAACTACATATGCACACCATTATGCCCACCTAATTTGTTATTTTATTTTTTTGTAGAGATGGGGTCTTGCTATGCTGCCCAGGCTGGTCTTGAACTCCTTGGCTCAACTGATCCTCTTGCCTCAGCCTCCCAAAGTGCTGGGATTACAGGTGTGAGCCTCTAGGCTACTTTAGTCTTTTAATTAGGATATATAGGCCATTTACATTTAATTGAACTACTAAAATATTTGGGTTTATATTAATATCTGTTTTTTCATCTGTCACATTAATTTTGTTCCCTTTTTCTCCTTTGTTGGCCTTTCTTTGGCTTAATCAAGTATTCCCTATTACTTATTACCACTTCTAGTAGTTCATTAAATAAACATTCATTTAGTTTTGTTTCGGTGGTTATCTTGAAGACCACAGCGTGTATTTTTTTATTTATTAGAAACTAATACAAATTTGTGCCTCTACCCCTTCACTGACATGGAAAGAGCCTTGGAAACCTTGAACTTTTGAACACTGAGATTTAAAAGGCCCTGTATCTGGGGCCCTCCAAGACTATCCCAAGTTTTTATTATTCACTAGGAGGATTCACAGAACTCAGAATATAGTTATGCTAATAGCTATGATTGATTACAGCAAAATGATACAAAACAAAATAAGCAAAGGAAAAATGTACATATAGCAGAGTTCAGAGGGAACCAGACACAAACTTCCAAGAGACCTTTCCCAGTGGAATTATATAAGAAGTGCTTAATTCCTGTAGCAACAAGTTGTGACAACACTTGTCAAATGCTTGTCTACCAGGAAAGATTATTAGAGACCTGCCACCCAGGATATTTATTAAATATTGGTCATATAGACAACTTCTGTCTAGCATGTACCAAAATTTCAGACTTCCAGAAGGAAACCAGGTGTTCAGCATAAACCATATGGTTCACACAAACTCTTTACACACAGTGAGCCACTCATATTGGCTCAGGAAATGGTGGGAACCCTCCTAAAATTCAAGTTTCCAGATGCAGAGCCAACCTTGCAAGCAGGCCTTTCTACTGATAGCAGTCTAAGGACTGTTACATTAGTTTTTCTATTGCACAACCCTCTGTGTCCTTCCTGTTATTGTTAACATGTATTTTATTTCTACATACACTGTAAATCTCATTAAATATTATTGTTTTCTAGTATCAATATTAATTTAGATTTACCCATATATTTAACTCTTCTATTGTTCTTCATTTCTCCTTGCATTTTCTGTGTTTCTGAATGAAAGTTTCCCTTAAGCATTTCCTGCAGGGAAATGAGTAGGGAATGAGTTCTCTCAGCTTTTGTCAGGAATGCCTTTATTTGTTATTTGTTTTTGAGTATTATTTTTTTACTGGCTATAGAATTCTGACAGCTTTTATTTTGTTTCAGCACTTTAGCGATATCATTCCATTGTCACATAGTTCCTTTCATTTCTGTTGAGAAGTGAACTGTTAGTCTTAAAGTTGCTCTTTCAAAAGTAACATATATTTTTTCCCCTTTGGCTATATTTATGATTTTCTCTTTATTTTTTGACAGTTTTACTCTGATATGCCTAGGTTTTGGATTTGCAGTGCTTCTTGAATAAATTCTCAGCCATTTTTCTTCAAGTATTGCCTCTGCCCCATTCTCTAATTATGCTAGGTTTAGACTAATGACTTTCAATTTGGAAAATTTTGTCCCTAGGACAAAATATCCATAAAACAAACAATTATTTGGCTCAAAATGCCAATAGTGCAGAGGTTCAGAAACTCTGTGTTAGATTTTTCACCATATTTTATGTGTCTCTGACATTATTTTCTCTAATTCTTATGCTTTTTTGTCTTCATGCTTCACTATGAATATTTTCTACTAACCTATCTTCTAGCTTACTGAGCTCTTCTTTAGCTCTGTCTAATCTACTGTTCACCTATTTCTTAATATCAGATATTAAAACTTTATTCCTAAAATTTTCCATTTGATTATTTTATATAGATTCTAATTCTATAATGAAATTGTTCATATTGCCATCTATTTTATTAAACATTAATAAAAAGTATTTTTAAACATACCTAATAATTTGAATATCTGGGTTACATATCTCTTTATCTTGTTTATTTATTGATCTTGTTTCTTAGAATGCCTAATCATTTTTTGTTGAATGTCAGATATTGTGTATGAAAATTTTTAATGCTTTGAATAATGCAGTATTCTTTTAGGGGGGATTCGGCCTCTCTTCTGAAGACAGGAGGAGACAGATGGTCTCAATCTAATCATAGATGGAACTGACTTGAGACGATTTACATCACTGGAAAACTTGGTCTACCTCTGCTTGTAGAATATAACCTTCCAGTGGTCCCAGCTCAGAGCCTGAAGTGTCTGCAATGACTCCTCCTCTTTTTCAAGTTTTAAACCCAATTTTTAAAAAATTTCTTGGCACTATGTGACTGCCAAAGACTCTGCTCTGCTTTTCAGTTGTTACTGTTTAGCTTTGCAGCCTCTTGCCCTATATTGCTCAATTATCAAATGCCCAGAGAATAAAAATGGTGCCAAATATCAGGCTCCCTTTTCTGTACCTTTCTTCTCTCCAGGATTTTAGCCCTCACGTTTTAGCTGTCTTGGAAATCCAGAATTCCAACTTCTTGTTCCCTAGACCTTAACATTGCCTAAAGCTGTACCACTTCTCTGCCCATTAGAAGTGCTCCTCTGATGGGCTAATGTGAAGGTTGCAGATACTAGGATGAAAACATTCTTGGCAGCCCCAAACAAACTGAAGCTGGGAAAGCATGAAGACAGAAGGCTAATGCTTGTATGTCTGAGACAAGATTGTCCCAAGGACTTTTTAAAATAATCTCAAAAGAAATTTTTTCATGTCCTTTAAGCATCTCATGCTTTTTATGACCTACATTTTGCATGCATGCACATATTTCTATGACCAGATTTAACACTAGAAATTCTTTAGGACGGCAGCAATTCAGATAAAATGTTCTCAGAAGAACACTTGCCTTGTAACGGCATCTCCACCAATGAACTGATGCCAATTCCAGCTTTGAGCCTACAGAACCAATAAAAGTCTTTCTAAGTAGCTTATGTAAACCTCTCCCTTTTTGCCAAATAAAAGCTTCCTCTTACTTTCTCCTCTTCAGGTGCACCTGAGATTTGCCATAGCTGTGCATCCCAGGTTATAATCCTCTTTGCTTACTCTTGAATAAAATCATTAAGAGGTAAGTTTTTGTTTTGTTTTGTTTTTTTGTTTTTGAAACTGAGTCTTTCTCTGTCAGTGGAGCGATCTTGGCTCACTGCAACCTCTGCTTCCTGGGTTCAAAGGATTCTCCTGCCTCAGCCTCCCGGGTAGTTGGGATTACAGGCACATGCCACCACACCCCGCTAATTTTTTGTATTTTTAGCAGAGACAGGGTTTCACCATGTTGGCCAGGGAAGTCCCTTGACCTCAAGTGATCCCCCCACCTCGGCCTCCCAAAGTTCTGGGATTACAGGCCTGAGCCACCGCACCCAGCCCTAAGAGATAGTTTTCTCTGATTTTTTTTTTTTTTTTGAGGCTGACGCTTATCCCATACTAAAAATTGTCAAATGTCCTGACTAGAAAAACAGCATGTTCACCTCACTGAGCTTTCTTTCTTCCAGTATCTGGCCCCTCAAGTCCTTGTGTTAGTAGTGCCATCATGCCTTTAGACACTTTAAAAAATCAACCTTCTCTTCTGGTTGTTCCTGGCAGGAGTTTTAAGTCTGCCACAAACTACTGCATCATAGCCAGAAGTATAAGTCTATATTTAGAAATTAGGTTAGACATAAGGAAAATACTTACGTATTTTTCTGTGACTATTATTGGATGCTACACTGAGTCATCAAAGGTAGAAGTAGTCTCCTGCCCCGTTTAAAAGCTGGAAGAAACTCCCAGGGACCTGCAATAAGTAAAGAGGCATATATCATAGGGAGGGGTGCAGAAAGAGGGTCAGCAACACAAATAATGTTTCATGATTTCTTGTGACTCTATGGATCTCTCAATTCTGCTAATACTTGAACATTCAGAACGTGAACACAACATGTGTTTTATTCCCACAGTTCTCATTTTGGTTTGCACATAATGTAGAGATAGACAATTGCAACCTAAAGTAGAAGAATGAAAATATAAGGGCTCTATGTTTGCATAATATTTCCAGTTTGATTACAGTCATGAAATACAGTATATTTGTACTTTTTACTTTAAATCCCATGAGTGGTTTAAATTTTTAAAAAAAAATATGTTTTCAGAATAAGGAGATTTAAAAAGGATTTCATATAGTCTAGGAATTTCAACTAAGGTTTTCCAGCAATACCACACTCATACCACCTCAGGCATTTGCCAATCTGTTATAAAAGAAAAACCCTATGTGTAGTCACATACAGTCATTGAAAGAGCCTTAAGCATACTTCCTGTGTAAATTGAGTGTGCATATTAAGTGGGAAGTGAATGGTACATGTGTGAAATCTTGGTTATTCAGTTTAAGGCCCAGCGAGATTATTAACATCACTTTGCAGGCTCTGCACAGCATAGTCAGTGATGACCATTTCCCTGAGATGGATTCAGGTGGAGGGAACCCTGCCAGGAGGAGGCCTGAACACTGCAGGGGCAGCAGCTTGCTTGCTTTTTGAAGCAGCTTGCTGCCTGGCATTATTGGGGCTAGGGGTGCAGGGGTGCAGGGGAGACAACAGGCACTTCTGTAAAAGTGGTTCCAGTGTGTGGTAGGAGACTTTTTTCTCCATCTCCACCTCTCTGGTCCATCTCTTTTAGATGAGCCCTGAGCCTGTGGGCTTAGGATTTGTGAGGATAATTTGCAAGGGAGCTTGATGTGGTACTAACAACCCTGACTGTGGATTCTGACGCCCTTAGCTAATTATCTGACTTTGCGTTAGTCCTTCCCCTTCTTTGCCTGATTGTTCTCTATCCTAAACAAAGGGGTATGAGTGAATGATCCTAACAATCGCATGCAGCTGAAACAGCCTTGGGTTCAGGACTCCCTTTGGACAGTTAAAGACTCAGAGTGGCAGGAAAGCCATATGATTACTTCAGTGGAGTCTGCTCTGTGACGAACTTCTCAATAGGACTGAGCTTTTAGCTTTTCTTCAGCCTTCCGCCATTCAGCATTTTGCCCTGGAGATACAGATAGAGTTCTATGTCTTGTGCATTTCTCCTTTTTTTTTTTTCTCATTTTACCACATAAGGCTGAGCATAACTGAAAACATAACTCATTATTTACTCAACATCAAAATGTATGTTAAAATTCTTACAATGGTCATTTTAAAAATTATCTTTCTGTAACACATGCAAAGCTGAGTTCCCCAGTGTTCCAGTTCAATAAACAATCAATTCAGAAGAGATTGCAAACAATTTTGATTATTTATTGAAGTCTGAGAAAATGGCAAAGAGGTATAACAAAATGCAACGTATAGGAAACAATTCTTCAAAATTTGCTTTAAATCATTATCTTTCCAAAGTTTTGCCGATCACAGCATGGTGAAAACAGAGAAAACCTGTTTTCTCACTGTTTCCTTACTGCCAAAAGTGCTCCTAAAATTTAACTGTCAGTGGCTCTCACCTTCCTCTAGCTTTCTGCCATCTTTTCACATTTCTGGGTCTCTGCTTTCCCCCAACTATTTGCCCTTCCATAATGTAAATCAATTCAGCTTGTCTTAGTTTCATTTCAGTCCTCTTTTTACCAGTTATCCACACTGATACCACAAACTCCAGGGCCTAGGAGACATAGTAGAACTCTCCTTTAGAAGTCTATGCTTGTTTGCTGGGGGTGGGATGGGGGTCAGAGGTGGGAACTAGGGTCCAAATATATTCTTCTTAAAGCCCTTTAAAACTATCTGTCATAGGGTGGGCAATGCGGTGCATACCTGTAATCCCAGCACTTTGGGAGGCCAAGGTGGGCAGGTCACTTGCACCCAGGAGTTCAAGAGCAACATAGGTAACATGGTGAAACACTGTCTCTACAAAAAATACAAATATTAGCTGGGCATTGGTGGTGCATGCCTGTAGTCCCAGCTACTTTGGAGGCTGAGGTGGGAGGATCACTTGAGCCTAAGAGGTCAAGGCTGCAGTGAGCCATGATCATGCCACTGCACTTCAGCCTGGGCAACAGAGTGAGATCCTGTCTCAAAAAATATATCTATCTGTCTATCATATTTGTGTTATGACAGCTCATTAATAGTTTTTTTAAAAGCTACAAGGTAACAAAAATTCTTTTTGGCCACACTTTACTACTCATTTCCTTATAAAATCCACTTTTAGCATAGAACCCTGCTAAATCAGTTTAGCAAGAACCCCCACCTTCAATATCTCATCACCCTGGATATGTGTTCAGTTTCTTCATCCTCCATCCACCATCCCCAGGTGATGTCTGATCACCCTGGCCTGCCTTCAGCAAGAATTCTCTTAAGTCAGTTTAGCCACAGGCCCCCTTACCCCTGATGTTTCCTCTTGGGAATGTTCTATCCTCTGACCACCACCCTGCTCCTTGGCTATAAACTTCCACTTGCCCATGCTGCATTTGGAATTGAACACAAGACCCCACTGCAGTGGTCCCTGTGATTATCATGATGGTGCTAAATAGTCTTACTTGGCTTTAACAGTATCATTGAATTATGTTTTTTAGCAAAGCCACAGACCAGTACAGGTCCATGGCCTGTTAGGAACCGGGCTGCACAGCAGGAGGTGAGCAGTGGGCAAGTGAGCACGACTGCCTGCGCTCTGCCTCCTGTCAGATCAGCAGACGCATTAGATTCTTATAGGAGTGGGAACCCTATTGTGAACTGCGCATGCGAGGGATCCAGGTTGCGTGCTCCTTATGGGAATCTAATGCCTGATAATCTGAGGTGGAATAGCTTCATCCCCCAAACCATCACCCCCCCTGCAACTTCCCCCAGTCCATGGAAAAATGTTCTTCCATGAAACCAGTCCCTGGAGTCAAAAAGGTTGGGGACTGTTGCATTATGGAACTCAGGTGCAGAAAGGTTAAATCACTTGCCCAAGTGCTTACACTGATAGGGTTATAATTCGACTCTAGGTATTTTCATTTCAAATTCCAAAAATTTACCACTTCACTGAACTTCCCCTAACTTTATTATTTTTCTTTTCACATGCACACAAACATACATGGATGTGTGAGCATGCTCGTGCAAGCATGCACACACACACACACAGACAGAAACTAATTGAAACACAGCCAGATATTATTACATATGTTCAGAGTGTTCTATATATATATACACACACACACACACACAATCATGTATTAAATAAACAAAATCCACATAGCCTCTCAGTTTCTGTTTCTAGAAGAAGCCCTGACCTTACAACAGAATAAACACTACTGCTGGGTCAGAGAAATGGAGCTAGCCTCATGCTTCCCCCTGCACTGATGTGCTTTGTTTTTTAAAGCAATTTCCATTTACATTACTATTATTTTCATTGTCTTGATCATCCAAACCTCAAAGGAAAGAGGCTAATGATATTCCCCTAGCCCCCACTCCTCACACTCATGCTGAGAATGGAAGCAGCTCACATTGACTGAATTGACTCTGCAAGCCCTTCAGGAACATTAATGGAGTTGCTACTATAAACAGCTGGAGTTGCCATTTGCATCTCACTCTGTCTTCCTTTTTTCCTTAAAAAAATTTTTTTAGAAAAGCACCCACAACACCCTGGGGGAATTTTCCGGGACAAGCTGCAGGTGCTATGGATATTTTCATTTAATAATCATTCTTGCAATTCAGCACATTTGTAATCCATGTGGTAAACTCTGACTTACATTTCTCCCAGTGGACGCTGGCCAGATGCAGAAACCAAAAAGCTTGGTGCCGGTACTGCCTCTTCCCTCTTTTATAGTTTGTGCATTTGGATGTGTTTAGCAAGATCTGCGAGTGCCGGGTAAGGAATGTGCTGTGCTTAAAAGACCCTTTTGTTGACATTAAGCAATCATAAATACATGCAGCACTTATACTCCTTGCCTTTAGTGTGGAGTGCTTTAATTGGATGGTCTTCTCATGTGATATCATAAAGAACATATGCATATTTGTGGCAGTTCCATTGGATCTTGAAGAAGTGAGGCACATACGGAGCAGCACATTCCTAACATCTATGGATTGCCTCATATATGTCACCACATCTTCCCACCAGGCTTGCTTTCCCTACACTCCAAGATGGTAACTTCCCAATCTGTCCAAATTCTATTTGGAATCCTCCTGGACTGTGTAAATGTCAAGGCCAGTTTCCTTTCCATGTGAACAGCTTTGAAAGGAGAACTGCATGCCTTACTCCCTCATAAATACAAGCCAGAGCATCCTCTTTTTTTTTCTCTTTTCTTAAGAGGAGGAGGGAATGAAAGGGGGTGTTTGGCCAAAAGTTAAAAAAGAAATCCCTTTTCAAGAATGACGTTCTCCTTATTTTCACCACATAAACAAAATGTTTAAGCCTGCACAGAGCCAGGTTTCAAATAGTGGAGTTTTCTGGATAAGTCATTCTGCTGCTGCACTAAGATAAAATTTCTTAAGGCAGCAAACTCCATCGGGGGGCAAACGTCACCACCTGCATGCTGGGAGAGGGTACAGTCATGGCCCTGGGAGAAAACAGATGGTGCCCTCAAAGGAATAATACAAGAGATGTTAACAGGGACTGTGTTCACGAAGAGAGTTAAGGGAACCAGTAAAGAATGGGAGCTCTCGGCCAGGGGCAGTGGCTCATGCCTGTAATCCCAGCACTTTGGGAGGCCAAGGTGGGCGGATCATCCGAGGTCTGGAGTTTGAGACCAGCCTGACCAACATGGAGAAACCCCGTCTCTACTAAAAATATAAAAATTAGCCGGGCGTGGTGGCACATGCCTGTAATCCCAGGGGAAATACTGGGAAAGCCGAGGCAGCAGAATTGCTTGAACCTGGGAGGCGGAGGTTATAGTGAACTGAGATCACATCTCAAAAAAAAAAAAAAAAAAGGGCTTTCTCTAGGACAAAATGAAGTAGAAAGCAGGACGATTTCAGGCATAAGTTTCCAAACTCCTTTTTCTTTCCTGCTCCCAACTCCTTACTGGTGCCTCCCATTGGCCAAAACCAACCAGTAGCCAGAGGTCAAGGAAGTGGGTGTCCAGAGGGGTAGAGCGGCAGACAAGCTGGCAGCAGGAATGAGGCTTCCGTCACTGAGTCCTCCTGCTCATCTACATACGATCAATCACATCTGTTTTTCACAGCAACTCTATGAGGCAGTTGTAAGTTGCATAGGACAGACAGGGAAACAAAGGTGGGAAAAAGAAAGTAACTTGCTCAACCTCGCATAGTTAGATGATGGAGTTTCCAATGAAAGAATTGCTAGGCTTCTGCGTAGAAGGTGACTGACAGGGCTTAAACAAGCATGGTCCTACCAGAAACCTGGCAATTCTTTCATTGGAAAGGTCCATTTAGGTCTGGAAATCTTCAATCTCAGGTTGTGAAACATTATCCACATCAGATGGTTCAAGGATTTCAGATAGACAGGAATGAGAGTTCAGATATTGAGAGATGTCAGCCACCTAAAAAAAAAAAGCTAGGTACATCTATTTAGTGTCTTAGTTTAGATAGCAATAATTCAGATAATGAGAATTTAGATAACAAGGGCTATCAGGCAACCTGAAACAGTAGAAATACATTCAGAAGAAAAGCAAGAGCCTCTGGAAACACTCTCATATACAATAATCACAAGCTCAGATATTCGTGAAAACCTCTGGGACAGTATCTACCCTGAATTCACGCCTTCATTACCTTGCCCTGGGAAACTATATGGGGTTTCAGTTGTATGGATTTTGAGGATGGTGTAGGAAACTGTATTTATTTCTTGTTCAGTACAGAAAAATTATTACAAACTTTAAAATCACAGCATAAAATCATATGCCTGCAAAAAAAAAAAGGATTTGTTCACTGTTCTTAAGTCACGTCCTTTTCATGCTTATACATCCCATGTCATCATTGATTCTAAAATACACACTTTTAAAAAAAACCTTTGAACTACTCTGTAATATAAAGTATCTTACAGTTGATAGTGTGATAGTGTTTGCTTGACAGTATTTGTTCTTTTTACTGGTATATAAAATCATATTGTGTCTTTCAACTGATAGCTACCTAGATTTGATACAATATGGTATTATTGGTGCAGGTTAATTAGCAGGCATTTTGCTCCTCTTTGCACTGGGGTTGTGGTGAGCCCAACCAAAGGGGTGGTATCTGGACTGGGCTCATTCTTGTTTCTTTTCACTCTCTCAAGCCAACCTGGAGCTCTGGCCGAGCCTGGGGTTCAATGAGTTGATTCTGGTGTGGGAGCAGCTAGGGTTGGCTCAGAGCTTTGGGGTGTCATGCAGGGAGAAAGGAAAGTGAGTCTCTTTGGTGAATGTGGCCTTAAGAATCAAAAAGTCAGTCTGAAATCCTAAATATGGTGGAGGTGGAAACAGGCAGTGACTGAGTGGGGCAGAATGATTAGAGCAAAATGCACAGTAAAGGAATTGCATCTCAGGTCAAGTGCAGGCAGCAGAGGCACATGTTTAAGAGAGGGAGGACCCCAGAAAGCAAGCCAGTGGAGGGGTCGCCTTCTCCTATCACCTGCAGTCCTTCTTCTTAACAATCTTCATTTGATCTCAACTTTGAACCAGTTGCTAAAATGAAGAGAGATTCTGAAAATATGTTCTCCTTCTGGTTTTTTTTTTTTTTTTTTCAGTCTCCATTATATCACCATGTACACATCTGATAAAATGGAGATGAACCCTGAAAACAGCTGCTTCTCATGGTTTCTTCTGGCGAGGTAAGGGACCCCTTGGTGATGGAGGTAGAAGATCAACTGATGCCCAATAGCCCTGGCTTGGGCATGTGCCATACAGGGTGAGTCTGTCACTGGTGCCAGGCTCCTCCTAAGCCCTCTGATTTCCCTTTGGCACTGGGGGTCCATATTTGTTGGTCCGGGGTTTCCATAACAAAGTACAGTATTACAGATTGAGTTGCTTAAACAACAGAAGTTTGCTTTCTCATTGCTCTGTTCTGGAGGCTGGAAGTCCACAATCAAGGTGTCAGCAGGAGTGGTTTCTTCTGAAGTCCCTCTACTTGGCTTGGGGACAGAACATTCTCACTTTGTCTTCACATGGTCTTTTCTCTTTGTTTGCATCTGTGGTGTCTCTATGTGTGTCCACATTCCTTCTTTTTATAAGGACACCAAACACATCAGATTAGGATCCATCCTAACGGCTTCGTTTAACTGAATCACCTCTTTAAAGATCCTGTCTCCAAATACAGTCACATTCTGAAGTCCAAGGTTTAGGGCTTCGACATATGAATTCTGAAGGGACACAGTTTAGCCTATAACAAGTCCCATAGAGATTACAGCAACTAATTTTAAGTTTTTCCTCAAGATTCACTTGCATTTTATTCTTTTTTTTGTTAAGATTAATCTGAATTTATACGCTGTTATGTTTCTGAGACAGAAAGATTTTCTTCTTCTGATATTTCCACACAAAAGGACACAGCATTTGCCTTTTCTTCTTTTCATTTAGCTATGTTTCCTTACAAAGAGTTGCTGGGAATACCTGTTTTTACGTGCTGCAATTATTCATGTGGAAGACAGTAATGTTCCAAATTTTTAGCCACTTTCCAAACATGTGCAGTGTGTTCAAAGGCCAGGGAATTCCAAGAAGTCATCAACCTCTATTATTCCTCTAAAGGGACTACTCTATGCATCCCTGTGAGTAATCGGGACCCATTAAGCCTATGAGAACAGGCTGTGTGAGGAGAGAGAGCAGAGAAAAAGATTATTAGAGAAGAAATAATATTTTTAAAAGCATATCCTGACTTCCCAAGAAAATCAGGACAGAATCAAAATCTTCAGAAACTGGAATCGGAGCTCAAATAAATAACCAAGATTTTTAAAGTTATTACTGTGTGTTCACTCATATGCAAGGTGCTGGGCAGATAAAAAAATTCAACAGCTTCCATCATTTCTTGATCCATCTCATTTTGGCAAAGAGTCAGTCACATCCAGATTAAGACATCCTTAATTATCTTTAAGTTCAGAGGACTCAGTGAAATGAATATGCTTTTGTCTTAAAATAATGATAGCAAATGCCATTCTATATATTTAAGCACAATGTACTTTAGCCACAAAGAACAAGAGCCTAGGTCATAAGTGTTTAAGGGTTTACTGAGAGTATCTTCAAGGAGAGGCAAGATCAAAGTCAGAGACGTCCCAGGAATGAAAGCAAACCATTGTCAGGTGAATGAGATTAGAAGCCCTCCCATGCTTTTCTCTCCCTGATGTTGCCACTCTTAAATTTCATGCTTCAATTACTTTTTCATGGGAAATTATAGGTGGCACCTAATTGTTTCCCCTACCTCTGGTCTTTGGCTTGCTAATCCATCCTATTCACACCAGCTGATCGCCATTCTGGAAGTACCTGTCTGATCTGTCGGTTCATTCCTCAAGAGTCTCTCCCAGTACCCCCACTGACTAATGAGTAAAGCTCATATACATTCTGGAAGTCAAGGCCCTTTACGATTTGACACCAACCAACCTTCCCAATGTCATCTCTCATCACTCACCATTATAAATCTTGTCCTTCGGCCTGGAAATCCCTGAACCCAGCTGTAGTTATGGTCCCAAGAACAGCCTGTTAAATGTATGACTGCTCAGGTCCACCCCTATAGACCCCTCCATTGAGCTGGGTCTGTAAGTCTGGTAGGGCCTAGGAATCTCCCCTTTAGCAGGACCCCATCAATACTGATGTACATCTAGTCTGGATGTTCCAGCCAAACCAAACCTTTGTTGTTCACTTGAAAAATCCTCTGTGTATTTCCCCTGGTTCATCTCCACCATGAAACCAACTTCCTCTGACTCCACAGCCCCTTTATCCCACCATCTTGAATTTTCTACCACCAGCTGCAAAGTTTCTCTCCCTCTTAACTCTCACTTACTGTGTCCCTACCTTCCATACAGTCCATCTCACTTTCTATTACCTTACATTTTAATTAGTTTTATACATGGCTTACCTCCCCATGAGACTATATGCCTTTTGAAGGCAAATTTCATGTCTAATTTGTCTCTCCAGAATCAATAAAAAAAAGCCTAGCAAAAAAATGACATTTGGTAGGTATCTCTTGAATCAATAGGGTTTGCTAGACTCAGTAGCCCTAAATCTCTTTGGGAGGACAAAAGCCAATAAATTTATTTTTGTTTCTACAAATATTGGAATCCTGTCTTTTTACAATAAGCTCAAGCAGAAACCAATATTCTTTGAAATGAAAAATGTCACACCAGATGAGAGAGTCATGCAACTTCAGAATCTCCTTCACACCTTTTATAAGGTACATAAGCATGGTGCTATCTTTCTGTTGTTCATTTGGATGAAATATATGTATTCTCCTTACTCACAAAAACACTTCTGTTCTCATTTGATGAAAGTAATTTATATAAAGTTAGTGGGGTGGATTGTTGTTCATCATGAGAATAGAAGGCAATAAATTAACAATCACCTTGAATTAACGCATTTAAATGATCACTTAATCTTTGGGGGTTAATCTTCCATATCTGAATATCTAAGATTAACTACTCCATAGAGCTTAAGCTCTTTTAAGGAAAATACACCCCTGACTGAAGAGAGAGCCCTCGGAGAAGGAAGCCTCAGATTTCTCACACCTGTGTTTTTTCATTGCTCCTACGGAGAGCTTAGGTTGGTGGACATTGGGAGCTTGAACTGCTCCTTGGGGAGGTTTTGCTGGAACAGTAGAGTTATTAAATAGCTAAAATGTCATGGGCAATAGATCTAGGTTACAAAGACAATACAAAGAAAGGTTTCCAAAATAATGTCCCCACCTGTAACTGAAGGCAGCAATGATGAATAGAATCCCAAACAGCAGGCAATATAAAAAAGGAGTTGCTGAGCTCTGGAATGTATTATAAGCAGTCCTTGAATTCCTGTTTAGCCCATTCAAAACTTTCTCTTCATTTTACCAAATCCTGAAACTTATTATTCTTGTAATGAGTTCATATCTCATCCTCTATTTTTTTAATCAAAAGAAAAATAGTTTAAAATTCCAGGAAAACTTTTAAGAGAGTTATAGATCATACAAAATACCATACCCATTTACCCTCTGTTATAATCTGATCTCCCTCATATAGACACAAACACAATTCTTCTAAATTCTAAGATGGCAAATTATTCCCTCAAAGATATTGAAGTTTTTAAGGCAAGATGATCTTCAAAATACTTATTGTAAGTTTAACTGTTGAAACTCCCGTTTACTCCAGTTATTAATGACTTATAAGCTTACTCCACTTATTAATGACTTATAAGAAATTATCCCAAAGTATAGCAGTCTAACACAACCCTTTATTATGTTCATGGATTTTGTGTTTCAGGAGTTTGGACAGGGCAGAGCAAGAACAGCATTTCTGACACCAGAGGCCTCAGCTGAAAGGTTCCAAATCTAGGAGCTGGAGTCCATCACTCACAGGTCTTATAGTTGATGCTAGCTTTTGGCTGAAGCCTCAATTCTTCTTCAGTGGGCCTCTCCCTGTGGGCTTAAATTTGGGTTTCCTCACAGCATGGTGAGAAGATTCTAAGGGCAGGCATCTAGAGAGAGAAAGGGCCAAGCAGAAGCCATACTGTCTTCGATGACCTGGCCTCAAAAATCATGCAATACATTTCATTCATTGAGGCCGTCACAAAGCTCCACCCATTCTCAATGGGAGAGAAATAAATACTGCTTCTCAATGGGGAGTAGCAAAGTTCTTGGAGGGCATATGATACCCAGAATATTGCTGTAGGCATTTGTAAATGGGGTTGTTGACATTGAGCAGTCAGGTAAGTGATGTGGTTGGCTATTCTGCAGTGAGCCCCTGGTTTTGGTCTTTTCTTTGGGGATAATCAGATTTTTAAAAGTATGTTCTTTCATTTTCTTACTTAGGGAATTCTAGGAGACTTGTTAGGGCTGGGGGTTAAAATAGGACTGGGGAACTCAGCATTAAATATTTAATGCATATACCTTATTTTCAGTAGGATAGCCCATCTTAACTGTACTAACACCTGTGCCAGCCAACTCCCTGTCCCAGGTTTCTCTGTTCTACCCTCTTCAGATAATAAACCTCTAGAGTGAAGGAAGGTCAGTTACCCAGTGGCATAGAACTTGGAAGAAAACCTAAACATCTGACTGCTTTGCCAGAAGTTTTCACCCAATCCTTTATATTTTGTTTAACACCATCATGCCCAGTTACAAAGGAAACTGGAGCTGTCCTGTCCGGTCCTGAGAATTCCAGAGATTCTGAAGAATCCATGATGGGTTGATTCCCAGCTCTCTCCTCTTTGGTTTTGCATTCCACTGTTTTGGTTTTGGTAACTCATTTACTGCTGGTTTGTATGTTTTCCAGCTTCCAAAATGTATAACTGTTGTTTTCTTGCTTTATTTGCTAGTCCTTTCCATCTCTTTTCTATGGCTTTGTTAGGGTTTTGACCAATGTGAGTTTAGTATATTTGAACTGCCATTTTAGCCTAAGAGTCTCTTCAGTCTCCTTCCACCATTGTTCATTAGCAAACCCCTAAAGACTAAATTCTTTCAACATGCTCAAGGTTTTCAACAACTCTCTTAAAGCATGGTAGTGCCGTAAACTGAATTTCAGGTATATTCTAACCAGTACAGATGACAATAGGTAGCTCTCTTATTTCAGGCACTCAACTCAGCACCTTTCAAACTGTGTTAGTGCAGTGGCATCCCTCAAATCATTAATGAGCGGTCTGAAAAAAAGCTTCAGAAATATCATGTTCCATTCTGTTCAATGTTTATCATATTATAAATCAAGAAAAGTGTGCTTAATTTGTTTTTATTTAATATTTCCAAAACAGTTAATTATATAATCCTTTTTTTTGGAGAACATTTTGTAAGATTTTAATGTAATGTCCCTCTAAGTGGGTTAACCAACTACCTGCATTAGAATCATTGAGAGTTCATTTATATATTTGGATACCCTTGGTCCTATTCCAGATCTTGAATCAGATTCGGCCTTAGGAATCTGCATTTTACATCAAACAACATATGTAATTCTTGTGCTACCTAAGAATACTGGGAGCCTATGCCTACCTATTTGAACCTTTATCTGGAGGAACTTCCACAGTGTTCCTACACTTCTTCAGCCCCTCTCCATGCCTCACACATTCTACTCTTTAGGAATGACTTTTCTGAGGGTTAAACTTGGAAAAACACAATATGAATGCTTGGCCTAGCCCCTACCTCTCACTCCTCTCATTGTGATCTACTTATTTGCCAGAAGGGTACATTTTACTCTGTTGTGTGGGCTATGCGCTGAGGGAGGAATCTCATAATTATCTGATTGTCCCAATGATTGGGCAGAAAAGTGTATCTGATAAAGGATTAAAACAATAGAAAATTCACTTACAATGTTAAAGGTGGAGGCTCAGTCTTCACAGAGCTATGCCCATCTCTCAATTGGTTCTGAACCAATCTCTCCATTGGTTCAAAGGCATGTTACATATTGAGTCCCCTCAAATCCTGAATTTACATTTGAAGATAATTGACCTATAGGCAAGTTTCAAAAAATACAACATAAGTATATCATGCAAAGCAGTGGAAAACACATGGCTATTCATTTTACTTAAAAAAAAAAAAAAAATTTGCATTCATGGGAAAATCAGACAAGGTAAAGCAGCAGTAACTGAAATTCATCTATTTGGAAGTAATTCCAAAGGATTTGAAAATAGCCAGATCCATCCTTCATATTTCTTTTAAGATCCCTCTTAAGACAAGCAGAGAGATAGGAGACCAGAGTGTGTAACATCTGTTTTGTTTAGGGATAAGAAGGGTGCAGTGGAGGGAGTTCTTGGAAGCATTCTTAAAGGATGTGGTAGGAGAGCACCTGGAAAAGCCTACTTTATTGAAGGGAGGCTTGAGGACCCAGGCAGAGGAGGTCATGTTTAACAAATCGGATGGAGTTCCTTGAAGATATCCCTGTCATGAAAGATGAAGCAGATTTAGTGGCTGTATGAAGAGTGCTTTGATTTTTAAACAAGATTTGACAAGATCCACATCCAGGATTAATGGTCAAGGGGAAGAGCTATTGAACATGGGTGATGTAGGGTGCAAGAGAAAAAACTGGCTCCAGAAAGGGAGATGGATGAAAGACAGGGAAGGGTTTTATGATTTACTCCTATCCTCTCCTCCTCTGGATGGAGGAGCATTTATCCCTTAGGGTGACTTACATATATTACTAATGGAGGAGGGGATAGTAGTAACAGAAAATGGTCAGCCAGATTTGGGATAGATTTTGTAATATGTATAGAAGGGTAGCCAAACAACAGAACAAATACACTGAGTCTTGAGATGATTCAGAAGCTTGGACCCAGCAATTGTAGCAAATCATACCCAATAGGGATAGTGACGCTTGGCTATGACATCGTGGCTTGGGCAGAGGGATGGAAACCAATCCAAACCAAAGAAACCAGGATTAATAAACCAAAGTAGGGAACAATTAGCCCAGTGACATTTCCTGAGACTGCAGTTTTAGATGATTGTAAAGTCAGCCAAGTTGGTCTTTGGTGTTCCCAGCCTTTCTTTCAGAGTACTCTCCCATTCTCACACTGTCCCCTCTTTCTCCTATAAAAATCTAATGTCAGTAAAATATCTAACTCACCCTAAGGGATAAATGCTTAGAGAGAGTTCAAGGCATTATTCTTCCTCTGGGCATTTACATTTTAATGGGAGTTTTAAAATTTAAATCAAAGTATTATAGCTGTTGTGATGGAATTTCAAGGAAGGGTTTGGGGAGGACACAGTAGGGTTGTTATGTGTCCCAGAAGTCACTCATGGCAGTTGTCTCCTGCACCTGGTGGTAAAATCAATGTTAGTTCTGCCAAACAGTATTCCGGTCTTCAATTCTTATGAAAAAGTAAAATCATTGAAAATAGAGCTTTAAAAACTGGATTTGTGGTTGAAAAAAACAGTATTGACAGGCTCTGGCCAAAGTAGCTGATGGGATGACATTATGGTACGAGAATAGGAAGGAGAAAAGGGCAACAGAGAAGGGAGCTGAGGCCCAGAGACATTCACACACTGACCAGCATCTGAATGCCTTTAGCCCCCAACACTCGCCATCATCCTCATTGAAATCCTGCCCCATTTAAATGCTGCTGCAGAGACACCTACACACTGACCAGGGTCTGAGTGCCTTTAGCTCCCAATACCCTCACTTCCATACTCACTGAAATCCTGCTCCATTCAAATGCTACTTCTTCTATATAGGAAAAGAAACGGTGTTACTGTTCATCTTCTTGTTACCAACAACAGTAGAAGTAGGGAGAGAGAGTGTTTTCTATAATGAATTCTCCTGTGAATCCAAGCAGAAAAGAGGAAAAGGAAGGAGGGAGTGAAGTGGGCACTAACCCTGCATTCAGCCTCCAAGATCCTTCTTGATGATTTGGTATCATGGAAAGACGCAATTACTGGAATGTGGCAAGCGTTTTCCTTTAGAAATTTACTAAATTTCTTTCTGAGGATACAGGAGTGTGGTAGGTACGATTATAGAGGAAGAGACTGTAGAATACCATTCAGCAGCCTTAACTAGCAAAAAACACAGCTGAGAGTTCAATATGAAGAAGGAGTCTGAGCTTTTAAAAGGCTATAAAAACCCCATGAACTTTATTCATGGAAAAGTCTTTCACACCCCCATTTAGAGTTCAATTTGGCTTTACTACATTGTTTAAATCAAGATTAACGATCTATCTAGTTTCTCATCCCAGAGATTAAAGCAGAATATTAACAGAGTGGCCTAAGCTAACTTGGTAAAAAAGGAAAGGAAAAACATGTTAAAAGGACATAGGGACTTTAAGAAGCACAGCCATCTGAGGCTATTTTGGTCTGGGACAGAGTCTTAACTGCTCAGTGTGTCCTGGGGCCTCACTGTCTCAGAGCAGATTTTTCTACCCTGCCCTCTACTTCCATCCCTTCAGTTCATCCATCCCAGCCGCAATGGCCTTGCTGATCCGCGACTGCACCAAGCCTGTTCTCAGCTCAGTGCCTCTGCGTTGCCCTTGCCTCGGTCTGTGAAACTCCAAGGCAACACTTCATATGGTCAGCCCCTTCTCTGTTCGCCATCCCTTCACTCTTTCTTAAATAGCCACTCTCAATCTGCATCCCATTACTCTGCTCTATTTTCTTTACAAATAATTACCACTTGAATTTATTTGATTCATATGCTTTTCTGCTTATTTATTTCCTGTTTCTCCCCTTTGAATGAAACCTCCATGAAAAGAGGAATCTTGCCTAGCTTGGTCACCGTTCTACCCCAGGTCCCGGAAAGGCATGGAGCAGCCACGCTATAAATGACTGTAAAGAACTAGTAAGTGAGGAGTCCCCAGTGATACCACGGAGTCTTCCCAGTAAGGTTGCGTTTTAATCAGTTTCCTCTTTCTATAAAGACAGGGAGATTTATGGACACTTTATAAATCTTATACCCACAATGAATTATTTGTTTTTATTTACTGGATATTCTCAGTTATCTGGAAAGATCTGACACTGTGAAAAAGTCCCTTCTGCAATATGGATACCAAGGAGGATTTTAGGTTGTGAAAAGAGAAGTGGTTGCTTGTTTTCTCTCGCTAGATGAAAGGAGGCCACAAATCTTTTTGCAGTTCCACTAAAGAGCCAATAAAATAGAAACGCAACACACATGTGCCAAGAGTTCAACAACAAGGCGGAAGTGGCTTAGGTTTGTGGTCTGTTACCACATGACAACATTGAGTTGGAGCCAAGGCATTTTCTGCTCTTTGCAGTCTCTGCATGTTGAAAGGCTCTACTTCGGAAAGAACAAGGGATACACATGTCACAGAAGAGGAACTCCGTGATCGGCACAGGGGTGTGAAAGGATCAGGGAAGACATGTTTCAGCAAATAGAAAAGTTAGGGAATTTAAAGTTTCCCTACACAAGAGTAAGCAAATTATGGCCCAGAAGGCAAATTCAGCCCGCTGTCTTTTTTCTTGGCAGTTTTAGAAGTTTTTATTTTCCCAAATGGGCTTTTTTGAATTGAAAAAAAGTTCCAGTATTCACTTGGAAACCTACTAGTTCCTAGGAAATAAAATAATGTGGCATAAAGCAAAGGACATTAGTCTGTGAGTCAGGGGACCTAAGTTGTTGTCGTGACTCTTCTACTAACTGGTTACTTCTGCTGTCTGGTTTTGTAAATAAAGTATTATTGGAATACATCATACATTCATTTGTTTATATATCATCCATAGATATTTTCACACTATAACAGTAGAGTTGAGTAGTTGTGAAGGACACCACATAGCCCACAAAGCCTAAAATATTTACCACCTGGTTCTTAATATTATAGAAAAGAAAATTGCCAGTCCTTGCCCTATACTATGAGCACAAAAATAAATATGTTATACTATATGAAATTGCTTATATTTGATCTAAATAATTGAAATTTCACATAATTCAATTTAATAGTTTGTTCTTTTAAATCTCTTCTTCAATGTCCATCTCAGAACCACCTCATCCATAAAGCTTCTTCCAAATAGACGGGAGCACTCTAGTTTCTCAATCCCCATGGAACTTTGCTCATACATTTGGCTGATTCCACGCTTCTATAATAGTCATTAGATGTATCGCTTCAGTATACATTGTTGTTGAACTCTTGGCACACGTGCCTTGCATTTCTATTTTATTGGCTCTTTAGTGGAACTGCAAAACAGTACTGGAAAGTACTGTTATAGGCTTAATTGTGCCCCCACCCCCAAATTCATATGTTGAAGTCCTAACCCTAGTACCTCAGAATGTGACTGTATTTGGAGATAGAGTTTTTAAAGAGGTGGCTTAGGTATAACGAGGTCCTTAGGGTGGATCCCAATCCAATCTGAGTGATGTACTTATAGGAAGAGAAGATTAGGACACAGAGATACCAGAGAGGTCATTCACAGAGGAAAGACGGTGCAAAGATGCAGTGAGAAGGTGGCCACATGCAAGCTGAGGAGAAAGGCCTCAGAAGAAACCAATACTGCCAACGCCTTAGTCTTGGACTTCCAGCCTCCAGAACTGTGAGACAATAAATTTCTGTTGTTTAAGCCTCCCAGTCTGTGCTATTTTGCATGGCAGCCCTAACAAACTAATATAGCTACTCAAGAGGAGAAGTTTTTTTTTTTTTTTTTTTTTTTTGAGACGGAGTCTTGCTCTGTCACCCAGGCTGGAGTGCAGTGGCCGGATCTCGGCTCACTGCAAGCTCCGCCTCCCCCGGTTCACGCCATTCTCCTGCCTCAGCCTCCCGAGTAGCTAGGACTACAGGCGCCCGCCACCTCGCCCGGCTAGTTTTTGGTATTTAGAGGCAGGGTTTCAGCGGGTTAGCCAGGATGGTCTCGATCTCCTGACCTCGTGATCCGCCCGTCTCAGCCTCCCAAAGTGCTGGGATTACAGGCTTGAGCCACCGCGCCAGGCCTTTAAGAGTAGAAGTTATTTCTTAGAAACTCCTAGTTTAGTCCCCAACGTTCAATGGAAACATGACTTGGTAACTCCAAGTTAACAAACCATGAACTATTGCATTAAATCCACATTCATTATCCCATACGTAAATGTCATGAAGGTCAATGTACACAGCTCCATGCAACTGCATTCCCAATAGCATTGAGAGCCATATGTCTGTCTAGTATTCATTGACTAAGCTTTATAGAATTTAGTAAAGCAAAGTGCATAACTTGGTGTGTCTGGGGTCTAAAACGGTGAATCTAGGCATTGAGGACCAGAATACTGTTTAGCAGAACCAACACTGGTTCTCCAAAGTTTCTAGAGTGTAAATAAGAAGTTTCTACACAGAAATGTCCTGGAAGACTCCAGAATTGTTCATTCAATGGACATTTATCAACTGCCAGGCAAAAAAGTCAACTTATATATCTCTGCTGACTTACTCTTTTCATTGAAAATTGAAAAAGCTCACCACCCCTTTCTTAGTGTACTCAGAGAGAGAAAGGAATAACCAGCATGCTGGATAAGAGCTCTGTCAATTAGAATAACAGGCCCTTGGTAGCCAATTCCAAATAACAATCTTCAGGGGAGCTCAATAATAAACATTAAACAGAAATATTAAATACGTAGTTCTAATTTACATTCCAGATGTCAGAACTGCAAAAATGGGCAATGCAACAAAGATCGGACCATATGAGGAGCCAGGCTTCCCTGGTTTATCCAAAATCTGTTGAGTAAAAAGTGCAACTGCTTCACATGGGACCATGGCCAAATTCAACCTGAGAGAACTCATTTTGCAAACATCCTCCAAATGTAGAAGCTTTCCTGATTGTTCATTTCCAAATGAACAAATAAGAGGCTTCAGTATGAACAATGTCCAGATGCCCCAGAAGCCTGCTCTGTTTGCCAATTCCATTGACCAAACACACACTCTATTCCTTTTGGATTTCATTGGCAGCCCATGATGAGAAGCACTATTGTATCTATGAAAACTTTACCAACTTAAAGCTTGATGAGGAGATATATGAGGAGAGACCACTGGGCACTCTGATGAATTGAAAGTCAGAAGTTATTGAGTATAGTCAGATCTGATCTTTCCCAGACCCATACATTTCACCCAGGGAATTCCCATACAATTATGGGAAAACCTGAACCACATTATCCCTAACCAACTCCAAATTTAATGGTGTGAGGAACCCTCCATCTTAAAACAAACCAAAGGCTTATAAACACATGGCTGCTATGGTCTGACTTCTCAATAGAGGGCTGGTTATCTTCTCAATAATAAGTTCTTAAGCCTCTCTGGAAAATAATACCCACTTATCAATCTGCCTTTGGCCACTGGATCAAGAAAAAGAAAAGTGTTCCTAAATTGATTATCCAAGCCCTTTCTCTCTGTGTGTGATGAGATTGTCCCTAAAATGTCTGAACTCCTACTTTTAGTTCCCCACCTTCAATAGAAACATGACATGGTAACTCCAAGTGAACAAATAAGTACTTATTGCATTAAATCCACATCCATTATCCCACATGTAAATGTCATGAAGGCAAATGTACACAGCTCCATGTAACTATATAGCTTAGAAGCTAAGACAAAGATATTCTTTTTATTAAGTTAGTAATCTGGATTTCAGGGGAAATTATTTTTTATGCAGGCTTGTCAAGATTATACAAATAATCAATTGTCCATGTAATTTACAATCTTCTTCAGAGTGTGTGGGCCTTTGAAAATGAAAATTCATGTGTAATTCTCCCTGTGGCCTGAATTTTGAGTGCACTAAATCCATATTATCTAAAGACAATGTTCATTACATTACACACCCTTATGTCACCAATATCTGACCACCACTCCACCCAGAACTTTCCATGGCCCTTTACTTCCAATTTCATTGAAACTAAATTTCTCAGTTTAATTGTCATAGTTTTTCACAGTACTTCTCCAGTTGGATTCACCAATTCTCTCCAAAATATACCTGTTATTTAAGTCAAGCAAGTTTCCTCTATGTCTACAAATAAATCATGCTTACTCTAGAGACCTTTCCTTGTATTTCTTCCTTTCATTTGAAAGATTTCTTCTAAACTTCAGATCCAGCTTAAAATGTAATTTATTGAAAGTTGCATTTTTCAACCAACACCCTCACATTCATCTTTTTTTCTGTGTCTTCCAACAGCACTAATCCTCTGTACCACATGATTTAGTAATGACTTACGTTTCAAAACACTTACTCTTGTTTTGTACATTTGATTCAAGTCTCACAAAAATGAAAGCTTCATTTAAAAAACATTTGTTCTCTGCTGTAATCTTAGCACCTAGAACAATACCTGGAACATGGGGAGGCTTGATAAATATTTATTGAAATAATAAATAATGATTAAACAAATGTCTTCTCAGTAGGACTTGGAATTTTTCAAGAACAGGAGCCACATTATCATCCTTTGATTTTTACTATCCACAGTCCACTGCTACATCGTCTTAGTCTATTTTCTGTTGCTTATAACTGAATATCTAAGACTGGGTAGAAATGAAAATGGATTTCTTACAATCATGGAGGCTGAGATGTCCATGATTGAGGGACTATATCTGGTGAGAGCCTCCTTGCTGGTGGGGACCCTCTTCAGAGTCCCAAGTTGGCACAGGGCATCACATGGCAAGGAGGCTGAGTGTGCTAGCTCAGGTCTCTCTTCCTATTCTTATAAAGCCACCAGTTTCATTCTCATGATTACCCATCAATCCATTCACACATTAATGCATTAGCCCATCAATGGATTAATCCATCCATGAGGGCAGAGCCTTCATGACTCAATCACCTCTTAAAGGCCCCACCTCTCAATACTGCCTCATTGTGGATTAAATTTTAACATGAGTTTTGGCAGGGATAAATTTTCAGACAATAGTGCATGTACATCTCATTTACCAAGTACTCAATCTTCTGCAATGCCCAATGACTTAACTGCAGACTTAAGTTCTAGGTCAGACTTGAAGATGAATACAATTGAAGTACTCACTGCCTAAATTATTCCTGGGGGAAAAAAAGGAAGAGACAGAAAAAGATCTATTAAATCTGGAAAGATGCCTGTCTCTTAAAATAGAAAGTAAGACCATTTGTCATTTAAGGAACATGGGTCTTTCTTAATTACCATGTTTCATACAATTATTGTTAGGCACAGTTGTTTCTTCTCTATAGAGAAAAAAGCTTATTAAATAAAACATCTACTCAGATTTCCATGTAGACACATACTTCTAAAGTAAACAAGCCAGGCAAATATTATTATATCCATTGCACGGATGAATAAACCAGTAAGGCTGTCTTATCAAATGTTATATGGCTACGAAATGGTAGAGCTGAAACTAACAGCAAGTTTTTTTTAGTTTGCCTCCCATATTTTTATGATGCCTTTTGCAAGCATTCTTAATGGTAAACATAAAGAAAATTTTGATGTCTACTCACTTTCCATTTTTTGGAATTTTCCCCTTTTGGTCTCCTTGCTATCCCTAATGGACTCTACCTTCCTTTCCTTGATTCTCATGAGAATCTGATCATTGCTAAAGTGGGCAAGGAAAATTGTGGCAACTCTAGTCTATCAGGGTGGTTTTCTGAAGCAGTAATCCATGCATTATGACTATTTCTATGCTTCTTTATAGAACTATTACCTGAAAACCTAGATATTTGGTTGGGCACAGTGGCTCACATCTGTAATCCCGCACTTTGGGAGGCCAGGGTGGGGGGATCACTTGAGGTCAGGAGTTTGAGACCAGCCATACCAACGTGGTAAAACCCTGTCTCTACTAAAAATGCAAAAATTAGCTGGGCATGGTGGTGGACACCTGTAATCCCAGCTACTTGGAAGGCTGATGCACAAGAATCGCTTGAACCAGGGAGGCAGAGGTTGCAATGAGCTGAGATCACGCCACTGTACTCCAGCCTGGGCAATAGAGTGAGACTCAGTCTCAATTTAAAAAAAAAAAAAAAAAACCCAAAACCACAATAAAAAACTAGATATTTTTTATTGCTTTTGGAAGGAGAAAATGCAGAAAATATAAGAATCAAATCTTGACTTTTTATTTCTAAAATATTCTCTAGAAACTCAAAGCAGAGCATAATCTTGAGAGCCAAGGCTTTCATTGTGAGAGCCAAGTTTTTATGATAGAGAAAAGGTTTTTTTGAGTCAATTCAGATGGAATATGAAGATAAATCTTATACCATAAGTAGTAGTGTTAGGAAAAAGGCAGATTTCTCTCAAAAAACTACATAAATTCAATCTGCTGGAGAAAGAAGAGAATTGAGATGGAAAAGGGGGTAATATTTAGTAGTCACTGTGTGGGTCTCAGAGAAGGGACTCTGCTCCCATCTTCCTCTCTTGTAGAGCTAGGCCCAGCCCTAGACGTGATCTAAACTGTAGTTAGGTTTGGGATGGGGAGGGGGAATTCTTGGAAGAGAACACTGCCTTTCCCCTCCTGTTCAGTAGGCTGAGTTTAGAGCCTCTCAGATGTGCCCTGCCCCTCAGTGCAATGAACTAAGAGAGGAAATTGGAATACCTAAGAAGAAAGGGATTGTGAGAGAGCATCCAAACATTTCTTATGTTCTTGAAGGGCCTGGATCAGAAGAGGCCTGACAAGAGGCCACTATCAGCAGCAACAGCACGGGCAGGACAAACCTGAGACCCTGATGGACCATGGACACCAGCAGGAGACACACAGGTCAGTGGTGATGTGAATTAGGTGCACTCAAAGGGGGACAATGAAGGGCAAGGACAACTATGACAACTCCTGCCCTAATGTGCATACCCCAAAAACATATATATGATACTCTTGGATGACGAAGAGTCGGGGAGAAAATACTAATTGGGTTTAAATGTATGCCTGCTCAGAAATAATAAGATTAAAGTTCTTGTTAGGGAAAATGGAGCACCAGAGAGTAATTGTTTAGTACCAGAAAAATAAAGATGTCACAATTTTACACATTTGTGTTTCTATCAATGAAATTTGTAGACAATTCACACACAAAAGGTAATGGCTGGGAAGTGTGTGAACTACTGTGGGATACGGAGCCAGCAAGGGAACGCCAGATCCATTTCAGAAGCTGGGTCTGTCTTCAAAGGGTTTTGACTTGCTGACCTCTGGCTGGCCTGCATCCTCCTCTCGGAACACACCAGACAGACGAGTAAACACAGATCACCAGTGGACCACATGTTCCCTTCTTCTTCCAAGTGCTCTGTGGCCGTGGGCCTCCCCCGCTCCAGGCTTTTCATCTAGGTCCTCTTGACTGATGCTCAGGCCCCACAGAAGTTTCCTCACTCCTCCCTCAGCCTAGCAAGGGTGCAGAAAATAATGATCAAGCTCACAAGAGATTTCCAATATTGGTGAAGAGTGTCACCCCTAGCTATTCTCAAATGCATGACCTACAGTGTGTGAAACCCTGACTTCATTCATTCCTTTGAACATAACCTTTCCCTGTCTGATTTCCTCCTGTAAATGCTGATGTTCCTGGGTAGGGCCACTAGTTAATTCCCCAACTCTCCTCTATGAGAAGTCATTATATTATTTGACTCTATGACACGGGTGACTTTGAGAAGCAGAAAACAGTAAGGTTAAAACAAACAAAAAAAAGGTTGAGACCTTAAAAGAGGAAAGAAGGGTTCAGAAAAGGGTGTTTGGAGGAGTTGAAGAGAACTTTGTCCATCATCTTTCTTGAGGATAGATCCAAGTATGCAGTGAACTACCTTTGCTGCTAAAATAAATGGCAGCAGGTGAAAGACAAAGATGCCTGTCAGAGGACAGAAGGAAATGAATGTTGGAATAAATGCTTTCTGATATATTTACACAGTTCCAAGTTTGCTAAATTACACATCCATTGTGTTAGATGGTAGTTCAGAGCTCTCCTTCTTACCAGTATTAAAAAATAAAACACTTTATTAAGGTATTATTGACCTATACTGTACATATTTCATATATATATATGTTGATGAGTTTGTGGATACGTATACATCCATAAATCTATTACCACTGTCAAGGCCATCAACATATCCATCACCTCCCAGAGTTTCCTTCCAATGCATTTATTATTGTTGTTGTTGTTATTTAATTAATTTGCTTATTTTTGTGGTAAGAACAATTAACATAAGATCTATTCTCTTAGCAAATGTTAAGTCTACAATATTGTATATGCTGTATAGATCTCCAGAAGTTATTCACCTTGCATTACTGAAAGTTTGTACCCTTTAACCAACACCTCCCCCTTTCTTCCTACCCATCCCCTAGCAACCACCATTCTACTCTCTGCTTCTAAGAGTTTGATTTAGATTCCACATGTAAATGAGGTCATACAGAGGTCATACAGCATTTGTCTGTGACTGGCTTACTTCACTTATGATAACACCCTCTAGGTCACCCAAGTTATTGCACGTGGCAGGATCTCCTTTTTGAAGGCGAATGATATTCCACTGTTCCACTGTGTGTGTGTGTGTGTGTGTGTGTGTGTGTGTGTGTGTGTGTGTATCACAATTGTTTATCCATTCATTCATCACAGGACACTTACATGTTTCTATATCTTGGTTATTGTGAATAATACTGCAATGAACAAGGAAGCATAGATATCTCTTCAAGATCCTAATTTCAATTCTTCGGATCTATATTCAGAAGTGAGATTGCTGAATCATATGGTAGTTTTAATTTTCGAGGAAACTCCATACTGTTTTCCATAATGGCTATAAAAATTTACATTTCCATCAATAGTGTACGAGGATTCCCCTTTTTCCACATTCTCACCAGCACTTGTGTGTATATATACATAATATATATATTTGTGTGTGTATATATATATACCAGCACTTGTGTGTGTGTGCATATATATACACCAGCACTTGTATATATACATATATACATATATGTGTATACCTATATGTATGTACAAGTGCTGGTGAGAACATGGAAATTGGCTATAATAGCCATACTAAAGGTGTGAAGTGGTATCTCATTGTGGTTTTGATATGCACGTCCGTAATGATTAGTAATGCTGAGCCCCTTTTCATACACCTGTTGGTCATTTCTATATCTTCTTTGGAGAAATGTCTATTCAGGTTCTTTCCCTAATTTTAATTGAATTATTTTATTTTTGCCCTTTAGTTATAGAAATTCATTGTATACTTTAGGTATTGACCCCTTATCAGGTGTACGGTTTGCAAATATTTTCTCCCATTCCACAGATTGATTTGGCATTTTGTGGATTGTTTCCTTTGCTGTGAAGAAGGTGTTTAATTTGATGTAATTCTACTTATTTTTTGCTTCTGTTGTCTGTGCATTTGGTGTCATATTCAAAACATTATTGCCAGAACCAACGTCAAGAGACTTTTTCCCCATGTTTTCTTCTGGGAGTTTTACAGTTTTAGGTTTTATGTTTAAGTCTTTAATCGATGTTGAGTTCATTTTTGTGTATGGTGTAAGATAGGGTGCAATTTCATTTGTTTTCCTGTGGATAACCAATTTTCCCAGCACCATTTATTGAAGAGACTATTTTTTCTCCTTTTGCATTCTTGATGCCCCAGTCAAAAATTAGTTGACCATATATGTGTGGGTTTATTTCTGGACCTTCTATTCTGTTCCATTGGTTTATGTGTCTATTTCTATGTCAGTACCATACTGGTTTGACTACTATAGCTTTGTAAAACAATTTGAAATCAAGAAGTGTGATGCCTCTAAGTTTTGTCCTTCTTACTTAGGATTGCTTTGGCTATTCTGTTTGTGTGTGTGTGTGTGTGTGTGTGTGTGTGTGTGTGTGGTTCTATATAAATTTGTGGATTGTTTTTGTATATCTGTGAAAAAATGCCATTGTAATTTTGATAGAGATTGCATTGAATCATTAGGTATCTTTTTGTCATATGGACATTTTAACAATATTAATTCTTCCAATTTATGAACATGGGATATATTTTCATTTATTTGTCTCTAATTTGTTTCATTGGTGCTTTATAGTTTCCAGTGCACAGATCTTTCACCCCTTGGTTAAATTTATATCTAAGGCTTTTTTGATGATATTTTAAATGAGATTGTTTTTTAATGTCCTTTTTGGATTTTTTTTGTTAGTGGATAGAAACACACTGTTTTCATATGTTGATTTTATATCCTGCAACTTTACTCAATTTGTTTTTTAGTTCTAACAACTTTTTTTGCGGGGGTGAGTTTCTTAGCATTTGGGTATTTAGCTGAAGCTTAAACTCTTCTGCAAATAAAAAAATGATGCCCTTACGCCAATGTAGTCTGGAAGCTAACAAATAACTTTTGTAACTATCTTACCTCATTCTTTCTGGTTCACAGCTCAATAAAGGAAGCAAGGTATTCCAGGCTGAACCTCCAGAAATTCACTCTTGATTTATACATATGGCAGAGAAAGAGAGGGTAGGGAGAGTAAAAGGGATCCTGAAAAGTTTCTAGGAGTAACATCAGATATGACGGTGGAAGCAACTCACATGAGTTCCCCAGGGGCTGAAAGTAGCTGATGGAGAAAGCTTGGCCTCCTTTGTGATAGCATCCTCAGAGACTATTTCAGTTCTCCTTTCACACCTGGCATCTATTTATATGGTACCAGACACGGGATTTTTATTTTAAATTATGCATGTGGATTTGCACCTTTATTCTATCAGAATCAAACTAAATGTTATTCCACAACACTCCATAAAGTTAATGATACAATGTGATTAGAACTCTTTCCTGAAATACGACATTCTTCAGGGACCTTGAAAGTATTAAAGGGAGTGGATGCCAAGGCCAAATCATACCCCTGGAGCCACATAGAAGTTCCACAAGTACTTATATACCAGTGACATATATATTCCTTAGTTTCTGCAAATTCAATCAGAAGGTTTATATGAAAAGTTTCTGAAAAACCAGAGGTACCATGGCAAGGGGTCTAGGAGCCAACCTGACCTAGGCAGAGCAGTCCAAATCCATACTTGACTGTAGGTAACTAATGACCTGGTCAAAGCAGAGAGAAGAAGTGAAGATTTCAAGTTAGAAAGGAAATAAAACTTCTACCACTGTGATTTCATAATGTGACAAAATTATAAAATTAGAAAATCTATTTTGTGTTTATCTCATTGAATATTTATAAGTCACCAATATCAATTTTTAAAATGTTTTGCATTTTTTTTGACCTAGTGTAAGAGATCTAAAAAATAATTCAAAGGTTTTTACACCACAGATTTTTATTTCCCAGATATAATTTGTATTTAGTCTGATTATGACACAATTGAGTTCCTTTGGAGCATAATATTCTATATAGAAAGAGTAAATATGCATTTATGTCCACCTGTGTATGTATGTAAGACATTTTGGAAAAAGGCATTGAAATAGGATTCTAAAGGCCAGACTGGGTCTACCACTTACATGGCATGCTAGGTAGTTTCTGTGGCCTTGGATAAGTTATCTAGCCTCACAGGGCCTATTTATTCATTTATAAAATAGGCATAATCCACTCTTTCAGAATTTTTATGAGTAGTAAATGAGACAACAAATAAGGAGTAATTCATTTTTAAATATTCATTTATTTTATATATTGATAACACAGAGACATAGATCCTGGTGGTTGCTGTTGCTTTGAGACAAGGTCACAGTCTGTCCCCCAGGCTAGAGTACAGTGACTTGAACGTGGCTCACTGCAGCTGTGCTCAGTGAATTCACTCAGAAGATTTATATGCAAAGTCCCTGAGAAACCAGAGGTACCATGGCAAAGGGTCTAGGAGCCCCCAAAGGCCCATTTTGGCCTCCCAAAGTGCTATAATGATAGGCATGAGCCACCATGTCAGGCCTTATATCTTGTTTATGTATCTTATAATTTTTAGGTATCTGAGTTCTTCAGAGCTGGGATAGATTATGTGTGATTCAGTTGCTCAAATTTTGGGGGGACGCCTATGGCAAATAAACTCATAGCACCCAGCAAAAGTTTATCACATCGAGTCCTTAATAAATGTTTCTAAAGGTCTATCTGCACTCTCTAAAATAGCACTTTCTGTGATGATGGAAATGTTCTATATTTTCACTGACCAAAATGATAGCCACTGTTTTAAATACCATTCTCAGAGCTAATGTTTCCCTAGTATCTTTTACCATTAAGAACACACGGTGTCTCTTCACAGTGGCCACCATCCCCATAAAGAGGTAAGTATGTTATAAAGGAAAGCATACCAAGGCATTATAAACATACAGTACAACCCCCAGTGGCGGACTCTCACTCCCAAAGAGGAGTCTTGAGAAAAGACACTTAACTAAAAAGAACAAAAGACCAATGGTGAAATTTCCAGAACCAAAGCAGGAACATGGTGTTAGGGAGTGGATCTTCTCAACGGATTTCCTATAGACCACTGCCCTCCCCACCACATGTAGCTCTGTAATCTCTCTTGTTACCTATTCCTCCCAGTTACCACTTCCCAATATCCTGGTTATACAGATCAGGAGAAGCACCACCATGGCAAAGATCAGGGCAACACTGAAGGTGGGAATCTTTTCAAAGAAGGAGCAAAGATTGCAGTAGCCACAGAATATGCCAGGTTGTGTGTGTGTGTTTGTTTTCCTTCCTTTTTTTTAAAACAGCTCTGCAATTCCAGCATTGAACTTGAGCATGATCATTATTTCCTCCTCTCATCATCTCACAATATATCCATACCAGCACAGGCAAGACTCCCAATGTCAACACTGTTTGCTTTCTTTGTGGAGCAAGACACGTTCAGTCCCATGCTATCACACATTTAGAGCAGATGTTCCTAAAAAGGATAAACCAGGTGCTTAACATATTTTATTCCAAGGGGTAATTTTAGAAATTATTGCAATCAATGAGCTAATAATAATGGTGGTAATGATGAGGCCAAGTTATTATTACTTATTACCTTTAATCATCGACAGCAACTCAATTGGACATAATTAGAGACATCATCATAAATAACGTGGAGCAGATGGAAGATGCCGGGCTTTTCATTTCGAGGACTGAGTAGGAAGGTTAATGATGGAGGAATGGGCATAAAGAATGGGGCGTTTATATCGCAAATCCATCCTGCACTTGAACCTTTCCTGTCTGAAACCCATACAAACAGCTGAATTAGACAGAAGGTATAAGCAGCCAACCCTGCACTTTCAAAGTCCACTCACTCACTTTGCAACAGCCTTCTGCCCATCACTCATTGCCAGACCCCAGTTCTGCCCCATTTCTATCCATGTGGGTTAAACAGTGGCCTGCTTGCTTGCTTGCTTGCTTTTCTTTCTTTCTTTCTTCCTTTCTTCCCTTCTTTCTTCCTTTCTTTCTTCTCTTCCTTCCTTCCTTCCTTCCTTTCTTTCTTTTTCCAATTTCAATGGCAAAAGGGAAATAGAGCAATAGTCTCTCCTGATCTTCCCCCAACCTCTCTTTGAAAACATGGAAATGCTTTAGTTAGCCATTTAGCATTAACTTAAAATTTGGCATGAAATGCAGTAAGAAACATTACATTACCTCCACTCATTAACTCAGTAAAACAACTGTTTCCTATGTATGACAACTGTAGTACAGGTGTAGAGGAGTACACCCACAAGTAAGACACAGTTAGGTGTTCAAGTGGGATAACAAATACACGTCGAAAAGGAAACCTGGGCTGTGAAGTTGTATACTTGGGGTTTAAATCCTGCTACTGCCATGTACTGAGCCATTATACTGGGCAAGTTATTTTTCTTTCCTGAGCCTCTGTTCTATTGATTGTAAGTGGCTAGCTTGTTAGCAGTGCCCTCTTTGTGGACCACAATACCCCTGTCTTTTTCTCCATAACAGCACCCTTCTCACCAGACTTCAGCTGTGGTAATTGTCCTGTCTCACCCATAGGTTTGGAGAAGGTACTGCAATGGATTATTCCTTTCTCTGCGCCTGGTACCTGACATATACTAAGTACTCAACAAATGTTAGAGCAGATGTTTCTAGAAAGGATAAACCACATGCTTAACATATTTTATTCCAAGGGGTAATTTTAGAAATTATTTTAATCAATGAGCTAATAATATGAGTTTTCATGTCCCTAAAGGAACTTGAAGTCTAAATGGCAGACAAGACCAACACACACAAAGCAGAGAGGGGCACAAGAGCCGTGTCTGATGCAACAGTGACTCAGGAGGATCACTCTGACTCAGAATGGCCAAGCAAAGGTATTGGGAGGAAGTGGGATAGAACTGAGCTTTGAAGGCTGTGCTAAAATCTTTACAGACTCCCCAGGTTATCTCAAGTTCTCTCCAGGAATTAACTGCACCTCTTTGTGCTTTGGCTCCACATCAGTTAAATAGTGATAACATTTGATCGTTAAGAACCATGTAGAGATGAAACAATTTTTCAAAGATTTTAAATTAAGTATACTCATTGCCACTCAAATATAAATACCATATAAATATAATAATAATCATATTGAGAAATAAAATAGTAGTGATGCAAATACTCATATACTGTTTCATGTTTGTGGTCTTCAAGGGGAGTTTTTACTCAAATATCCCTAGATGAATAAATATATATGGTCTATAAATATGTCCCAAAGCAATTTTCTCCATTTGAACCTACATATACTTCACTATAGAACTGAAAACAAATTTATTTAAAACTTCTTTTATGTGATTGTCTTTTGAAAAAAAATCAGAACTCTCATTAAAGCCAATAAGAATTTGGTATAAAAAATTAATAGCAGGATATGAGCTTATAGAATCTTATCAATAATATCTTTATGATCCATTGGTCTCTTTGTGATGTGCCAAACATAACCAGAATTTATTGATGAATATGATATTTGGGGGTATAAAAACTTTATATATATTTTTCTCTACTCAATTAGTGAATCTTGTTTAAATTAATATTGTCAAGAGATTTCATTTAGCAATGGCCAGGTTTCATGGCCAAATAGATACTTTGATTTGAATTATCTGCCTAAATGTTCTAATTCTTCACTTTACTTCATGAAAGTGAGGAAATTCAGCTGTAGTAAAAATCTTAAATTTGAAAAAAATAAGTGCTTTGTACAAAGTTCTAGGAGTGAGATGTGCAAGGGGATAAAAATATGAATAAGAGAATCCTAGTACTCACTAAGATTACATCTCAGCTGATAAATGCATTGGAAGAAAGAGAAAACTATTAAGCCAATACAAAGCACCAAAGAAATACGCGAAATAAGGGAGATAAACTCATGTCCCTATGAAATCTCCAATAAGGGAGAGATTCCAATCAGTCAGAGATAACAAAGGAGAGTGAATTGGTGGGCTCCTGGGAGGCTTTGGACCAGAAGGGTTGGAAGCGTTGTCACTGCAGAGAGAAGAGCCTGAGAAATGACAGGGAATCAGGAAAACACACAGAAAGCAATGAGCATTCCTCCACTTCTTCTCCCAGCAGAGGAATATTGAGAAACGCAATCAGAAAGATGGACTGGACCCAAATTCTTAAGGGTGTTGAATATCAGGCTAAATATTTTCAGCTTAATTTGGTAAGTCATGAGAAACCACTGAAGGTTTTATTTTATTTTGTTTTTAAGCTAGTTAGTGGCCTACGTTAATTTATTATTTATCATCATTCAACCTTTTACATTGAAATTGCTCCCCAATCCTTAATTTCCCCTTGGACTCTTACTACAGCACTTTTTCCCTAGTACCCCATGTCAGTGCTGCCTCCAAACAGCACGGCCCCCACCAGGCTCGCTGTCTCCTTCCCAACCCACAAGACATGAGTCTTAATTAGAAATATGATTGCATGGTCCCCTAGTTTAAAATCCATCAATAGGTCCCTCTCTCCCATAGAAGAATGTCCAAGGCTTTAGTATGGTATAGCAGGCTTGTCATCTTTAAAATTTTACCTATCTGCCTACCAGGTAACCCCCTCAACACACATCCCCTGTGGCCCCTGCGCTTTGACCTGGAATTCCTCACTGTTGCATTAAATGTCCTGATTTCTCACACCCCCATACCTAGGTGTGAGTAGTCTCCTTGTCTGCCTAGAAAAATATTATTCACCCTTGGAAATTCAGCTCAAATGTCACCTCCTCCATGAAGCCTTCCCTGATAATCCCTAGCCTTGCCCCCTCCCTCCATTGAGTTAATACCTTCTCTTCTTCTCCATAGCTCCATTTGAAGGCTCTGACTCCACTTGTCACTGTTTTGTGTGTTCATTTATATTACCATCTTCTGGCTACACTGGGTAGCACCATTTCTTATTGCTCTCTGCAGCCTTAATACAGGCACTCATTACATAACGGTTAGATAAACTAATTCATATATTTTTATCACACCAACTTCCTGAAAATATCTAAGGCAGTTGAGAGGAAAGAGCTTTAGAAAAATGAATATGACAGTGATGTATTAGGTAAATTGGATGAGAGACTACAGGCTTGGAAGGAGGGGGAGTATATGATGGATTCTGCTTTGAACATGGAAAATATGCCTTTGGCGTCCACTGCAATCAGGACCTGCTTTTGAGGCTACAAGTGATTCTGATTAGACAGGAACGGAGAATTAAGTCGTCCTTTTCACTTTCCAGGCCTAACACGCCCGTGTCTTTTGATAACTTCCTCCAAGATGACTCTGAATTTCTTTAGTCCTGTCTCTCTTATCCAAATATTTCCTGAACAAGAACTCAAATTGGGCAAGTTTTCAGATCCTGTATCTGAATGTGTGTGAGCTCAGGGAGAAGGAAACAAAGTGATTTGCAACCTGGCGCTGGAAGGAGAGAGACTGTCGGGGGCCAGGGATTGTTTTTGTTATTGCTGCCTTGCTCTAAACCATGTCTGTTTATTGTTATTGTCTTGTCCCCTTACTGATGTTCAATCCATTTCCTCATCACAAGTGTGAAAGGAAACCTGGCAAAAGTTACCCGAGCAAGAGTTCCGAATCAATAATAGATTCATCCTGAGGTACAGCACGACATCTGTTAGATATTTGGAGCTGCTGTCCATCCTGCCTGGAGGGGTGCTTAAGCAGTCAGGCTCCTTTCTCCCTGGAAGACTATAAAACACAGAGAGTTAAGAAGTGGCAGGAAAGTGCTAGTGATGCCTGCTTAAAAGAGCAAGTGCTATGACTTGTAGGATGCACGTGTTTCAAGAGAGAAGACTGGTGTTCAAATTTAGCACGTGTTCTTGAACCCATATTTACACAGAATTTGAGTTGTACGAGCAAAGTAACATGTGTGAAACCAAAACTAGTTATATAATGGAACTGTTCCTCTGCACAAGAAATTTGTATATATGTGTGTTAAGAATTTCAGCTTGTCCTTTTTTACTACAAGCTTTAAAAATATCGTATTCAATGAATTTTCAAAACCTTCACAGCAACTCTTATTGCTTCTAGTCACAGTTGACCTGGTAGGGATTCCAATGAATTATCAGAATCCTTTTTTTCTCTCTTGTAATATTGAAACTTTCAATGAGAAAATCAACACCAGAGAGAGAGAAGAGAAATTGAAGAGAAACAGAAGAGAGAGGGGAAGGGGAGAGAGGATGCTGCTGGATAAATGAGATATCACACCGGAAAAGGAGATAGAAAAGTGGAAAGAGAGCGTAGGGGAGGAATAAAGAATGAAAAAGATAAAGCAAGTAGATAAAAAATGGCCTTAGTTAAGGAAAAACTATGCATTATAAAATCCTCTTTAACTCGAGGGTAAAAGAAGCCTTTAAAGCAAGGCTGCACAGTTGCAACAAAAACAACCCTTTAAAAAAATCCCACTTAGAAATTCAAAGAGGTTATCAAAGTAGATTAGCAAACTGTATACTTGGAACAACATTTTCACAATCAAAACCAAACTTAGTACTATGAAGGGAGTCTGAGAAAAGACAGATGTAGGAAGAGAAAAGAAAAAATTGGGAGAAAGAACAATAGAAGGGTAGAGAACAAGAGAAAGCCAGAAACTAAACAAAAGCTGGGATATTTGTTTTATGAAGTATTAATAACTCACGAAGGGTTATTTGTCATTGCTGAATTCAGAAATTTATTATCCTATATTAACAAGAGACCAAAATGTCTAGAGTCATTGGCTCGGAGTGTTTTAAAAATGCACCTTCATGCAGAGGACAGTGACCCAAGTTAACAGGCGGCCCTCATTGTGAAGGGGAACAGGATAGGGCCCTAAATCAGCCAGTTCCCACCCTCACAATCCTGCTGAGGGCCAGAGAGCTCCTCTGGGGGTGCAGGGAGACTCTGAAGTCCAGAAAAGTTTTGGATGGGAAAGGAGGAGTGGCTATGGAAAAGAGAAGGAGAATTTATTATCAGGACCTTTGGGGGGTTTCATATAAAAGCCCTAAATTAACTTAATACTTATGAAATTCTGTGCTGTCACCCGCTGTCTTGACTTTATTGCTTTCGTGTTTGCTGAGCCCTTTACATATCATGCTGGATTAATCTCTGATCTTTGCAGTTTCATTAAAATAACACAGGGGAAAATTTCATGCTCAAACTTCAGGATGAGACTTAAGAAAGCAGGACAGTAGACATAATCACCCACTCTCCATCTAGCTAAGAGAGCATGCAAACATTTGAGAATTGTGTGAATCATCTAGAACGTCCCCCATTAAGGAGGCTCACTTGCTTCAGAGATGCCTCCTTCCAAGTCCTCCTCCTTGAGTCTTGGAGCCCAGGTGAGCTCCCTGCCCTGCAATGTACGCACTGCTTATCTCAGCAGCCATGGCTGCATGCACTCCACTGGCCCACTGAGCTGCTCTCCAGGTGAACTCCTCCATCACCTCGCAGTCTCATTCTCCCTTTCTTGGGCAGCCTTTCTGACCTCCCAGGTGATGTTAGGGATCCCCTTCCCTGGCTCCTCAGAATACCCTCCCCATCCCTTCTCACAGCACATGTCCACTGCATTACACCTGCCTGTTTACCTGCCTCTCCCCCACTATAAAGCTCTTTAAGACAGTCGTATGAACCCTCTTTTGCTATCTCTGCAGCACCCAGCACAGTGTCTGGCTCTCAAAATACTTTTGGAATCAATACATGAATGGGATTTAAAATCATATCTTAACTCTAAGGTCTAATTTTTTTCTGATTTACCATACTGCTCAAGGTACTGTCTGCCAGTGTGATCCAAATAGAAGTACTGTTCAAAATGGCAGATTCCTGGACCTCAGACTCCTCCCTGTGATCTTCTTAAACTCTAATGCATTAGTCACACCCAGCTCCAGGAGTAAAAAATAATATTTACCTTTAAGAGATCTATGAGCTTTTCCTTCATTGGGGAGCATACAAATTATTGTGCTTGGCACAGGGGAGAGAATGGTGAAAATGGGAGAAAAGAAGGTTCTGACCCTTGAGGAGCTTACCTTCCAGCAGGCTGACAAACATTAAACCAAAAATTACACAGGTGCTGTCAGAGTGTGGAACAAGAGGCCCTGCCTAGCCTTCCTGAATAAGAGCAGTTTGAGCCAAATATTGGGAAATTCACAGTAATTATTAACACAAAAAAGAAAAAAGTGAGAGGAAGTTTGGGAAGAGAGAAGGGGCAAGTCTGTGCAAAGGCCCAGAGGCAGGAAGGAGTAGGGCATGTTTAAAGAACTGAAGGAAAGTCAGTAGGTCTGAAGTACAGAGAGAGGGAAAGAGAATGGCATGAGATGAGGCTGAAGATGAAGACTGAAAGAGTATGTGCCTGGGCAACCCATGATCCCCATTACCTTATGATATTCACAGTTAACAGCTTTTCTTGTGTCTATTTAAGAAGGGTATAGATACAGTAACTTCTTTATTTGCAACAGTAGAGTAGACCATAACTGATAGACTTTCATTTAAGGTCATATGCTGGGTTTTGTTTTTGTTTTCACTATTACAAAAGTGCTACAGTGATCTTTCTTGTCCACAATGGTATATTCTTAAGTAGTTGGCTAAATTTAACTAGAAGACAGAAAATCACTGGGGGAAAAATCAGTAGAAACACATAATAATCAATAAGTTAATGTTAAAGGAGGGAAGATGACTTTTATGAGATGAATGAATTAGAACTATTTAGGATTTACGAATGATGTGAATCTATACTACAGTTCAGATTGGTGCTTATTTATTATATTCTGAATCATATTTTCTGGCCCTAACCCAGAGGAGGGATTCAAAGTACAGGTCTCCATCTCTGGCCCTGGAGATAGCCCAGTCTTTTACCTAGAAGGGGTAATATTGCACAATGGGTGAAAATTCCTACTCTGAAGTCCAGAGGGTCACTTTTTTTCCTGGCTTTGCCACTTACTAGCTGTATGGCTTGAAGCGAGCTTCCTAAGCTTCAGTCTCCTCATTTACAAAAGAGGAGATAAAAATATTACCTACCACTGTAGGGTCATAGTGAGGATTAAATGAGATGATGTCAGTGAAGCTCATAGTAACTGCCTAACATAGGAAGCTCTCAGTAAATGATAGTTACTATTGTTGTTGTTAACAAAGTCAAGAGAAGATAGTATGTAATAATAGTTTTCATTTCTGTAAAGTTTTCCATGATGCAGATCCTGATCTCAGCATTGTACCTGTGTTAACCCACTTAATCTAACAAGCATTCTATAGGTAGATGCTACGACTACATTTTTATAAATGAGGAAACTGAAGTTAACAAGAACAATTGAGAGTTCCTTCACAACAGAGCCAGAGAATGAAACCTAGGCAGTCTTATTACACTGATGGGCCAGAAATATCCACAATGTTAGAACCACATAATGTTGCAGCTGGACAACACAGAGAAAATCTAGTAAATCCCAATTTATAAATGAGAAAGTTGAGGCCCAGATCATTAAAATGACCTGCTTTGGGGTCACACACACTTAATCTGAGAAAGTCCATGATCATTAAGAATTTATACCTGTAATCCCAGCACTTTGGGAGGCTGAGACAGGCAGATCATGAGGTCAGGAGTTCAAGACCAGCCTAGCCAACATGGTGAAACTCCATCTCTACTAAAAATACAAAAATTAGCCGGGCGTGGTGGCAGACACCTGTAATCCCAGCTACTCAGGAGGCTGAGGCAGAAGAATCGCTTAAGCCCAGGAGGCGGAGGAGGTTGCAGTGAGCCAAGATCGCACCACTGCACTCTAGCCTGGGTGACCAAGTGAGACTCCATCTCAAAAAATAATAATAATATTTTGGAGTTGTAGCTGACGAATGAAATTTCATTTAGATCAAAGGCGTGATGACTCTTAGACATTAAGTAGCTCATATACAATGCTGTTTTATCATTTAAATGTATGTTAATCCTATGGATTTGACTTTTACTTAAATGTTCTTAAATTTAGAAATGAAGGGAATAGAGAAGAAGAGTCCTGCAAAAGAAAGTTTGAGTTTTTTCAAATGCAAAATAATTTTTTTAAGTTTAAAATATTTGGCAACAACTGGCAAAATCAGCTCTGCTCCCCTTACCTCCTGGGCTTGTTAATGTCACTCTGAATTTGACTCTTTTGTCTTTACTGTGCTTCGGCTCTACATTGTAAGCAATGAATTTCTTTTGTTTGTAAATAAAGTATCAGCTACCAAATAAATCTCCCCATTCCAAACTCTGATAAGCAGTTTATTTTTTGCCCAGTTTATAATTATCTCTGGGAACTGCTTCCAATAAACTCAAAAGAGCAGCTCTAACAGAGAGTGGAAGTCCATGAACTAACACATAAAGCCAAGTGTTCTGGGATGAATGACAGATAAGTAAAAGTTAAAAGAATTCTAATTTACACACTCCCCCAACCTGCTGTGTGACCTACTCAAGTCCTTTAACCTATCTGGGGTTTGGTTTTCTGACCTATGAATGTGGCACTAAAGATTATCCTACTAACATGTGAATTTCTGTGAAAATTAAGAAAATTGATGCAAAAGTATCTTGCAATATTTAAGCACATTAAGAGTGTGGTATTACAGAAACTTCCCGAACCATGTTTCCCTCCGTTCTTCCCCTAGCTCAGCCTTCTCATCCTTTTAAATGCCACTCAAGTGTCATCTCCTATGGTCAAAAAGTCTTCTCTGAAGCTTCTGTCCTCACACATAGCACATCACTCAATAAATATCTACCTGGTCATACATCTGCCTCTGCCATCAGAACACAAGCTTTGCAAGATGAACAACCTAGTCTTATATCTTATCCATTGGTTTTCGTTTGGGTTCACCAAAGGTTTTTTGAGCACCTACTCGACACTCATAGGTCTCAAAGGCTGAAAATTAAATGACTAAAACTCATTCTCTGATGTTAAAGAATTTGGGGTTAATTGGGTGGAGCAAAAGCAGAAGCCAATCACAATAGAATGTTGCAAATCCAGACCTGAATGGGGCACCTTAGGAGTAGAATGGACCCAACTCTGCCTGTGTAGCAGGCTGTAAGACATTCTTCTCCGGGACCTGGGGAAGGCATGCTCTAACTTTCACTCATTCACTCTCAACAGGGTTTCTAACAGATACCAGCATCAGACCTAATCTTGTCCTTCAGAAGGAAGTTTTCTATCACCACCCACCAAGTACTAGTGATGTCCTCCAGGCATTTCCCACAAATTCCGGTGACCAAATAGCTTTGGCACTGTTGACCACACACCCAGGTGGTGCTACATATATAGGCCTCATAACAGCAGCTAATGAATCATTCCCTTTGGCTACATAAAAAGCAAAGCCAAAGTCACCTCTGGCACCCGCTTTGAGTGAGCTCAAGAGCAGCCCCAAGTTAAAGTCTTAGCTACTTCAGCTGGTGTTTCTTTGCAAATTCGCATTTAGAAATAATAGTGTTCCCTTAATTCTGCAGAATGATTTACATTTTACAAAATACCTTCACATCCATCATCCTATCTGATTCTAACAACCACTCACTGTAATGAATACACCAGGAGTTATTTTATGAATGAGGAAACTGAGACAGGTGAATCAGACTAAAGCCCAAGTCTCCTGACTCCTATTCTGGTCCTCTCAAACTACACAACACTGCAGAACAATTGCAGAGGAGACACTCAGCGCTCATATTGCCCCTATTTTTCATGAGTTAGTCAAGTCAGCAAATGTTACCTTAGACTGGGTCATCATTGAGGCACAGAGCTGGGTGAGGGAGGGAAGAGCAGAGCTGCCCTGACTCTCAGAAACACTTGGTTGGTAAGAGGAAGAAAATAGGCGTGCAATCAATTACATGAAAAAACCAAGTGAAGTGTGTGGCATGAAAACACCTGATTTGGGGTCTCAACCCTGCTACAGTTCAGTTCTGTGTCTGGATTTACAAGACCTGTTGTGGTTTAGTGACTCATAGCTAATAGGGGCCTTAGACCTCTTATAATCCCCTTATGTTATTAATACAAATGCAGAAGCAAAGTCAATAAAGAAAATGACTTTCCTCATTGCCCCAAAACTAGTTAATGGCAAATGTAAGATTAGAACACAAAACGTAGAACCTCACCACTCCCCAAAAAACCGTTATCAAAGATTGTGTTACAGCCACCCTGGGATATTTACATACTGGCTTGTGTTTCCCTGTATGTAGTGTGAAGGATGTTGAAAGAAGAGTAACAGGACCCAAATCTCTTAATAAATGGATATTTCAATGTATTCTCAATATTTATAGCTAGTTTACTCAGTATAATTATTTTCTGATTCATCTATGTTGTCTTATGTTTCAACGATTCATTCTTTATTGCTGAGAATTATTCCATTAATAGATACAACACAATTTGTTTATCCATTAACCTAGTTATGGACATTTGGTTGTTTCTAGTTTGGGGATTTTGTAAATTATTCAATTATATTTCCTTTGTTAGCTTATTAGCTATAACTTTTTTGCTTTCTCATTTCAGTGGTTGCTTGAGGGTTTAAAGCATACATATTAACTTATTACACTCTACCTTCAAGAGATATTATACCATCTCATATATAGTAAAAGGACTTTATAATAGTTTACTTCCATTTCTTCCTTCTTGGCCTTTGTGCTATTGTCATACATTTTACTTTTAGACCTATGATAAACATCACATTATATTGTTATTATTTTTAAGCAGTCAAGAATTATTTAAAGAGATTTAGATAATAGGAAAAAGTCTTACGTGGTTACCATTTTATGGGCTATTCATTATTTTGTGTAGACTTCCCTTTCCATCTAGTACCATTTATCTTAGGTCTGAAGAATTTTGTTTAGTGTATCTTGTAGTGCAGGTCCACTGTGATTAAGCGTTTCAGGTTTTGCATATTGGAAAAAGTCTTTTTGGTGGAGTTTATTTTTTAAAGATATTTTTACCAGATATATAATTCTAGGGTAACAGGTATTTGGGGGTTTTGTTTGTTTTGGTTTGTCTTTATGTTGTTCCACTGTCTTCTTGCCGATGAAGACAAGTTTCTGATAAGAACTCTATCTAGTCTTTCTTCCTATGTGTCTTCTGGCTACTTTAAGATTTTTTTTCTTAATCACTGCTTTTGAACTATGCTATTATAATATTTCTCAAGCTTGGGGTGTATAGAAAATCTTAAACAAATGGCTTTAGAGTGTCTATTAAATTTGGGAAGTATTCAGCCATGATTGCTTCAAATACTTCTGTCTCCTTTCTACTTCATAGCTCCAATTACACAGATGTTCATTTCTTTGGAGTTTTCCTACAACTCACTGATACTTCATTTTACTTTTAGTCATTTTTTTCTATTTAATTTTGGATCATTTCTATTTTTATGTCTTCATGTTCACTAATCTAGTCTTCTGTAACATCTAATCTGCAATTAATACAATATATTTTTACCACAGCCATTACAATTTTAACCTCTGAAAAGCTGATTTGGATCTTCATTTTATAATTTTTATGTCTACTGAGTACAGATGCAGTTACAATAATTTATTGTATGTCTTTTTTTGTAATTCTAAGATCTGTGTCAGTCTGGGTCCAGTTCAACTGATTTATTTTTCTCCTTGTTATGCGTTCTATTTGCCTAGTTTTGTTTTTTTGGTTTTGTTGTTGTTGTTGTTGTTCCATGCCTGGTAAATTTTCATTAGATGCCACACAGTGCATTTTGCTTTGTTAGGTGATGGATATTATTGTATTTCTATAGACATTCTTGATTATTGTTCTGAGACAAAATTAGTTTGTCAGTAGCATGATTCTTTCAGACCTTGCTTTTGAGACTCATTAGGTGGGATCAGAGGTGGATCTAGCTTCAGGCTATTAATTCCCACAACTGAGACAAGACTTTTTCGAGAATTCCAGTCAATGCCCTGTGAGTTAAGAGATTTTTCCAGTTTTGCTGAGGGGAACAGACTCACTACTCTGTTGCATATTCAAGGAGGACCCTCTGCAAATCTCTGGATTATTTCTTCATGAGGTTCTCCCTTCTTTGGTATTCTAGTCTGTGAACTCTAGCAGCCTTGGTGTCTCAGCTCTGTCTCTTCAACTCAGGGAGACCAGTAGGTACTGCCTGGGTCCCCTCTCCCTGCACTGCGGCTACTTATAAGGGTCACATCATTTGTTTACTGTATCTCAGAGATTACTGCCCTTCATCACCTGATATCCAACTTCTTAAAAATCATTGTTTCATCTATTTTATCTAATTTTTATTTTTTAGTTGTTTCAAGTGGACTGGTAAAATCTCGTCTCTATTATTTCACCTTAACTAGAAGCACATGACCCCTGGTACACTTTTGAGCCTATTACTTTCTTTTGTTTTTTATCAATTCAGTGTTGAAAATCTTAGTTTATACAAATATTGTCATTGTGAATGGCAATTATAGATAAACACTTTTTCTTTTTTTTCTTATACTTTAAGTTCTAGGGTACCTATGCACAACGTTCAGGTTTGTTACATATGTATACATGTGCCATGTTGGTGTGCTGCACCCATTAACTTGTCATTTACATTAGGTATATCTCCTAATGCTATCCCTCCCCCAAACCCCTACCTCACGACAGGCCCTAGTGAGTGATGTTCCCCTTCCTGTGTCCAAGTGATCTCATTGTTCAATTCCCACCTATAAGTGAGAACATGCGGTGTTTGGTTTTTTGTTCTTGCAATAGTTTGCTGAGAATGATGGTTTCCAGCTTCATCCATGTACCTACAAAGGACATAAACTCATCCTTTTTTATGACTGCACAATATTCCATGGTGTATATGGGCCACATTTTCTTAATCCAGTCTATCATTGATGGACATTTGGGTTGGTTCCAAGTCTTTGCTATTGTGAATGTGCCGCAATAAACATACGTGTGCATGCGTCTTTATAGCAGCATGATTTATAATCCTTTGGGTATATATCCAGTAATGGGATGACTGGGTCAAATGGTATTTCTAGTTCTAGATCCTTGAGGAATTGCCACACTGTCTTCTACAATGGTTGAACTAGTTTACAGTCCCACCAACAGTGTAAAAGTGTGATAAACACTTTTCTACTTAGCAATAGAAATTTTCCTATAATCTTAATCCAAAACAATGGTAAACTCTATTTTATAAACATTCTTTGGTGTAAGGAAGAGCTTAGGTATAATGATTTATATTATTTTTTGTGGATCAAGTTTAAATCAATAATTAACTCAAGGTTTGCATAGAAAACTTTCTTCTTCAGTGTTTCAAATTTCCCTTCTGGAAAGTAGTGATTGAAAGTTTGAAACAAAGAAGTGAAATGTAACAATATCTCTACATTTATTTTATTCAAACTGGCTTCATTAATAGCATTCTTTTCAATATGTTACAGCAATGTTGGGAAAACATAGCAACTAGGGTGACTATTTTTGAGTCTTGCTTGCCATAACAACATTTTTTGGAATCTCTCAACTTGTTGAAATATAGCATTGGTTTTCCCTGTAGTTTTAAATTATATTTGTTAAGGTTGCTTAAAATATCAACTAAGTAGCCAATTTTGTTACCCATATAACATCTTTAAAAATATTTTCCAAGTGAGATTTCTTTACAACTGAAAATGTGAATCTCATTTGTGAGTTTCTATGCCCTGTTTAATACTTTCTCTTCCAAAAACTAAAGAACTTCAGAATTATATAGTAAATAGAAACAGTTAACTACAATCTCTGAACAAAATATTTCCATAATCTAGTTATTTGGTAAAATTCTGTTAAGATTAACTTTTAAAGGAATTAAAATAATTAAATTAAAAATCATTTCATGTATTTTTAAATATATTCATGACAATTGCAGAATTTTGAAGAATTCTCAATATTCATTATACATATTTGTAATCCTTTGAAATTGTACCATTATTAATAGATACCAAGCATTTTAGTAATTTCCATATACTTTCCAATATATTTTTGCCTTTTTACGTGTAATTCTTTTTATTATTTTTCTAAGTAAATATATGTTGACCACCATTTTTTCTTCCTAATTCTAGGAGGAAATTAAAATCTAGGTTAAATGGATTGTAATTTAGGTTAAACTTATACAACTAAACAACTCTTTTATAAAATTACCTTGCCACATTTATCCCACCTAAATTAAAAGTGTTGCAAATATCAGGACATTCATCAGATTAGATTGTGGAATCGATACTTAAGTATGATGATGTAATAAACATTACTTTGAAATGTTCTTTAACAATAGAATTATATAAGGTAAATTATAACACTGAGAAATGCAGTTTTTTATTTACCAGGTAATTTATCAAAGATTATACACACAACATCAATATATAAGAGAAATGATTTTCAGCAATTGTATGAGCAATTTTCTCTTTGCTACACAAGTGTTATTTTTATCATCTATTATACATGATGATAGTAAGGCTGATCATTAATGACTGAAGAATGTTAAAGAAATTATTGCAATACCTTTGAAATGAGGTCTTGCTATGTGACCTTGAACTCCTGGGCTCAAGCAAGCCTCCGACCTCAGCCTCCTAAGTAGCTGAGATTGCAGGCACGCACCAGTGTGCCTGGCTTCTTTTTAACAGCTTTCTGTTATTGATTCTAGGTTAAATCCCTTCTGTAGAAAAAAAGTACTTTGCATAATTAAATACTTCAGATGTGTGTCCCCGCCCAAATCACATATTGAAATGTAATTCCCAGTGTTGAAGGTGGGGCTTGATGAAGGTGATTGGATTATGGGGGTGCATTTCTCATGAATGGTTTAGCACCATCCACTTGTACTGTCCTTGAGATACTGAGTGAGTTCTCATTAGATCTGGCCATTTAAAAGTGTATAGCACCTTCCCCTTTGCACTTGCTCCTGCTCCTACCATGTGAGACAACTGCTGCATCTTCTGCCATGATTGTAAGCTTCCGGATGCCTCCCCAGAAGCAGATGCCAGCATTATTCTTCCTTTACAGTCTGCAGAGTCGTGAGCCAATTAAACCTCTTTTCTTTATAAATTATCCAGCCTCAAGTATTTCTTCATAGCAATGCAAGAATGGTCTAATACATATAATTTCAATTCTTTAAAATTTGTCGAGCTTTGTTTTATGGCCGAGAAGATAGTGTTTCTTAATGAATGTTCCACGTGTACTTGAGAAAAGAATGTGCATTATATTACTGATGGGTGAAGTGTTCTATACATGTCAATTTGCTGAAGTTGGTTGATAGTGCAGTTCATGTCTCATATATTCTTACATTTTTTTGTGTATTTGTTCTATCAATTCCTATGTGAGAAGTATTGAGATTTCCATCTATAATTGTGGACTTCTCGCTTCAGTTCTGTAAGTGTTTGCATTATGTACTTCAAAGTTTTGCTATTAAGTGCACACACATTATAAAGTGTTTGGATCTTTGGTTTATTACATTTCATCAATTTTGGAAAAGACTTGCCCATGATCTTTTCAAATATTTTTTTCTGCTCTCCTGTTTTTTCTCTATCTGGGACTCCAGTTACACACGTTAGACTTTCGATGTTGCCCCACAATTCTTAGCTCTCAGATGCTTTGTCCTCTCTACCACCACCTGTTTTTTTCTCTTGTGTTTAAGCTTAGATAACTTCCATTGTTCTGACTTCTAGTTCACTCATTCTTCTTCAGCTGTGACCAATCTGCTTATCACATCTCTTATGTATATAGTTTTTATCATGTTACTGAATCTATTCTTGCATGTTGTCTACCTTCTCCAATGGTTAATGCCATTAATAAATATCAATCATAAGTATTTTTAAAGTTCAATGTTTCAGTATCTGTATCATCTCTACTGATTTGTCTCTTCACAATGGGTTAGTTTTTAGGGGTTTTATAATTTTTGTAATCAAATGTCAAACATTATGCTTAGAACAATACTGACTAAGTTTTAAAATATTTGAACACAGAAATGGATGTAGTTCTTCTTCTATCAGGCATTATGGGGAGTTGATTTAATCTAAGTGATCTGGATTTGGGTTTTTTATTACTATAGTTACCTTTGGTGCACTTTGAAGAATTCAGTTCACCTTGTTACCCAGTGACTTCAACTCTATTGTGGATTCAAGAAAATTATTTTTGTTGTTGTTGACTATTCAGTTTTTCCTTTTGGTAGGATAGGAACAGAGTTATCTTGTGACTTTCTATATCCTAAGCAGAACTGAAATCCTATTCTATTCTATATTATTCTGTTATCTTCTTTTTATTCTGCATCGTCAAAAAACAAAACAAAATAAACAAAACATTGCAGGTAGTGACCACTACATTTAAAATTCATAATCTACTAATTAGTCTTGGTCTGCTAAAAGCCATTAAAATGGATGTAAAGGATTGTTGGAGCCAAGAAATCAAAATTTCACTCCAGACCAAACAGTTATTTTAATAATGTTTTCTTTGTATCATTTGCTTCTGTATCAGTAACTCTTCTTGTAGTTCTGGGAACAAAGTGGCCATGAAATTATATGAAATGAGTTAAATATATAAGAAAACAGATTTTTAGCTTGATGAAAGTAAAAATTATATGAAGTACAATCTGTTAGGGCTACTTTGCCATCAAATTTATTTTTTTGAAACCAGATAATTTTAGCTCTTTTGAAAAATCAGATTGTAGTATCAAAGGACAAAATTTACTGCAAATGAGGGCTACACACACAAGTTGCAAAAGTGAATATTTCCTGAAAGCTTCTATTTTGATTGGAATGACACTCAGTGATGATTGCTTTATGCAAGAGTCTCTATTTTGCAATCAAGTCTTATAAAACAAGATTTTCTGCTAAAGACTGAATAAGGTAAGTGGAAGCATAAAGCTGAACTGAAAGTCTGGACACAGGTAAAGAGTTAGGGTGAGATCTAGAGAGTTGAAAATTATCTGCATATGTGGCCAATTTGTGTCACTGACTTTCCTAGGAGAATGGCTCTGTAGAGAGGCAGGCCCAGGACCCGCAACAAGTTTAAAAGAAAAGCCCAAGCTACTCTGTTTGGGTACAGAATTGAAACTAACAAGGAAACCAGAGAAAAATGGAAAGATAATACTAGAACTGTATTAGTCCATTCTCGCACTGCTATAAAGAAATACTTGAGACTGCATAACTTATAAAGAAAAGAGGTTTATTGGTTCAGGGTTCTGCAGGCTGTACAGGAAGCATAGCGGCTTCTGCTCAGCTTCCGGGGAGGCCTCAGGAAACCTTCAGCCATGGCGGAAGGCGAAGGGGAAGCAGACACGTCTTACATGGCCAGAGCAGGAGGAAAAGAGAGGGTGGGAGGTGCCACACACTTTTAAACAGCCAAATCTAGTAAGAACTCTATCACAAGAACAGCACCAAAAGGATGGTGCTAAATCATTCATGAAGGGTCCACCCTCATGATTTAATCACCTTCTACCAGACCCCATCTCCAACATTGGAGATTACAACTGAACGTGAGATTTGGGTGGGGACACAGATCCAAACCATATAAAAAATCAAAGAAAAACAGAGGGGAAAGAAAATATATGAGATCCACGTGAAAGGTCCAAATAAACAAGTGTTTATTCTCAGAGTTCTTGTAAAGCACTCTGATCATTTCATACATTATCTTATATTTTAAACAATATCTGGCTCTACTAAAGTCACAGTCCGTGGAGTGAGACTGACAAATATATCAGCTATCGGGGTTATGTAAACAATCTTCAGTGCACTCTGTAGCCTAATTTACTGTCATAAACATTGTGGGAAGCAGAAATCTCTATGGCACCTTGGTGTGGATATTCTCACTGTCAGCAGGGAAAATTCATTGCCTTCTCACAATGCTGAGACTCCAACAGCATTTACCAAGACAGATGACTTGGTGACAGACACTACAGGCCGAAAGTTAATATTTAGCTCAGTGAGATGAAACATGAGAACATCAGAATTGTGCCCCTGGGCCAGTTCCTTGATTCTGCAGTCCAACTGACTGTCTCTGATGATGACCCCAAGAGTGAGTCCTGGGGGGCCAGCATGTCACATTCAGCATCAGCCTCAGAGGTCAGGGAAAGGTCCAATCATTCTGGCTTCCCTTAATAATCCATGCTATACCTATCATCTCTGAATGGATTGTAAGCACTTTGCAATCTACTTGTATTTTAGCCAGTACCACCTTTGAGGCTAAATGAGTTCCAGAAGTGTATTTACTTCCCTCTGCTGAAATAATACACATCTTATATTTATTCTAAACTTACCATTCTTGAATATTCAATATTTGCATTTGTTAAACAAGCCTCAACTTATCCTCTCCATTCAATCATGACTTGATAAAATTTGATTCTGTCCAAACACAATCTTATCTTTCTAAATGAAAGGTCTTTTGTTTGAGACTGTGTTTATATAGCTATCTCTTCTCCCACAACTTCCTCAATCTGTTAAATTGTCTTTCTGTATTTAAAAAAAAAAAAAAAAAAAAGATCTTAATAATATAAGGTACCTTGCTCTCAGTCACAGCTCTCCTACCCTTTTTTATTTCTCTCTGGAATTAAAATTGAGTAACGTTTAACAGAAGGTGTCTGATTATAACTATGCCCTGGCTGTGAAGAGAACAAATTCAGAACTTTCTCCTAAGGAGAGAGGGAGCAAACTGTTACTCTCTTGTCAAATCGAGTTTTCTTTTAATCTCTGACAATGTTTCAGATTGAACCAATGCCTTTAATATGACTTAGTCCTTTAGGAAAATGGTATCACCTCAGGATATTTGGGTAACTAAACCAGCAGATCCAATAAGTGTTATCTTTCAGAGTCAGCCTTCTGAAGGAGGCTAGATGCACATGTGAATGACTTTGCTGCAGCACAGAATGCATCTGGATCATACTTCTGGAAATTCCTTTGGAGCCACTGTGTAAATGAAGCTATCAGGAAATCTCATTGCTTTGTAATCATGCTTTACTTTTGACTAAAAAGTAAAAAATGCTGAGAGTTCAGAGTTCATTTTTCAGACTAGCTTCCAAATGAATTGATCTTTTGTAAAAATTCATGTTCAAAGTAAGTCACCACTGAGGGTTAGCCTTTCTTTCCAACCTTACCATAACCATCTCTATCAGCAACTACTCCTGGAAACCTAGATGAAGTAGGTTCATTGCTGCAAAGAGATAGAGCAATCCATTAAATATGGTTCCTACACTTAAAGAGATTACAGTCCAGGTGGAAGCAAAACACAGGTATAATATGAAAAGCACTAGATGAAGTATAAGGTTTGTGAGGCTTGAGAGGAGTCTGAGCTGAAACAGCCTAAGGAGAAGTCATAATGAGGAATGGGACTTGTGCTCAGCCTAAAGGGCCTGGGAAAGCTGGACATGCATGGATATCCTTCACAGGCTGGCTCACCACACGAAGTGCAATGACTAGTTTGACTAAAAGTAATGAGAGTGGGACACAAGCTCCACTGCTGACTTAAACCTTGCTTTAAACAAGTTATTTAACCTCCTGAGTTCTCTAGTTTCCTGTGGCACCCACACTACTGGTTCAAAATGGCAGACCGACCACATGCGTTGACTTCCTTCCTTCCCCCAACCCACTGAAATGACAAAAAGCAGCGGCATGCAGTTATTTGACACCCAGAAGAATCATCTTTTAATATTCCCTTTTATGACAAAATTGCTTTCAGTACTAATCGTTATTTCATTAATTTGTTCTACAGTTTGAAACAAAGGTTTACTTTACACACAACAATTTTCATTTAAAAATACTTAGTGAAATATGTCATTATGAACTAAAATGAGTACTTACCACAAAAATATTACTGTTCACTATTTGGTCTGTTGATCATTGTTTTTAATTTAAACACAAATAAAACTCAAAATTATCAAATAAAATGAGATAATGGAAGTAACTCGAGTTCTGTTTCTTCTTCTTTATCATCACTGCACTGTCGTCATTCATTTCAAATCTACTCTTTTCAATGCAAGCATAGGTAGCACCATAGGGACTGGAGATACAAATGCCTCCGAGAGTGAGCTTGAATTCTTCCAAACCTTTAAGAACTTACTCTTGAAACAAACATAGGTAGCTGAGTCCCTTTGTGTTGAAGTCAATTAGGTAACTGGAAGATTTCCAAGTTAGCTTCTCCGTAGAATCCAATGTTTGTTACAGAATAAGCAGTAAAAATTACACTTATTTGTGTTGGGGTCCACTGTATAATTGGGAAATTTCCAAATTAGCTTCACTGTAGAATTCAGTGTTGTTAAAGAATAAGCAGTAAAAACTGTAGGGTTTTTTTGATACACATATATATTATTAAAACTCTACAGTAACCAAAGCAATTGTTTAGAACTTAGATCAAAGAAAGTGGGTTTTTTGGTCAGGGGATTGGAGGAGGCCGGTTATCAATGACCTTGGTGATTATAAAAACCAGACTTCCTTTCTGTTGGTTTTATTATTGTGTTTAAATTCTCTACCAGCAATACATCTCCTGTTGTTTGCACCCAGAGCTTTCCAGCTGCCCCATCTTTAGTATGCTATCACAGTAAAGTACACAAGGATATAAAGCCATAAAAAAGCAACAAGAATGGGAGTTACAGCCACTTAGAAAATCTTGAATGACAGGCTCATACTGCCTACTAATACTGGATGCAGGAGGAGGTTCCAGCTCAGGAAATGCATAGGAAGTCCACCACATACGTTTTTCCTGTATAATATTTTGGAATAAGTAATGTAGAGGGAATGGGAGAAGGGGCAGAAGTTGAGACGATGAATTCCACAGTCCCCTGTGGAATTCTGCTGGGTCAGGAGAGAGCCCCTTCTCCACTCTCTCTGCCCCATGCCACAGCAGTGTCTTCCCCCATGAAGGCCTGGGAAATGCTCCCAGCAGAATTAAGCAACCTGCCTGGGAAGAATTTGCATCTACATGAAAGTTGGTCCCTCAAAGCTGGCTCTCCTAGCATTTGTGGCCCAGCATTGTGGCCCAGCAGAGGGAGAGACAGGGCAGCCTGACTGAGGTGAAGCCTGGCAGTCAGCACACCCTGAATTCAAATTGCTGTCTCCCTGTGGAGGGGCACCTGAAGCAACAGAGGAAACCACGTCATCTGCCTTTACTAATCAACAGTCTTTTGTGCTTAAATATGAATTACAATCAAGGCTCCTGGAAAACTTGCAGAGAACCATCTGTTCAGAAAAGAAGGAATAGGATGGAAGAAAGAACTGAGAAGCAAACACTGGATTCCCTAGAAAAGAGAAACAAACATCAAGAGAATTCTAATTAATAGCATCCGAGAGCTGTAAGAAGAGTGGGCATCCAGAAAACAAGAACAGATGACTAAAAAAATACATAGTAAAAGAAAAGGAAAGAGTTCATGGAAATAAAAACATTATTTAATAGAAGGGCCACAAGAAGTTCAGGAAAGCTTTCAGAATATAAATAAAAGAGAGAGAAAACAAAATATAAGGGATAATTGTACATTTAACATGTAAATATTTTATTTTGCTCAAAATATCTGTTATTACATCAAATAATAGCATTGCTATTCATTAATGACAGATTAGAATTTAAGAAATAAAGTATTACAATCAGATTCTCCAGATATCTATACCTTATCACAGAATCACAGAACATCAGTAGTTTAAAAAAAAAAAAAAAAAAAAAAAGGTGGAAATCATCTAAGTAGTTTTCAAAGAGTATTCCACTAAGACCTAAGATTTGGCAAAATTTTATCAGCAGGTTTTAAGGCAAGCTGAGCAGACAAAACCCCACACCCTTGTGCATAATTTAACCAGGTGATTTCTCTTTCATGTTTCTGTACTGGGGTTCTATGCGCAACTTCATTTATAAAGGAGTTATTTACTAGAGAACTAGGCTGCGCATGCAAGGCTAATATGAGCGTGGTCTCATTTAGTCTATACTTACAAACTATATGCTCATCATTCATGCAGAAATACTGAAAGCTGCATGAGGGGACAGAAAAATAGGGCTGTTAGAGCCTCAGCCTCTCCTCTATTGTGCCAGGCATATTGGATGGAACCCAAACTTGCCGTTTCACAGAACAAAAACTCTGTGGTGAACCAGCTTCCCTCTCTGTAGAAGAGTTTATCCTCCATCTGTTCTTTCTTAAGCATTCTCCTTGGGAATCTCACCCAATATCCCAACGGCTCACTCTAAGATCACATGCGTTATGCTTCCTGAGTGAGGTTCTGATACACTGTGTTTTCTCCATCTTGTTATATTTCCATTGCTGTTTTGACACCTCATTTAGATTGATATCCTGGGCAGCTACTTAGTGGCCAGCTCCATCCCCTGGCTCAGTGTGTTTAACATAAGCGTTGGATAATCATGAATCGGAATCAGATCTCTTGCTCACAATTGTGGAAAAGGAGACCTGGAAGACAAAATGACTGAACCAAAGTCACAGATTTTCCTGTTATATTCGACATTGCTGTTATGCTTTCTTACAGTTTCACTTGGCTATGTTTTTTCTTCTGAAATGGACGTCAGCTACCTTGGTCGGCGTAGATTCTTTTTCTAACTCTTACAGCACAGTGTTAATAAAACAGGTTACCAATAAGTACTTGGTGATAAATTTTTTTAAAATAGTTTTTAAAAAGAAAATAAGTGTCCACTTTCAAGTAAGAGGAGTAGAATGTAATAGCTCAACATTTCTGCTGCAAGAATTATGGAAAAAGTTTACGAAGATTTAAATATAATATTTTTAGAGGCATCAGACAACTATAGAAGCAAAAATGGCTAAATTGCCTAAATTTCCAAAGAAGAAAATGTCCTTTTTAGAGAAAGTTGGCAAATGCTGGTCATTTTCTACCTTAGCAGCATTTGCCAATCATGGGAGCTAGCCAAGGTAGAGGTACTTTACTAAGGGGGGGAAAAAACCCTCAGAGTTTTGATAGTCATGCTGACTATGTTGAAGGATTAGAATCCTAGTCAAGCCCCAGTCAAGCCCCAAACATACAACCAGTTTTCCCCATGGGACATCTGCAGAAGTTTGGGAAAGTGCAAATGGCTTATACCAGAAATCAAGAAGTGATTGCCTCTGTTGGCAAGTTGTAAGGGAGGAGATTGATTGGAAAGGGGTATGAGATAACTTTGAATGGTGAAGAATATATTACATCACTTGTTTTGAGAAGAAGTTGCACAGACGTGCCTAATTGCCAAAACTCATCCCACTATCATTTGGGATCTGTGCACTTTATTTATGAAAATTATATCTTCATTAAACATGTAAATATAGTAAGAAGGGGAATACTGGGTCAGCAATTGCAAGATTATCCTCAGATTTCTGGACAAGGGACAAAGTCTGGGACTATCCACAGTTCCTTATTTTTTGTCCCATCATACACTCATCATGTAGCACTTTGTATTTTAGCTGTGTTTTTCTATGTATTAATCCTATTTTCCTATGTTCATTATTTGAAGCAAACAAGTCTAATAATTAAAAGTGTTGCTGAGGATGTGAAACAACTGGAACTCTCCTCATTGTTGGTAAGAGTTTAAATTAGTACAATCACTTTGGAAAACATCGTGGTAGTATCCACTAAAACTAAACATATGTACTCCTTATGACCCATAAATTCCATTCCTAGTTATATATGCAAGAGAAATAAATATAACCACCAGAAGTCATATAATAGAATGTTCATAGGCAATTTATTAAAAATAACCAAAAATATAAAAATAACTAACCACCAACAATAACACAGAAAAATAAGTAGCAATATTTTGTAGTAGACTGTAAAGAAGTAACAGCAATATAAAGAACAAGCTATACATTATGACATTAATTAATCTCAGAAATACCAGGTTTAGCAAAAGAAGCAAGATAAAATAGAATAGAGGTATTGATTTGGAAGCAGCACAAGGGAGCCTCCCAGAGGGCTGAATGTTCTATATCTTGCATATCTTGATCAGTAGTATGTGTACCCCCCGACACACACACATATGTATCTCCACCAAGTGAACACTTAAGATATGTGAACTACACTGAAAAGTGTAAAAAGAAAAGAAATAGAGGAAAAGAGAAAATAATTGTGATGTATTTATTGGAGAAACTGGTTATCTCTGGTGAAGAAGCCAGAACTTCTCAGGACAATAGCTAATAATGGTGATAAGATGTATTCAAAGTCCTAGAGCATTAGTAGAGTAGTACATAACCAATTATATAGTGAGAAAACATGTCTCTGGTAATTGTCATATTGTCATAATAAAGAGTTTTGTAGGAATGAAGCCATACAATGAAAACATCACATTTATATAGCACCGAATTACCTAAAAGTCTTTTTGTCTCTGTCTCTGCATATTCATCTCCATTCACTCTTTTGCTTCTTTTTTTAAATTTTAAATTTTTTTATTTCAATAGGTTTTTGGGGAACAGGTTGTGTTTGGTTACATGCATACGTTCTTTAATGGTGATTTCTGATATTCTGGTGCACCGATCACCTTGGCAGTGTATACTGTACCCAATGTGTAGTCTTTTATCCCTGTCACCCCCACCCTTTCTCCCAAGTCCCCAAAGTACAATGTATCATTCTTATGCCTTTGTGTCCTCACAGCTTAGCTCCCACATATGAGTGAGAACATACAATGTTTGGTTTCCATTCCTCAGTTACTTCACTTAGAATAACAATCTCCAATTCCATCCAGGTTGCTGCAGATTATTTTGTTCCTTTATATGGACGAGTAGTATCATCACATTTTCTTTATCCACACATTAATTGATGGGGCATTTGGGCTGGTTCCACATTTTTGCAACTGCAAATTACATGCATGTACAAGTATCTTTTTTGTATAATTACTTGTTTTCCTCTGGGAAAATATCTAGTAGTGGGGTTGCTGGATTAAATGGTAGATCTACTTTTAGTTCTTAAAGAAATTCCACACTGTTTTCCATAGTGATTGTACTAGTTTACTTTCCCTTCAACAGTGTAAAAGTGTTCCCTTTTCACTACATCCACACCAACATCTATTATTTTTTGATTTTTTGATTATGGCCATTCCTGCAGAAGTAAAGTGGTATTGCATTGTGGTTTTGATTTGCATTTCCCTGATAATTAGTGAAGCTGAGCATTTTTCCATATGCTTGTTGGCCATTTGTGTACCTTCTTTTGAGAACTGCCTATTCATGTCCTTAGCCCACTTTTTGATGGGATTGCTTTTTCCTTGCTGATTTGTTTCAGTTATTTGTAGATTCTGGAAATTAGTCCTTTGTCAGATGAATAGATTGTGAAGATTTTCTCCCACTCTGTGGGTTGTCTGTTTATTCTATTGATTATTTCTTTTGCTGTGGAGAATCTTTTTAGTTTAATTAAATCCCATCTATTTATCTTCATTTTTGTTCCATTCGCTTTTGGGTTCTTGGTCATGTAGTCTTTGCCTAAACCAATGTCTAGAAAGGTTTTCACGATGTTATTTTCTAGAATCTTTATGACTTCAGGTCTTAGATTTAAGTCTTTGAACCATTTTCAGTTGATTTTTGTATAGGGTGAGAGATGAGGATCCAGTGTCATTCTTCTACATGTGGCTTGCCAATTATCCCAACACCATTTGTTGAATAGCGTGTCCTGTCCCCATTTTATTATTTTATTTTATTTGCTTTGTCAAAGATCAGTTGGCTGTAAGAATTTGACTTTTATTTCTGGGTTTTCTATTCTGTTTCATTGGCCTATATGCCTGTTTTTATACTGATACCGTGATGTTTTGGTAACTATGGCCATATAGTATAGTTTGAAGTCGGGTAATGTGATGCCTCCAGATTTGCTCTTTTTGCTTAGTCATGCTTTGGCTATGTGAGCTCTTTTTTGGTTCCATAAAAAGTTTAGCATTTTTTTTCTAGTTCTGTGAACAACGATGATGGTATTTTGATGGGAATTGCATCATATTTGTAGATTGTTTTTGGAAGTATGGTCATTTTCACAATAGTGATTCTACCCATCCATGAGCAAGGGATGTGTTTCCATTTGTATGTGTCATCTATGATTTCTTTCTGGAGTGTTTTGTAGTTTTCCTTGTAGAGATCTTTCAGCTCCTTGGTTATATGTATTCCTAAGTATTTTTTCCAGCTATTGTAAAAGGGGTTGCATTCTTGATTTCATTCTCAGCTTGGTCACTGTTGATGTATAGCAGAGCTACTGATTTGTATTAATTTTGTCTCCTGAAACTTTGCTGATTTCATTTCCCAGTTCTAGGAGCTTTTTGGATGAGTCTTTAGGGTTTTCTATGTATACAATCATATCATCAACAAACAGCAACAGTTTGACTTCCTCTTTACTGATTTGGATGCCCTTTATTTCTTTCTCTTGTCTGACTGCTCTGGCTAAAACTTCCAGTACTATGTTGAACAGAAGTGGTGGAACTGGGCATCCTTGTCTTGTTCCAGTTCTCAGTGGGAATGCTTTCAACTTTTCCCCATTTAGTATAATGCTGGCTGTGGGTTTGTCATAAATGGCTTTTATTACCTTAAGGCATGTCTCTTCTATGCTGGTTTTGCAAGGGTTTTAATCATAAAGCGATGCTGGATTTTGTCAAATGTTTTTTTCTGCATCTGTTGAGAAAATTGTGTGATTTTCATTTTTAATTCTGTTTATGTGGTACATCACATTTATTGACTTACATGTGTTAAACTATCCCTGCATCCCTGGTATGAAATCCACTTGATAATGGTGAATTATCTTTTTGATATGCTGTTGGATTCAGTTAGCTAGTATTTTGTTGTTGATTTTTGCATCTATGTTCATCAAAGATATTGGTCTGTAGTTTTCTTTTCTTGTTATGTCCTTCTCTCATTTTGGTATTAGGGTGATACTGGCTTCATAGAATGATTGAGGGAGAATTCCCCCTTTCTCTCTCTCTCTGAACAGTGTCAACAGCATTGGTACCAATTGTTATTTGAATGTCTGATAGAATTCAGCTGTGAATCCTCTAGTCCTGGACTTTTATTTGTTGGCAATTTTTAAACTACTATTTCAATCTCACTACTCGTTATTGGTCTGTTCAGAGATTCTATTTAGTATATCTTCTTGTTTTAATTTAGGAGGGTTGTATATTTCCAGGAATTTATCCATCTCTTCTAGGTTTTCTAGTTTATGTGCATAAAGGTATTCATAGTAGCTTTGAATAATCTTTTGTATTTCTGTGGTATCAGTTGTAATAGCTCTCATTTTGTTTCTAATTGAGCTTATTTGGATCTTCTCTCTTCTTTTCTTGGTTAATCTCACTGTTGGTCCATCAATTTAGAATTATAATTATTTTCCTGTTTGATTAGTTCTTTTATCATTATATAGTGTCCTCCTTTGTCTTTTTAAACTGCTGTTTCTTTAAAGTTTGTTTTATCTGGCATAAGAATAGCTACAACTCCTGTTCACTTTTCATGTCCATTTGCATGGAACAGCTTTTTCCACCCCTTTATCTTAAGTGAATGTTAGTCCTTATGTTTTAGGTGAGTCTCCTGAAGACAGCAGAAACTTGGTTGGTGAATTTTTATCCATTCTGCCATTCTGCATCTTTTAAGTGGAGCATTTAGGCCATTTACATTCAATATTAGCATTGAAATGTGAAGTACTATTCTATTCATCATGCTATTTGGGGCCTGAATACATTCTTTTTTTTCATTGTGTTATTTTCATATAGATCCTGTGAGATTTATGCTTTAAGGATGTTATATTTTCATGTATTTCAAGGATTTGTTTCAAGATTTAGAGCTCCTTTTAGCAGTTCTTATAGTACTGACTTGGTAGTGGTGAATTCTCTCAGAATTTTTTTTGTCTGAAAAAGACTGTATCTTTCCTTCATTTACGAAGCTTAGTTTCACTGGATACAAAGTTCTTGGCTGATTTTTGTTTAAGGAGGCTAAAAATAGGACCCTAATCACTTCTAGCTTATAGGGTTTCTGCTGAGAAATCTGCTGTTAATCTGACTGGTTCTCCTTTATAGATTATCTGATGCTTTTGCCTCACAGCTCTTAAGAGTCTTTCCTTTGTCTTGACTTTAGGTAACTTGATGACTATGTTCCTAGGTGATGATCTTTTTGTGATACGTTTCCCAGGTATTCTTTGAGCTTCTTGTATTTGGATGTCTATATCTCTAGCAAAGCCAGGTAGTTTTCCTCAATTATTCCCTCAAGTATGTTTTCTAAACTTTTAGATTCCTCTTCTTCTTCAGGGATACAAATTCTTCTTAGGTTTGGATGTTTAACATAATTCCAAACTTCTTGGAGGCTTTGTTCATTTTCTTTTCATCCTTTTTTCATTGTCTTTGACAGACTGGGTTAATTCAAAAGCCTTGTCTTCAAGCTCTGAAGTTCTTTCTTCCACTTGTTCAGTTCTATCCCTGATACTTTCCAGTGCATTTTGCATTTCTGTAAGTGTGTCCTTGATTTCCAGAAGTTGTGATTGTTTTTTATTTATGCTATCTATTTCACTGAAGCCTGCAGTGGTGATCCAATTTCTTCAAAGGGTCTGTGGATTCTCTTGGCTTTCCTGGTATGCTCCTGTGGTAGTTCTTAGAGCAAAAGTTCACAATGTGAGTCTTCACATACTTCTCTGTCCATGCGAGCAGGAGCTGCAAGCTAGTCCTGCCTCCTATATGCCATCTTAATCCTCCATTCACCTTTTAACCCATTTTAATCTGATGTTTTCTCAGTCACTACAGTGGCATTGGTTATGCTGAGTAATTGGTAACCTCATCAATTACCTCTGAGTTTTCATTCCTGAATTTTCTAATGGATTTTGCTGAGTGCCTACTATGTATTAAGTACTGTGGGAGGTGTTGGGGATAAGATAAATAGGTCCTGGTTGTCACAGAATGTATACACTGAAGGCATATGACACAGTGGTGAGAGCAAGTTCCAGCAGCCAGGATGGCTAGGTCTGAATCCCACTCTTCACCTTACTTGTTATGTGATCCTGTGAAAACTGCATTGGTTTTTTTCCCCCTCTTAATTTCTTCTGCTGAGAAATGGAGATAATAATACTATTGTTAGTTGTTTGTTGTTGGCTTTGCATCATTACCACCAGGCCCTTTTAAGGCTGAGAACTGGCTTCCCAGAACCCCCTTCTCTGGATAGTTCCATGCTAGAACTTCCCATTATGAAGTGAATTTAGAAGACAGAAGTAAATCAAAGAACTGTTCTCAGAAGTTCATGGCAGTGAGACACAACAGGATTCCAGATCTCCCTACAAGCTCTCACTTTGTGATTAAGACTTTTCCCTGATAGGCCTACAATCAGTGGATTGTACTGCCACTGCCTTCAAATCTTCACTTTTCCAGATCCTCCCACATAAAACTCCTATATTAATTCCACTTTCCCATATGACTTGTAGTAGCTTCATTTTCCTGAAAGAACCCAGATGGATACAGGTACCTACCTGATAGTATCACTGAGATGACTGAGTTAATACATGAAACAGCACTTAGCACAGCATTTGGCATAAGGCAAGCACTGTCTTATTCCCATTATGATAAGTGATATAAAGGAAATAAAATATAAAGCAATAAGGTGATGAAGACAGAGTGGTGGAGGGACAGAGTGGTCAGGAAAGATTACTCTGAGCATATGATATTTGAATAGAGTCATGAAAAATAAGAATGGAAAAGCCATGCTAAAATTTGGGGAAAGGAAAGAGCAAGCAAAGAGCTTGTTGAATCTTATGAAGAGAACAAAGAACAATGGAGACTAAAGAAGGAAGTAGCATGAGATGGGTTAGAGAGATCATCTCATGGACAACAGATTTGGCAGGTTCTTGTAGGTCATGATAGAATATAGATTTTTTCCCTGTTTATAAGAGGAGATGAGTAAAAGTTTATAAGCAGATAAGTGGCATGATATAATTTGTTTTAACTAGAGTCTTCTGGTTGTAATTTAAGATTAGAGTAGAAGCAAGAGAACAGTTAAGAGGCTGTCACAGTAGAGAGTTGATGGTGGTTTGGGCTCGGAAGATGAAGATGGCAATGGAGAACCACAGAGAGACAAGCTTCAAGGAAGTTGTTAGCAGGGCAGGCTGATGGTTGGATATGTGGAGTAGAAGAAAGCCTTTCCTCCACATTCATCAAAAGTTTAACTCCCTAGACTTCCAAGACATTGCCTTCTCCTAGCTTTCCTTCTGTTTTCCAGATTTCTTCTTCCCTTGCTCTCATTCTTCCATTACTCCCTAAATACCTTCCTTTGCCCCTTCTTTCACCTACTCATTCCTTTGTACTCCCCACAGTGCTTTGTTCTTTTTTCCCTTCCTTTTTATCTTTACACCGTGCACTTGGCATAGGGGCAATACTTCTTCTCCTGCCTCAATTCACAGATTTATATCCCTATCTCAGACCACTCTCCTGATTAACTAGATTCAATTACCAATTAGACATCGCTGTTTGAATGGTCCCACAAGTGCTTCAAACTCAACATGTGCTAAACTGAACTAGGTCTTCTCCTAAACCTTCTCCTGTGTTCCCTCTGTTGTTTAACACTACTAAGCATCCAATCATCCAAGCCAGAAAACTGGGGGCCATCCTAAATTTTTTTTCTCACCTCTCAATATCTAATCAGTCACAAAGTCCTATCAACATTATCTCCTCCATATTTCCCACATCTTTCCCCAGCATCCATCTTCATTGTTACTTCCTTAATTATGTCCATCTTCATTGTTACTTCCTTAATTACAGACAGTCATCCTCTCTGTTTTAAATATCCCAACTGATTTCTCTCTTACAGTTTTATTTCTTCAAATGTGGCCTCTACCCTGCCTCTTGAGTAGTCTGTGTATTACCGACTCCATTCTTACTTTTCCTCTTCTTAAAACTTCCATTTGTTCCATTGCCTCTGGGATAAAACACAAGTTGCTCACATGGAGTACTATACAGTCCTATCTCACCTGGTTTGTAGCATTCACCTCATCTCTCATGACAGCTACACTGAATTATTTAAGTTCTCCAAATTTTCCATATTGTTCTACGCCAGCTCAAGCATTTCCTCCACTAAGAAGTATTCTCTCATTCTCACAGTTATGTCAGTCTTCTTCATTTCAAAACTTTACTTTGTACGTTTCTCCTACATACCACTAGTTTTATACTGTACAATAGCTAATTGTTTGATTATTGCCATTATTCACTTTTATTCCCGTTTCACAGCTCCTATTCTGCCTGTACTCCCTGTATATGCAACCATTCTAATGTGTTTGTATGTGCTTTGACAAAATGTGATTCTTTTGTTTTGTGTTTATTTATGTGTAATTTATGTAAATGGTACTGTGTTACATTTCACTGTTTCTTTTTAAAATTAATCATATGTCTTTCTAATGCATCCATGTTGCTATGTGGCAGCTAGCATATTGCTCCTAAGAGATTACTCATAATATTACAAGGTGAACACACCCACCATATTTTATCTACATATTCTTCAAGCTATGCACAACCAGAATGCCTTCAACTCCTAGTCATCAAAACTAAGGCAGCAATGAACATACTTGTCAATGTCTCTCTTTTGTAAATCGATGCAATTTTCTCTGTTAAGAGAACATATACACTAGAAAAGCTGATCAAAAAATAAGTCTCATTTTCAAATGAAATCTGCCATCTTTTTCTTCATGCTAATTAATAAATTATATGCTTGATGTATCCATCTTTTTTAGGTTAGTTAGCATGTTGAGTCTCTGAAGCTGATTAACTGCTTAACTCAAGTTTTTGCACCTGCAGACCAGTGACCTCCCCCCCTGCAAGGCATCTGTTTGACATCTCTTTAATTTTATTAGTGGTTTATGGACAAAATCACTTGACTTAACTTTTTCAAGTGTAAGTTATTTGGATTCACAAGAGCATTTTTCTCCCTGTTATAAATCAATGAACCCAGTTAAGATTAACTGCCTACATGTGAGCTTCAAACGATCTTCTATGGCCATGCAAAGTTGAAAGAAACACATAATTCCATAACATGCTAAACACAAGTTGATCAAAGTTTTTGGAGCTGGTTACTTACTGCTGTACTTCCTCATTCTCAAACAATCTGATTTCAAGTAGTTTGTGTCTAAAAAATATATTACTAGACCGCAAACACTCATCCTTTGGAAGAAAAATCATTTATATATCTTAACTCGTCAAAATCTGTGTTTCAACAGATCTAAACTGAACTCTGGGCTAAACATTCCAGAACCTAATTTGTGAAATTCCAGAATGTTTGGAGATTAAATAAAAAAGAAATGAAAATAAAAGGAACATAGCTAATGATTCATTTTAAATGCAAAAGCTTCCTATATAGAATAATCATGGAATCCTGGAAGCAAAAGGAATCATAATCCTTAGATATTAAACAGTGTGAGGGGGACATTGTTCAAGTCCTTGGAATTCTAAGGAAATGTCATGGGGGCAGTCATTGCAGGGGATGGGGAAGTTGAAGAGACCAATAAGGTAGGGTACAACCAAACAGCGTTCCTTTTACACATATATATTTTAAATTTTATGCTTTCATGTAAGAGATCTTTGAAAAAAATTACACTACTTAAAAATAAATTGAAAGCCCCTGATCTAGCCCAGTCTTTCACACAAATCAGTATCTTCTATAACAACCTTGACAGGCAGTAATCCAATATCTGCTTGCACACTGCTGTCATTGTGAGTTCACTGTCCTGAAGCAGCTCATTTCCATATCTGATATCTTAAGTTCTTGGGATGCTTATTTCTTCTAGAGTGCCATATTTAACCCCCTATAACTTCTATGGCCTACTTATCTTCTCTGAAATAATACAGACTTTCTATCTGTTACCTCCCTCCCTTATGTGTTCTTTCAGAAATGGATAAACTATGAATGCTGTTTTGTGCAGGCTAACCAATCTCAGTTCCTTAAATATATACCTTTTGAATTGGAAGAATTAATATCATTAAAATGACCATACCACCCAAAACAATGTATAGATTCAATGCTACTCTTATCAAATTACCAATGTCATTCTTCATGGAATTAGAAAAAAATTAGTCTAAAATTCATATGGAGTCTAAAAAGAATCCTAACAGCCAAAGCAATCTTAAGCAAAAAGAACAAAGCTGGAGGCATCACACTACCTGACTTCAAACTATAGTAACCAACACAGCATGGTACTAGCACAAAAGTAGACACATAAACCAACTGATCAGAATAGAAAACTCAAAAATAAAGCAGCACACTCACAACCATCCGATCTTCAACAAAGCCCACAAAAACAAGCAATGGGGAAATGCCTCCCTAGTCAATAAATGGTCCTAGTATAACTGGCTAGCCATTTGCAGAAGAATGAAGCCAGACCTTTGCCTTTCACCATATAAAAAATTAATTCAAAAAGGATTAAAGGCTTAAATGTAAGACCTCAAACTATTAACATCCTAGAAGAAAACCTAGGAAATGCCTTTCTGAACATCAGCCTTGGCAAGGAATTTTAGCTAAGTCTCTGAAAGCAATTGCAACAAAATCAAAAATTGATAAGTGGGACTTAATTGAACTAAAGAGCTTCTGCACAGCAAAATAAACTATGAAGAGAGTAAACATAGAACATACAGAATGAGAGAAAATATTCACAAGCTTTGCATCCAAGAAAGGTCTAATATCCAGGATCTATAAGGAACTTAAATCAATAAGTAAAAGAAAAATAACCCCATTAAAAAACGGACAAAGGACATGAACAGTTCTCAAAATGAGACATACAAGTGGCCAGCAAATACATCAAAAATGATCATTATCACTAATCATTAGAGAAATGCAAATCAAAACCACAATGAGATATCATCTCACATCAGTCAGTATGGCTATTTTTTTTGTTTTTTTGTTTTTTCAGCAGCAGAATTGCTATTACTGAAGTCAGCAAACAACAGATTCTGGCAAGGCTGTGGAGAAAAGAGAATGCTTATAGACTACAGGTGGGAATGTAAATTAGTTCAGCCACTATGGAAAGCAGTTTGGAGATTTCTCAAAGAACTTAAAACAGAGCTACTATTAGACCCAGTAATTCCATTACTGTGTGTATACCCAAAGGAAAATAGATTATTATACCAAATAGACACATGCAGTTATATGTTCATCACCACACTATTCACCATAGGAAAGACATGAAATCAACCTAGATGCCCATCAATGGTGGATTAGATAAAGAAAATGTGGTACATATACACCATAGAATACTACATAGCCATAAAAAATAATGAAATCACATCATCTGCAGTGACATGGATGCAGCTGGAGGCCATTATTCTAAGCAAATTAATACAGGAACAGAAAACCAAATACCATATGTTCTCATGAGTGGAAGCTAAATATTGAGATGCATAGACATAAAGATGGAAACAATAAACACTGAGGACTATTATACCAGAGTGGGGAGAGAAGGAGGCATTTGTGGGTTGAAAAATCTACCTATTGGGTACTAAGTTCACTACCTGAGTGAAATATACCCATGTAATATGCCTGCACATGAACCTCTTATATCCAACATGAAAGTTGAATTTAAAAAAAAATGAAAACCATGTAACTTTTAAATGACCAGTGGAGTGTTTTATTCTCTTCAGGTTAGTCACATCCTTATCATCTTTGTCATGACATCACCGTAGAGTCAGTCACTTTCTTCCTGTGTTCTTCCTGTCTTCTCTACTACACAAATGTACATCTCGAGGGCATGGACCATGTCTTTCCTTCTCATCTTGGTATCCCCAGAGCATGAGCCCAGCAGATACTAGGCACTCACCCTATCTTGGCTGGTAATCAAATTCAAAGTAAAATATATTTTTTTTCCAATCTAGAACTGAAAGGTGAGTTCTAGTAAAGACAGTAAAAGCAGACCCTAGAACCATAGCAGACGACAAGCCTAATTAGCAGCCACAAACAGAAACCCTCACCTTTCCAAAGCCCACATTCTGGCTGCTGCAAAACTACCTTTTCTCCGAGATATTTAGAGAAGTCAGGAAGGCTGCCTGAGGAATATGATGAGAAAAGCGTTCTTAAAATGTGTTCCTCATCAACACTAACCAAATTAAGGAAGCAAAAGTCAATGAAAATCCAGGCATACAATTCTACTGGAAAGATCCAGACCCCTGATAGTGCCCTCTCAAAGGACCAGAATGTTTGGGCACCTGTGGGGATGGAGGGCCAGGACCACGTCGTGTTGTAACCAATAGGCTCGTTCTGGGAATCAGAATCATATGCCAAGGCAGGTGGGAAAATAAAGAGTAGGTGTTCCACTCCTAGTAAACCTTGCTGGAAAAAGAAAAAGTACAGCTATCCAGTTGTTTGTGGGTGGTGAAATTATGAGGAAATGAGAAACAAGATCAGACTGTTTTTAAAGTCCCAAGCAGTAGGGAACTTTGAAGGAAGAAGGTGTGAGCTTTGAAAAAGTCAAAGGTAAAGGAAACAAATTATACCCCAGGAAAAGCTAATCTACTTTCTCCATTTTGACAATGTTGGCAGACAGGAGTGTTAGAAAATGAAACCAAAACTCAGTCCAGTGTGACTTTTCAATTCTGTATCTATAGGACAGACTTTACCTATATACACACATAAAGACACACCCACAAACACACACGCACATGCACATACACACACACACGCTCCTGTGTAATTTGACAAGAAACCTGACAAGACTGAATGAAAAACATCCTCAATGTCTTGAGGCGGCAGCTATCAAGGTGTAGTTGGGAACCCAAAGCTTGGTAGTCAAGGCAGAGAAAGACCATCAGCAGGAATATTTCCCTTCCCTTCATTCAATTTCATTCATATCCATGGCTTCAGTTACCACTTGTGTAGCGGTGACTATCAACTCCACATGTGCAGCCCTGACCTTTCCTCTGAGCGTTAGTCCCATTTATCCAACTGCCCACTCTGTGTCTCCACATAGATGCTACAAAGGCACTGCTATATCAACATGTGCAAGAGGAACCAGTGATTTTTCTTTACCTGTTTCTCTTCCAGAATTCCTTATCTCAGTAAATGGCACCCTCACCTATTCAATTGTGCAAGCCAAAATCTAGGAGTCATTGTTGATGCAGCCCACAATTACTTAAATATCTAATCTAGTGACAAGGTTTGTCAGTCCTTACCAACTTCTCCATCTGTCCACTTGTCTTCATTGTCTGCCATGCCTTAGTTTTAGCTACAATCTTGGCCTCTTTTGACTATAGCACTAGCCTCCTAATATAGGAAGGTGTCCCACATTCACTCTTACCCCTCCAAACTATGCTTCATAGCAAGCTTTTCAAATCCTTTCCTGTTTGCCCATTGTTCTTGGGCTAAAGACCAGAATTCTTAGCCAAGCCACAAAGCCTTTAATGGTTCAGACCCTGCCTACCTTTCCAGCCTCAACAGGATCATCTTACCTCTTATTCTAATGTCATGCCACAGACAAGTTCTTTCAGTTCTTCAGGGTACTTGCTTTCTCCTGCAACAGCCTTTGCTTGAGTAATTGCTTCTGCTTGGAGTTCCCTTCTGAGCTGACCCATCCTAACTCTTCCAATCTCACCTCAAACATCACTTTCTCAGGGAGCCTTCCTGGCACTCAGGTGGGTTGGATCCCTCCTTTTAATGCTCTCATTAGTACTTTATACTTTTCCCCTTATATTTATCACAGTGGTGGTTTTATATTTCAATATGTATCCTTTTGATTCAAGCTTCTCTCCTCTCCTAGACTATAAGGTCCATGGGCACAGGAACCATTGCTTGTTTTGTCACCCTGTGTGCCCAGGACCCTGACATTGCCCAATCCACAAGCATTCAACCAACTTTTTGTATTGTGTGAATGAATGAAAACTGACATCCAAAGGCTAAATGCATGAGAAAACCAGTGGGCAGCTATCTACTTATGCATTCATCCATTCATTCATGTAGCATCTAGTGTTTGAACACTGAGCACTGACTGACTACTTGGTTATTTGTAGACTGAAACTCCTCCTGCTGGGCTGAGCAACAGTTAGGTCTGTGCACATTAATTCTACACTCCACCCATTGAGGCCATGTGGCACACTGGCTAGGTGGTTAACAATGTAACTCTCTTCTACATACTCTTCTTAAAGGTCCAGCTGAGTCTATAGGGGTGAATTGCAGAGTAAGACAGAATCCTAGCTGAACTGGTTGTTCATGCCTTAGCTTAGGGAGGCAGTGGTGGCCTTGGTCTGGAGGGAAGGAAGAAACAACATCAGGGCAAATCTTTCTGCCACTAACTCAACACCTGCCTCAACAGCCAGGATAATGGGAGCCAGAATGTTCATGGCTTGCAAGGAAGTGGGGTTTGAGAGACCTGGTCATGGGAGCCAGAAGTCAGCATTGAGAAGGAACAGTTGAGCTAATATGGGCAGGATTCATGACTTCTTGTTTGGCATTCCACATGGTGAACCACCTCCTCAGTGAGGCTTTCTCCCTAAAATACCATAATAGGAAATTATCTGAATACCATTGGTCACCATTTTTCTATTGTAAAGGGGTTTGGCTAGTACAGTCTCAACAAACTTCTTAATAAAGTTGCATGTAAAATAGGTTCACCTGACAACTACATCATCTTGCACATGAGGCATATTTAAAGACTCAAGTGTCTAGGCTGGGCTGAGATAAGAACTCATAAAATGCACGAAAAGATCCAAATGACTCGTGTCTGCAAATATATCCCAAAAATATTTTCTACACTCTTTTGGTATGTCTAGCTCTGATTGAACCAGGAAAAACCAGATGTTAAGAGAAAAAAAATACCATGAAACAATTTGTCTGACAATTTTACAAAAACAAAGAAGAGATTAGATCATTCATTTCTCAAAATTCCAGAGTGCCTACTCTGATCTAAGTGGGTCTGCTTATCTGAAATTATACAACAATCATGCCTAATGCCAAATCTACTTTCTACAAAAGATATGGGGAGCTTTGTTTCATCTCTGTAATAATATTAACTAATATGGTGAAGTACTTTAAAGTTTATAAATCGTTGTTGTATTCATTATATCACTGGAGTTCTTCAAAACCCTTCAAGGTTGTGAGGGCATATTTTATTACTATATTTATACTTAATTGAGGAAACTGAGATTCAGGGAAGTCCGCCATAGATAGTGTATTATTTTTATACTTAAGACTTAAAAGCCAAATCCAGTCCTCTTTCCATTACTCCCTACCACTTCCGCACCACCATTTTCTTTCCTCTTTTTTAAAAAAAAAAAAAAAATGCATTATTTAAAAACAGAAATGTATTCTTCAGCTCCATCTGGGTCTATATTCTAAACAAGTGAAACTACTATCTTGAGTAGATATGTGCACTTCCATATTCATTGCAGCCCTATTCCCAGTTGCCAAATACGGAAACAACCTAAGTGTAGATAGGTAAATGGACAAAGAAAATGTGGTATATATAAACAATGGAATATTATTCAACCTTAAAAAAGAAGCAAATGTCTCAAGTGTTCTCACCACAAACACACACACAAATGGTCATTACTGTGTAAGATGATGGCTATGTTAATCAGCTTGATTGTACTAATCACTACCCAAGGTATACATGTATCAAAACATCACATTACATGCACTAAACACATATAATTTTTATTTTTCAATCATGCTTCCATAAAGTTGAACAAAAGAAAAATGGAAATTTATTGAGGGGAAAAAAATATCTGTCAAATAAGTACATTGTGCTGTGAAGATAAAGAGGTTATCAATTTTCTCCATTTTTCAGTTTTTATGTCTGAATTAAAATTTTTTACCTTATTTTATCTACATCGATCTTAGTAAAAATGACAGGTCCTCCTAGAAAAATGTGAACGATGAAGCCTAAATCTGGCCTGTTTCTACCTCTGTGTGCTGGAGGAATTCGTTAATAGTTCTGGGCTAGTGAAGTTTCATTTTGAAACACTTAAAAAGTTCATGGCATGGTTTTATTTTTGAGCTGAATTCTTATAATTTTTTAATTTTTAAAACTATTTTTATTCATCAAACAATTGGTCAAAAATATTTACTGTCAGTTCTATGCTGGAATCTGAGGCAGAATTGGATATACAATACAGTCTACTCCCCAGTTGTTTAGAATCAGCGTGGGGAGGCCAGGTACACCAGAGGCCAGCACCAGGCAGTAGGTCCCTGGATGAAGCCACAGGGGAAGTAATAGGGATCATGGGCCAGGATACTCAGCAAAGCCTGCATATGAGGAGAATGTCGGCAGAGACCATCTGCTGGAGCTAGGCTCTCAGTAACTTGCTGTCAAAGAGCGTACATGTGCATCAAAAACATCAGAGCCATAAACCTGATGTTTGGAACTCGGGTCATCAAATCTGTTTCGTTATTTTCCTTTCCTATCTGGAGGAAAACTAAGGTCTAGAAAAGTTCCTTGGACATGATTCTTTTTAATTGACTAATTAAAAACATTTTATAACACTTCTACTTCCAAAATACATAACTATAGATCCCATTAATTCTTCCTGTCATGCCCAAGGCAAGTATAGGGCTTCCTCTCTTCAGGTGGGGAAGCAACTTCCTGGAGCTGTTCATCTGCATGCTGCTCACTGGGGGAACCAGTCCTTTTCTTTCTTTCTTTCTTTCTTTTTTAGCTTGACTTTATTTCAGATGGCATATTTTGGGTCATTCACACAAAATATGAAAAACAGCATAGTTATTGTTTTGTTGAGATAAAAAATAAATAGGTAAGTAGATTGATGATCATTTTTTGAAAATACCACTAAGTACATACTTAAGTATCAAAACCTTCAAGTCAAATCTTATTACAGTGTATTTCAAAAGCAAAGCTCAAATCACCGTGGTTGAATTGCATTTCATAAAATATTTGTTGAAATAAATGTCATTGAAACATCGTTATACAGTTATTTTCTTTTCCTATTTATTGTCTTCTCATATTCTTCTCTTTCTTTCTACTCTGGGCTCCTGATTAATTGCCCAGTGTGGGGGGTGTGTACATGTGTGTGTGAGTGTATGTAGGTGTTTGTGTGCATCTGTGCTTTGTTTTGGGTTTTTTCCATTATAATATTCTGTCACTCTTCTTATATACACTTTTAAAGGGTGGAAATAAAAAACAGGAACTTGGACAAACCTCACAGAATACTGACCTTAGAATCTTGAGATTCAGCACAAAAGCCTAGTAGTTTCCTCCAAGTTCACATGGAAAATTAACAATCTTTGTTCTATATTACATGACTGCTGTGTCAAAAATCTTAATTCTAGAACACGTCCAATACAGCTGGGCTATTTCAAGGCTGCAAAGAATTCCTGATAAGGCCTGTTATGGCTAGATTGGGTCCTCTCTTTGGGGTAAAGTAAGTGCAAGTTGACATCTGAGGGATGGAGAGCTTCCCTAGAGCCATGGAGTTTCCTCAAACTGAAACCTCTGCAATATCTTTTATTCTCTTCTTTGCGCCACACAAATCACAGCAACAAATACAAATACATCAAACTTCTGCTATAAACTTTAATAGTCTTGGACCCTCTTCAATTTGGACCACTGCAAAAGTTTGAATTACATTTGATGTTTTCAATTTTAAAAAATATCAGTGCCCAAGGAGACTGCCTTTCAATTGCATGGTTTAGCATTCTCATGTGAGTATACACTTCCTAAACAAAGGTTATGTTGCAAATGTTAACATTGTTTTTACCAGAAATCGGCTTCTGCGCAAACTTCTTTCTGTTTTAGCAGGGCTCCTTGAGGGAGTCATCATTGTGCCCATTTTGCATATGAAGGTCTTGAGGCTTAATTAATTGGATTTACTTGCTCAAGATCACAGGGCTCAGGAGATCTGGGCACATTCCCCTCTCTCTTTCAGGAAGCAAAGCCAGGTCCCAACCTGCTGAGGTGCTTGAGCCTCTCTCAGGTGGCTAAGGAGTCCAGGCAGGGTCCTTCAGGAGGAGTAGTCAAGAGCAGGCCAGGATGTGGTGTAAGCATCGACTTTGGAAAGTACAGAGTGGAAAGTGGGTTTCTGAGCATGGAATTTTCTAGAAAGAAGAGCTGCACAGAAAGGCACAAAGAGTACTGATTGGTTGGCCCCGTGGCCAGCTGAGAGAGACCTGCACACAAGACTTCTTGGGCCAGCTGTCATTGAATCAAAATTTAGAGAGTAAAAGGCAACTTGCTCTCCCAATAGCACTGGCCCCTCTCTCAAGGACTCCTGTATTCCCCATTAGCCAGTTAAGCACAATACTTGTCCCCCTCCACTACCCCCTAGGAGGACTTACTTGCCCAACTCTGCATTTTGGTTGGGTCTTAGATTTGCTTTCCTGCAGCTGCTTGCTCAATTCCCTCCTGTGGGTAATTGGGGGATGTCTTTAAAACCAGCAGACACCTTCCAGGGTCATGCTTGAGGAAGGAAACTGAACAACTTGGCTCGTCAGGAATTCCACCCCAAGAAACAACCCCTGGTTAAAGAGCAGCCAAGGTGAGAGGGCACGATTTCCTGTCTGGATCCCCTTTCTTTCCATCAAGCCCATAAATCTGGATCCATTTTTCTCCTACCAGAGGTTTTGCTTTCCAGTAACTGGTCCCTGATACCCCAGACGGTTGTCTCCACTTAGGCTCTTAGCTGGTTACTCAACGACTTCAGCCTCCAAATCAGCAAAGATCAAATCCTCTCTGCTATCTGATAACACTCGCCCTGCCTCCCACTCGGGAGTTGACGAAGGCCCCTAAAGTATAATCGGGTCTTCTGTTCAACTCAAGCATTTGAAGGAAAATCACTAAGAGTTTTGCTTTCCTTTGCCCTCCAGAAAAGTGTGACTGCTCATCCCTTTTTTGTTGTTTTGTTGTTTTCTAAAACCCTTGATGTTGCAGACTTCACTTACCTCCAAAGGAAACCTCACAAACCCTCTGCAAGCACTTGCTGTGGGAATTGGTAATTTCACAAATTGGGTTTTTCTCGTTTTAAGCTGATGAGTTGGACCCAACTAGCACACTCTACTTTCTCTGCTAAGAACTGCCCTCTGTGTTAAGGAAATCGCCTCCACATTCTAGAATACTAACTCTCCCTTTAAAGGAGATCCTGATTCCATGTTTCCCAACCAGCTCCTGAAGTACATGTGTAAATAACCTCTGATTACCCTTTCCTCCCAGATGGCAGACAGAGTCAAACACACAGTTTAAAAGTAATGTGCTTAATGAATTTTGTATGTGCTCAAGGGATTATCAAAGTGTAGCCTTTAATGGCTAATATAACTTCCCGGAATCTATACATCTCTCTCGGGGTGTGTGTGTGTGTATGTGTGTGTGTGTGCTTGCACACACACAGTCATTTATAAGGTGAGACTCTTAAATGACTCAGTCTTCTCCATCATAAAGTCCAGATATCTTTATCAGAGCTGCTAGGTCCTTCAGGATCCAGTCTCTGTTTACCACCAGATTCAAATTCCCATTCTCCCTTCTCAGCTATGATTTGTCAATTCCAACTACATTGAACAATTAACAATTTCTGAAAACTATTAATCAAATATCTGGATGCCTTCACATGCTGTTTATCTGTCTGGCATGTCTCCTCTTCCCCAATTCTCACCTGCCTCACACACACCTAACTACCCTATGGCTGTCAGTGGGAAGAACAGAGCCCTGATCTTTAACTTCAGCTGTTGGCCTGTCCTCTGTGGTCCTATCACGCCTAGCACTGAGTCCTAGAGAAGCACCTATCCCATTGTATTGAGATAATGTATTTACTTCCCTGTCTTTCCTTGAGGAAAGGAACTATACTTGCTATAATCATATCTGCAGTTACTTGTATAGTGCCTGCCTGACTTGTAGCAGCTATTCAGTAAAATAGTCATTGAATGAAGAAATAATTGGATCAATTAATTAATCAAGAGATTTTATTGCAAGAACCTGAGCAGAGAGCCCTAGGCATATTCTTCTATTATAATGTCTCTGCTACATTTTAACTCTTGCTGGGATCACGCTGTCATTGAAGGATTGAGATCAGAGGTGCTTACCTAAGCACTGCATGTTTCCTTCAGGAATAGGCCAACAATCTTCCTTTTCTCTCATTTTTAACTTTCAAACCTTTGGATTTGATGCGTATAGCATGTCATAGTGGCGAATATAAAGACAAACTCTGGAGGCACAGACTCACCTTTCCAAGCACTTCATTTCCCCACTGCATTCTTCCCCACTTCTGTTTCCCAGGACAAAACCAGAGTGTCATCTTCGCCTTTGCTCTGTCATCAGGTTCAACTATGTTTTTCCTCTTAAAGGAAAGGCAATCTCTAGCAATCTCTCTTCCCTTCATTTTTTCTAAAGCCACCATTCTGGATAGGTTCTCCATAGGCTCACAACTGGACATACACAATTAATTAATTCCTTCTTTCAACAGATATTTACTGAACAGCTGCTGTGTGCTGGGTAGGCACTGTGCAAGCTCTCTTCTTGCTTCCAGTCTTGGTCCTGTGACCCATCTGACATATACTACCAGACCTAGCTACCCAAATACCACACATGATATCCAACCCTTCCTTTTCAAGGCCTCCTTGGTTACATTTGCTTTAGTCTGTGAAGATGAGACTAAGACCAGGTTCTTTTCCTCCAATTAAATGTGCACTATGCAGTGAACAAAGCACCAGATATGGCTAAAACTAAAGGAAACTATTGTCTTCATCTGTCACTCCTAGGTCCACAGGAAAGAGAGAGCCTCAGTCCAAAGGGGCGTGAGAGTTGATACTCTCATGACACCAGGTGGAGAGCAATCACGTGTATGTGTGCGTGTGCGTGCATGTGTGTGTATGTGTATGTGTGTCATGTCAGGGCAGTGATAGAGATTGGAGGAATGCTGGACACTTCCAGCAGACTGCTGTACCTTAAGAACTACTGGGGTGATTACTCAAGCCTTCTTCAAAGGCCATGATAGTAGTTATAACAAACCAGAACACTGGCAGGGATCTGATCTGACAGGTGTCTGATCTGACAGGTGTCTTGTTGTGTCTTGTTGCCATGGGGAGAAAGCCAGGGAACTCTTCTCACTATGGAACTACCTGTGTATTGACACTCAATTTGTCCGGAAATGATTACCTCATCAAATCTTTCAATGCATCTCATTAGTCACTAGTCACATATTTATAATTTGAATAAACTACTTATAACAAAATTCAACCAAGTACTCAGTGTTGCACATTGTTTCCATTTTAATTAGAACCCACGGGCTTTAACAGATTTAGAGAAAAGCCTGATGAATAAAAGTAGAAACCATCATTACAATGATAATTTACTTGGAAGAATAACATCTCACAAGGGAAATTTGATCCATGTTATCTGCTACAGAAAACTCAGAGGCTTTTGTTCGGCTTTTGATGCCTTCCGCAGTAGGGTCCCGGCCACTTCAGTTTCCCTCACACCTCCCCAACACGTGCACCACTCATGCTGGTCCTTGTTCTGTCCCACCAATATGCCAGTCTACTTTGGGGTTCATGTGTTTAACCACATAGTCTTCCAATGTCCTTGATAACCTCTGCATATTGAAAACGCTCACCCTTCGGGACTCAGCGCAAGTAAGATCTCCTTGCTGACAGATTCAACTATACCAGCTCCCCTTCCTCTTCATTCCTTTAGCTCCTAACTGTTCTCTATTTAACAGCAATTATTGAGTCCTTGCTATGTCTCAAGAACTATTCTAAGTGCTGTACATGAGTCTGCTCATTTAATTTTAATGACAACCCTTTAAGGTAAGTACAATTACATCCCCATTTTACAGAAGGAACTAAGGCACAGAAGAATTAAATAAATTGCCCAAGGTCTGTGCTCTATTTATCTGTTACTGCCTAATAAACACCTCAAATTTAGTGACATAAAACAGCAACTGTTTTATTATGCTCATTAATTCTGTGGGTCAAGCAGCATAGAGGTATCTTCTTTCTGCTCCATGACAGTTGCATCTCAGCTAGGAGAACTGGACTGACTAGGCGGTGACTTGAATGCTAGGTAGCTGGAATCATCTGGAGTCTCCTTCATTAATATGTCTGGTCCTTAGAGCTGCATAATGCAAAAGCTGAGCTCTGCTGAGACTATCAACTGGAGCACCTACCCATGGCCTGCCCATGTGTCATGCGCTTCTCACAGCCTGATGGCTGGGTTCCTACAGCACATGTTCTGGGAGAAAACAACCAGACAGAAGAGATGAAAGCAAAGAATTCAAGCCTTCTTCTGACATACCCTCTGAATTCATGCAGTGTCATGTCCGCCTCAGTCTATGATGACAAATGAGTCACAGAGATCAGCCCAGATTCAAGAAAGGAATTAGACTCCACTTCTTGCTGGTGGAGTGATGAGGTCATACTGCACAAGAACGTGTGGGATGAGACATGTTATTGTGGCCATCTTAAAAAATGCAACCTGCTACAGTCTTGAAGTTTAAAAGTGACAGAACCAGGCTGTTGCATATTTGTTAGTTTTTTTTTTTTTCTCCTAAGATACACTGTAAGATCTTTTACAGCTGAAATTATAGCTTGAGTTTCCAATACTATATGATAAAAAAATTCATATCATAAGCCAAAATAAATGTTGTTATTAATTATTTAAAAGAAACCAGAAAGAAGGGATAGTTAAATGGTATGGGCTATCTTTTGCGGTGATGAAAATGTTCTAAAATAAACTCTGGTAATGATTACACATATATCTATAGTAAAGGCCATTGAATTGTACAATTTAAACAGGTAAAATGTATGGTCTATGAACCATATCTCAATTAAATTATTTTTAAGACAAAGTATAAATTAAGACATTCCCAGATAAGTAAAAAGTTGGGAGGGTTTAATACTAGTAGACATGCTCTACAAGAAATGCTAAAGTTAATCCTTCAGACTGAAGTGAAAGGACAAGAGACGGTAACTTGAGTCTCAATGGAGAAATAAAGAATATTAGGAAGGATAAATAAATAGAAAATATAAAAGTTAGAACAAATGTATTTTTGGTTTGTAACTTCTCTTTTTTCCTATGTGATTTAAAACACAACTACATAAAACAATAAATATAAATCTATGTCAGTGGGGATACAATATATAAACATGTAATTCAATAGGGAAAACTAAGCTATATAGGGGGAAACTTTTATATACCACTGAAACTATTTTGGTACTAATTTGAACTAGATTGTTATAAATTAAGACATTAACTGTAATCCCCAAGGCAACCACTAATAAAATAACTAACGCAGAACACATAGTAAAATAAATAAAGAGGTAATCAAAATGTTATGCTAGTAGACATCAATTTAACACAAAAGAAGACAGTAAGGGAAGAATTCAGCAACAACAAAGTATATATGACATATGAAGTAAAAGGTAACAAAATGGCAGAAGTAAGTTTTACCTCAGCAGTAATTATATTAAATGCAAGACTCAAATTCTCTAATTAAAAGGCTGATATTGCAGAATGGATTTTTAAAAAGTCATCCAACTATATGCTGTCTACAAGAGACTCACATTAGATACAAAACACTTTGAAAGTGAAAGGACAGAAAAAGACATTCCATACAACAATAACTAAAATAGAGCTTAAGTGTCTATATGAATATCATATAAAACAGGTTTAAGGTCAAAAATTGCTACAAGAGACTAAAAAAGGACATTATATAGTAATAAACAGGCCAATTTATTAAGAAGATACATAAATTAAAAATATATACACACCTAACTTCAGAACCCCAAAATATATGAAGGAAACAATGACAGAATTAAAGAGAAAAAGAGAAAATTCCACAATAATAGTTGGAGATTGTAACACCCTGCTTTCAATAATGAGTAGAACAACTCGACAGAAGATCAGTAAGAAAGTACAAGACTTGAAAGTATACTATAAACCAACTAGACCTAACAGACATTTACAAAACACTCAACACAACAAAAGACACATTTTCTTAAGAACACATAAAACATTCTCCAGAATAATCATATGTAAGGTCATAAGTCTCAATAAACTTAAAAAGATGGAAAACATACAAAAGTATCCTTTCTAATTACAACAGAATGAAACTAGAAATCAATAACAGAAGAAAACCTGAAAATTCCAAAAATGTATGAAAATTAAACAACACACTCTTAAACAGTTAATGGATCAAAACAGGAATCACAGAGAAATCAGAAAATACTTTGAGACAAATCTAACTAAAAACACAGCATACCAAAACTGATAGGATATAGTGAATGCAGTGCTTACACAGAATATATGATTATATGTGTGTCTATATTGCTTAAAAGAAAGGTCTCAAACCAATAACTTAGATTTACACCCTACAGAACTAGAAAAAGAAGAGCACACTAAACTGAAAGCTAGCAGAATTAATAAAGACTGAAGAGATATGCAATACAGAAAAGAAAAAAAAAGTTGGTTCTTTGAAAAAAAAATCAACAAAATTGACCTGACAAACCCAGAAAAAAAGAGAAGACACAAATTACTAAAATCATAAATGAAAGTGGGTATATTGCTAATAAGTTTACAGAAATAAAAAAGGATTATGAGAAAAAACTATGAGCATTTATATGCAATCAAGTAAGATAACCAAGATAAAATGAACAAATTCTTAGAGGAAAAAATTACCAAAAGTGACTCAAAAAGAAACAGAAAACCTGAACAGACCTATAATAAGAGATTGAATCAGTAATCAAAAAAATTCCAATAAAAAAAATCCCAGGTTTCACTGGTGGACTCTACTAAAGGTTTTTGTAAAAGTAACACTAATTCTTCTCAAATTCTTCCAAAACTTGGAAGAAAAGGATGAAATACTTTCTGATTTATTCTATGAAGCCATTATTCCCCTGATTTTAAAGCCAAAGAAAACTACAAACCAGTATCCTTTATGAATATAGATGCAAAATTTCTCAACAAGTATTAGAAACTGAATCCAACAACACATTAAAAGGATTTTATACCATGACCAAAATGCATTTATTCAAAGAATGCAAGGGTGGTTCAACATATGAAAAGAAACCAAGGTATACTATATTAATAGAAAGAAGTGGGGGAACCCCACATGATCATCTCATTGATGGAGAAAGAGCATTAAAAAAAAAAATCCAACACCCTTCCAGGATTTAAAAAAATCAATCTACAAGCTAGGAATAGAAGAGAATTTCCTCTAAATAAAAAACGGGATTAAGAGATTAAGATGGTGGACAGAAGGTAGGACTAACTTGCAGCTCCCACTCAAACAGACAGAGCAGAGCAGCATGTGGAGACTCATATCGTAAACTTTTGCTCCAAGAACTACCACAGGAACATAGCAAGAAAGCCAAGATAATCCACAGACCTTTGAGGGAACTGGATCACCACTGCAGACTCCCTGAGATGCCAAAAAACTGTGAGTCTGCTTGCTTTCTCAATGGGTAGGCTCGTGGTCTGGGGCAAGTTCTCAGCCCTGGTCACCAGCTGCCTGGAAATAGACTCAAACTTTCAGCCCTGGTGCTGTTGGGGTGCATGGTGGGAATGAGACTGGCCTTTAGGACTGTGGGCTGAGCAGGAGTGGGGTGAGGCCTGTGACTGCAGGCTTTTCTTCACTTTCCTGATGACTTGTATGACTCAGCAGAGGCAGCCATAATCCCCCTGGGAATGCAACTCCACTGAACTGGGAACCACACCCCCATTTCCCAAAGCAGATGCAGCAAGTTCCACCCAAGGAGAAGGTGAGCTCAGACACGCCTATCCCTGCCCCGACCTGGTGGTCTTTCTCCACCCGCCCTGGTAGCCAAAGACAAAGATCATAATCTCTTAGGAGCTCTATGGCCCTGCCCACTGCCTGAGAAACCTGAATACTTAACCCAGGTGTCTCTAGGGCAAGTTTGCATCCTCCCTATAGGACTGCAGCTGATGTACTCTTGAAATTGCCACCTCCTATCTGGAGGCCAACCAGCACGAAGCCAGCGCACTAAACAAAAACACAACCAAGAACCCTCACAGAGTCCACTTCACTCCCCTGCTACCCCCACAAGACCAGGTGCTGGTATCCACAGCCGCAAGACCTGAAAATGGGTCACATCACAGGACTCTTTCCAGACCAGCCCGGAGCTCGGTAGCTCTGCTGGGTAGCTAGACCCAACAGAGCAAAAACGATCACTGCCGTTCAGATCTCAGGAAACCCCATTCCTAGGGGAAGGCAAAGAACACCACATCAAGGGAGCACCCCGTAGGACAAAAGAATCTAAACAACAGCCCTTGAATCCCAGATCTTCCCTTTGACATAGTCTACCCAAATGAGAAGGAACCAGAAAAACAATTCTGGCAATACTACAAAACAAGATTCCATACCAGCTCGCCAGCAATGGATCCAAACCAAGATGAAATCTCTGAATTGCCAGAAAAAGAATTCAGAAGGTTGATTATTAAGTTAATCAAGGAGGCACCAGAAAAAGATGAAGTCTAACTTAAAGAAATCAGAACAATGATACTGGATATGAAAAGAAAATTCTTCAGTGAAGTAGGTAGCATAAATAAAAAACAGTCACAACTTCTGAAAAATCAAGAACACACTTAGAGAAATGCAAAATGCACTGGAAAGTCTCAGCAATAGAATTGAACAAGCAGAAGAAAGAACTTCAGAGCTCAAAGACAAGCCTTTTGAATTAACCTAATCCATCAAAAACAAAGAAAAAAAGGATTTTAAAAAATGAACAAAGCCTCCAGGGAGTTTGGGACTATGTTAAACATCCAAACCTAAGAATAATTGGTTTCCCGAGAAAGAAGAGAAATCTAAAATTTGGAAAATGTCTTTGAGGGAATAATCAAGAAAAGCTTCCTCAGCCTTGCTAGAGATCTAGATATCCAAGCACAAGAAGCTCAAAGAACACATGGGAAATTCATTGCAAAAAGATCATCAACTAGGCACATAGTCATCAGGTTGTATAAAGTCAAGACAAAGGAAAGAAGAGCTATGAGGCAAAATCATCAGGTAACCTATAAAGGAAAACCTATCAGATTAACAGCAGATTTCGCAGAAGAAACCCTACAAGCTAGAAGGGATCGGGGTCCTATTTTTAGCCTCCTTAAACAAAATAATTATCAGCCAAGAACTTTGTATCCACTGAAACTAAGTTTCATAAGTGAAGGAAAGATACAGTCTTTTCCAGGCAAACAAATGCTGAAAGAATTCACCACTACCAAGCCAGGACCAGACTGAAAGAAGCCAGTCACATAAGGCCACATAGTGTATGATTCCATTTATATAAAATATCCAAAATAAGTGAATCCATAGAGACAGAAAGTAGATCAATGGTTGCCAGGGGTTCAGGGGAGAGGGAGAGGAGGAGTGAAGGCTTTACAGGTACAGGGTTTCTTCTGGGGTAAAACAAATTCTAGAATTAGGTAGTGGTGATGGCTGTACAACATTATAAATGTTCTAAAATCCACTGAACTGTAAATTCGAAAATAGCTAAAATGGCAAATTTTATGCAATGTAAATTTTATCTCAATAAAAATATTTGTAAACAAAGAAGTGCCATAAAATATCAGATAGGACTGAAAGAAAAGTATTTTACAGATCAGTGCTTTTTTCCTCACTTTCTTACTTGTTTTCATGGAAATTACCACATGTAGGCAAAACTATGCTTTTACTACAAGTTCAGGCTGTGCGATGAACTGAAAAAAAAAAAAAAGAAATCCAGAGATTTCAGAGCCTGTTCTGGCTCTGACATTAAAGGACCATATGATTCTGGGAAAGTCCCTTTTTCTCCTCTGGGCTCCATTCACCTCAGATGACACCATGGTGTCCACCTGTGCAATATATGGGCTAGGCCTGGTCTGGATCCAGGAACTATACAGAGAGGCCATGAGTCAGTTCTGAGCCTGACTCATTACAAGATAGGTTAATGGTAAAGCAGGAGGAGAGAGGAAATAATTCAGAGTTTTTCCTAAGACTTCCCCTGAATTATCTTCGTCTGTGGGCAAAATGCTCAAGAATGCTATTTTTAAAAGGGTGACGATATTTGGTTACAATGTCCTCGGAGGAAGGGGAGGTAAGGATTGTGAGAAGCGTGCCCAAACCACAGAGCTTCCAAACTGCAGTCCACATCACCAGCAACAGCCCTAATGAGCTCTGTGCTGGACACTCCCCATTGAATTACATAATACATTTCCGTTTCATTTCATGAATCACAACTTGGGATACAATGTTCCTGGGTTGCAGTTGATATATTTTAGAGATTACCAAATATTTCAAAAAGAAAAATCGATTTTATTAAATTCATATGTAAAATGTCTGTATGTCAGCCAACTTATTTATTTTCAAGTTTGAGATTTTCTTAAATGCTGTAGTTACAGCTCAATGTCAAGAGAGTTCCCGATAAACCCATTAATGAATAGTGAGACTGCAGTTGCCCCTGGATTCTTCATTTCTTTTGAAAGTTGAGTTCCTGGTTGATGACAGTGGGTTTCATTTCAGCTGCCCTCTTGGGTGAGAATGAGAAAAAAGTGGTAGAGCTTCAGACCATGGATCAGGGGAAGTGGAACTCACACAGGCAACCATGTAACAGTGAATTTTGTTCACTATAAGACTACAGTACAAGCCGTATATTCAAACATTAACTCCTTCCTGGCTGTCAACGTCATTGGTATCCATCAGGACTCAGGATACTCCTTGGTCTTTGCTCAGGGCAACACAGTAGCTAGAACGCAGGTTTGTGAATCAGAAAGACATAGGTTCAAATTTTAACTCAGCCACTGGCAGCTGTGCAACTTTGGTAAGGCTATTTAATCCCCCTAAGCTTCAGTGTATTAATCTGTATCATGGTAATAATAACATGGGTCATTAAGTGCTTGCAAGGACTAACGACAGGAGATATGCAGAGTGATTAGCATAGTGCCTAGCACATAGTAAGTGTTCAATAAATACTAGTCATGTGTAATTGTTGTTATCCTACCTTAGAAGCAGCAACTTTCAATCATAAATTGAGTTTGGGCTGATCTAGTATGTCCTGAGTTCATTTTCAAAACTTATGATCAAGTTCACTTTTATGAAGGCACATACTCTTAGAGAATGTGAACTGGCTGTACATCATTCATTCATTCATCATTTCTTTATTCAGTCATTTACTTACTATTGACTGTCATCTATGTGCCTGACAGAATGTTAAACCTTAAGGGAACAAAGTTGGGAAGAACAAAACACAGTTTCTTTCCTCAAGGTTCTAACTGGGGAGAAAGGCAAATATTGTGGTGAACACAAGCTGAAAGTGATCAAAATGCTTCAGGAGCAGAGAGGAAGCCCATCTGAACCTGAGGCAGATGCTAGGCATAGCAGGCCTTCCCTAGCGGGCTGCTGTGCACATGAAATGAGCCCCAGTGTGGAAAGAGAAAAGAGCTATGTGTGAGGGGGACAGGCCACTCAGGGAGACAGAGATGGATTACTTCAAAATACATGAGAGTGAGTTCAGGGAACTGCATTTTTGAGTGTCTACTATGAGCCCATTTTACATTTGTCAATTCAACAACAAAACCCTCATTTTCCAGATACGAAAACCAAGGCCCAGAGAGATTTTGTACCTGGCCCAAGATCATGCAGCAGGCCCAAAGCTGTCAAAATTTTGCCAAAGCTCAAGCTCTTTCCACAGGATCATACCACCTCCTTATGCTACTACATATTCTATAATAAGGCCTAAGTGATTGGTATTGATTAGCAAATCCAAAGAGGCTTCCTTGGTCTTATGAACTAATATACCTTGCACCGATCAGCATGGAATAGTAGACAGACAGTCTAACTATAATTTCTTCCAGAGCAATAATGAGCAGGTGATAATTCACTACCTCAGCACCCGCAATGCATCTGGCCTGCATTCTCACACCCCAGGTGAAGTTTTTCTAACAAAATGCAGGTGCAGTAGGGGTGTTTTCAGCTCTTACTAGAGAAGACAAAAAACAATGCTTAGTTTATAAAAGAATAATGTCACACTACTAGAATATTGGCTTTTTTCACTTTTTGACCCCTAAACATCTGTAAATAGAATAATATCTGTTATTTTTGCACTGTTATTAACTGTGAAGTTTGGACTTGCCATAGACAGAGTTCACAGGGCTGGGAGTTGGTGCTTGTGTACCTTGCAGACTCTGTCCCTCAGGGTGACACCGCGACCTTATGCTTGCAGAGCATTTGTGGTTTATCAAACACTGTGCTTTCTCTTTCTCATTTGACACACACAGAAACTCTGGAAGGGAAGCAGAAGAGGTATTTCCACCTCCACTGAACAGAGCTTAGGGGACGCACGTGGAGTAACAAGGGCCAGCGCTGATCCATAATTGCCTGACTACCAGTCCAGTTCTGCTCCCTGTGCTGTGCTGTCTCCTAATTGCTCTGTTCATTTTGTACCTGTGAGGGTTAACTGGGAACACAGGAGTTCTGTTAAATATCACAGTAGTTAGTACATTTTAATCCTGATCCCCCAGCCTACTGTAGCTGCTGTAAAATATATGGCAATAATTTCCTGAGGCAGGGTAATGTATAAGGAATGTCAGGCCAGCCTCTGGGCATATTTGCCTTAGCTCAGTTTTATTAAAGTAAAACTTTTATTAAGGCATGTGGTGAATTGAGCAATTGGCATGATTCATGCCGTTATAAACCCATTGCTACACTCACAATAAATCAATGAGCCATTGTCGTACATTTGCTGTGGAGTTGGTAGAAACAAGGAAAAAATCAATATGGGGATATTATTCAGACCATATGAAAGTATTAAAGTGTATTCTGTGTGTATTAAACCTGGCCAAACCATATTTCATGTGTACTTTTTTTTCTGTAAATATCTCCATTAGTATCGTCTACTCTGGGCTGTTTGCTAATCCATATGCTATTTTGAGATAATTATAGGAAATATTTAAAATTCCACATAGGTCCTTGTGAGTTTTAAAATTTATTTTATAAATTTATGTAATAAAATTGTCCTAAGGAAAAAGCATTAACAATAAATTTAGAACAATGAGCCTCTTCCTTAACAAACACAGTATAGCTGTAACTTTGCATTATTTAGTAGGTAATGTGCTCTTCTTTGGGGAAAAAAAAAAAAAAACCAACAGGAGGAAGCGATTTGAATGAAAGAAAGGGCACTTTTCATTATCCCCCAGCTAGATGCGGACGATCATTGAGCCGGCAGCATTCTCTGCATCTCTGGAAACCATTATTATATCTCCACTTACCTGGAACCTCTTCCGAATGTTGAAATACGTGTCAGTGACAGTCATTTCCCTATGGCGGCAGTGTGTGATCACCTGCATTTCTGCACTAGGAGTTTCAGGTTCCTCTGGAGGCTAATGTGAGTTGATCAGAAAAAAAGGTGCAGTCACAGCTGGCTTCAAACTCAAGCTGCAATACCACCAAGATCCTTCTGGGTTGCAGGTAGTATGGAGTTGTGCCATTTAGTGCCATAGTAATTACTCAGAGGGGTTTCTGTGGCTCTCTAATACTCTCTGAAACAAATGTTAGATTTCATGAAACACCTATGCAGTGCCCGCTGGGGTATGAGGTTGTCTTCTAAGCCCAAAGGGAACGGAAAGGCATTATGTGAATGTGCCATGGCATTACATTTGCTAAGTCAAGGCAGCCTCTGGCCAGTGCTCTAAGTACAGAGTGCTATTTAAAACGAGAAGAGGCAGAGACAGTTCCAGCTGGAGAACTTGAGATTCCTGGAGGAGGCTTTGAAAGATTGTTTCCACTTCAACACACAGGACACCTGAAACAAAAATATTTGCCCTGCCCTTGAGTGGTTGTCTGTTTGTAGCTTGCCACCCAATGGCTATCTTTTGGAGAAAGAGAATCAGAAACTTCACATAGTTGTACTCTTTGGAACTCGACTAATCTTCTTATGAAATATTAGCTTACATTTTCCAGCACAAGAAGAGATCCAAATGCATATCCAGGCAGCTGGGACATCAAGGGAATTTTGTGATAGCCCTGGTAAGGCCTGATGACTGTCATCATCAAAAGATTTATGCTCACCCTCAGGTGGAAACACTTTGTTTTATTTTGTTTTTTCATGTAATAAAAATAATATTCCTATTTACTTACTAGCCAGTTAAACTGAAGAGATTTAATTTTGCTTTATTCCAAAAGAAATAAGAGGTAGGGGGAGGAAGAGAGAGAATATAAAATAAACAGGAAGACTGAGGAAAAGAGCCAGCCCTACAGTTCATGCGGGGTCATAGAGGTGAGAACTGAGTCTCTCTTTACCAACTCATTCCCTGGCCATCGCTGACTAATGGGGTAACTCCACTGCTTCCAGTTTATGGGGGCATGTACTAGTTTTCTGCTCCTGTCCATGCTTTCATTTGGAGCCTAACCTACTGGCGGCAGCAGCTTCAGTAGAGAGACGAGTGCATGTGACATCATCTTTGGCTTAAGGATGGTATGTGTGTCTTTCAGGGCATATGGTCTGAGATGATCCATCATGGCCTATGATGTCAGATTATCCACTGAGACTCAGGCCTTTTTGCAGAAATGCAATTATATTCCGATAATGGTATTTCCAGTTGTTGTGACAGACAAGACTGATGCTGGGAAGAAGTGAATGGTGGTATACTGGATGATATATGTACAGGGCAGGCAGAAGAATGAGGCATCATGAGCTGAGCTGTCAGTGAGTTTTGCAGTTCTTTCCTTCCCTGCACATTTCTCAGCAGTCAGCATTGGTTGCCATCCAAAACGCCATGGTCAACCATTCCACAAAGCTCAGCCCAGTAGCCTGGTAAGTCCTAGGCATGACAGTGATTCCCTGAGACTCCACCTGCTCCTCCAGTCGTGCATCCTCTGCTCACTACGTTCCTCCTCACTTCATAAACCAGAAGGACCATTTAGAGGGCTGCCTTAGCTCTTTCCTCTCTATGTTTAATAACACCAATCATTTCACTCTTCCTCTAATCTTTATTTTGTTTGTGGTACTTTTTCAAGCTTTTATGCTCTTTTCTTTAAAAAATATTTTTTTTCTAGACTTTTCCTCTAAATTTTCTATATCCTGCTTTTGAGCATTCTGGCCTCCAACACTGGCTTGAAAACAAACCAAAACCTAACATTGTGCAATATTCACTCAGTCATTTAACCAGTGTTTACTGAGAATTCCCCATTTTCTCACCCTGGCAAGGTACTGGGCATGCAAAAAACTAATGTGGCATACTAGAAAGATGACTTTTAAAACCAAACTGATCTAGGTTCAAATAGCTGCTTTGTCATGTATAAGCTGTGTGGACTTGGGCATGCCATTTAACCTCTTGAAATGTTGGTTTCTTCAACAGTACTAGAACCAAAGCATGTCTATCACTTAACATAGTGATTGACATATAGGCACCCAGTGCGTGGAACCCATTATGTCTATTATTATTTATAAGCTTTAATCAAGACCCTCATAGAGTATTTGCTTCTTAGGCTCATGATCTTTCTGTGGGTACTTGTTCCATGTTGCTGAGTCATAGTGAAAGTTGTTTAAATAATTGAAAGGATATTATTGAAGGGATTTTCAGAGCCCATTGACTTATAAGTACAACAAATAGCTTCAGTGTTGATTAAAAATCAGTTCTCTTTTTCTCTTTGATCTTGTCTCTCAGAGACCACCTTCACCATGATCATTTTCCCATTTCAACTCCAGATTCTTACTCTTTGTCCTGGGCTAAAGATGGAGGAGTAGAGACTGAGTGCTGGTCAGCTAGCCCCCTTCAATGTTTAAATTGACTTTCCCCTCCTAAATGCATGCTCATTTTAATAGAGGACATTATAAAACAAAACTGCTCTTCCGACTCTAAGGAAAAAGGGTTTCTTGGCAGATCTATTGGCTATATTCTACCCTAGGCCAAGCAAATCAGAATCTCCAGGGAGGGGCACAGGAATCTGTGCTTTTAACAAGTACTTTGTTAAACATTAGGCAAGTTGGAAAACCTAATCTAAATCCATCACAAAACAATGATTGGGCATCTCCATGTTTTTAAAAAAATTGTATGGGGCAAGCAGAAATATCGAGCAGGATATATGTCCTCAAGGACTTTATATTCAATTTGGAGATTATATATGTGTGCATGTATGTATAAATGTGTTTATATATCTATGTGGGTGTATACACACACACATGAAAACGTAAGTCACCATGCAACTTTGTCATTAAAAGTGAGAGATCAGTAAAAACAAAATGCATAGAAAAAAATATCCCTAACAAAACAGGGTTAAAGCTGGATCTCAGAGGAAATTTGTGTAGGAATTTTAAGAACCTGTTATTGAAATGTTCAAATATCTATACAAGTAAAATAGTGTAGAGAACCCCACCCTATGTACCAGCCACTAATGTTCAATATTTTGGCCAAACTTTTCACCTGTCTTTCTCTCCATGTCTCCACCCCTCCTCTTCCCCCTCAGAGCATTTTAAAGCAGGACACACAAGTGCTGTGCTGCTTGTTTATTATTCATTTGTGACATAATCGCATGTATATTTACTCTATTTCTACACCTATCCTATTGAGGACAGGCCACAGACCATAGTTGGAGTAGCACTGCTTTAAAGCACATCCCACATATCATATCACATAATTTAATAATCAGAAGACTGCAAGGATTCCAGGCAAGAGGGATGGGGAAAATGGGACTGAAAAATTCCATTGGGAGAAACCAATTTTATTAAAGGTACTTAAACTGTGCCAGTTACTGCTATGGTTTGAATGTGTTTCCAAAATTTCCTGTGTTGAAATTTAGTTCCCAAATTCATATGTTGATGGTATTTGGAGGTGGAACCTTTGGGAGGTGTATTAGTCCGTTCTCATGCTGCTATTAAAGACATACCCAAGACTGGATAATTTGTAAAGGAAAGAGGTCTAATTGACTCACAGTTCAGCAAGGCTGGGGAGACCTCATGAAACTTAAAACCATGGCAGAAGGGAAAGCAAACACGTCCTTCTTCACATGGCAGCAGCAAGGAGAAGTGCAGAGCAAAGGTGGGAGAAAGCCCCTTATGAAACCATAAGATCTCATGAGAACTCACTCACTATCACAGGAACAGCATGGAGATAACCGCCTTCATGATTCAATAACCTCCCACAGTTCCCTCCCAAGACACATGGGGATTATGGAAACTACAATCCAAGATGAGATTTGGGTGGGGACACAACCAAACTATATCAAGAGGTAATTAGGATTAAATAAGGTAATCAGGGTAGAACCTTCAATGATGGGTCTAGTGGTTTTATAAGACGAGGAAGACAGATGTGAGCTAACAGACACACTCTTGCCCTCTCACCATGTGATGCCCTCCACCACGTTATGACACAGCAAGAAGGCCCTCATCAGATGCCAGCACCTTGCTATTAGACTTATCAGCCTCCATAACTGTAAAAATACATGTCTTTATAAATTACTTAGCCTGTGGTATTCTATTATAGCAACAGAAAGCAAGCTAGGACAGGTACTTTATGTATTTACTTCACTTAATCCCTACACCAACCTGAAAGGTAAGTATTATTATTTCTTACTTTACAGATGGGAAAACAGAGACTTCAGGAAGATAGGCAACATGCCCAAAGTCATCCAGCTAAACATTAGCAAAAGTGGGTAACAAGTTGGTCCAACTCCAACCTCCACGTTTTTCTCACTGACCTTGTATCCTCCTTGCACAGAGCACAACCGAGACCCAGGCTGACTGGAATGTAGAGATTATTTTGAAAGTGTCTGGGGCAATGTGGACAGAAAGGAAGAACAAGGGAAAGATGTTGGGTTCCTGAGTGATGGATTGAGGTCCTTCCTTTTATGCTACAGCAGGTAACAAGTAGTCTTCAAAAGTTTTATAATGATAAAACTTGTTATTACAAAAATTAAGGCCAGGCTTGGTGGCTCATGCCTGTAATCCCAGCACTTTGGGAGGCTGAGGTGGACAGATCACCTGAGGCCACGAATTCGAGACCAGCCTGGCCAATGTGGCAAAACCCTGTCTTTAATAAAAATATAAAAATTCGTCAGGCATGGTGGTGTGCACCTGTAGTCCCAGCTACTCAGGAGGCTGAGGCACGAGAGTTGCTTGAACCCAGGAAGCAGAGGTTGCAGTGAGCTGAGACTGTGCCAGCCTGGGCAACAGGGTGAGCCTCTGTCTCAAAAAAATAGTTATTAGATACTTTGAAAGTAATGTTAAGAGTGTTGCATAAATTTTGGATAATAAAAAAATACCCACACTACAGTTATTTAAATTTCTTTCATGTCTTTTTTCCCTTGTATGTATTTTATATCACTGTAATCATACTCTACATATATTTTTATATCTTGCTTTATAGTTAACATTATATCTTTTAAATATATTTCATATTATTTCATAGTTTTTATCTCCATTACTTATAATGATCACATAATAGTTCATCTGGTATACGTGTCATAATTTATTCTAAAACCCTTTAATGGTAAACAGTAGGTTCTTTCCAGTTTTGTGTTACTATAAATACTACTACAATTAACATCTTTATGCCTATAAGTTTCTCTGTCTTAAAGAGTATTTCTTTAGGCAGTGCTCTAGAAGTAGAATTATAGAATGAAAGTATATGAGCATGCTTATGATTCCTAATGCATATTGCCAAATGTTTTCCAAAAGGATTATGTCAATTTACATTATCTCCAATATAAGAGAGTGCCAAATGCTGGTGGATTGAGTGGAAAAATAAAATCAGACTGTGGGCAAGTCACTTCTCTTCAGGCATTGATTTCTTACTAAGCTAAATAAGGGCTTGTAGTACATCATCATTATGGTTTTCCAGCTCTGAGGTTGTATGATTCATCTGAATTCTGAACATTTGCTTATAGGTACTTGAAATTCTACAATGAATTGTTCATTCCTCTAAATTACAATCCCTAGCAAAATCCCAGTTCTTTCGAGAATGGATAATGCCTAGCACATGTACTGCTACTTCCTCTCCTGAATCAGTGGTACTGATGGCCCATTGGTCTTGGTTCACTTTCTGGCTCAGAATCACCTTTCACACAGGACCAGGCAGCCCCTCGCTCATGGTCAGTGACACACCAGGGGAAACCCGTCCATCATCCAGACTCTGGACTGATCTTGTTCCTGATTCCTCAGAGTCTAAGAAGGGCCAGATGTACAGACAGAAGAGTGGGAGGGAACAAGGAGCCATGGGATGTTGACGGCAGTGGCTGCTGCCATCATGCCGGCTGCAGCAATGAGGCATGGCTGGGGCTGCACACTCCATGGAGCCAGTGGGAGCCTCGCCCCTTCTGAGTTGGGACAGGGGCCCCCTGGGTGCCACTGCAGCAGGGTGCCACTGCAGCCACCCAAACCACAGCTGCAGATCCAGGCCTCCTGCTCTATGGAGCAGGAAGTAGCCCCACTCTCCTGGGTGGGGCTACAGCCACCCAAACTGTAGCTGTGGATCAGAGCCTCCCTATGCTCTTGGTGGAGGGCCAGGAGCAGGCAGGATCTGCCTTCCCCAGGTGCAACTACTGCTGCCCTCCCAGGCACAGGAGCTGGGTGTCTCTGCAGCCTCAACCCCAGGAAGGGCCCCTCCCTGCCCCCATCCCTGCAGGCTCAGGAGTGTCTGCTCTCACTGCCTGGCCTCTCTCCACTCCTGGTGCCTGCTCCCATCTTTGTATGGGGTTGGGGTCAAGCTCCTGGGCCTTGAATGGCAGCAGAAGGCAGACAGAGTCCTGGGAGGAAGGGGGCAGGTCCCCAGTAAAGGCCCCACCTTCAGGTCAGGGAGATCCTGAAGGCTGGGGGCCAGACTACCAGTCCCACCACTGGAGTGGGGACTCGTGGTGCCTCTTCCAGACCACCTATGGTCACCCATGGGCCAATCAGCATGCACTTCCTCCCCTCTGAGGTCCACAAAAGCCCTGGGCTCAGTCAGAGTAGGGCAGAGGACTGCCAGAGGATGAAGAGGGCAGAGAGACAATGGGACCAGACAACCAGCTGCAAAGAAGAGTACCCTCTCTGCTGATAGCTGGAAGCGATGGGATGACCAGATGCAGAAAGGAGTACCCTCTCTGCTGAGAGCTACAGAGATAACCTGCAGGCAGAGAGGAGCTACGTGCTCTGCTGAGAGCCTCAGAGACCTGCAGAGACATCCAAATGACTTGCCTGCGGAGAGGAGTCACCCTCTCCAGGGCCTCCTCTCTGCTGACAGCTGAACACAATGGGATGACCTGCCTACACAGAAAGGAGTTACCCATACCTCTGAGCTGTTCTAACACTAAATAAAACTCTTCTTCACCCTTCACTTGTCTGCATACCTCATTCTTCCTGAACACAGGACAATAGCTCGGGCAAAGATGCAATGGCTACAGAGATTTCTGGCCAGAAAAATTGACACCTCAAAGATCTCATAACAATGTGAGCACTCAGATTGTGCCTTGGTGACCCACTGCCATTCTAAGAACTTTGGAAATATTAACTACCCCACTGAATCCTCAGATATCCCTAATGTGTTGGTTATTATCTATTTCACAATGAGGACATAGGCACGGAAGCTAGGGGCATGCCCACAGTCACATAACTGGTGGGAAATGGCAGGGCTAGGATTCCAATCTAGGCAGTCTAGCCCCGAGACTCTGGACTGTCTGTCACCACCATGTCATACATGAGGGGAGGAAGCAGAAGCAGAGATGGTGGGAAGGGGAGACAACACTGCTGATCTCACCATTTTACCACAAGAAGATTCTACACTTACTATTCATTTATTCTCCTAATCATTAATTCTATAAAAACAAGGTGACTTTAAATATAAGGAGGAAAGGACCCCTCAGATCTATGATGATAATAAAAGTAAAACAGACATCACCTTCTCTACTTCTGGGAATTTACAAGTTGGCAACAGAAAGAAGAGAAGCAAATCACTGCTGATAATACACAGTGGGCCGAGGTAAGCAGAGTAAGAAAGGAGCAGAGAAAGTGATCAGAGGAACCTGCACCGTAGCTGCAGCAGCCAAGGGAAGCTGGGTGGAGTGGAGAGCTATTACCTGCATCTTGGGTGACACTCAGAACAATGTGCATTCATAGACATGAGGATAAAGGCGCTTACACAGAGAGGGTGAGGTGCACACAGGTAGGGAACAAGAGTTTATGCAGAACAGCAAGTATGGCCTAAAGATAGGGTTATAAATGAGAGTAATGGAAAATATAGTTAGAAAGGCAACTGAAGCATGGATTAGTCAATGTAACGATAGTTGAAACAAACAAACAAAAAAAACCAACTTTCCAATGGCTTAATACAATAAATGACTAGTTCTCCCTCACAAAACAGAACAGCAAAGTTTTTCCTTGTCAGCAAAACGCTTGACTCCAAGAAGTGTTCTGACACCCATACTCCTTCCGCTTTGTCCCTCCTCCACCCAGAAGGGAATGACTCCTCAGTCTGCAAAGGGTGGAATGAGAAGCAGAGGGTAGGAAGTGCACCCTTTCTCAACAACCTGGCTCTGCTTACATTTTATTTGCAACTCTAGATTCAGGTTTGGGTGGGAGCAGGGCAGTGGGCTGGCTGGGCAGCCACTTCCAAGAAACATCTCTGTACTGTGGGTGGAAGAGCACAAGTTATAGTTGATCCCTGTGGCCACAGGGCCTTGATTAGAGAAAGTTTTGATCTTCTTGGGCAAGGATAAGTAGGCAAGCTGGCCTAGAAGGGTTTTGAGCAAGGGAATTATGTCACCAGAGGCATTTCCTTCAGAAAAGTAAGTCGGGCAATAGAATGCTTTCAAAGAATGAAAGCAATGTAGGGAGGGAGAAGAGTTAGGAGACTACTAAAATAATGCAGGCAAATGGCGACTTGAATGAGGTCATTGAAGTGGGATGATGAGAAGGAAGAAAGCAAAGACATGGCAGATTCAAACCCAGAGAGAGCAGGACAACAGGTAAGACAGGCACCTTGGCAGGGAGGTCCCACAGAGATACTGTGTTGTGTTCCCCATACAAAAAGAGGATAGGGATTCCCAATCCCCATGAAGTGAGGCACATACAAGGAGAGCCTTTCTCCTGATGCAGGATTGCAGAGATAGGAGCCTACACTTGCAAGAGGCAGAGCGCACTGCAAAGACATCCAGCTCCATTTGGCTTGGATGCAGCCAAAAGAAAAACACCGAACCTATGAGTTCCCCAGGCAGATCTTTCCTGGATACACCCCAAAGACAGTGTCCATCCAGGCTACGTTGCATCTGGAGCGGAGAGCGTCTGGGACTCAAGAGTCTGCTGGTGGACCGAGGACGTGTACACTTGCCAAATGTGGCCGAAGCTGCCACCGGAGATCTGTTTTCACAGGTTTTGTTTGGAAACTCAGTGTGGGGCTTGGGAGCAGCTGGGAGTTTGAGTAATTGCATACCCTAGGGGTGGAGGGAGGCCAAGTACAACAGCCTGTCCCAGGGACCCGAGTGAGGGCATTGCAGGAAGTCAGGTGAGGCCACCGTGAGGTCAGGGCTCCAGCCACTGAGGACAAAACTTAAAGCTCGGCCCAGAAGCAGACACCACAGCTCTGATGACAGCAAGCTGGGCACCCCTGAGCCTTGCTCTCTGTCCCAGGGGTCATTTCTACATTGGGGAGGTTTGGGTACTTTGTGTACATACTAGTGGGACACCCCTTTAAAGTATCAGAACTGAATAACTTGAAACTTAAATAGACAAATGGATGATTATTTGCTCTGCAACATGTTTTCCTTTAAGGCTCAGATCAAATATCAGCTTTGAAGCTTTCTTTAACCTTGTTCTTTTCCACACCCCAGGAAGATGGATTGTCCCTTCTTCTCTAACTCACAGCAATTCTACCACCAGTATAATATTTACCCATCTATGTGCAATCGCCAAATGTTTTTTAAATGCTTACTAGATGTAAGGAGCTGTGGATAAACACACTCCAATCCTTGCCATCCACTGCTCCCTCTCTCCTTCTTTGGACTGTGAGCCACCTCCTGGTGGAGATCCTGCTCCCCACTTTTGAGCATCTGCCGAGCTCAGTAGTGTCCATTGTAAGTTGATGTAATCAAATGGAATTCACCAAAGTATTCTGCACTCTCCAATGGAAATCATCAAGAGATGGCTCCGAATAGCAAACTCTTCTAGTATGTTTGAAATCAAATGCTTGAGTTGCCTGCCCAGAAAAGGGCCCTGGAATACCTGACTCCAATCATCAGCCATTTGAAGTCAGCTATAAACCGCTTCATGCATGAAGTTAGGTGGTACTACCTTATCGTGTAATCACTTAAAGTAATGCTGCAGGGCAGTGTGAGAACTCCGACTTGGGGGTGGCCCCAAGAATATATCTCTGCTATCAAGGAATGATTTGTTCTCAAACAAGATAAAGAGATTCCTGGTGCCAAACAGCCCTGGTTCCAGTTTAGCCTTGCTGAAAGAAGCCATGTTGATTTAGCGTAAGTTACAGTCTCTAGATCTTGATTTTCTCACTTTCTCACCAGTTAAATGAACAGTTGCCTTTCAGCTCAAAACCTCGACTATGCCCTGATTCTCAGATAATCTTCCTGGGTCTGATTTTTATAGTCTGATTTAACACTAAGTCCTTCCACAGTTTAGCTCCTCTGTGTTTCTCTTATTTTTTTAATAGAGGAAATAAAAAGACAGTCTTTTGTACAAGACAGCCAAGATTCCCAGGTGGGCCCCTCTCAGAAGAAGCACATATGTCTATCAAGATTCGGAAAAATGTATCCTCTTCAATTTCTGTGTTTTTCTTTAAAATAAAATATATAGAAACCACAAACATATTGGTATCGTTCTCATCTGATGCCTTCATACTTGAAGGAAGTGTTGGATTTTCTTGTTCTTTGGCTCAAAAAGCAAGGAGTGACATCAGTAAGCTAAAACTGCAAGTTCCACTGCCCTTTCCCTATTAAACTTCAATGTTTACTTCTCAGGGGATTGGCCAAGAAAAGTCCATTTGGGCTGGAATGCAGCATATTTAGTCTCAGAATTAAGGTAATTTCTTTGGAAGAGTTTCAACCAAATCAATTTATTTCAGAGATGTTGGTGTTGGTTCCCTTTTAAAAATTCCAAAGCCCCAGGCTTTTTCTCTGTACCTGCTCTGCTAACACAATTCCAAGCTGGCTCTTATGCAAAAAGCCACACACGCTAGGTGTATGGGAGTCAATGTGCAGGCTTTGGGTGCGCACCAAGGAAAAGGCTGTGATTTTATAGGGAGAGGGCAGATGTGTAGCTGTGCAGGCTCTTGGGAGCCAGGAAGACCCATGGACTTGAGGGATTCAAATAGGAACCATCCCTCATATCTATAAATTTCCTTAAAAAATAAAAGACTTTCATGCACATTTTTTCATTTGCTCCTTAAAATAATGTTTTAAATCAGACAGAATAGGAATCATGACATCTATTTTCATAAAAACATACAGGGGTTTGGTTGTATTAACTGCCTTGGCCACAGCCTCCTGGCTGGTAAGAGGTAGATGAGAAATGAAGTCCACTGGTGACTCCTGCTCCTTTCTCGAGCTATCCTCCCTATCAAATCAGTAAGAATGTAAGTGAGGAGTTGTTATGAAGTGGCTTCCCTTGAAGATGAGCCAATGAGAACACAATAGAAAGATGTCAAAGTATGATTTGGAGACTATTTAGAAAGCTCCTGTCTAAAATGTTTCTCCTACTTGCTTGTCAATGATGCCTCAAATTCTACCATTAAAAAGTCACTTTTTTCGGTAAAGAACTAGGAGTCATATTTTCTTGTGTTTAAAGAGTTTCCAAAGCAAGAGACATTAAAGTGCTAATGGCATTGTCAAGAGCAAGGGAATTATGTCACCAGAGGCATTTCCTTCACAAAAGTAAGTTCAATAGGTGTTACCATATATTTTAACCAAGACAGTTGAGGTTCTTTTCCACTTTTTGCAATCCCCTCTGCAGTAAGTTTAATACATGAAGACAGACAATACCCAAATTCTAGAGAACATTTAATTATGGTGACATGAGTGAACATTCTTTTCTTCTTCCTGATAGGCATATTTTATCATGTCAAGAAAGTAACTATCATCCCTATTTTACTAAAAGTTGCCAACAAAAGTCATTCCTCTTATACAAACTGGCACTTTTGCTGTACCTAAAACAGCTGATAACCACCCCTTATTATGACAAGTCTGTGCACATTCTCGTTGCTGAATCAGGATCTTATCTCCCCCAGTTCTAGAGCTAGAAAGCCTCTGGATTTGCTTAGAGATTACCTATTCTTATTCTTTGTTAAACATATGAACAAGGAAACTATGAGAGCAGCCAAGACCACATAATACATTTATGTCTGAATGCTAAAACCTGACTCCATCTGTCAAATGCTATTTTTCTGATGCCACTTCCATGTGTTGTATCAGCAACAATAAAATATACAGCAACTGAAACCTTCCTTTCAGTTCCTTATTCCCTTTTTCTGTACCAAAAACCATACCCCTCACCTTTGCTGCATTACAAAAAACTATGAAGATTATGCAACTGAAAACCATCCAGCTCTGTGCAGATGGATTTCTCAGGAAGGAAAAATAGTATCTGGCTCCAACTTTGCTTGTTTAAAGATCTAGTGATTTTCATTTGAATCCCAACTCTGCCACTAACTAGTTGTTTAACATGTCAAGCCACTATTCCTGAGTCTCAGTTTTTTCACTAACAAAATAAGAAATATCAAACAATATTTCTATTGACCATTCCAATCCTGAAATTCTATTACTCAACAATCTTAGATTCTCTGAGTGGGTGAAAAGAAGAGAAGGTGGCAGGTGCAATCTCACACACATTCAGCAAAGTTCTTAGAGCCTATATCATGATGACTAGAATTCCCTGCCCCATGAATGAGGCGGGGTTTTTTTTCCCAGCAAAATGTCAGGTTTGCCCAATACCTGACACTCACACTGAAGTATGAATGACTGGCAACTGATTCTTTTCTGAAAGCCAGGTATGGGATGGAGCAGCTGATGAGAAGAAATGTGCACCAAGTACCAGAAGGATGGGGAAGAGCAGAATAAGTTCCAAGAAGAGGAACTGAGATAGTCTAAAGGTGGGCTTTGCTATGGGGTGGCCTTGGCAGGTTAGAGGGCAAAGGCAAGCCTAAGTTTAACCTTTCAAAGCTGAAAATGAAACACCAGGGAGTCTGCTCTCCCTCCCTGTGCCAGAACAGCCTACCCTTTCGAGTGCAATGCTGCCTGAGATCCATCAGTCTCTGAGGTCAGAGGTTAATGTCCCACCCTGACTCAGGTCACCTTTCAACCCTTTTCTCTGAAACTCCAGCTCTACATTTTTAAGATCCATATAATAAAACATGACCCTGAGGTCCACCCCATTAAAGGATAAAAACGGTAATCCAGATATATACAACGTTTCAGATACATGGAAGCTCCATTTACCTCTGGTCTGAAACAGAATGCCGACAGATTTATGATAATTTGGGTATTGTCTTTCTTCGTGTATTAAACTTACTGCAGAGCAGATTGCAAAAAGTGGAAAAGAACCTCAACTGTCTTGGTTAAAATATATGGTAACGCCTATTGAACTCAAGATAAGGAGAGAATTTTATTTCCTCCTGTAACACATTCTTAGAGAGACTAAAGAAATAGGTTATGGCTCTATTTAAAACTTGGCCAGTTAACCCATTTTGAATATCATCCTTGGCATAGTAGGTTATACTTGAAGGAAAAGAGGTGAGTTGTTATTGATCATTGACTCCATCAAAATGTGCAGCAGTTTCTGGTATGCGGTACACGGCCAATATTTACTATGGTTGATGAATGAACTTGCAAGTGGCCATTGGGGAGTGTGTTTTCTGGAATGAACATAGCACTGGATTAGAGGAGTAAGAATGGCTAGATTTTCATCATGATCATGCCACTGGCCTATTTCGATGATCTCTCTGTGCCTTGGTTTCCTGTTGGTATGACTAGGAAGTGTGGTAGATTGCTTGCAAAGATGACCAAAACAGTTCCTTTTATCCTGCATGCCTTTTTGCAGTATGACATTGCCAATTTACTATTAAGAGGTGGAGTCTACTTCCCATCCCCTTGAATCTGGGAGGGGCTTGTAATTTGCTTTCTCCAATAGAATGCATCAAAGGTGACCTCTGTGACTTCTGAGACCAGACCGGAGGAGGCCTTGCAGCTTTCCCCCTCATAGAACACTGCCCTGAAGGTGCCATATAAGGAAGCTGGCCTCATCTTCTAGAGGATGAGAGGTCATATGGATAAGAACAAGGACCTCCCACTGATAGCCAGCACCAACTTCCAGACATGTGAGTGAGGCCACATCGGACCTTGGAGACCACCTTGAACTCTAGCAGACAGCAGTGATCTGAGTGACCCCAGGGAAAGCAGAAGAGAGACAGCTCAGACAGCCCACAGAATTCTGAGAAAGCATACATTATTTTGCTTGAAACCACTAAGTTTTTATGTGGTTTGATAAATGGCAAAGGCTAACTGAGGCAGGATGTTCGACCACATAACTTCTCAGGTACCTTCAGCTTTATGATTCCAAAATCTTTGTAGAGAACAAATCACAGTGGTCACAGAACAAGGTCCCTGGAAGCATCTGCATTCTACATCACTGATTCTGCAGAGGAAAAAAACTGATTCACAGAGGAGAGGAGATCTTCCCAAGTTTGTCTCATAAAATGCTTGCTTGTGTAACAAAGATTCTGACAGTAAGAAAAGCAAAGCTGAAGCAAAGCCCAGCCCATGGCCCACACCTTTGAAGGATCCACACACATTTAAGGTTGTGCTTCTGCTCTGTGTCAGAGTAATGAGCCCTCCTTTCTGAAGAACAGCAAGTCGGTCATGGAGAAGGCCCCAGGAAACAGCCCACACCACGAGACCTTCATTCCCTTCAGAAGACCCTGCATCATTTTACTCTTGTCTTGGGACCAAATTTCAAATGTGATTAAAGAATTCAGCTTAAATTTGGAGAGCCTCAGGCTTTCTAACACATTCCCAATATTCATTTTATTTCTAACAATGAGTTTATCCTCTCTCCACCCTACATCTTTTTTACCTGTCTTAGAAATGATCACTATAGCCTGTGTGTGGGCTTTCTGCTGCTTTTATCTACATTTCTGAAACTGCTCATGAAAATTCTTCTCCCTGAAGTGTGAGCCATTACTAACATGTGGCACAGTCTGGCATTGATTTAGGGCCAACCTGGGAATTTCAGGGTTGGGCTTGGATCTATCTGAAAGGAGTTAAATGTTTGGGGCAGGGGTGGAGTGCTGTTCCAACAAAATGGCAAAAGTAAACTTCAAGATGAGTGTCAGTAGAGAGAATTAGAAAAGACAATTAAATAAATACCTGGATGGAAATTCTGAGCCTGGTGCCATCAGCAGAGCACACAACACCCATTTCACACACATTCTAAAGACAATTTCAATAAGCCATCTGAGAAGATGAATCAAATCAATTCCAAATCTTAAGAACAGATTGGTTGCGATGTGGCTTCTTGCAAGTGGACCATTAAATCAACTTTTAAAAATCCAACAGTTTCTCCTGTCATCACCAAGTGAAGAAGTGGAGAAAAAAAATCAGTTAGCCAAAGGAATGACATTCAGATGTTGAAAGGGTGAAACCTGAGGAATACCTTTGCTAAAAACAACAAGAAGCTAGTGTTGAAAATGAAGACACAAAGAAAAGCGTCTCTAAAACTTAACACTTGGTCTGTGCCCACACTTGCTGACTGGCATCGATGATTTGCCTAAGAAAACATATTCCCTCTAGCCCCTACTCACCTATGGCTCTAACTCCAAGAGACAAGGGTGAAGTTGGAGGGGAAATGATGGCCTGGACCTTGCTGGCATGTCTGGAACCCACAATTATCTAAACCTCTAGATTTTTCTAACCCATCTCTTAACATACAACTCTGTTGCCACTTCCAGCACTGGAGACAGATTTACTGGTCCAGGGGATCCTACACACACCAAAGTTGAAACAACTGGTGAGAGTGAATATCAGCATCCTCAATGGCTCCAAGCATATAGCTTTCATAGCTAAGAAGATTTAGTTCCAGGATAAATTATGTGACAATAACCAAGGTCAGAATTATGGGGAAGGCACCAGAATAAGAATAAGACTTGGAGATCAGCCCAGCTACACTAATAACTGCCTGGGGAACCATGAGCATCATTTAACTACTCCGGCCTCAGTTTCTTGTCCCTGAAACAAGATGGTTAAACTAGATCACCTCTCCAAAGTCCCTTCCAGATCTATTGAAATTGGAAAAATCCTCCCACACCCACTGCAAACCTCCTTTGCCCTGCTATGTATTAGCTGTGGGATCTTAACCAGGTTGATTAATTCCAAGCCCTCAATTCCCTATCAGCAAAATCATAGAGTTGTGAGGACAGAATGAATTAAAATACGCTAAGAGTTTAGAAAGTATCTGTCATGTATAAAGAAAGTATAATGTTAGCAAAAATGAATAAGTTAAAACTATTGTTCAAGTAACTCAGAAGAAAAGAAATAACAAACTAATCCTCTGAGGTCATGGATGCATTTGAGGTTGTAATAGGAACCTACCTTACTTTCCCAATTTCTGCATAATATGTCTCTTCTTCTTTCTTCAAAGAACTTTGTTATATTGATAGGATATTTTTATTATACATTAACTTTTCCATATTAATCTTTATCAAAGAATTATCATAAAAATTAGTGTAAATATTTTAATTTATTAAGAAAAAATGTGTTATCTTTTTTTTATCAATAGTGTCCATTAACCTTTACATTAGTTTTACATACAGTTTAAAGTCATGGCCATGAAATATGTATGAAAACACATGGACACCAACTTCTTAATATTTATTTTCTTTTTTCTTTTTGCTTTTCAAAATTTATTTTTTTTTATACTTTATGTTCTAGGGCACATGTGCACAACGTGCAGGTTTGTTACATATGTATACATGTGCCAAGTTGGTGTGCTACACCCATAATATTTGTTTTCTTACAACAAGAAAGAGTGAGAGTGAGAACTCATTTAGAAATTAACATCTCTTAACAGTGAAGAAACGTTTGCCAGAAACTGAGTAATTTCTTCAATTTCTTTTTATCCTGCTAACTTCAAATAAAACTAAAATTCTCTAATGTTAAATAGTAGTATCAGGGTGAGGGTTTTTTATTTCTTTTTTAATACTATTTTGTAGTCTCCAAATATTCTAACATAAACTTTGATTACTTTTATAATAATAAAAAAGGAACGTTATTTTTAAAGTATACATTGGTCCAGCATTCAGCCAGACCTAGGTACCATTTGCTTCATCCATCAAACTGAAGACATCTCTTCAGGGGCCAGGAAAACTGCCAATATAGAAGGTAAGGTCCCTTCCCTGGGGACCTCACAGCTTACAAAAGTGAGAAGATACACAGATAAAATGAACTGAGATACATTTAACACCAGACAGAATTTTCAGAAGAAATAAACTTAGAACAAGGGAAGGACCAAGGATTTGGGGGCTTCTTTGTCATTGTATCACCTCTAGCCTATGTTCATTAATTTTACAACATGATCTGAAAGTCAACCACCTGCCAGGCACTGACATAGACTGTAGGAGTACAATGGTGAATAAGATGCCCTTCCTTCCCTCAGCAAAGTCACAGGATAGTAGCAGACACAGAGACATAAAAAGATAATTAAAAGTTACTTAGGTTTTGTAGTGTTCTTTCATAACAATATCCATTCATTCAACAAAAATGTATTGAGCAGTTTTTCTGTATTCAGACACAGAGAGAGGAATCATAAGAATTGAACCGTGTCCTCAACGAAGCTTCTATGAGAATTGCTATACAGTCTCCAGTGAGATTGGCAGAGTGGATATCATCAACCACATTCTACAGAAAACTAGAATTTGAGCTAATGTGCCCAAATTCACACAACTACAGAAAACTAGAATTTGAGCTAATGTGCCCAAATTCACACAACTACTGGGGCAAATCAGACCTCCTGATGCCTTTTCCTTTTGGACTTTCACTCTGCATTTTTAGTTTTCACAGGAGTGGAAATCTACTCTTATAGCAGATGTGAATCTTCTCTTCTGAATGAATGAGAATAAAAAAATCAAGCATGTTAAGGAAACCAAAAAAAGGTTTATGTGCAGCTGTTCACTATTTCATTCATCCTCCCAGGCATTCCCCTCACAGACATTTCCTGATGCCACCTGGCTGGTCTGCAATGGGCCCCACCCATCCAGAGATGTTTGTGTTCCCACATCAGCAGCGTTTCCTGCCTTCAAAGATCATCAGCCACCAAAGTGTGAAAAACTAACATGATTTGTTTACGTGAAGGAAAGATGCTCAAAGCTCTGAGTCCAGATCCGCAGAATTAAGTTCACTACATTTTTCAAGCTTGAACCGAGGTTTCGGTGCTGAAAGTTTCAAACTGTCCTGGCTGGGAGAGTAAACCTACAGGACCACCCACCTCAGGGAAGCCACGGTGTGGAAGTGGCTTTGGATTTGGGGTATGAGGCCTACTGCTTCCTTCTAGAGGTAGGTTACAAGAGAAGGCTGGGATGGAAGTCCTGTGGCACTTTCTCCCATCTGTTCTGCAGCTGCCCTCACTAAGGAGGAAGGCGCTAGAAGCCCTTGCCCAAGTCACTCTGAGAGACAGGCTGCTGCCAGGAAGCACAAGTGCTTGTACTCTGGGCATGCAGGCAGGTTCACCTGTGCTGGACATCAAATCTATTTCTGCTGTTTGCTTCTCATGTTTCAGATCTTCCAAGTCCATTTTTGAGTTGCAGGTAGTTGTGTGAGAAAAATACCAGGCTGAGTCCCAAAGCCAGAGTTCACATCCACTAACTCAGGTCCTCTGGACCAAGTCCACCCTGTCTCTGACCCACTTCCTCATATGTACACGACCAAAAATTTTAGAAAACCAACTTTTGTGAGTGCTAAGAAATGGGCCAGGCACTCTACTTAGCACATCATGCAATCATCTCAACCCTCACATCCTATCGGGGGATACTATCATTATCCTCATTTTTAGAGTTGAGAAAACTGAGGGACAGAGAGTAACATGCCAAGGATTAAGCAAGTAGTTAGATAAGAAAATAGGGTCACCACCCAGGACCCCTGGACTCCAGGACCTGAGCTTGCCTCTAAGCTGTCAGAGTGAAACTACAATGTGATTGCAGCTGTCCTTGTCTTGTTCCTGATTTTATTAAGAATACTTCCTCTGTTTTCTGCTAAAAAAGAGGTTAGATATTGGTGATATATAGATCTTTTAAAACATTGTTTAAAGGGCCCTTCTAATTAATTTTAATGTTATTTGCTTTGACTTGGAAGGAACCTATTATTCCATGCTGTGTTTTAATAATCACTTCAAATTTATCAAATAAATCCCAAACAAGAAGATCTAAAAGCCCCAGTGCTAGATCTGTAGCAGCTCCCCAAATTTCCTTAATCAGCAAAATCACCTGGGATGCTTATGAAAAAAAAAAAACACCCCACTTCTTTCTTGGGAATTCTGGTTCATTAACTTGGAGTAAGGCCCAAGAACCTGTATTTTAAATACAATTTCCAAGTGATTTCAAGGAGGAAGACATATGTGCCCAAGTCAAGAGAAGGAAAACTGTGTTCTGGTGGTTTTATAAATTAAATTTTGAAGAACATTTGAAAATTTTTATAAACCAAAGGAACTATAATTTGTATCTTTCTTGTCCTCATTTTTAAAGAGTTTTATCAGGAATGAGTTTTCAATGAATAGTTGTTTGAACCTATATTGATATAATAATAATAAGTACTAAATATGTACTAGATATTGTGCTAAGAACATTACATTTATTATCTCACTTTGTCTTCATAAGACTTCTATAAAATAGAAATGTTCACTATCAGTTATGCTAGATTCATAAAATAAATTGGATATGTTTCCTCATGTTTCCATATTCTGAAACGATTTGTGCAGCATTATAATTAGTTTATATTTTCCAGTTAAAAAGAACTCACTAGCAAAACTAGACCTTCTTGAAAGTGATGTTTTAACAAGTTTTAAAACTTATTTCCTTTCAGGGGTGGGTGGTGCAGTATAGCCAAAGCACCAACACTTTACCACCACAAGGAAAAGTGGAAAATGTGTTTTGTATTAACATAAATAATTTAACATATTTTAAGATTGCCATTAAAAACACTTAAGGTAACCTCTTATAGAATTAATCATGACATACCTACTTTTCAAACACCTACAAATAAATATTCCCATACAAATTACCAAATTTATCAAATAAAGCCAAAACAATAAGATCTAAAAAACTAATAAGAGAAAGCATTAAACAAATAAATTGAAGGGGATCAAATGTTGTATTAGTCAACATAAATGGGTTAAACCCTCTTAGTAAAAAGAAACCAAAAATCATCTCAGATAAAGTTTAAAAACACAACAACGATATATTACCTATAAGTGAAACTTAAAGCAAATGACATAGAAACATTAAAAGTCAAAAGATTTACTTAGGACATATGAAGTAAATGTAAATAAAATCAGAGCAGGAAAAGGACTAAAACATTGAATGTTAGCCATACTTTTCATATTGATAATTAAGAATTAATAATAGTGTAAATCATAATAATTTCACAAGTCACAATAATTTCATATTTAAGTCATATTTTTGAAAGCTGTTTTAATTGTAAAAGAATACATAAATGAAAATAGAGTGAGAAAATTTAATAAGGTACTCACAACCTATGATAATCACAAACAATGTGATTTGACCCATGTAATTAATAAGGTTCTAAGAGGTAAATGAGAAAGACAGAGAGGGAAACTAAACTTAGCATTCCACTGAGAATATATGCCTATGCAGTATTTCAAACTTTTATTTACTATTAGGCAACAAATAAAACTTTAATAAATTCAAAATGCATAAATTCTAGAGCCACATTATCTGACCACAACTCAATAAAAATAGAAATTACAATAGTATTCCCAAGTTGTTAGCATTAGGAAGGAAAACTAGAGGATGTTAAAAACAAAATGTCCCTGAAAGAACCTTAGGGCCAATGAAGACATTGATGTGACCATCACATAGGCAACGAAATTAGGAGGATAAATGTTGAAATGTAAAGGACAAAGCCAACATATTATTCAAAGGCAAATTCTTAGCCATAGATGTTTTTCTAGTTGAGATATCAGTAAAACCAACTTTACTCACCATATGATATCTCCATCTCTGCTGGATTTAACTCTCTGACATCAAGACAAATTCTTCATAATATGCAGATCTTTGCTTGGTGCTGCATGTTTCAGGAGTAAACTCCAGAGCTCACTAGCACAACTTGGTGACCCAATTTGGGGACCAATTCTACATTTTCACAGAAGAGCAGTTGGAATCATGAGCATTGAATGTCCTTACAGCCTGATTTCATTTCCAGTACCCACTTCTCCAAGTCAATAGCCAACCCATGTCCCTCCATATAATTCACTACACACTCTGCTTTTTGTTAAATAGGATGTTCCATGTAGACTTTTATTCAGTCCAAATCCTATCAATAGGATTTCAAATCCTATGAATAGATTTCAAAAATTCTTTGATGTCACAACCTGTGATTGGCATAAATCCCTGGTTTCCAGAGCTGACACAGGTTCTTTTCTAAATGTACATATTTCATTAGTCAATTCCATAGAAATGGAGGACTCAAATACCTTATCATCTTGTCTGGAGGAACTTATCTGCAGTACTCTAGAAAACTCAGAAGAAAAGGATTTGTAAGTGAAGTAAAAAAGATTCTCTAATGACAGCTTGCTGCAGACAAAGAAAAGATGAAGGCAGAACCTAATCATAGTCCCCAGGAAGGTAGGTGCCTCTGAGCAATATGGATGATTTAAGGAGGCTTTACAAAATAATGATCAGAAACACATACTCTAAAATTACACAGATCTTAAGCAAATTATTTTAAGCCTTAATGTCCTCATCTGCAAAATAAGAGAAGTATATATCTCATGGGGTTTTTTATAAAACTTTAAGAAAATGTATGCAAAGGATATAGCATGAGAGTGGCACACAGATTTTCAATAAACATTAATTATGAATATTAATATTGTTATCATTACTATTGGTATTTTTGAGTGACACTAAGGCTGACATGAAGAAAGCTGCTTATAGTTAATGAAGACATTCCAGATCCAAATATTTGATGCTAAAGAGAACGTGGCTAATTCAAATTGATTTGCACATGATAGACTTGGAAAAGCAACATCAGTTTTGTATCATTGCAGCTTCATGAATGTTAAATTGAGCTAATGGTATCCCCTCTTTGGCCTCTCAGAATTAGGAGCCTCTGTCCTATGCTTCCCCAGATTTAGAGTCCCAGCACAAGCCTTGTACCTCATGGGTGACCCTGTCATCTTCCTTTCCAAGGTTAAATTTAGGAGACTGGTGAGGATCATCTAATACCCTCCTCCTTGGAGCCCTCCGTCACCATTATGTTTGCCTGTTGTGACTGTCAGCATATTGTAAAGCTACATTTCCAGAGGCAGAAGAGCCATATCAGTAAACAGTCACATCTCTGGGACTCGCCAGGCCTCTAGGTCCAAGATCCTAAGCATTTCCTTTCCTTTCTATGAGAATATCGCCTCTCCCTGTCCGCCTCTAACTAATTCCGTGAATTAGAAGTTCATTTGGAGAATCTCAATAGAGTCCTTTGGGAACATGGAAGAAAATCTGGGGCTTTAAAAAGCAGGGATGGCACTGGCCACCGAAAAGTCATCAGAAAGAGCATTACGATATTAGAGATGACTGTGAGGAAAGTAGAGGCAACTACTGAGGCGGAGAAGCAGGCTCTGCCTTCCACCCTGGCCAGAGGCTGAGCAGATGTCCTTGAACAGGGGCTCTCAGAAACAACTAAAATCAACCAGACTCACCCAAGTTGGGAAAGTAGTAGTTCGAAAAGCAGCTGACGTGTCAAATAATTGAGCCCTCTAAAACAAATTAGCCCACTTTAGTTCCTTTGGCCAGCAGTCTATAAATAATAATGTATACAAATTTTAATGAAGTAGATACAGTTACTTTCCTTTTCATTTCTCCTTCACTGGAACAGCTGAAAGAATCCCAGCAAAACATCCTGGCCCAGCAACTGTGCTAGAAATTAATTTTGGACATTGAAAGAGTGTTGTAACTTCAGTGGGGACACTGATTTGAAAAGTGTGGTGAGGATGGCTAAGAGATATGTAATAGCCTAAAGGTCAGGTTGTCATGTATCCATTTATCCAGGAACATTTGCTGAGTGACTACTGTATGTCAGACACTGGGGGCGCAGAGGGGAGAAGACCCAAGGGAGGAACTCTGAGATGGATTCTAGGAGGGGAGGCTGAGATTTACACAGAACAAACAGTAAAGTTTGTGCTGGGTAAAGGAGAGAGGAACTAGCAGTGCTTTGGGGGAACGGGTAAGGAGCTGGGCATTGAAAAACAAACAAGGCTTAGATGAGGAGAGAGAAGGAAAGGCTAATAATGATGGAGCATCCAGGCTTAGGAGATACTTGGGGTGGGATTATTCTTAGGATACTATGAATTATTCTTAGGATACCATGCGGCCATAAAAAAGGATGAGTTCATGTCCTTTGCAGGGACATGGATGAAGCTGGAAACCATCATTCTCAGCAAACTAACACAGGAACAAAAAACCAAATACCGCATGTTCTCACTCATAAGTGGGAGTTGAACAATAAGAACACACGGACACAGGGAAGTAAACATCACACACTGGGGCCTGTCAGCGGGTGGGGGGCTTTGATGAGATTTCAGCCAAAGTCTCATCTTTGGCTGAAATAAGGAGTTCCTTGGTAGCTAGTGGATATCCTGATGCTCAGGGCCACACCCCCAACCCAACTCAGTTGAGTCTCTGGGGATGGGACCAAGGCACCAGTATGCTTTTAAAATTCTTCACATGATTCCAATGGGCAGTCAAGTTTGAAAATTATTAACCAACAACATCAGGAACGGTGAAATGAGACTGAGTCCTATTAAGGAAATGTAGGTTCTGGCCCCAACTTACCCACAAATTGGTACGTTAACCCTTTATTGTTTACCACTACTTAGTGACTTGAGCAAGTACATAACCTCTCTAAGTTTCAGCTTCCTCACAGTAATTATGGGATTGCTACGGACACCACATTGAAAGATCTTTGACAGTGGATTTTAACGTCTTCTGGGTCACATATCTCTTTGATAATATAAAAGCTATGGATCCTCTCCTCAGAAGAATGCACATGCCCATACATAAATTTGAACCTGGTTTCTGCAAAAACTGTCTGTGGATCAGGGTTAGGAATGTTTCCTTCAAAAGAGTCTGTTATAGTTTGGCTGTATCCACACCCAAATTTCATCTTGAATCGTAACTCCCACAGTTCCCACATGTTATGGGAGGGACCCAGTGGGTGATGATTGAATCATGGGGCTGGGTTTTTCCCATGCTGTTCTCATGATAGTGCATAAGTCTCATGAGATCTGATGGTTTTATAAAGAAGAGTTCCCCTGCACAAGTTCTCTCTCTTTGCCTTCCACCAACCATGTAAGATGTGACTTGCTCCTCCTTGCCTCCCACCGTGATTGTGAGGCCTCCCTAGCCATGTGGAACTGTAAGTCCATTAAACCTCCTTCCTTTATAAATTACCCAGTCTTGGGTATGTTTTTTTTAAAAAAGACGATGTTTTATTTTTACATGTACTTTTAATATTTTCTCACATACATTTTTAATAAGAACATAAACATTGTTTCAATTTTTTAATATTTTCTTTACATACAAAATATTTTGTTTAATTATTCTTAGGATACTATGCAGCCATAAAAAAGGATGAGTTCATGTCCTTTGCAGGGACATGGATGAAACTGGAAACCATCATTCTCAGCAAATTAACACAGGAACAAAAAACCAAACACCTCATGTTCTCACTTTTAAGTGGGAGTTGAACAATGAGAACACATGGACACAAGGAAGGAAACATCACACACCGGGGCCTGTCAGCAGGTCGGGGGCTAGGGGAGGGATACTATTAGGAGAAATATCTAATGTAGATGACAGGGTGATTGGTGCAGCAAACCACCATGGCACATGTATACCTATGTAACAAACCTGCACATTCTGCAAATGTACCCCAGAATTTAAAGTATAATAATAATAATAATAAGAAATATTGACTTAGCCTTAGGAAATTTTTAGTTTTAAAAATTCGAGTTAATCTCTTATGTCTTTATTAGCAGCATGAAAACAGACTAATACAAGGTCTGACATGCTCACATTACCTTGGCTACAGAAATGCTACTCTTGTTAAGGCTTGATTCATACCCAAGCTCTCCTCAGCCTCTCCAACTCTCTTCAGGTTTCCTTTGGATGCTACTTTCATTATGGGGTAATGGGGACAAAACTGGTTAGAAGCTCCTAGTTTCAAACAGGCAGTATAATATATACGTAAACAGAGCAAGGGGAAAGTGGAGACGAATGCATTGAAAAGAGAATGAGAACCAGATGCCTCTGTTCGGGGAAGAGTGGAGGCAAAGACAGCTGCCCGAGGGGCCTGCTCTGTGGGTTCACCTCTAATCAAGGCTCATGAGGAACAAAACTAGAGGAAAGCGAGACAGGGAATTGCAGCCTCGGAAAGCCTGGAAGTTGGAAGGTAGAGGTGAGGGAGCGCTGAAGTCAGAAAAAGAAGAAAGGCAGGCAGTCTCTTCAGAAGCCTTAAAAGAAAGGAAACCCCCAGGGAATAGGCAGACCATGTCCGCCAATAGGTATCACAGATTTCCTAGCAGAACATCAGGTATGGTACTGTGGGTCAACTAAGCAGGAAAGCATCCTCCCTGAGGAATCATTTTATAAATGCTTGTCATGTGTCCATAAAGGCAGGGGCACTAATTCAAAAAGAGAAGGTTTTATGAATTTTTCCGAGGTGATGGCAAGGTAACTATTTCTCCTCCTGGTACCCAGGGCTCCCCGCTGGATCCCAGGCTGGGCTCATTTTCTTGGGGTCCTCAGCTACATCCCACTCTTGCTGTCCCCAAGCCCACCTCCCAAGCTCTTGTTCATACTGTTCACCCTACAGGTAAGCAGTCCTTTTCCTTTTTTTCTTTTCCTTTAAGTTGGCTTCTGAGTGCTCTTTAAAATTTAGTTTCACCACCTCTTGGGAAGTCTTTCCAGCCTCTTTCCATGCACTTCTTGGCACACAAAGTTTCTCTATCCTCTTAACTCTTACATTGACTTGACTCTAAGATGTCTTTCATACTATTCCTACACTTCTTTGTCTTGTAAATGTAGTAAAAGGGGGTCATCCACCACAGCTGAGTTTTATAGGATGCAAATTATGTCGAACTGAAGTCTCTTCGGCTCTGATGAATAGTGGTGGATACGTATATTGGGGAGGAGGCCATAAAGCAAATTGAGTTACCCCACACTAGTGTTTACAAAGGCGTGGGCTACAGACACCAGCATAAGAATCACCTTAATCACTTATCAGAAATATGGAACTGTCTTCGTACAAAGAAGCAGAGGTCCAGAAAGTAGAGAACAGGCCATGAATTTATTTTTTGTAATGTCCATGGGAATTCATAGAAAAGTAGGAGAAGTATTTGGGCTTCCACAAGCTAGAATTCCCAAAATGGGAGTGGGGGTTTATATCAAGTCTAGATCTCAAGGAGCACAAATGTCCCAACTGACCTCTAGATGCACACTGCATTTCTCTCACTGGAAGGGAAGCCTATAGGAGTCTATAATTTTATAAACCACACAATGAACTCAGAGCTTTATGCCCTACTCTTACAGCATGCCAGACATATAACTGAAAGTCAAAGCCATAGCAATCGACAAACTGCTCAAGGAGAGTGTAAAATAATGAAGAATTTGGTTTAAACACAAGGCATGCAGAATATCAAGCTCTTGAAAAAGAAAAGAAATAAAACTATTCCGAAGCTATTGACTCAATCTTGGAAATTAATATCTTAGCATTAAAAAGTTATCCATTGAATATCGACCTTAAAATTTGTCCCTTGAATATCGGCTTATGTATATGTGCACATATGTATACTATAGATGCATATATACACACACATGCGCACACACACACAATAAGCTCTGGGGAGTTCACATATAAATAAAAGTGACCTACTAGAGTATCTCAAAAATTATTTCCCATAAATTTATAAATTCCCCTCTTTTTGTAAGCAGTATAATTTGGAAATACCTACCCATCTTTAAACTTAGAGGTGAATAATTTATTATAGGATACTTAGACTTTACCAAATGTCTCAAACTGCCATCCAATATATGTATGTTCTCAGATCACAACAAACTCTAGTCTGATGTTATAAGGTCAGGGCTACATTCTAGATGTAGCAGAATGTCAGCCCTGGCCAATTCTGGAATTTCTTGATCAAGATCCATCTTTTGATCAAGGGCCATTGAGGGTTGATATATTGGAGAGTTGAGCTTTCCATTGGCCAGTGCTGGGCAGTGATGCTTTTAAACTCCATGTTCTACTCTAGCTGTTCAGTGCATAGTGCAAGAGGGTTCCTGGCATAACCAGATGAGCAAAATTTGAAGTAAAAATACCCTTGAAGTTCGATCATACCCTCTGTCACCTACAACCTGAAGGGATATTGCTAAACCACTGGCCGAAGTCTCTGGTGCTATTTGTCTATCAGCCACATCTTCATCTGTTGTGTCACAGATTTGTTTGGCTGTCACATTGAACTCCAGCCTTTTTGATTTAGGAAAAAAAAATGCAGGATGACTGAATTTTGTCATTACAGTTCTTAAAACTGCCTAAATGAAATGGAATCGACATAAAAGAGGTAGTCACAGTTCCTTAAACGTTGCTTTAAAGTAATATCCACGTTTACATACAATTCAACTTTCTCAGTTTATCTTTATTGTCAATCAAACACCTATTATAAACAGAGCTTTTGAGTCATTGGGTAAACAGGATTCTGTAGCTGGAACGTTCACTCTGGAGCTCATCCAAGAGAGGACTTCTTTTTTTTTTTTTTTAATTTATTTATTATTATTATACTTTAAGTTCTAGGGTACATGTGCATAACGTGCAGGTTTGTTACATATGTATACTTGTGCCATGTTGGTGTACTGCACCCATCAACTCGTCATTTACATCAGGTACAACTCCCAATGCAATCCCTCCCCCCTCCCCCCACCCCATGATAGGCCCCGGTGTGTGATGTTCCTCTTCCCGAGTCCAAGTGATCTCATTGTTCAGTTCCCACCTATGAGTGAGAACATGCGGTGTTTGGTTTTCTGTTCTTGTGATAGTTTGCTGAGAATGATGGTTTCCAGCTGCATCCATGTCCCTACAAAGGACACAAACTCATCCTTTTTTATGGCTGTATAGGTTCTTTTGAGGCAATAGCCAGTCTGTCTCTAAGGTCTTCACTGAGGAACTGCGGTATCCACTCCAGGGTCCCTGTGATTCTCTCCTGGGAGACCTTAGAGTGACCCAATTCATGGCTCTCCAGCCAGGGTAGCCTTTTCATAAGTGTTCAGTCATCTGTTACTGGGGTGCTGCTCGTTTGCTCAACTGGACATCCCTTGCCTTAAGACATTTCAAGCATGCCAGTTCATAGTTGCAGAAGTTGCAGGGATAACAGCAACAACAACAAAAACAATTACACAAGGTGTTAAGTGCTACAACAGTTGAACATATGACATACTATAGTTTTAATTTTGCCTGAGCAAAAATGGTAAAAGTCAGGCTGGGTGTTAAAGGATGGTTAATGAGGAGCCATTTAAAACTGAACAGGCTGCATCACAAAGGATTAGAGGCACAGCAGAGCAGAAACCCCGGGAGGAAGACGAGCCACAGTACAAACAGCCACTGGGAGTCACTGTCATAGGCCACTTCCTCCCTTATGCTGGATAATGGACATTTATTTTACCTGGAATGAGGACTTTGCATGTCCCCTGAGGCAGAGAAGAAACAAATATTTTTGCTGTTTGAGACAGAGTCTCGCTCTGTCGCCAGGCTGGAGTGCGGTGGCACAATCTCGGCTCACTGCAACCTCCGCCTCTCGGGTTCAAGCAATCCTCCTGCCTTAGCCTCCCAAGTAGCTGGGACTACAGGTGTTTCTTTTGTATTTTCAGTAGAGACAGGGTTTCACCATGTTGGCCAGGATGGTCTCAATCATTTGACCTCGTGATTCGCCCACCTCTGCCTCCTAAAGTGCTGGGATTATAGGCTTGAGCCACCGTGCCCAGTCCAAACTTTTGTTAAACAAGTAAAATATTGCCAAATGCGGCACTAAACTTTTCAAAACAATAAGTCTGAGAGGCAAGAATCACTATCCTCATGTCACTGATGAGGAAACTGAGATGTGAAGAGGTTAAATAACTCCTACAGGGAAACTGTAGATAGTAACGAATCCAGATAGAAGCCATCTCAGTTCTGGTGCTGTGTTCTTTCCATTGTGCCGCACTGCCCTCCTGGCTTCTCCGAGCAGGTTGCCAGTAACCACCCCATCTGTACGCTAGAAAACAAGGCTGAGGTGGTCAAGAGAGGTATCAGCCTTGGGGGCACTTCCTTGGTATCCCCTGCAGGAGCAAGCACCCATAGAAGACTCCACTGTTGTTATAATCTCACAGCAGTGTCTCAGGACTTCAAGGTGTCAGGGCCAACCAGAAGCCAGCTCTAAACAGGTTCTGGGCAACAGCAGCCCTGGTAAGGGGTGGGAAGATTCCTACCACCTCTCTAAGGTGGATGGAGATAAAGCCAGGGAAGAGATTCAACTAGGGAGACCAGCTGTTCTGGTTTGCCCCACAACACTGAAGGGTTTCCCAGGGAAGCAGGACAGTCAAGGGAGCAGCTGTTGCTTCTTCTTCTTTTTTTTTTTTTTTTTTTTTTTGGAGACAGTCTCACTTTGTTGCCCAGGCTTGAGTACAGTGGTACAATCTCAGCTCACTGTAACCTCTGCCTCCGGAGTTCAAACAATTCTCCTGCCTCAGCCTAGGGGAGCAGCTTCTTTCTAGCAATGGGCCCAAGTGACTGTAGGAACCAGAGGCCGAGGGCTGGTGGGAGATCCGGTCCCAGCATTGGCTGATTCCAGGCAGTGGAAGCTGAGGTTTGGGGCAATTCCTAGGACAGCATTTTAGGGCACTACAACCTCTTCCTTTGAAAAGGCCCTGATTCTGACTTTCCCAAGGCCAAACCAGGGCCCTTCAAAGAGTTGAGGAGGCTTTCAGGGAAGCTTCTGAGTTCCCAGAGAGCACAGAAGGCACCGCACACTGCAGATCCTTCATCCTACTCAGGGAATGTAGGCTGAGCTGAGTGAGACTCAAAGAAGAGGACTGCTCTCTCCAGCTCCCATCAACCCCTTGTTTTATAAAACTTTCCCTCAAAGACAAAGTCCCTCATGTCACTCTTTTTCAGATGCCCATGAAAGCAGGCCTGATCTCCTCTGGCTGGCACTCCACAAGTGCACCCCTCCTACAAACCTTCCCTACACCACCTCCCAGGAAGCCCTCGTCTCTTCTGCTTCAACTGCCTGAACCCATCATGCTCACCACCTGCCCATCATTTGCTGGGCTGTTTTCCTTGCCACTACGCTCTCCCCACTCCCCACAAAGGAACCTGTAATACAAAACAAGTTTTGGTTCAATGTGATGCTCAACAAATACTTTAGTTCAGGGGAGCTTCTCATTATGTCTGGTTAGTTTGCTAAGGAAATAGGTCCTCATTCATCTGTCCCCCCACCATGTGATGAAAGCAGCTCACTGCTGGTAAAACCCCACGGCTCCCTGAGCCCCAGGGACTCCTTTCAATTCTGGCCCATGTGCAGATCTGCCCTTTTATTCCTCTTCCTCCTCATCCCTGACTTCTGCCCTAGTCCTAAGAAGGAGACTTGTCATTAGGCAGGACCCATGAGGAGCTGGTTCTGCAAACAGAGTCCAGTCTCTTCTTTCTGTGTGCTGTCATATCTTCCTAAGGCTGCTATTATAGAAGGAGCCCCTATCTAGAAGGTGGGAGGGAAGGAGGATGGGGAGGGAAAAGATGCAGGAGCAGTGACTTGGATCTTGTGCGTTCCTGAGTTTCTCGCCAGGGGAGCAGCATTTAGCAGTTTGAAAGGACATCCTATGTCCTGTCTACTCAAGTCCTGTGCCTCTGTCCCTCACTCTCTACCCAGCACCCTGTAGCTATGGCACATGGGGGGACTGTCTCCTCTCTAAGTATAATCTGGGAAAGGGAAGGCAGGCGATTTTCTCTTGATGCAGATGATGTATCCAGGGCTCTCTCTCTCTCTCAATGTTTATTCTTTCTGGTCCAACAGTGAAAAAAATCAATTTAAAAATAGCAATTAAAAATCCCTTCTCACAGTGCATATTTGGTTACAGTAGTCTACATCATACTACCCTCCTTACAGATGTGAAATTGCCCTGAAAGCAGAGTTGTCCAGGAGTGAAATATTAAACAACTCAAACTTAAAATGTTCCAGAGGTAGAGCAAAGGGAGCTGAGGATATGTAAGTAACATACTATGTAGAACCAGGAAAAACACACACGCATGAGCACACACGCGCACACACACGCACAGTGTGCAGTGTGCTTTCGTGACTGCTAAAACTATAACATCTGGAATGCCATTCTGGAAAACTTCCAGATGTTTTCCATGAGGAACACTTTGTAAAAATTGTTAGCCTTCTAGGCATTTGTGAATTTTGTAAGGAGAGTACACTCCCAGGCCCACATAGGAGCAAATATAGGATTATAAAGTGCTAAATGCTTTTCACAACTGTATAAGCAATAATGCGCTTTGGGTAAATATTCAGGGAAATTATTTTTACAGACTAAGCAAAAGGATATGTTGCAACCTGCAATTAGATTTGTATTTCAGAGAAATCAAGAAATGCAGGACAGCTCGTCTTAAGGCAGTTTGCCTGGGAGCCAGAGCCCCTAACCTGGGAAATGTCACACATCCTGATCATTAATGTCCTCGTTTGTAGTCATTCCAATGTTGAAAGAGGCTAGCACAGTTTCATAGCTTGTTATATTTATCTTTCTTCCCCAGGATTTTTATATTGCATTTTATAAATCCGGCTTCAATTTATATGTAAGCCTCGTAATCATTAGCATTATGTTAAAGAAAAAAAAAGGAAAGAAAAAAATGCTTGGGAAGAAAAAACACTCCAACAACAATGCTTGGGAAACCCTTGAGAGAACTGTTAGTTTTTAAAATGCATAATATATAAACATCTTAAAGGAATACCCAGAGTTTCTTTTGAAATTAGAAATTATGTGAAGCAAGGAAAGAATCATAAAAGCTTATTGATTTCCCAAACCCACTAAGTAGAAGTATTTTTAAACCATGATTCACATAAGGGATACATTTGACACATCAATAGAAACTGGAGACCAGACTCCGCACAACCACATCAGATACTGCTCCGAGCTGAGTTTGTTTATCATTACAAAGTGAAAAGAAATTTGCTTTTCCTCCCCTGCTCCCTCTCCCTTGAGAATGGTGATTTTTATTGATTTTGTCCTTTAGAAAACAGTTGAAGTTAATATGGCCATGATAAACTCATCAGAGCCATTTGCCTTTTAATTCTGCACTTTGCTGCCCATTCTTCCTATGTAGGACTTGGCCCCAAACCCAGAGACAGCCATAGCTCCAGGAGCATTTTTGTTTGGAGGCAACCTAAGGCTTTCCACTGCCCTAAAAGATTCTTCATTTGGGACCCACAGTCCCCCTGGGAAGAATCTGGGAAGGCTGAGCAATTGGAGCCTTCTTTGTAAATGGGTGGTATGCCCCATCTGGTAGCTCACACTGTGACCACAGAGGAGAGGGACCCAGAGGCTGCCTAACGGCCCTGGGAACCATGAGACAGTCTTTCTCAGGCCCATCACTCACTTCCTTGTCTCCTCCTTCATCTTCATTTATCATCACCACCCTCATGACATTTCCATGAGGGATTTTCTTGTATAAAAGCAACTCAATAATGAAATAGTTGCAAATCCAGGCACGGCAATAGAATGAAGTATGAGGCTTTCCCATTTTTTAATTTCCCAGAGTCCTGGTGAGCCAGCCCTGGGATCTCGGTGTCTGACTAGGACTCACTCACAAGTATAGCCATGAAAACTCAAAGGAGAAAGAGACACATTCTTTGTCACATTCAGCTGTGGAGCTCCCATCTCACCAGCTACATGGCCATTTCCTCAAGTGGTCAGTTTCTAAACACCATGCTTAGCACAGCTTACTCTGAGCTCTTGGTTGTTAATACATGAAAAGAACAGAAAGCTAAAGATATTCCAATACTACCCCAGGGCTGCTTCAAAGACAAAAGGAAAGAAATGAGAAATGGGAAAATGCCCAAGAAATCAGAAAATATCACAAGGTCAACCCACCTCGTGTAAATCAGTGCATACAGTTCCAGAGGGTCGCATAGAAACCTCACGCTCAGGTTTAATTTGCCCATCCTGAAGTATTTTTCCTAGTAGTGCCAAATGCCATAATGCTCTCTGTCAGTGATTTGAAATTATTCTATAAGCCACATATCGGGTACACTATTGTTAATGAAATGCACACAAGATGATGAACAACTTCCTTTTCCTGCTGGAGCCCCAGCTGCAACCAGTGCCTGGATCCTTCATGCTGTAAATCAGCCCTTTGTACTCCAGGAGGATTCAATGAGCTGCAGGTGTGGGCTGTGGAAGGCCGCCTGGGATTAGGTAGCAGCATTTGATATGAGATCCCAAATAGCACTGGCAATCTATGCGCCACATGCGGCCACAGGCTTTGGAGAAAGCAAAGGAAAAACGCTGATGAAATGTGGCACGGGCCCATGGAATGCAATGTCAAACTTTCACATCTGCAGGAAAAGAAAGAGAGTTCCTAATTTTACAGTGATGATGTCATTGAGAATTCAGTGACAGTGGAAATGATGGGCCAAGGTTTGCAAAGTTAACCACTTAGGAGGTTGCTAACTGAAGCCTGAGCTTTTCAAGGGACAGTGTGGGTTTGTATAGAACACTGATTTGCCTTCCTGACCTGAGGAGTCACGGTGGTGCGGGGTGTGTGTGTGTGTGTGCGTGTGCACACACATTTGCACACAGGTTCTGGAGAGACATGGGGAGAGGAAAAGAACTTGTGTTTGAGAGGTTTTGCATTGCGCAGGCATATCAAACTGATACTTTGCATGCCAAATGTGTCCTTAAAAATATACTGTCTCTGTGTCGTTCAGCATAAAACACTGCTGATTGTCCTTAACAACAATATAATTTCAAAAGATTGATTTCAGACGCTCCAAAAATTCACCAGCCAAGAAAAACTGTCATAGTTGTTCACTTTCTCCCTAATGTTAACTGTCGAAAAGAGCTTCTTTTTAAATATTTTTTTCTTTCTTGAGACCGAAGAGACATAAAAATCATTCTGGTTTTGTTATTAGTACATGGATAAAATATATATTGAAGAAAACACATCTTTAATTTTTGAAGAGTCTGTTTTTCATTAGCTTATCTTGATAGTTTAAGTTAATCATTATTTTCAGCCATATATGATTTAGATATTATGTCATTAATTCATGTACAGTCCATCTGAGTAATGATTGTGGTTTTCTACTTTACAAATTCATCTACTTCACCAAGAAACCAAGAGAGTCAAATTCCATGCAACATCTGGTTTCCATTGAATGTAATTGCCATTTGCAGAGTTATAATCATGTGTTATTGTAAGGACCACAGTGTCAATCACTCTCCTAATGGGGAAAATTCAATGCCTAAATACCTGGGAGAACAAGAAGCTGACTTAAACAGGTGCACTCAGACACTAGGTTTTAAGTAGAATTCTAACCTACCCATTTAAATAAATCATTTTAAGGAGAAACAATATTCTTTCCATCCCCTGTAGCAAGGGAAAGCATAAAACCCAGGACTTCAATCTCCCATGCTCAATTCCAGTACTATATCATGTTTAATCTTTTAAAAAATGTACAAATATGCCCATGTCATACTGATACCTTATGTTCCATACTCTCATGGGAACTCCCAAAGGCCAGGCAGGATTTTTGAAAACTTTCTGGGGAAGGGGCCATCTTCTGATTCTTCCAGCCTTACATCTTCTGATTCTTCCTGTCTTTTTTTCTTACGAAGAAAGTAAGCCACACTTGATTGAGAAAATATTAAACCATTCAAACTACTAAAGTCATTATAGCTTTTTCTAGCCCATGGGGTTTTTGGGGGGGGATAATCACATAAGAATTTGAAAAAATCATGAAGCACCGTGGTGGAGTGTGCAACATGTAAGCACTTTATGGCAAAAGTGAACCACATTTCCCTGACCTCATTCTCCATTGTGTTTACAAGCCAAGCCTTGTTTGAACTGGTAAATGTTTGGCCATGCATTCAGGAAACATTTCCTAAGGCAAAAATAACATGCCAGGAATTGCACTGGACATTCAGGATGCAGTGAAGAATAAGACAATCTAGAGGGTGAAAGAGCACATACGCAGGTAATTACAACATCATACAAGAAGTAGAAATAAGCCCACATATTATAGTAGCAGAGATAGGCCATTTTATCCAGCCAGCTTAAGAAGTAGTAAGTCCCAGAAGACTCCCTGGAGGAGGTTATAGCTGAACCAAGTTTTAAAGGATGGATAGAAGTGAAAGGCTTTCTATATAAAGGACTTTAATTTTAGTACCTGCTAAGGAAATGTTTATGGGAGTAAACTTTTTGATTCAACAGAAATACTATGAAAAGATAATTTACAATTCTGTTCAATTCATTCATTTGCACAGTTATATAAAGGACATTTATTATTCTATTCATTGCATACATTCTTCTCACCTGTGCAAAACTTAGGAAGCATGAGAGTAGTAGCAACTCCCACAAGCAATTTTTATTATCTTTGGCATTATCATTACTGAAATACCATCTTACATTTGAGGAACACTCTGAAATCTGCAAAAGGCTTTCAACAACATTTATTTTCTTGTCACAGTAAGGTAGGAAGTGCAAGTATCAGATTAGTCTCACTGCAACTCAGATATTAAAAGGTCTTGGTGATGAAAGGGCTAGAATTCAAGTCTATAACCTCCATAACTAAGACTGCTGGGCTTAAAAACATGCAGCCTCTCACCTAGGTGAGAAAAGAAGGGAGAGCTTAGCATCTGGCCCATGGTTGATGCTAACCATGATTGAACAAACGAAAACATTTTCAGTTCTCAATTAGTCATGCAGATGGAGACGACTTTCCTCCAGAAAACCTAAACTAAGAGTTAACCTTCAGAATGATTTCTGTTGGTTTATCATGCATTTTGTGATCATATTGACAGCAGGTTTATTCTCACAATTTTCCTTCTTTTTAAGCAACTAGTTGAGGGTTTCCACATCCTCTGAGCACTTCCAGACTTAAAGCTGATGAGATAACCCAAAAATGCCTGAAAGGATGGCAGGATGATGCAGGCTGGAATGAATAAGTACTAGTAAATAAACATATGGATAATTCATAAGTAACAATGTCAAAATAAAATAAAATAACCTCCCAAATAGGAAAGTAAGGACTAAAAAGACCATGTCAGTAAGTAGCATTGGTTTCAGACTCAGGGATCCCACCTTCTAGTACTGGCTCATGAATTATTTGTTTAGCCTCTACTAGCCCGTGGTTTTGTCATCTATTCAAGAGAAATCACAGCCTCTCCCCCACCCAGCAAAAATACTTGTTGAGCGAATCAATGGAAATGTCTAATAGAAAGCTGTGCAAATTATAAAGCAGTAAGTAAATGCAGGGAAGTTATTATTACCCCTGACAAATTGAGAGGTGCTTCCCTTTCCATCTGAGGTTGCCAGAGATTGGTTTATAGTAACAACATCTGTCTGGTTGAGGCCCCACTGAAGATCATGAGACCCAGGGAGGAAGGAATCCAGTTTCTAGGCCTTCTGAAGTCCAGATGAAAGCTGTTTCTCAGAAAACTCTTGTTGCTTTCTGCTTTTGTTGTTGTTGTTTTGAAAGATGGTTATTTAAGTCTAAGGGGACTTTAAGGCTCCTTCCAAACAGAATCCACAGTTTCCAGAATGCCTATGTGTTTGCTATAATTTGTACAATCATGTACTGTGACATACAGCACACAATATTTATATAAAGATGCCCTGATATTGTATTCTAAGGCTCCTCAGAAGGCTGCCATAGAGTTTCCCTGCCAGGGACGCTTTTCATCCTCAGGATCAGGGACTAGGCACTTCTTTTTGAATCTGATTCAAGCAGTCAGTAATCGCTGGGAGAATCCATGCTGTCTCCCCCCTCCCTCCCCATAACTGCAGCATTTGACAACGGATAAGCAGATAACAACATGGATGATGGAAGGCCCCTTGATGCCACTTTCTCCCAGGACATTTCTCACTCACAGAGTTTAAAAGATGGCAAATGAGAACAGTGATACTGGCCACACCTGCAGAGAAGAATGTCATCTCAGATTAATTGTCAGGACACCTGGAATCAGCTCCAAGTTGTGCCAGTTATCAGCCATGGGGGTCCTTAGGTAAGTTTCATAACTTTTCTTGGCCTTAGTTTACACATCTATACAATGGAGGAAATATTTCTTGCTATTATACTTTAAGTGAAGGTTTTAATAATTAAATATGTAAGTTATTTGAAAAGATAGCACAGTAGGTCAACAAATGTGTATATACCATATATTTATAACTAAATGATTGTTAATAATTCTAAAAGGTTCTGTATTGTGTAATAAGAGCTGGCATGTATTGCATACTTGCCACGTGTTTGCACTTTTTTAAGCTGGTCACAGGCTTTAACTCATTTAATTCTCACAAGCAGCCAATGTATGCACCAGTATCATCCAACATCATTCAGGCTCAGAGAGCTTAAGTAAAAAGTAACACAGCTCACAAGTGGTTCAGCCAGGATTTGAACCTAGGAAATCTGGCTCCAAGGCCCGTGTGCCTCACCACTATGCTATATTGCTTCTCATCCATGCAAGAATATATATATACACACATATATTTTAATATCTTTATCATGCTTACAGAAAAATTACAAAAATAATATAAAGAATTTTATATAATTTTTTCCTACATTTTCCAAATGTTAACACTTTAGCACATTTACTTTATCATTCTCTCTTTCTCTAGACCAACATGCATATTTACATTTTTCTGAATCCTTTGAGAGTAAGTTGCAGACGTGATGCCCCTTTATGTTTAAATATATCTGTATATTTCCTAAAATAAGGACATTCTCTTGTACAACCACAGTATAATTATTAAAATCAGAAATTAACCTTGATACAGTAGTATTGTCTAGTCTACAGATCATATCCACATTTTGCAAAATATCTCACTAGCATCCTGGATAGCAAAAGTTTTGTGGGTTTGGTTTTTTGTTTGTTTTTTTTTTCCAGAACTTTTTTTTCCTGGATCTTATCCAGGATCACACATTGCATGACCTTGACATTTTTGAAGACAACTGGGTTTGGGCTTCTCTGATGTGTCCTGATTAGGTCCAGGTTGTGCATTTTTAGCCAGCATACCACAGAAGTGATGACGCATCCTTCCCTGTGCATTTTATCAGGAAGCATGTGATATCTATTTGTCACATTACTGGTGAGGTTAAAAAAAACACACATTTTTAAACTGTGTACCTTGTTTACAAGGTAACATGTCTCTCCACTGCCCAGGAAGCTCCCTAAGGGTGGAGTGGGGCTCCCTTCATGTCTACATCCTCTGCCAGCCTGATACAGCACTGCACATTGGCTCTGGGCTCAGTAAACTCTTGCTTTGCTTTTTCCTTTTTGATCCATCTCTCCTGGTGATTCTTTCATGTTTATTCCTTATAATGACAGAATCAAGGCAAAAGCCTATCTGTTCATTCATTCTGCAACCAGGATGCCTACTCAATTTACAGAGCTCCTTGTCAGGCTCTGAACCAGTTACTGGAAGAATACAGAGGTAAATAAAACATAGCCCCACTGTCCTCCAGGAGATGGTGTCACCTAAGCCAGCCCCTATAGCAGAGAGAGAATGGTGAACTCATCCTTCCTCCACCATCCCAGGATTTCCGCCTCAAGACCTTTTCTCTCCCATTTCCACCTCCATTTTCCTACTTTACTTCTCAACAGTCAGGATCCTGTCTTCTGTCTCACCAATTACCCAGTAGTTAAGTGTCAGACTGTCAGAGGTTTCTGGTAAGATCATGTGTTTCCTTCCTGATAACATATTTGCTTACTAGTAGCAGTTTCCTAGAAACAGGAAGTTAACTAAAGGAGTGATCCTAGTGGTAGGATGTTCAGGAGGCAGGGCGGTTTCTAAGCAGCAGTGCCATTCAGATTCTTCCACACTGCACAGCAGAGTGGTATCCCCTGCCCCTTTGCTCTGTGGATGTGACCTCTATTAAGAACTGGTCTCACTGTCCCCCTCACCCAGGACACGCAAAAGTCCCAGGGTGGACTGCACACCAGAACTCTCCAAGAAGCAGGTTAGTGAAGAAAAGAAAGAAATGTGATTGACACCATCTTTATGTCACTAAAAATGTATAGTTTCTGCCTTTGATCTAATTAGTAAATGCAGGATCAAGTTGCCTTTTTATTTATTGAAAGCCTGGCTCTATGAGGGGACAAGTTTCAGGTGAGCCAGAGAGAAATCAGGAAAAACATGCCCCTGCCCTCCTGGAGTTTGTAGTTTAGCCCCTCACGCCCCTACCACCAGCAGATGCAATGGGTGTTTGGCAAGCTTGTCAACATGTCATCACCTGCTGATGTGGTACAATAGCCTTTGACAAGTGCACGTGTTACTGTCGAGTCATAGCCAGTAATTCAGGTGAAAAGTCAACACAAACTACTGCTTTCAAAGAAAGCAGTCTCACTCTGCTGTCTAGGACCAGGGCAGATGCAGGGCCACTACGGCAGTACAGACAGTACTCCTGTGTAGGAGCAGGAGGGGTTAAGAACATGGCAGCCGGCCAGGAGCAGTGGTTCACGCCTGTAATCCCAGCACTTTGGGATGCCGAGACAGGATCACGAGGTCAGTAGATCAAGACCATCCTGGCTAACAGGGTGAAACCTTGTCTCTACTAAAAATACAAAAAATGAGCCGGGCATGGTGGCGGGTACCTGTAGTCCCAGTTACTCAGGAGGCTGAGGCAGGAGAATGGCAGGAACCTGGGAGGCAGAGCTTGCAGAGAGCCGAGATCCGGCCACTGCACTCCAGCCTGGGCGATAGAGCGAGACTTCATCTCAAAAAAAAAAAAAAAAAAAACAACATGGCAGCCTCTGCTGGTGATACCCAGGTCAGGCCAAACAGGGTCTGCAGTGGACCTCCAGCAAACCCCAGCAGACCTGCAGAAGAGGGGCCTGACTGTTAGAAGGAAAAATAACAAACAGAAAGGAATAGCATCAACAATAAAAAGGACATCCACTCAGAGACCCCATCTGAAGGTCACCAACTTCAAACACCAAAGGTAGATAAATCTGCAAAGATGAGGAAAAACCAGCACAAAAAGACTGAAAATTCCAAAAACCAGACTGTCTCTTCTCCTCCGAAGGAGCACAACTCCTCGCCAGCAAAGGAACAAAACTGGACAGAGAATTAGTTTGACGAACTGACAGAAGTAGGCTTCAGAAGGTGGGTAATAACAAACTCCTCCCAGCTAAAGGAGCATGTTCTAATCCATCACAAAGAAGCTTAAAACCTTGAGAAAAGGTTAAATGAATGGCTAACTAGAATAACCAGTGTAGAGAAGAACAGACTGATGGAGACAGAACATCTGATGGAGCTAAAAAGCACAGAATGAGAACTTCGTGAAGCATACACAAGTATCAGTAGCTGAATTGATCAAGCAGAAGAAAGGATATCAGAGACTGAAGATCAACTTAACGAAATGAAGCATGAAGACAAGATTAGAGAAAAAAGAATGAAAAGGAACAAACAAAACATCCAAGAAATATAGGACTATGTGAAAAGATCAAACCTACGTGTGATTGGTGTACGTGAAAGTGATGGGCAGAATGGAACCAAGCTGGAAAGCACTCTTCAGTATATTATCCAGGGGAACTTCCCCAGCCTAGCAAGAAAGGCCAACATTCAAATTCAGGAAATACGGAGAACACCACAAAGGTATTCCTCGAGAAGAGCAACCCCAAGACACATAATTGTCAGATTCACCAAGGTTGAAATGAAGGAAAAAATGTTAAGGGCAGCCAGAGAGAAATGTCAGATTACCCACAAAAGGAACCCCATCAGACTAACAGCAGATCTCTCTGCAGAATCCCTACAAGCCAGAAGAGAGTGGGGGTCAATATTCAACATTCTTAAAGAAAGGAAATTTCAACCCAAAATTTCATATCCAGCCAAACTAAGCTTTATAAGCAAAGGAGAAATAAAATCCTTTACAGGCAAGGAAATGCTGAGAGATTTTGTCACCACTATGCCTGCCTTACAAGAGCTCCTGAAGGAAGCACTAAATATGGAAAGGAACAACCGGTACCAGTCACTGCAAAAACATACCAAATTCCAAAGACCATCGACACTATGAAGAAACTGCATCAACTAATGGGCAGACTAACCAGCTAGCATCATAATGACTGGATCAAATTCACACACAACAATATTAACCTTAAACGTAAATGGGCTAAATGCCCCCAATTAAAAGACACATACTGGCAAATTGGATAGAGTCGAGACTCTATTTGTGCTATATTCAGGAGACCCATCTCACGTGCAAAGACACACATAGGCTCAAAATAAAGGGATGGAGGAATATTTACCAAGCAAATGGAAAGCAAAACAAAGCAGGGGTTGTGATCCTAGTCTCTGATAAAACAGACTTTAAACCAACAAAGACCAAAAAAGACAAAGAGGGGCATTACATAATGGTAAAGGGATCAACGCAACAAGAAGAGCTAACTATCCTAAATATATATGCACCCAATACAGGAGAACCCAGATTCATAAAGCAAGTTCTTAGAGACCTACAAAGAGACTTAGACTCCGACACAATAATAGTGGGAGACTTTAACACCCTACTGTCAATATTAGACAGATCAACAAGACAAAAAATTTAAGAAGGTTATTCAGGCCTTGAACTCAGCTCTGGACCAAGCAGACCAAATAGAAATTTACAGAACTCTCTACCCCAAATCAACAGAATACACATTCTTCTCAGCACCACATCACACTTATTCTAAAATTGATCACATAATTGGAAGTAAAACATTCCTCAGCAAATACAAAAGAATGGAAATCAAAACAGTCTCTCAGACCACAGTGCAATCAAAGTAGAACTCGGGATTAAGAAATGCACTCAAAATTGTACAACTACATGGAAACTGAACAACCTACTCCTGAATGAGTACTGGGTAAATAACAAAATTAAGGCAGAAATAAATAAGTTCTTTGAAACCAATGAGAACAAAGACACAATGTACCAGAATCTCTGGGACACAGCTAAAGCAGTGTTTGGAGGGAAATTTATAGAACCAAATGCCCACAGGAGAAAGTAGGAAAGATCTAAAATCGACACCTAACATCACAATTAAAAGAACTACAGAAGTAAGAGAAAACAAATTCAAAAGCTAGCAGAAGAAAAGAAATAACTAAGATCAAAGCAGAACTGAGAAAGATAGAGACGTGAAAAACCCTTCAAAAATCAATGAATCCAGGAGCTGGTTTTATGAAAAGATTAACAAAATAGATAGATCACTAGCGAAACTAATAAAAAAAAGGGAGAAGAATCAAATAGATACAACAAAAAATGATAAAGGGGATATCACCATTGATCCCGCAGAAATACAAACTACCGTCAGAGAATACTATAAACATCTCTACACAAATAAACTAGAAATTCTACAAGAAATGGATAAATTCCTGGACACAGACACCCTCCCAAGATTAACCAAGAAAAAGTTGAAGCCAGGCCTGAATAGACCAATAACAAGTTCTGAAATTCAGCCAGTAATTAATAGCCTAGCAACCAAAACAAAAGCCCTGAACCAGACGGATTCACAGCCGAATTCTACCAGAGGTACAAAGAGGAGCTGGTACCATTCCTTCTGAAACTATTCCAATCAATAGAAAAAGAGGGACTCCTCCCTAACTCATTTTATGAGGCCAGCATCATCCTGATACCAAAACCTGGCAAAGACACAACAAAAAAAGAAAATTTCAGACCAATATCCGTGACGAACATCAATGTGAAAATCCTCAATAAAATACTGGCAAACCAAATCCAACAGCACATCAAAAAGCTTATCCACCATGATCAAATCGGCTTCATCCCTGGGATGCAAGGCTGGTTCAACATATGCAAATCCATAAACAAAATCCATCACATAAACAGAACCAATGACAAAAACCACATGATTATTTCAATAGATGCAGAAAAGGCCTTTGATAAAATCCAACAGCCCTTCATGCTAAAAACTCTCAATAAACTAGGTATTGATGGAACATATATCAAAATAATAAGAGTTATTTATGACAAACCCACAGCCAATATCATACTGAATGGGCAAAAGCTGGAAGCATTACCTTTGAAAACTGGCACAAGACTCTCACCACTCCTATTCACCATAGTATTGGAAGTTCTAGTCAGGGCAATCAAGCAAGAGAAAGAAATAAAGTGTATTCAGGTAGGAAGAGAAGAAGTCAAATTCTCTCTGTTTGCAGATGACATGATTGTATATTTAGAAAATCCCATAGTCTCAGCCCAAAATCTCCTTAAGCTGATAAGCAACTTCAGCAATGTCTCAAGATACAAAAAAAATCAATGTGCAAAAATCACAACCATTCCTATACACCAATAACAGACAAACAGAAAGCCAAATCATGAGTGAACTCCCATTCACAATTGCTTCAAAGAGAATAAAATACCTAGGAATACACAAGGGATGTGAAAGACCTCTTCAAGGAGAACTACAAACCACTGCTCAAGGAAATAAGAGGACACAAACAAATGGAAAAACATTCCATGCCCATGGATAGGAAGAATCAATATCATGAAAATGGCCATACTGCCCGAAGTAATTTATAGATTCAATGCTATCCCTATCAAGCTACCATTGACTTTCTTCACAGAATTAGAAAAACTACTTTAAATTTCATATGGAACCAAAAAAGAGCACGTATAGCCAAGACAATCCTAAGCAAAAAGAACAAAGCTGAAGGCATCACGCTACCTGACTTCAAACTATACTACAAGGCTACAGTAACCAAATAGCATGGTATTGATACCAAAAGAGATATATAGACCAATGGAACGCAACAGAGGCCTCAGAAATAACGCCACACATCTACAACCATCTGATCTTTGACAAATCTGATAAAAACAAGCAATGAAGAAATTATTCCCTATTTAATAAATTTATTTATTAATAAATAGGGAATAAATATGCAGAAAACTGAAACTGGACCACTTCCTTACACCTTATACAAAAGTTAACTCAAGATGGATTAAAGACTTAAACATATGACCTAAAACCATAAAAACCTTAGAAGAAAACCTAGGCAGTACTATTCAGGACATAGGCATGGGCAAAGACTTCATGACTAAAACACCAAAAGCAATGGCAACAAAAGCCAAAACTGACAAATGGGATCTAACTAAACTAAAGAGCTTCTGCACAACAAAAGAAATCATCATCAGAGTGAACAGGCAGCCTACTGAATGGGAGAACATTTTTGCAATCTATCCACGTGACAAAGGGCTAATATCCAGAATCTACAAGGAACTTAAACAAATTTACAACAACAAACCAACCCCATTAAAAAGTGGGCAAAGGATATGAACAGACACTTTTCAAAAGAAGACATTTATGCAGCCAACAAACATATGGAAAAAAAGCTCATCATCACTGGTCATTAGCAAAATGCAAATCAAAACCACAATGAGATACCATCTCACGCCAGTTAGAATGGCAATCATTAAAAAGTCAGAAACAACAGATGCTGGAGAGGATATGGAAAAATAGGAACACTTTTACACTGTTGGTGGGAGTGTAAATTAGTTCAACTATTGTGGAAGACAGTGTGGGGAATTCCTCAAGGATCTAGAACCAGAAATACCATTTGACCCAGCAATCCCATTACTCGGACTATAAGTCCTTCTACTTATACCCAAAGGATTATATAAGTCATTCAACTACAAAGACCCATGTATACGTATGTTTATTGCAGCACTATTCACAATACCAAAGACTTAAAACCAACCCAAATGCCCATCAATGATAGACTGGATAAAGAAAATGTGGCACATATATACCATGGAACACTATGCAGCCATAAAAAAGGATGAGTTTGTGTCCTTTGCAGGGATATGGATGAAGCTGGAAACCATCATTCTCGCAAACTAACATAGGAACAGAAAACCAAACACTGCATGTTCTCACTCATAAGAGGAAGTTGAACAATGAGAACACATGGAGACAGGGAGGGGAATATCAAACACTAGGGCCTATTGGGTTGGGGAGCTAGGGGAGGGATAGCATTAGGATGAATACATAATGTAGATGACGGGTTGATGGGTTCAGCAAACCACCATGGCATGTGTATACTTATGTAACAAACCTGCACGTTCTGCATGTGTATCCCAGAAGGTAAAGTATAATTTAAAAAAAAAAAAAAGAAAAATCATTAAAAAATAAAATAAAATAAAAAGAAATAAACAAAAGACCATGGCCTTTGGATTTCAATGGTTGGATTTCAGTGCCAACACTAACAAGCTGATGAACCCCAGATAAATGATTTAACTGGGCTAGATAAATCTCCTCACTTGTAACACTGGAATATTAATAGAACCTATCTCAAAATGCTGTAAGGAATAAATGAGATGTAAACTGTCTAGCTCAACTGACAGGCAAATGATAAGGTTCCAGGAGCTGATAGAATTATTAAGATGTCTTTGCCTTTCTAGAATTAAGGGCTAAAAACAATGTCTCTCAACCCCCACTCTCAGATTGGTTCAGAATTTCCAACCAAAGGGCTTCAAAGGGCACTGTGCTATGAAATTCACACTGAAATTCACACCTATGTTTGTATAACACACTACAAATGCCTAAGAAAATCTGAAATTCCTCTCTCAAAGATTGGAGTAGGGGTCGATACCCCCTTGCCCTAGGAATCTCACTTAAGAATCTTCTTTATGAAGTATCACAAATATCCAGGGGATAAATACACCAGACTCAGCTGGAATTTGTGGGCACTTCACCATTACAAAGGAATCTTTTTGATTGCCTCTGTTGTAGAGTTGTAGAAATTTGGGAGGGTTGTTTGCACTTTTTTTTTGGCACTTTTTAAAAAAAGTTTATATTTTGCCTCTTTTTCATTATTTCTAGGTAACTTTATTTTCAATCATTAGAGTGCTATTTGGCTTTTGAGTATTCTTTACACATTTAACCTGCTATCTATCTAAACTTTTACTTTCTGATTTCCATTTTCTCTTATTTCTCCTTATTCCACAGTTTTACTTTTTTATTTCTCTAAGTCTTTTGGTATATGTTTACTTCCCTTTTTGTTTGGCCAAAATTTCTTTTTAACTTTTCAGTTATCTTCAGGTATTTTAATCACTTTATCTTTTTTCATATATATATATATATATATAGGTTACATCGAAGCATTCCATCATTTTGTTTCTTGTCTTTCTAAGTGTAAGACTTTCCTCCTCTTATTCACTTGATTCTTTAGGCCTTTAATTTCTAAATGTTTTATTTTTATCATTTGTCTTGTGGCTTCATCTCCTTTAAACATTTTGATTTTAGCATTGGTCTATAACGTCAGGCAGAAATCTTTGCCTTGCTGTGGTGCAAAAGTTGTGAAGTGAAGGATTAGGGAGGGAGTCTATCCCCTCACCCTGTCTGTTCCTCTAAACTGTGCCTCTGGGCATCAATTCCCATCAATTTCTAAGTCAATCCTGAAAGTCTTAACCTAAGTAATGTGTGAAGCCCTCAGGTTTAAATTCCTTCCTTGAGACAATAGGGTTTCTATTACATACATTACACACAGTTCATCCCTTTTATGAGGTGGCCATGGCCCAGCCTGGGGTCATCCATTGCCTACTCTGCCAGAGTACTCTGCCAGGAAAGCAGGGAGCTGCACCACAGACAAGAGGGGTGAGAGGCACATGGCTTCAAAACTGTCTTGTCCTTGACACCAGCCCAATCATTCAAATCAGAGGGTGCTGGCTGCTCTGGAAAAGTCTTGCCATAGACTCAACCATCAAGAGAGTACACTGGTCTGGAGGAAGGTCATCCTGGCTCACAGCCTAGGGTTCAGAATTTGTATCCATCTCAAAGTAGCAATCAGAATTCCAGTATGGAGTAAAATTAGAACAGGATATGCCATATTCTAAGTTATTATTGTAGCATCCAAATAATCGAACTTCATAGCCAATGAAATGAAAATAATCATTTTAATCTGAACAATACTTAGGTCTTTCCATATCCTCCCCATTCCCTATCTCATATGATCTTCATATGTAAGCCATTAGAAATAAATGATCAACGAATGTACCTGAGGACAAAGAGTAGGCGGCAGAGCCGGAACCAGAACCCAGGTCCCTGCCTTCCCCCAGCATTCTTCCTACTGTGCCAGTACCAGGCCACCTCTTAATGTCACCCACAGCAAGAACCTCCACACCAACGAGGAGAATGTGTCTGCCCACACAGAATCATTTCAGGAGCCATAGCCCACTTGCAAGTTGGGTCCTGAAACTATTTTCTATCTGAAAACAGACCAGGGACACATCAACTTGACAAGGGCAAGGGCAAGAAAGAATGATGTAACTGGACACCTGTGTGACACAGATTTATCCCAAGAAGGAGAAGCAAGCCTGGAATATGGAAGCCAAACAAAGCACCTCCACTCCTCCAAGAAAAGTCTCCCCACAAAGTTCTGCCCCATCAGAGCCTGACTCCTTTGATCAGGGAGCTCCATCATGGGACCACAACTTTAACATTTCTGTGTTTAAAAAAAAAAAAAAAAAAAAAGTCGCTACAGAGGTCCTAATTTTCCAAACTTGGTCTTTAAACAATATATCTATGTCCAGTATCTGGGACAAAACTTAGCCTCAGGGTTCCAGGTCACTGAACATTATATAACATTGATTGAAACTTTTTGTGGAACAAACAAATTAACTTCCTGAATGAAAAATACAACCTTACCTATTACGGAAAAGTAAATCCCAAATGTAAAATTTATCTCTAATAGTCTATCAGGAAAAAAATCCAAACTCAATACCCCTTTGCCTATTGAATAACACTAATCCCGTGCAATCACTCTTTGGTAACCCCGCTTGTCTCTAGTTTGACTCCAGCTTGTTAAAACTAACTCATTTTTCTTCTATGAAAGATGCAATCAGTAGTAAGGAGACTGGAACTCTGGTGATCCTGCTAATCAATCTATGTTCCACAAATGAAAACACTCCCCAATTGGTAATTAGTTTCAATGATGAAGTAATTAAATATTTCACTCTGCATTCCCTCTGGTCTGCATCTGGGGCTTTATAAATGTTACATTTTCCAAGCCCCCGCATGCAATCTTGTTTTATTTATGGCTGCGCCTTTACAAGCTCTCTGAAGTTCTATCTAAACAGCACAAAGGCAAAGGGAAACTTGACAATTAAGTGTTGAACTTGATCATTCCCGTCAGCCAGGCCAGGTAACACAGACACACCTGATCCATACTTGGCCCCGAGTTATCAAAAAAACATGATTACATAGTTTTAGGAGTTCAAGACATAAAAGTGGAAGCCAAATGTTTTCTTATTTAACCTTGATGAAGTGCTTTAGGGAAATGAGAGATGAGCCTGAGTCTTCCAAACGGATGTCTGTCTCGGTTTGATTTCATAACAATGGCTCCTCTCCTGGAGTTCCCTCCACCATTAAAATGCAGCACTCATATCCAATGGAGGAATGAAAAATGCCAAAGCCGTAATGATTCAAAATTGCACTTTTAGTTGCCTGACCAAGATGGAGTATGACATGTTACCAAAACCCATTTCTTAACATTTAACATTTATTCAAATAATTGACTATTGTGGATACATACGCCAGAAGTTGAGGCCAAATGGTTTTGTTAAGAAATCTTTCATCTTTCTCTTCATATGTGTGGTCAGTCATCAACTGGTTATTATAAGGAGCCGTAAAAGGATCCAGAATGAGCAGTCCTCAAGGCTTGAACGCCAGAGCCATTGATTACATGAAATTTTTGGTACTGCCTCACAGTCACTCCCTACCCATTGACCTCTGGCAAACTGCCGTTGGCAATAAGTAACCATGTGCATTTTTTAGGTCCCTATCGTCGTTCAAACTCTTTAAGTTTTATAATTTTAAAATGACAGCCACAAACTCCTATCTCTAAAGAATTATCGAAGGGCAGTGGGAGAAGAAAGAATAAACCAAATCCATGTGCTCTTTCAGGTCAGGGAAAACATAAATAATGTGCTTTGTCCCAGAGGAAATCCTAACTAACCAGGCATAGATGAGAACCAAATAAGAAGGGGTGAAATGAGCAGCACATCGTCATAAAGAACAAGATTGCATTTAAACTCATCGATGCATAGTGGAAAGAATTCTACTCTAGGAATCAGAAGGCCTGGCCTTTAGTTCTGGATATAGTACCCAATAGCCATCCACCTTGACAACTCCAAGAGCTGCCTGAGGTAATGGCAAACTCTCCCAATAGGGCAATTGGGTGCACGTTCTCTCAGGTCCATCCCCCCCACACTGACATGCTATATTTCCAGGAAATGTTCCCAGGCTCCAAAAACAGGAAAAGGAAGCACTGCCCACTAAGCAGTAAGGCATCTTAACCTCCCAGCTGAAAAATTCATTAATGATACTAGTAGCAGTACTAGTAGTAGCAACAGAAAGAGCAGCTGCCGTTGATTAAGTGAATACCTACTAGTTACAGGTACTACGCTAAGCATGTTTTATAAACTATCTCATTCAATCCTCACAACTCTATGTGGTAGGCACCACTGTTCACCTTTTAAACATTAGGTGTAGCTTCAGTAGCTTGCCCAAAGTCAAAGTCACAGGGTTAACAAGTAACAGCATTTGAATTTGAACTTCCATTAGTCTGACTCCAAAGCCAAACCTCTTAATTGCTACATTTATCTACCTTCACACATGCAAACCTACAAAATGGGGTGCTCAGAAATCTGCAGTTTAGTTGTTAGCAGACTCTCTAATGATACCTTTGTAGTCCATAAAAAACACCCATTTGCATGTGGACATTTAATATATGTGTGTGTGTATATGTGTGGGCATATATGTATATACATATATGTGTGTGTGTGTACATACATATATATGTATGTTAAAAATTCTCTGATTCCTAGTAAAACTTCATAATAAATTACTGTGTTAAAATTTTTAAATATTTCTTAAACCAGATAATATTGAACATATTATAATTAAACTAATTCATTAAGGGATACTATTAACATTTACACTTCCAAGATACCAGATTTTCAAGATTTTTCTTATAAATGTGTGTAATAGGCACATTTTGAAATTATTTTAGAGTTTTAGTTGTTACATTAGCATTTGAATGTTTCTATTTTGCTACTATATTCTTAAATTTTCAACGCTTCTGTGCAACTTAACAATGTAGATGATTTTCTGAAACTGTAAATCCTATAGTTCCCTTAAATACTTGCCATGTACCATATAACAGTGTTTCACTCAGCAACCACATATATGACAGTGGTCCCATAAGATTATAATACCTTATTTTTACTGTATGTTTTCTATTTTTAGGTATATTTAGGTACACAAATACCACTGTGTTACAATTGCCTACAGTATTCAGTATAGTAACGTGCTATACAGGTGGGTATCCTGGGATCAAATAGGCTATAGCACGTAGCCTAGGTGTGTAGATGGCCACACCATCTAGGTTTGGTAAGTACACTCTATGATGTTTGCACAATGACAAAATCACCAAGTGACACATATCTCAGAAGGTTTCCCTGTAGATAAATGATGCATGACTGTACTTCATATTTAAATACCTTTAATTTTTATAGATATTTATTTCTCCACTATAAAGGTCATTCTGATTTAACCTAAAAAATTCAGAAGACTCATACAATAAGCAGAGTAGTCAAAATATGTCACTAATTTGGCAATATAATGAAGAATGTCTCAAGTTACATTTGTCTATCTCCCAAATTCTTATCTTCCTCAGCCTAAACGTTTTTTCCCTTGGCAAATATATTAAATGGAACAATGGTGCCAACAAAAAATTTATGCCAGACATCACTCTAAAACCTCCCTCTTATGAAGAAAAAGATTTGAACATGCTTATGTACCTGCAAGTTCAAAACAAAGACCAAAGGTATTTTTTAATTTGACAAATAAAAATTATACATATTTATAGCGTACACATGACATTTTTAAGAACCAAAGTTCTTTCGTGAATTTGGTTACAGCAATATAAGATCAGTTTAAGAATCTTCTTTCAAGGTCGATTAAAGCTATGAACAAAATACCTCAAGAAATTGTAGAACTGGCCATTTTATCAACCTGAAAGATTATCAGCACTGTGTTTGGGGCCAAAAGAAAGAAGAGTAATTCTTTTGAATAAACTTCTGAATAATGCTTTTGAATAATACTGTTAGTAGACAACATATCAAATGACCTAGACATTAATCTAAGAGATTATTAAATTAAAACATGTTATGTTTGTTTGTTTGTTTGTTTGTTTGTTTGTTGAGATGGAGTCTCGCTCTGTCGCCCAGGCTGGAGTGCAGTGACACAATCTTGGTTCACTGCAACCTCCACCTCATGGGTTGAAGCGATTCTCCTGCCTCACCTTCCCAAGTAGCTGGGACTACAGGCACATGCCACCACGCCCAGCTAACTTTTTGTATTTTTAGTAGAGACAGGGTTTCACTGTGTTAGCCAGGATGGTCTCAATCTCCTGAGCTTGTGATCCACCTGCCTTAGCCTCCCAAAGTACTTGGATTACAGGTGTGAGCCACTGCACCCAGCCTAAAACATGTTTTACCTTGTATTTATGAATGTACAGACAATAGTAACTGTTCGATTAATAACACTAGTTAATACTAATGAGGAAGAAATGGTTGGAAAAATACTATTTGTTCTATAGAAGAACATCAATACAAACTATTGGAAGTAAAATAAATATTTAAGGTGTTAAAATCAATACTTTGTAAGTCTGCAACAAATCTGATATGAAGGAAAAGTGATGTTGGTTTGTGACCTGAAGTGGTCTTGCTGCAATGATAGGACAATAGGACAACAGGTTTTACATCTCCCTCAACATCTGACATCATGGGATTCAGATAAGAGCTTTATTCACAGGGTCTCCTGTACAAACATCTGAATTCTATATTAAATCACGTTATCATCATGGTGATCCTAATAAAATCCATGCACTAAAGTTTATACAAAGAAATTTGATCACAATATAATTCTACGTTGTTTTAAATAAAATTATCTTAGCTGTCCAAAAGAAAAATTTTAAAGAGGTTATGAGCTAGTAAAGAAAAAAAATTTTCATGGGGTAAGGGAGAGAAAAAAGCTCCACTTTGCAGATTTGCTTAAGGATAATTATTAGCTTCCAGAAGTAGTTTGACACCTGAATTAACTTAATCGGAAATTGCAAAGTCCCCATAAAAACATACTAAAATACATTTATAAGGCTTATGGATTCAAAGCAAAAACTCATCTTTGAAAAACGAAGTTAACAAAATGGTTCATTAATATTTAAGTAATACTTTGAATACTAATTGTTTGTTTGAATACTTAATAACTAAGAATTACTAAGAGCAGTAGACCAACATATGTAAAAATTATCATTTTAGAGTTATATATTCAATTGGATTTAAAATCCAATTATATTCTCATAAGAAATGTCAGCATTACATCTACCAATGAAAAAAGAAAATAGAATCCTGTTAAATTTAAATAAAGGATCATGTCTTTGATGTTGTAATTTTAAACTTTAAAGAGACTAAATCACCTATAGTCTGGCTAAGGGAAAGAAAAGGTTTCTGTTCACTAGAAGACAATAAATTGATATGAAAACTCTTCTACCATTTTCCATACCACTGAGCAAGCATTATTTCCTTGAGAATTTGTGTAAACATCATTTATCTTAAATGACGACTTAAGAATTTGAAGGCATCATCATTAAAAAGTATTGATGAGGACTTGTGTGCAGCCATTTCAAGAATAAAAACTCTGTTTAAAAAGTTATGACCAAAGAAATAAGTTTTAAAATACTAGAATTTGTTATATTTTCTCTAATAATGTATTAATTTTTATCACAATGATAAAATATAATGTGATAAATGTTCTCTCCAAGCCCCACATAGATGCCTCCTAATCCTGTCCAAGTTAGTCTGTACACATATTTTTATTACCTGAGTGTTCCATATTTTGAAAGTATATGTGAAGCATTGATTTATTCTAAAATTCTTGTTTTACAGGGGAAAAAAGAAACATCCAGAGAGGTTTCGTGTCAACAACTAATAGGGATAAAAGCCAAGATCAGAATCCAGAATGCCCTACTTTTACCCAGCCAGCATTGCTCTGATTGGGAACGTTTTATACTAAAGTGTACTTTATCCTAAACAAACATGAGCCCTCCTGTCCATCCTGCCAAAATCAGCCCTACATCTTCCACCTCCACGTCTCTGGTCATGCCAATCTCCCCAGCTGGAATCCTCTCTCTCTCCTGTCCATTGCTAGTTTCTCAACCCTAAATGCCACTTACCTGACCATGCTGAGCCACATGGCTCTGTCCGTCCGAACATTGCTGGTGTCCACTATCCCAGTCACCCATACGGCATTTCCTCAGAACACAACGGCTGGTTCCATTCACCCATCTATTCCATCCCTGTAACTAGGCTGAGTCAGGGATTGCTTCTAAACTTTCTGCAAATCCTTAGTTCCTCTAGAAAATGCCTCATAGGTGCTTGTGATGTTTAATATTGAGTGTCAACTTGATTGGATTGAAAGATGCAAAGTAATGTTCCTGCGTGTGTCTCTGAGGGTGTTGCCAAAGGAAATTAACATTTGAGTCAGCAGACTGGCAGAGGCAGACCCACCCTCAATCTGGGTGGGCACCATCTAATCAGCTGCCAGTACGGCTAGAAAAAAGCAGGCAGGAGAAGATGGAAGGACCTGACTTGCTGAGTCTTCCAGACCTTGTCTTTTTTCCACACTGGATGCTTCCTGCCCTCAAACATCAGACTCCAAGTTCTTCAGATTTTGGACTTTCGGACTTTTGGACTTACACCAGTGATTTGCCAGGAGATCTTGGGCCTTCAGCCACAGACTGAATGCTACACTGCCGGCTTCCCTACTTCTGAGGTTTTGGGACTCAGACTGGCTTCCTTGCTCCTCAGCTTGCAGAAGGCCTATTGTGGGACTTCACCTTGTGATCGTGTGAGTCAATTCTCCTTAACAAAATCCCCTTCATACATACATCAATCCCATTAGTTCTGTCATTCTAGAAAACCCTAATGCGGTGCTCATCAAATAATTTGTTAATTGACCACAGACTTCAAATACCTTCCATTGTCTCCTAGAATCCTAGATCTGTAGACAGTTGGGGCTGCAAAATCTGAGAAGATTCATGTACCCACTACTGTTCATTCTGTGATAAGAACTCTGTGGCCTAGATGGAGGTCACACAGCTAGAAAATAGTAGCCTTGAGAACAAGCCAGGTATGACTGACTCCAAACAAAGCACATACTGCACTATCTTAATTTTTAAAGTTCATTGCAAACATATTTATTTTACAAGCAAAAGAAAGCTAATATGAAGACTTCATAATTCCAAACTTCTTTAACTAATTCAGTGTCAATTCTAAAATAATTCCTTGCAAATGTACTGCCTGATTTTGAACCAAGATGTCCTCATGTTTAATAAACTAGTATGCATGTGTATGAAAGGGATCTTAAATTTGGCATCTCTTTCCAACCTTTTCTCAGTTCAGTATCTTCTGAATTCCTACTATGTGGCACTGTGTGATGTGCTGATATCTGTACTAAATGCTAGTAAAGCCCAAGCTTGAATGAACACCTGATGTTTAGGAAGGTAGAAGGGGTGGGTTCAAATCTTGGCTCTTGGCTCCACCACACACACATGAGCTATGTGATCTTAAACAAGTTACTTAACCATGCCTCAGTTTCTTCATCTGTAAAAAGTGAATAGAAATTATTCCTACCTCATAGAGTTGTTGGGAGAGTTAAATAAGGTAATACTTGTAAACAAGTGCTTGTAAATGCTCAGAAATATTTTTATTGCCTTTTTTCTCCTGGGCTAACCATTTCACTTTGAATTCTTGGATCATATATTAACAAAAGGCAAAGATCCCAACCACCTACTTGCAGGGACTGGTCTCCTAATAACCATACCCCAAAGGCTACATAGTTAGTCTTTTATGTAACAGTACAACCCTGGAAGGACTCAGGACTCCAGCCAAGAAAGTCTTAAGGCTAGAAGCACTGAGAAGCACAGCAATCTCTTGGCTGTCTATGATTACGTGGCACCCTATGATTTAAAATCCTAAGAAAAGGGTGAGCTTGGATTCAGGGGTGCACCCCAAAGCATTCCACAGGCTGGATGCCACAGAGAAGAAAGCAGTTCCACTCAGGGTCAGACCCAGAGAGAATAGCTCCCTTTATTCTCAAACACAATGAATTTCTAATATGATGGACAGATTAATATTATTAACTTTGGCAAATCCACAGCCCTCCAACCCCTTGAGGGTAGAGAAGTAACTTGTTGATTTGGAAAGTATCCAAAAATAATTTCACGCGAGAAATATTTCTCTTGGATAGTCCCTACAGAGGAAGTGTGCTAAATTAGAAACTGTAACCCGGAGGTATCGTGTAACGACACTGATGCTCTTGTTGGTTGAAAGGTTAGGAAGGCATGCCATGTCCCAAAATGTGGACTTGCTCAGGACACCAAAGCAAGGGGTAATGAAATTTCCAAATTTTGATCCTGAAGAGACTATGGCTTCAGTAGGAAGAGCCAAAGGCAATTACAGACCACACCAACCTGGATGAGAGGCAAGACTTAAATTGTGAAGAATTTCACCCACACAACTGTAGCAGGGGAGAGGAGATAAAGAACCTCTGTATGTGTTGAAAAGGAGAAGTTTCAAGGAAAATGAGAAGGAGCTCTGAGCTCTAGGGGATAAAATCTCAGGGGCTTCCCTTAAGGGAAAACCCCTTACGGGTTTATACCACAGAAGGGGACCAGAAGATAGACCTGAGCCCACTTGCTGAGAAAATTCAGACCTTCAGTATAACTAACCAAAGTTGGAATGAGCGATCTGTCCTACTCGGAAGCAGCTACTCATCTTGAACAAACTCTGAAGGGCCAGAGAGTTCAGGAAATGTAAGAACTAAAAGACGGGAAGCACCCAAGAGATCACCTTATTTATCTCCTGACAGTTGGGTTGTTCTGTCCAGTCCTCCCTCCAGTGTTTGATCTCCCTCCTGGCTAAGAGTCCCCAGTCCCATGGAGACACAGTCCCCTGGAGACACATGCTGTCAAGAAGGATTTCATGATTTCTATCCTATTTTCTTTTCCTTTGAGTTTCAACACTACAGGTCTTGTTTGATGAGGCCAAGTGTTTCATGGAAGATTTGGGATTGAACCAAGGAAGAGAGGATCAGGAACAGTCAGAAAGCTGTGCACATTTTCAACAACTACTGACAGCAGTGAATGCTTGGGAAGCAGTGAGATCATAGGCGGAGAAAATGGGAAATCATCAGGAATCTGATGAAATTTTAGGCTGATGAAATTTTAGAGGTCTTTGGAAAGCTCCTCTGCCTATCACCTCCTCTTCTCTCTCTCCTAATTTACCTCCAGGAACTAAAGATGTTTATCTCACAGTGAGAGCCAAAGCTTTAAAAGGGTGATTAGTATTGTTGCCAAAAGAGGAACAGCCAATATCAGCATTTTTCCAAACCCAGTCCTTGATAGAAATGCTCTCTGTGAACTCAGATGAAGAGATGACATCTGTTCTGATTACTGTGATATAGCCCATTGCAGAGCAAAAATCACATAGTAGATCTTTAATAAGTATGTGTGCAGTTGAGTGGCATCAGACATCTAAAGCAGCAGGAAGCACTTCACAAATCAAGTTATAGAAAGCAACGAGCCAACATGTATGGCTGAAGCTTTTAAGGAGAACTTTGTCAACTTCTCATTTTAATTGCCCCCAAATGGCCCTACTGAAAGGCATCCTTGTTTATCAGTTTGAGGAAGATACCTACATGCAGCTGCCTGCCTGGCATGTGGATGTTGCAAAGATCAATGTGAACCCATCATCTCTAAGGCAAGGTGGGATTAGCTCAGGAGACAAACTGCTCTGCCACTTACTAACTTTAAAACCCTGTTCATTTGTGCCTTAGTTTCTCCGTCGGTAAAATGGGGATAATTGTATTTACCTTACAGAGAGTCATTATGAGATTAAGTGCTTAGACACATGCCTGTTTAACAGTAAGTGCTAAATAAGTGATGGCTCTCGTATTTCCCCTTTCTCCTGTTCCCAAACCTGCCGCTTTCCTGTGTTCCCCATGTCACCATCTACCCAAATACAAAGCCAGAAAACCCAGTCTCATTCTATTAATAGCCTTGTCCAGCTCACTCTCTGTTACCAACCCTCGGGCCCCAATCGGTCTCCAGTCTTCTAAAGTCTGTGTATTAATATCTCTTGCCATCCTTTATTCACTGGCTCTGTCTTAGCTAAGGCTCCAAGCTTTTCTTGCTGGATTATGTGATATAATATTATCCTCTGCGTTCCTCCCTGTCCTCCTTCAACCCGTCTTCCACAGTGCTTCTAGAGTAATCTTTCTAAGCTAAGGATTCAATCATGTCATTCTCTTCTTAAATCCATCAGCAGATTCCACTCAACATAACTTCTGTTTTTCCCTCAAAAGTCAGTGAAACTCAATAGCCAAACTGTGGAAATAAGCTAAGTATCCACTGATGGATAAATGGATAAGGAGATGTGGGGTGGGGGTGGGTGTGTGTGGGTGAGTGTGTGCGTGCGCACGCGCGCACAAAATGGGATAATATTCCAACTTAAAAAAGAAGGAAATCCTGTCATTTGTGACCACAGGGATAAAACAAAAGATATACTAAGTGAAATAAGACACAGAAAGACAAATACTGCACTATCTATGCAACATCTTAAAAAAGTCAAACTCATAGAAACGGAGAGTTGAACAGTGGTTATGGAGGGTTAAAGGGTGGGCAAAATGGGGGCATGTTGGTTAAAGGTTACAAACTTTTAGTTATAAGATGAATAAGTTCTGGATGCCTCATGTACAACATGGTGACTATAGTTAATAATGTATTATTTACTTAAAATTTGCTAAGAAACTAGATCTTAAGTATTCTCACCATACAGACACACACACACAAATGGTAGCTATGTGAGATGAGAGATATGTTAATTAGCTTGATTATGGAGATCATTTCACAATATGTGTGTGTGTGTGTGTGTGTGTATCTCAAAGCATTATGCTGTACACCCTGAATATGCAGTGTAAAATTTTTATTTGTCAATTATACCTCAGTAAAGCTGAAAAAAACTTAGTGAAACTGTTTTCACTGCCCCCAGGCTGATTCACACACTCTGTTCTTGACAAGACCCAGCACATAGCTGTATCATACCTCTTGAGACACTATTCTCTGTCCCCCTCACTAAGTTATCAGCTCCTTAAGAACAACACTGCCTTTTACTTGAATTCTCTAATGCTCATAGATGTTTGCTAGGTGAACAGAATGATGGATGGATGGCAAAACAGGAGAAGAGACTCCTCAAAACACTCGTCAGACCAATGTGGAGAGGATCAAAGCCAAGATTTTCCAGCAGCCAAAATAATAAAGATCATGGAGCCTATAGGGAAAAAAATTGCTTTGATAGAATCATCTCCCATATGGGGGCATGTGAATATTGAGGAAAAACTCTCAGGGTTGGTTTCAAATAGGAGACCTTGGCAAAAACGATTTCAGCAAATAACACAAATGGAAGCAAAACTGGGGAAGAGACCCAGACTATCATTATTACTCTGTCACTTTAATTCATTATATTCTAGCACAAGCTAAGCTAATTAGACCTTATTTTGCAAACAAAATTTTCATGGCCTGCTACATAAAATTCTTCTCTAATAGGTAGCATCTGCTGCATTTATTTCATCCATTAATTTTGCAACCTTCTCCAAAACAAACATTAGGCTCATGTGATGTGATTCAGACAGTAGAAATGAGCTATGCAGCAGGGGGGTGCACATGCAATCTTGGTCCCCAAGTCAGTCACTATTCCTGAATATACCTTCCCAAAGAGTCTATCTCAATGGTGCTGGCCAGCTAGCCCAGTCTCCTGTAGGCTATGCCCACAGAGAAGAGAGAAGCCCAGTTAACCTCCAAGAAAGCCTGCACATTCAGAACTCATCCACGTCCTGACCTGAGATGAATTCTGGTGTTAGGTGTGAGGGCTTTAAATACAACAAAAGCCTATAGAGAGGAGAGGAATCTATGGGCTGTTCTAATCAGAGGAAGCTTCATGGATAAGATAAAACTGGAATACGGCCGTGGAATATGATTGTATCAGAAGAGAAAGGAGACTCTTCCAGTGTGGACCTACAGTAAAATCAAGGGACAACGCACTGTGCCTTCCTCCCATCAGAGGGCAAAGAAGTAGGTACAAATTTGCAAGGTAAATAATGTGGCAAAAATTATCTGAGTACACTTGGCATGCCCAGCCCTGTGCTGATCAAAAGATTCAAAGAAGTAGACAGCATGGTCCGTGGCCTTGGCAAAGAGATGATTCTCATATATAAAGTAAAAATGCCACACGGATCAAACTCCCATAAAGGCCTTACCATGGGTCTCATCCAGCATTGTTGTCTCCTCCCAGGTTTCCAGCAGACACTGCTGCTGGAAAGCACAGAAGCTTTGGCTTTGCATCTGCCCAACCCATCTCCAGCCTTGATCTTTCTCATGATGAATGTGGATGTGTGATGCCCCCTTGAGGACCTACCAGCCCTCGTTTCTTCTCCCAGTGACCAGTGTCTTCCTTGGTGAAAGACCTTGAGAAGGTGGATGAATGAGGCAAGCATGTGCTCTGCCTCTGTGGAACTCACATCCCAGCGTTTGTTCATGAGCTAGAAATCAGTAATGCAGCAGGCACCAGAAGACTACTCTCCTAATCCAATCTATGCGTTGGAGCCTACTCCCATTCCATTGCATGTACTGGGAATCATTTTGTTCTGTACCTGCGTGCGTGCACACATACACACATACTCACACATATGCACACGCGCGCACACACACACTCCTGGAAACCTCTCTTCATCCTTTGATCTGTTTGTCTGTCTTACCCACTTAAATGAAAACTCTATGAAAGCAGGAACAACATTGGTTGTGTTTACCATTATATAATCAGGGCCTAGAAGAGTATTGAAAACATATCAACACATATCTATAAATGAATCAATTGAGAGATAAGAGTATATCTTCTGGTCTGAAGGCAGAAAAGTGTGTGAAATATGAAGTAACTGTCAGAAAGCCCCTGTGAATGGAGTAGAGGAAAAAGCCCCATAAAAGACAGGACAATTTTCTCACTGTCAACACTGCACTTCCGTTCACAGCTGAAGCCGGTATGGCCAATTGTCCCTTTTACTTTTTTCCAGGTTTATTGAGGTATAATTGACAAAAATTGTATATATTTAAGATGTAAAACACGATGTGATACACACATATATTGTAAAATAACTTCCCTAATCAAGCTAATTAACATATCACCTCACAGAGTTAGCATTTTGTGTGCATGTGTGGTAAGAACACTTAAGATCTGCTCTTCTAAACTGCGCATCAAAGCCACAATGAGATATCATCGCATACTAGTAAGAATGGCTATGATTAAAAATGCAAAGGTTTCAGAGGAAAGGGAACATTTATACACTGCTGGTGGGAATGTAAATTAGTTCAGCGACTGTGGAAAGCAGTGTGGTGATTTCTCAAAGGACTTAAAACAGAATTACCATTCAATCCAGCAATCTCATTACTGGGTACACACCAAAATGAATATAAATTATTTTACCAGAGGGATGGGCGCGGTGGCTCATGCCTGTAATCCCAGCACTTTGGGAGGCCGAAGCCGGTGGACCACCTGAGGTCAGGAGTTCGAGATAGCCTGGCTAACATGGTGAAACCCCATCTCTACTAAAAATACAAAAAAAAAAAAAAAATAGCTGGGCACAGTGGCATGTGCCTATAGTGCCAGCTACTTGGGAGGCTGAGGCAGGAGGCAGTTAAACCCAGGAGGTGGAGGTTGCAGTGAGCCAAGGTTGTACCACTGCACTCCAGCCTGGGCAACAGATTAAGACTCTGTCTCAAAAAAAAAACTATTCTACCATAAAGACACATGCACACATATGTTCATTGCAGTACTGTCCACAATAGCAAAGACATGGAATCAACCTAAATGCCCATCAGTAATAGATTGGATAAAGAAAACATAGTATATATACACCATAGAATACTATATAGCCATAAAAAGGAATGAGATCATATCCTTTGCAGGGACATGGATGGAGCTAGAGGCCATTATCTTAAGTGAATTAACACAGGACAGAGAACCAAATACCACATGTTCTCATTTATAAGTGAGAACCAAACATTGAGAACACATGAACCCAAAGAAAGGAAAAAGAAAGCCAAGTACAGTGGCTCATGCCTGTAATCCCAGCATTTTGGGAAGCTGAGGCAGGTGGATCACAAGGTCAGGAGTTCAAGACCAGTCTGGCCAACATAGTGAAACCCCATCTCTACTAAAAATACAAAAAATTAGCCTGGTGTGGTGGCAGGTGCCTGCAGTCCCAGCTAGTTGGGAGGCTGAGGCAGGAGAATGGCGTGAACCTGGGAAGCAGAGCTTACAGTGAGTCGAGATTGCGCCACTGCACTCCAGCCTGGGTGACAGAGCAAGACTCCATCTCAAAACAAAAACAAAAAAAAAAAAACAAAAAAAAAAAAGAAAGAAAGAAAGAAACAAGAGACACCAGGGCCTACTTGAGGGTGGAAGCTGGGAGGAGTGAGAGGATAAAGAAACTACCTATTGGGTACTATGTTTATTACCTGTGGGATAAAATAATCTGTACAACAAACCCCTGTGACAAGCAATTTACCTGTATAACACACCTGCACATGTACCCCGAACCTAAAATAAAAATTTATAAAACAGATTTGTTCTTTTCACAAATTTCAAGTAAAAAAATAGAGTATTACTAATTGTAGACAGCATGATGTACATTAAATCCCCAGAACTCATTTCGCTTAGAACTGAAAGTTTGTACCCTTTGACCAACATCTCATCCTGCTCCCCCACCCCTGGTAACCACCATTCTACTGTCTGCTTCTAAGAGTTTGGCTTTTGTAGATTCCTCATATAAGTGAAATTATGCAGTATTTGTCTTCCTGTGTTTGGCTTATTTCACTTAACATAATGTCCTCCAGGTTCATCCACATTGTTACTAAAGGTGGGATATTTTTTCTTTTTTATGGCTGCATAATATACCGTTGCATATATACCACATTTTCTTTATCCATTCATCTGTTGACAAACACTTATGTCATTTCCATATTTTGGGACTTGTTAATGCTGCAATTAAACATGGGAGTGCAGATAGCTCTTTGAGATACTGATCTCATTTCCTTTGGATATACAGCCAGAAGTAAGATTGCCAAATCATAAGGTAGTTCTATTGCTAATTTTTAAAGAAATCTTCATACTGTTTTCCATAATGGTTATAGTCTTTCCCTTTTAAAACAGCAAAAACTTTTTTTTACTTCCAACTTTTACTTTAAGTTCAGGGATACATGTGCAGAATGTGCAGTTTTGTTACATAGTTAAATGTGTGCCATGGTGATTAGCTGCACAGATCACCTAGGTATTAAACCCAGCATCCATTAGCTATTCTTTCTAATACTCTCCCTCTTTCCATCCCCCGCCCTTTGACAGGCCCCAGTGTGTGTTGTTCCCTCCATGTGTCCATGCATTCTTATCATTCATCTCCCACTTATAAGAGAAAACGTGCTGTATTTGATTTTCTGTTCCTATGTTAGTTTGCTGAGGATAACGGCTTCCAGCTGCATCCATGTCCCTGCAAAGGACATGATCTCTTTCCTTTTTATGGCTGCATAGTATTCCATGGTGTATATGAACCACATTTTCTTTATGCAGTCTATCATTGATGGACATTTAGGTTGATTCCATGTCTTTGCTATTGTGAATAGTGCTGCAGTGAACATACACGTGCATGTGTCTTTATGGTAGAATGATTTATATTCTTTTAGGTATAGACCACATAATAGGATTGCTGGGTCAAACGGCAGTTCTGCCTCTATGTCTTTGAAGAATCACTACACTGTCTTCCAAAATGGTTGAACTAATTAACACTCCCTCCAACAGTGTAAAAGCGTTCCTTTTTCTCCACCATCTTGCCAGTATCTGTTGTTTTTTGACTGTTTAATAATAGTCATGCTTACTGGTCTGAGATGGTATCTCATAGAGGTTTTGAATTGCATTTCTCTAATGATCAGTGATGTTGAGCTTTTTTTCATGTTTGTTGGTCACATGTATGTCTGCTTTTGAGTAGTGTCTGTTTGTGTCCTTTGCCCACTTTTTAATGGAGTTTTTTTTTTTCATGTAAATTTGTTTAAGTTCCTTAGAGATCCTGGATATTATACCTTTGTCAGACAAATAGATTCCACAAATTTTATCCCATTCTGTAGGTTGTCTGTTTACTTTAATGATGGTTTCTTTTGCTGTGCAGAAGCTCCTTAAATTAGATCCTATTTGTCAATTTTTGCTTTTGTTACAATTGCTTTTACCACCTTCGTCATGAAATCTTTACCCGTGCTTATGTCCTGAATGGTATTACCTAAGCAGAAAATCTTTTAAGCTTTAGAAGCAGAAAGAGAGAGAGAGAGAGAGAGAGAGAGAGAGAGAGAGAGAGAGAGAGAGAGAGAACATACAGAGAAACATGGGAGGGGTGTGTTTTTTTCTGCTAGAACTTAAATCTATACCATCTGTCAAAGTCTTCTCATTCAATTGAAAACACAAACACTATGTCTATTAAGAGTACTGAATGTAAATAAACACTCAATATGTGTTAGGAACACTGAATAACAAGGGAGCCAGAGAGTGACTAGGTGAAGATCCTATAATCCATGTCATATGAGGGGTAGGTGGAGGAAAAGCATGGTTTACCTGGGAAGAGAAAACTTAAAGGATACTTGACTCCTGCTATTAAATGTCTAGCAGCTTGTCACATATAGGGAGAAGTAGATGGATTAGTTGCAGTTTGAATGTTGTGGTCTGAAAGAATTAGAACCAATGAGTGAGAAATACAAGACACAGGTTATCAATCCAACCTTAATCAGATTAATTAGCAAACAAAAAGCTAACTCATTAGTTGCACTAAAATATTTATCCTAGTATTCATTCAGACAACCTGTACAGATATTTAATACAGAACTCCCTATTTCACTCATAACTCACTGCGCCATTGCAGAATGATAAAAACTTACTAATGTAATAATTATTTATATTAATTGCCTACATTCATGCCTGTAATAAACACGTTCAATTTGTGTAATTTGTTGTTTTCCAATGCTGTTTGTTTTGCTGACATTTATTGAAACATAATTTCATGTCTGTATATCTAATGATAAAAATATATATTGTGCTTGTATTTTATGTACTTATTAATTTAGTTCTTCTAGTGATTTATCTTTATTGTATATTACAAAAGTACTGGTTTGTTTTAGATTAGAAATTTTAAAAACTGATTCTTAACCACAGAAAGAGAAGCACTGACTGGTGTAGATGCCCACGCAGAGCTAGAGGACCTGCTGCTGTGGAGGCTGAAATGGGAAAAGCTGCTTCGAAGGTGGTTGACACTGAATTGTATCGTCCCCCAGTGTAGTGTCGACACAGCAGGCTCTTAATTGCATAAAATAAATATATAAACATTGTATAAGTTATACACAATTGCAAATACCAAACCTATAAATGGTATAACTTGCAAATTGATTTTTTTAAATCTCTACATAGTCCAAAGGAGGCAAGACAAATGGTTGGAGGCTTAACCCATGTTAGATGAGAAGTACAGCTTGATGGAAATAGAGCTTCCTAGCCTTGAAAAGTGAAGACATCAAGAATACTTCCTTGCTGTCTTCAAAAGATCTTAAGGGTATTATGGCAGAGGTTAAGGGAACTGTAAGAAGTATGCTGAGAAAATCCAAGAAGTAAAGCTATGACTAATGGATGGAAGGTGCAGAAAGGCAGATATTGATTCAACAAAGAATCTCTTGACAATTCCAACTTTTGAGAAATGAAGAGAGCTGCCTCATGTGGTAGCGAGCTCACTGTTCTTCTAGTTCACTAAAAGACTGAGGGAGTTTGGGAGCTGAAAAAAGGATTCCTGCACAAAGTGGAAGACTCTGCATTTTATAGCATTCTTACAAATTTTTCAAGGGCGTGTACTAGGCCTTTCACTATCTAGTATTTTTATTTTAAACTCATAGAAAATCTGGGAGGTAGGTATCACTCTCTTTACTTTAGAAATGAGAAATCAGAAGCTTGGAGTGGTTAAAAATGGTCACAGACAGACAGAAGTGGTGGGTATGGGGTTTCGCCCCCGGGCTGGCTGATACCATGCTCTAACAGAACATAATACTGTCAGCAACTCTGAAAGTCCATCACTCTGTGTACTCAAAACCCTGAAATATGACCAGAAACCTAAAAAAAAAAAGTTCCAAGATCAAAAATTTTTATTTCATTAGGTGTCTTTTGGAGTTTGAGACTCTTAATTCTCTGAAGACTTCCAGAAGGTGCAAGAGCCTCCCCTCTTCCTACCATGTGCTTCCCTTCCATAACTTTCCTCCTTCCCCTCTCCAACTATCCAGAAGTCTCACGATGACATGGAGAGAAAGGATCTCATTGGTATGCTGCAGACATTCTGGCTTTACCTCTTTCCCAGGATATTGTACTTTAAGAGAAGTAGCTATAGGCAGTAACATTTTGTCCAAAGGAATGAACTGCAGTGGTGGAATGTCTGGTACAGTGAAAAAGATTCTTGCATATAGGAGACCGTCTAACCACCCCCAGCCATACTGCAGAGGGCACCACTGAGCCTCCCTGTGGCAAAGCCAGTCCTGCTCTTAAGTTATATCGATAAAAGCACCTTTCAGCAGTCAAGTTTCCTGGAACATCCACAGATTCATTGACTTATGCTTTGGAGGAAGATTTACAAGTCCTCTTTTGTAAAGAGAAGTCTGCTAAGTGACTTGAGTGAGACAGAGCATCACTTGCTTTGATCCTTGCAGAAACAGGGCGAGAGGTCCCAAGATTCTGACTCACCATCCATTACCCTGACCCTGAGCAACCCAGCTTCATCCTGGTCTTAAAGCGTGTTGGCACTTTTCTGTCTGTTCTCCTTCCATTGCTTTTGATTTTGCATACCCTGAGTCATCTCTGAAGATTCCACGCAACCAGCTGGGTGGCTGGCATCCAGCTCTGTGTCACTTGCCTTGATTGATGTGCGTCCTCTTTAGAATCTGCTCACGACACCTGTCTCTACCCTGAAGATGACCAGAAGGGACGCCTCATCTTCCTTTACATGTCTTCAACACTTGACCCTTAGGCTGTTACCAGCAAAGCTGTCCTTTTCTCATAATGGATCTGTCTGATTGTGAAACTGTATCCCTTTACTTCTGACAGCATTTTCAGCTTTGTGTAACCTCCAAACATATGAATAATTTTCACTTATGCATTTCAATGAACTTGGGGAACATTCAGAGTTCAGAGGTACAGCTAGAAATATGTCCAGAAGGATGAGTCAAATAATGTTGGGGGTGACTGGGAAAGAGAACAAAGGGTCCTGCCATGCCTCTCCTGTGAGCCAACAGTCTGATGTGCACTTCGGGGTCACTGTTTCCAGTGTGCAAGTCCTTGGCTGTTGGAATGAAATGTCTGCCTCTTTGTTCTGCCTCCCACTTTCTCCTCCTTCTCTTCTTCCTACTTCCCTCTCCTCCAATTCACCCCATGAAAATATTGTGTAATGTTCACAGATAACCTGCTGAGCCTAGCTTAGCCTATTAGGAGATTCCCTTTCTGTAAGCTTTCAGAATCCCATACATTTGCCAGCAGTGTGATTGCTTTCTAAGCCAACATGACTGTCCCCTTCCCCGAAGGAACCCTTCACTTTTCTTTCTTAAATTCCACTGTGTGTCTCCTACAAACAGGTTTTTTAGTAGAATCTCATGACCGTAAGAATGCCTTTAAAGAATGCAAGATTTCTAAAAATATTCAACAAAAATATTCCCAATACACCTCTCATAACAATACCACCCCAGAGTGTGGTCCAAAATACACTGAGGATTTGTCTGTACAACAGCTTCAGGATGTTCAGAAGGTGTCAAAAATGGCAAGGATCTGACACTCATTGAAGTGTTCAGTTAACCATACCCACAACCTCCAGGGCTTTAAAAATACATAAATTGCAAGGATTGAGGTGAACAGTTTGATCAACTTTGAATCCAAAGGTGCTGATGACAGGCAGGAAATAGGAGCACTTCCCAGACACAATTATGTTCAGGCAGCTCGAAGTAAAATTAGCCAGCCTTGGTGTAGTGCTTTGCAAAGAGTGGTGATTTGCATCATCCAAGAGCTTCTCAGAGCTTTAGCAAAAGTATTCTGAGTGTGAACAAACAGGAGAGACTATGCTTGGAACATTGGAACAAGCCAAACAGAGTTCGCCTTCCCATGGGGAGCAGGGAATGTTGGCTTTAGGACCAGACCTGCTCTCTGCTCCTGGCGCCCTGGCAGCACGCTTGCACGAGGCCTTTGCTCCCCTAGCATTGGAAGCCACTCCAGCCTTGAGTGCCAGCTCAGTCACCTGAATGGAAGACGAGAGCTCTTTGGCAGCCAAGATGCACCAAGCTCTTCCCATTTTTATTCCACTTATTCTTTCCTCTTCCTCCTCCCACGTCTCGGGTTACTCATTCCCAGGCCCATCCCTGGACTTATCCTCTTCTGCCCAGCCTTTACCTGTTTGTGTTTTCCAACTTTCTCTTTGGCCCACTGCTTTCCTCACTCATTCTACCCTTTGCTAGACATGCTTACTCCTTCTCTTGGCTTTATCCCCTATACTGAGGGCTCCCAAATCCACAGCCCCAGGTGAGAGCTCTCTCTGCTTACTTCTTCAGTGTTCTAGGACCCATTCTACCCCACACATCCTGATTTCCTTTTGCTTTGCCCCTTCTGTTGGAATACCCCACTACTTCTTCAATCTCTGGCCCTGAAACTTTGCCTGATTAGGAAGACAACAGGATGAGGTGAAAGCACATGGAACTTGAAGCCCTGTAGCGTTCAAATTCTCACTCTGTGTATCTGGATCACCTACAGGTCTGTGTGTCTGGATCACCGATCTCTACCTCAGTTTCTTTATCTGGACAATGAAACTAAAGCTGCAGGGCTGTCAGGAGGATTAAGCAAGGTTCTGCACAGAGCTTCGCTCATAATCAGCCCTAAATATGTGGTGCTGACATAATGGTATTAATAACCTAGCAGCAGAAGCAGCAGCAGCAGCAGCAGCAATGGTGAGAACAGGTAATAACTGAAGATTGCCTGCCTGTCTGATAGCGTCCTCTGCTTCCCCAGCTCCAGTGGGACACAAACTGCCAGCCCCACCTGTGACCACTGCTTCCTCCTGTTCTTATCCCACCCTGGTCCCTCCTTACCTCATCTGTGCTCTAAGTAGAGTGAATCTTTTTATATACCCTCAAAGAACCCCAATGACACAGGACATTCCATTAATAGTCAAAAACATTAGATGCTTAATAGGCAACAAACCTATTTTTCCACTGACTTCTCTAAACACTCACTTCTGAAACTACCTCCACTCTCAGCTGCTTGGGTAGATGACAACAGCTACCCTGGCCCAAGGGCTCTGAGATGGCTGGTAAAGGAAGGAGCTACAGTGGGGCTCAAAAGGGAAAGCAAGACACAGCAGAACTGAAAACAGTAGAGATGCTCCAGTAAGCTAGACATTGTGTCATTGACTGTGGAGCCAGGAGCTCTGAAATGAATTTGGTTATCCACCTGATAGCAACTTCAGAGGGTAAGGATGTCCTTCGAGTCCCTCATTCCCTTAGAAACACAATAGAGATAGGCCAGGCACAGTGGCTCACGCCCAAAATCTCAACACTTTGGGAGGCCAAGGAGGGTGGATCACCTGAGGTCAGGAGTTCGAGACCAGGCTGGCCAACATGGCAAAACCTCATCTCTATTAAAAATATAAAATTAGCCAGGATGTGGCATGCATCAGTAATCCCAGCTACTCAGGAGACTGAGGCAGGACAATCACTTGAACCTGGGAAGTGGAGGTTGCAGTGAGCCAAGATCACGCCACAGTACTCCAGCCTGGACAACAGAGCGAGATTCTGTCTTAAAAAAAAAAGAAAAAGAAAAAGAAAAACCAATAGAGACCTTGAGATTTTGGGTTTCTATGTTCTCAGTTTGAAGGTATTTTCATTTCTTAATTTTCAAACTTATTGAATAAAATAACTATAGTTTTCTTAACTTTTTATCAAACTATCTTTCTCAGCTTCAGGTAATGTCCACCTTCATTCCAGAATTCCATGATTTGGTGAACAAGACATGTTAATAGCATCTACCCCCTTCCCACCTTCACAGAGACCAGTGACACTCTCTGTTACTCTGTTTTTTTTCTGTCAGAAGAGCCCCTCCCCCCCAGAAAGCACTATAGTTCTAATGTAAATGGAGCTTAGCACAGCATCAGAAAACTGGAGCTCATCCATTCCATAATATGGTACCTGACTCTGAAGACATCTCCACAAACAGTGCTCCCAGCCTTTTTCTCCTCTTGGTACACATAGAAAATGATACCTTTTTCATGGCTTTCCAGGGTAAATAGAAGAAGCTGCTCACAACTGGAGGTAATGAGGCCACAACTCTGGAGAGCCCCAGAACCTGCCTGGCTGCCCCAAGAAATAAGAGGATCAGTATCTCAGACACACCTGTAATCCATTTGTAGCAACTCGGCATGCCCTGGCACCCCGTTGAGAAACTCTACCTAAAAGGTTGTCGTATTACCTGAGAGACCAATAGAATGCATATTCCATTAAATAAGATCTTCTCTTCAGAAAGTCCCAAGTCTATTTTTCACCTCCGTGTTAGCTTCCCTGAAATATGTTTCCCATTCACTAGTTAGTGCTTTGTCATGCTCAGCAAGGAGGATGACCTGGTGGCCACAGTAAAGAATCAGGAGCCATGTGGATTCTAAATTTATGATTCAGCAGCCATGACTTCTGACTCACTTACATTAGGTGACCTGTGGAGAAAACCACTGGACTTTGGACAGGCCCTGATGAGATGAGCTGGAAAATAATATCACAATAGGTTTCTACTGGCAACCAAACACTATGTGAAAGTTAAGACTTCCTGAGCAGATAAATTAAAAGCAAGCTGTAAACGAGCAGCATGACAAAAGCCATATGTTGAACTTCAGCAGATGCAGGACAGAAAACCCACATAGCCTATCATGTCACACAGCATCACCTCTTGTACACCTATAAACTGCTGAGCTGTGTCAACAAAGTCACCTGGTCACTGTCCTTTCTGTGTGTCACAAGCATACTAAGTTGTAAACTCCGTGGACTCAGAAGTCAGGCAGGCCTGAGGTAGAATCCTGGCTCGAATACATCTGAGCTATATAATGTTGGCCACGTTACTCAACTTCTTTGGGTGTCAGCTGTGTTCTCTTTAAAATGGGGATAAATGTGTCCTCATAATTTTCCCCATAAATGCCAAAAAAAAACTTGACAGAAATTCAGCAATTATTTTTTTTTTACTGACATAGTCTCACTCTGTCACCCAGGCTGAACTGCAGTGGCATGCTTTTGGCTCACTGCAGCCTCCATCTCCCTGGTTCAAGCAATTCTCCCTGCCTCAGCCTCCCAAGTAGCTGGGATTACAGGCACCTGCCACCACATCTGGCTAATTTTTGTATTTTTAGTAGAGATGGGGTGGCCAGGTTGGAAATTTTGTATTTTTAGTTTTTGCCATGTTGGCCAGCCTGATCTCGAACTCCTGACCTCAGGTGATCTGCCCACCTCGGCCTCCCAAAGTGCTGGGATTATAGGCATGAGTCACCACGCCTGGCCTCAGCAATGATTCTTGACTTTAGGAAATCACCAAGACAAAAGAAAAATATGCTACTTATTTAATAGAAGTTCAATGGATATACATGAGAGGCTGTCCCTCAGAAGCCAAGAGAAAAACAGGGATATCCCCCCATCACCAACCAGAGTTTCACACAATATCAAAAGTATTAGCAGAAAAAAAATAATAATAAAGGTCTATAAATTGAAGGGGAACAGTTCCACTTTCAGATGAGCATGGAATAGAGGTGCTTTTCTTGTAAAATTATTCTTACTCCTGCTGGAATGTTTTCACTGTGCCTCCTGCTAAAAGTCCTGGGCTGTATACATAGCAAAAACATAAGAAGCCTGAAATGTAGAGAGAAAGATTCAGACTGACTAGGAGCCTCAGGATCCAGGGAACAACATAATAGAGAGTTCCATGGGTTTTTTTCTTGCCTAATCTATCCCAGATTGGGTGCTGGACAAGCCAGCAATCCAAAAACACCAATCAAAACAAACAAACCAACAAAATAAAATTCCAACTAATGCCAGTTCTCGCTAGACAAAGGAATAGGAAGGGACAACCTGGCAAGACAGAGAAGTTTAGACAATGACCTCTCTGCCCTAGAGAAACACTGTGGGATAAAAACTGCCATACCTCCAACCTCATCAGCAAAGACTGAGTGGGAAGCCTGGACTTTTACCTTCTTCACCTGGCTGTAACATGGAACCTGACCCACCCACCACGTACCCTCTCTACCACTGGTGTGGTGTCAGACAACAAGTGAGAAGCCAGGATTTTCAAGGTGAAAAATAAACTTGGGACTTTCTCTTTAGAAGATCTTATTTAATGGAATAAGCATTCTACTGGTTTCTCTTGGTCTCTCAAAGTCCAGTGGTTTTCCACAGGTCATGCCTGGCTGCAATGAGCCCTCTCCCCATGGAGTCAGTAGAAACTAGGTGGGAATTCTGAACTTCTACCCCCAACAAATGGTAACGAGCTGCACTTTCTCCATCATGCCTATATCAGGAGGCCTAATGGAGAGTCAGGACCTTCCCACCATCCAGTGGTAAAAAGGATGCCCAATGTATGTGATTTCAGTAGAAGCCACATAGAGAGCAGTAAGAAGGCACACCTCCTATACCAACAAGGGTAGTATAAATGAAAACCTAGGGGAAACCTAAATTTCCACTCCTACCTAAGGAGTAGATGCCCTCGCCTCATCCTCCCCACCCACCTCCCTGCTACTTAGGTCAAGTGGGGAACTGGGACCCACCTGGCAATAATGAGGCAGGACACTCATTTCCCTTCCAGAGTGATATCAGATGAGGCTCGTTAAAGCAGACTTAAATAAGACCCAGGGCCTTATAACATAATACCAAAAATGTTCAGGATACCACAAAAAAAAAAAAAAAAAAAAAAAATCACTCATACCAAAACCCAGAAAAATTTCAACTTGAGTAAGAAAAGAGAATCAACAGATGCCAAACCCAGGATGACACAGATGTTAGAATTATCTGAAAAGAATTTTAAGTAGCTATCATAAAATTACCTCAGTGAGCAATTATGAACATGCTTGTAATAAATGAAAAATATATTTTGGAACTGATGAATACAATAGACAAAATAAAAACTTAATGGATTTACTCGGCAGCAGAATGGTAAGAACAGAAGGAAGAATCAGTGAACTTATAACAACAGAAATTACTCACTCTGAACAGAGAGAAATAGACTTAAAAACTTAATACAAACTCAGAGTTCTGTGGACAATATCAAAAGATAGAACTTTGCATTATTAGACTGACAGAAAAAAAGGGAAAAGATAGTGGGGTAAAAATACCCCCAAATAAATAATTCTGATTTTTTAAAAAATTTATCCAAAACCATAAATCTCCAGATTCAAGATTCTGGGAGAACTTCAAACAAGATAAACCAAAATAAATCCACACCAAGACACATAATTAAACTTCTGAAAATTAAAGACCAAGAAGATGTCTTGAAAGCATTGGGAGAAAATCAACAATCAAGATAAAATCAAGAGAATGTGTTAGTCTGTTTTGCATTGCTATAAAGAAATACCTGAGACTGGGTAGTTAATAAAGAGAATAGGTTTATTTGGTTTATGGTTATACAGGCTGTACAAGAAGTATGGTGCCAGCATCTGCTTCTAGTGAGAACCCCAGGAAGCTTTTACTCATAGTGGACAATGAAGGTGGAGCAAGTGCATCACACAGCAAGAGAGGAAGCAAGACAGAGAGGGGGAAAATGCCAAGCTCTTTTAACAATCAGATTATCAGGGGAACCAGCCCCCAATATTTCAATGTAGGTTCTTTTTATTTTTCCTAAGTGTCGGCTGGTCTGAGAAATAAAGAGAAAGAGTACAAAGAGAGGAATTTTATGGCTGGGCCACCAGGCGTAACATTACATATTGGTAGGTCCATGATGCCCACCTGAGCCACAAAACCAGCAGGTTTTTATTAAGGACTTCAAAAGGGGAGGGGGTGTACAAACAGAGAGTAAGTCACAAAGATCACATGCTTCTGAGGCCAACAAAGATCACAAGGCAAAGGGCAAAGCAAAGATCACAAGGCAAAGGGTGAAATTAGAATTACTGGTGAGGGTCTATATTCAGCTGTGCACATACTGTCTTGATAAACATCTTAAACAACAGAAAACAGGGTTCAAGAAAAGAGAACCGATCTGACCTCAAATTCACCAGGGTGGGGTTTTCCCTACCCTAGTGAGCCTGAGGGTACTACAAGAGACCAGGGCATATTTCAGTCCTTATCTCAACCACATAAGACAGACACTCCCAGAGTGGCCATTTATAGAACTCCCCTGAGGAATGCAATTCTTTTCCTAGGGTCTTAATATTACATTCCTCACTAGGAAAAGAATTTAGTGATATCTCTCCTACCTGAACGTCTGTTTATAGGCTCTCTGCAAGAAGAAAAATATGGCTCTGTTCTGCCCGATCCTGCAGGCAGTCAGACCTTTGGTTGTCTTCCCTTGTTCCCTAAAATCGCTGTTATTCTGTTTGTTTTAAAGGTGCACTGATTTCATATTGTTCAAACACCCATGTTTTACAATCAGATTTCATATTTTTCAAACAGACATGTTCCACAATCAATTTGTACAATAGTGGTCCTAAGGTGATGTACATTCTCAGCTTACGAAGATAACAGGATTAAGAGATTAAAGACAAGCATAAAAAATTATAAGAGTATTATTTGGGAACTGATAAATGTCCATGAAATCTTCACAAATTATGTTCAGAGACTGCAGTAAAGACAGGCGTAAGAAATTATAAAAGTATTAATTTGGGGAACTGATATATGTCCATATTAAAATGAAATCTTCACAATTTATGTTCCTCTGCTGTGGCTCCAGCCAGTCCCTCCATTCAGAGTTCCTGACTTCCCACAACATCAGCTCTTGTGTGAACTAATAGAGTGGGAACTCACTCATTACCACAGGGAGGGTGTCAAGCCACTCATGGAGAGATCCACCCCCATGATCCAAACATTCCCAATAGACCCACCTCCAACATTGGGGATGATATTTCAACATGAGATTTGAAGAGGACAAATTATATCAGAGATCTTCCCTAAACAGAAAGGAAATGATAAAAGAAGGAACTTTGGAACATCAGAAAGGAAGGAAGGACAATGGAAAGAGAAAAAATATGGGTAAATATTATAGACATCATAGACTTCACTTTTTCTTTTCCTGTTGAGACAATTTTATGTGTAGGAGTGTGAAGAAACTTAAAGAGGCCGGGCATAGTGGCTTACACCTGTAATCCCAGCACTTTGGGTGGCCAAGGCAGGCAGATTGCTTGAGCGCAAGTGAAACCCTGTCTCTACCAAAAATACAAAAATTAGCCAGACCTGGTGGCATATGCCTGTAGTCTCGACTACTCAGGAAGCTGAAATGGAAAGACTGCTTGAGTCCAGGAGGTGGGGGTTGCAGTGAGCCAAGATTGTGTCACTGTACTCTAGCATGGGTTACAGAGTGAGACTGTCAAAAAAAAAAAAAAAGGGAAGAAAGAAACTTAAAAGGAGGCATGACATGGTGTCTACACTCGATTCAAACTGGTAAATAGTCATAAGTTATATATACACACACATATATATACACACACATAAGTATATATATATATACACATTCACATATACATATACATATATACATATATAAATGCCTATAGCAACTCCTAAAATTTTATTCAAAAAGATTCACTCAAATACACTATAAGCAAATCAAAATGGAATTCCATGGGGAAAGGCCATGGGGAGAAGGAAACTTCCGGATGAGCTTTGAAACAATTTTGACCAAATGTGAAGAGTCCTGGACAGAATCCAGGGGAGGAAGTGAACAGAGAGTGCAGATATAAGCACAGAAACTGCATCAGGGGAGACCTAAAACCTGAAAGCCCTGCTTGCATTCTCAGCAGGGAGGCTTTTAGCCTGGAGCAAGTTCTCAGCCCTGCTCACCTCACCTGCTGCCTGGAAATAAGCCTGGTGCTATGTGGGGAGCACCATGGGAGTGACACTGGCCTTTTGGGTTGCATGGGAGCTGGGTAAGGCCTGTCATTGCCAGCTTTCCCCCACTTCCCTGATGGCCTGTATGACTCAGCAAAGGCAGCCATAATCCCCCTTGGAACATAACTCGATCTATCTGAGAACCACACCCCTATCCCCCACAGTAGCTGCAGCAAGCCCCACTTAAGAAGAGGCTGAACTCAGACACTTCTAACCCTTCCCACATCTCATGGTCTTTCTCCATGACCCTGTCAGCTGAAGACAAAGAACATAATCTCTTGGGAGACTTATGGCCCTGCCCACCACCAGAGAAATGTATCCAGGCAACCCTAGGGCAACCCTGTATCCTCCCTATGCTAATGCAATTGATGCTGTCTTGAAAGCACCACCTCCTGGCTGGGGACCAATAACACAAAACTGGCACACTAAATAAAACTATAACCAAGGACTCTCACAGTCTACGTCACTGCACTGCTACCTCCACCAAAGCAGGTGCTGGTATCCACAGCAGAGAGACCTGAAGACAGATCACATTACACGACTCTTTGCGAACACTCCCCACTACCAGCCTAGAGCCTGGTAGCCCCACAGGGTGGCTAGATCCAGAAGAGAAATATCACTACAGTTTGGCTCTTGAGAAACCCCATCCCTGGGGGAAGGGGAAGAACATCACATCATGAGAGCACCCCATGGGACAAAAGAATCTGAACAATAGCCCTTGAGCCCCAGATCTTCCCTCTGACATAATATACCCAAATCTCTCCAAATTACAAGGAGCCAGAAAAACAATTCTGACAATACGACAAAACAAGGGTCTATAACACCCACAAAAGATGGTACTAGCTCACCAGCAATGGATCCAAACCAAGAGGAAATCTCTGAATTGCCAGAAAAAATAAAATTAGAAGGTCAATTACTAAACTACTCAAGGAGGTACCAGAGAAAGGTGAATACAAACATAAAGAAATCAAAATATGTTACAGGATAGGGATGGAAAAATCTCCACAGAAATAGATAGCATACATAAAAAACAATCACAACTTCTGGAAATCAAGGGCACACTTAGAGAAATGCAAAATACCCTGGAATGTCCCAGCAACTGAATAGAACAAGTAGAAGAAAGAACTTCAGAGCTCAAAGACAAGGCTTTCAAATTAACCCAATTCAACAAAGACAAAGAAAAAAGAATTTCAAAAACTGAGCAAAGTCTCCAAGAAGTTTGGGATTATGTTAAACAACCAAACCTAAGAATAATTGGTGCTTCTGAGGAAGAAGAGCGATCTAAAGGCTTGGAAAACATATTTGAGGGAATAATCAAGGAAAACTTCCCTGGACATGCTACAGATCAAGACATCCAAATACAAGAAGCTCAAAGAACACCCAGGAAATTCACTGCAAAAAGATCATTGCCTAGGCACATAGTCCAAGTAATCTAAAGTTAAGACAAAGAAAAGAATTTTAAGAGCTGTGAGGAAAAAGCACTGGGTAACCTATAAAGGAAAACCTATCAGATTAACAGATTTCTCAGCAGAAACCCTACAAGCTAGAAGGCATTGAGTTCCTATCTTTGGCATCCTTAAAGGAAGCAATTATCAGCCAAGAATTTTATATCCAGCAAAACTAAGCTTCATAAGTGAAGGAAAGATACAGTCTTTCCAGACAAACAAATGTTGACAGAATTCACCACTACTACGCCAGCACTACAAGAACCACTAAAAAGGCTCTAAATCTTGAAACAAATTATTGAACTACACCAAAATTGAACTTCCTTAAGGGATAAATCTCACAGGACCTATAAAACAATAACAATGAAAACAACAACAACAACAATGTATTCAGGCAACAACTAGCACAATGAATAGAATACTACCTGCTTCTCAATACTAATGTTGAATGTAAATGTCCTAAATGTTCCACTTAAAAGATACAGAATGGCAGAATGCATAAGAATTCGCCCACCAAGTATCTGCTGTCTTCAATAGACTCACCTAATACATAAGGATTCACATAATCTTAAGGTAAAGGTGTGCAAAAAGATATTCCATACAAATGGACACTAAAAACAAGCAGGAGTAGCTATTTCTATATTTGACAACACAGACTTTAAAGCAACAAGAGTTAAAAAAGACAAAGAGGGACATTATATAATGATAAAAGGACTAGTCCAAAAGGAAAATATCACAATCCTAAATATATATGCACCTAACAATGGAGCCCCTAAATTCATAAAGCAATTACTACTAAACCTAAGAAATTAGATAGACAGCAACACAATAATAGTGGGGGACTTCAATATTCCACTGACAGCACTAGACAGGTCATCAAGACAGAAAGTCAACAAAGAAACCATGGACTTAAACTATACCCTAGAACAAATGGACTTGACAGATATTTACAGAACATTCTACCCAACAACTACAGAATATACATTTTATTCATCTATTCATCAGCAAATGGAACATTCTCCAAGATAGACCATATGATAGGCCACAAAAGAAGTCTCAATTAATTTAAGAAACTCGAAATTATATCAAGTACTTTCTGACCACAGTGGAATACAATTGGAAATCAACTTCAAAAGGAACCCTCAAAACCCTGCAAAGGCATGGAAATTATATAACCTGCTCCTGAGTGATCATTGGGTCAATAATGAAATCACGATGGAAATTTTAAAAATTCTTTGAACTGAGCAATAATAGTGACACAATCTATCAAAACTTCTGAGATACAACAAAAGCAGTGCTAAGAGGAAAGTTCATAGGACTGAATGTCTACATCAAAAAGTCTGAAGGAGCACAAATAGATAATCTAAGATCACACCACAAAGAACTAGAGAAACAAGAATAAAACAAACAAAAAACAATATAAAAGATAAATGAAACAAAAATCTGGTTCTTTGAAAAGATAAACAAAATTGATAGACCATTAGCATAATTAACCAAGAAACGAAGAGAGAAGATCCAAATAAGCTCAATTAGAAATGAAATGGAAGATATTACAACCAACACCACAGAAATAAAAAAGGTCATTCAAAGTTACTGTGAATAGCTTTATGTGCATAAACAAGAAAACCTAGAGGAGATGGGTAAATTCCTGGAAACATACAACCCTCTTAGATTAAACCAGGAAGAAATAGAAACTCTGGACAGACCAATAACAAGCAATGAGATTGAAATGGTAATTTAAAATTACCAACAAATGAAAGTCCAGGACCAGATGGATTCACAGCTAAATTCTATCAGACATTCAAAGGAGAATTGGTGCTAATCCTATTGACACTATTCCAAAAGAGAGAGAGAGAGAGAGAGAGTCCTTCCTAAATCATTCTATGAAGCCAGTATCACCCTAATACCAAAACCAGGGAAGGACATAAAAAAAAAAAAAAAAAGGAAAACTACAGACCAATATCCCTGATGAATATAGATGCAAAAAGCCTCAACAACATACTAGCTAACTGAATCCAACAGCATATCAAAAAGATAATCCACCATAATTAAGTGGGTTTCACACAGGGGATGCAGTGATGGTTTCCTATACACAAGTTAATAAATGTGACATATCACATAAACAAAATTAAAAACAAAAATCACATAATCATCTTAATTAACACAGAGAAACACACTTGACAAAATTCAGCTTTATGATAAAAACCCTCGACAAAATCAGCATAGAAAGGACATACCTTAAGACAATAAAAGCCATGTATGACAAACTTACAGCCAACATTATGCTGAAGATGGAAAAATTGAAATCATTCCCCCTGAAAACTGGAACAAGACAAGGATACCCACTTTCACCACTTCTATTCAACATAGTATTGGAAATCTAAGCCAAAGCAATCAGACAATAGAAGGAAATAAAGGGCACCCACATTGTTAAAGAGGAAGTCAAAATGTTGCTGTTTGCTGATGATATGATCGTATACACAGAAAACCCTAAAGACTCATCCAAAAAGCTCCTAGAACTGATAAATGAATTCAGTAAAGTTTCAGGATACGAAATTAATGTACACAAATCACTAGCACTGCTATATACCAACAGCAACCAAGCTGAGAATCAAATCAATAATTCAACTTCTTTTACAATAGTTGCAAATTAATTAATTAATTAAGGAATATACCTAACCAGGGAGGTGAAAGACCTCTACAAGGAAAACTACAAAACACTGCTGAAATAAATCATAGATGACACAAACAAATGAAACACATCCCATACTTATGGACAGATAGAATCAATATGGTAAAAATGACCATACTGCCACAAGCCATCTACAAATTGAATACAATTCCCATCAAAATACCACTATCATTCTTCACGGAACTAGAAAAAACAATCCTAAAATTCATATAAAAGCAACAAAGAGCCTATATAGCCAAAGCAAGACTGAGCAAAAATAACAAATCTGGAGGGAGGCCTCACATTACCCGACTTCAACCTATACTATAAGGCCATAGTCACCAAAACAGAATGGCACTGGTATAAAAATAGGCACATAGACAAATGGAAAAGAATAGATAACTCAGAAATAAAGTCAAATACTTACAGCCAACTGATCTTGGACAAAGCAAACACAAACGCCAAGCTGTGGAAAGGATACCAATGTGTGGATAAAGAAAATTATACACACACACACACAAACACACACACACACCCCATAGAATACTACTCAGCCATAAAAAGGAATGAAATAATGGCATTAGCAGCAACCTCGATGGAACAGAAAACCAAACATCATGCATTCTCACTCATAAGTGGGATCTAAGCTATGAGGATGCAAAGGCATAAGAATGATACAGTAGACTTTGGGGACTCAGGGGAAAGGGTGGGAAGCAGGTGAGGGATAAAAGACTACACATTGGGTACAGTATACACTGCTTGGCTGTAGGGTGCACCAAAATCTCAGAAATCACGACTAAAAGAACTTATCCATGTAACCAAACACCATCTGTTCCCCAGAAACCTTTTGAAATAAAAAAATCAAAATTAAAAAATAAAACAACACAGTTATGAGCATCTCTGTAAACATGTACAATTATATTTTTGGGGATATGCTAAGTAGTATTGCTAGTTCAACGTGTATGCAATTTTAAAAAGAGAATTACTTATTATTGTAAAAACAATGCAGGTAGCTTTTGGAGGTGATGGATATGTTTATTACCTTGATCATGGTAATGCTATCATGAGTGCATGTATATGTCCAAATTTATCAAATGGTGTGCCTTAAACATATGCAGCTTTAAAATATGCAATTATACCTCAATAAAGCTGATTTTTAAAATGAAGAAAAATAAATAAAATAAAAATGGAATTCCAAAAATGTTTAACCCACAAGAAGACATAGAAAAGAAAACAGAGAAATAGCAATTAAATATAGAGGGAACAAATAGCAAAAATTTTAAATGTCAGACTTAAGTACTAACATATAAATAATTACATCAAATGTAAGTTATCTAAATATACCAATTAATATACATCAACAGAGTAGTTTAAAAAACATGACCCAATTAAATGCTGTTTACAATAAACTCACTTCAAATATAATGATACAGGTAGGTTGGAAGTAAAAGGATGGAAATATATATACCATGCAAATCTTAATCCAAAAGAAAAGCAGGAATTGCTATATTAGTATCAGGTGAAGTAGGCATCAGAGCAAAGAAAATTACCCAGTACATTATGTAATGATAAAAGGGTCAATCCACCAAGAAGACATAGCAATCATATTTATGATTAATTGGCACCTTCGTAATTTTGTATCACATACATTTTAATTTGTTCAAGTGTCCTTTTGTGTCCTTTTGTGATGTCACAAGGTTTTCTTCATCTAGGTTATGCACATTTCTCAATTTGTGAGCACCACAAGCATTAATAAATGATTAATGTATTGAGATACCTCAAGGCTATGCAATTATCCTGTTTCTCCTTAATGTTTCACTCACTAATTTTAGCATTAATCTGCAGATCTTGCTTGCAGCAACTATTACTATAATGTTCTAATGAAGATGTTCTAGTTGCCTCATTCCTCCTACATTTATTAATTGGGATTCTTCTACTTATTCTTTTTTTTTTTTTTTAGCTATATAGTAGCCCATTATAAATCTGAAATCTACTTTATACAAGCAGTCCGCTATTGATAGGCACTTAAGTTGTTTATGCCATCATAGATAACAGGCTAAATTAACTGTATCCTTGTATACTACAGAACTTGTAGTTTACACTTGTAGATGTGTATCTCTAGCTTTTATTTTATGTCAAGTGGAGATGCTGACAGGTGAGAAATGCTTTAATAATTTTGTTACCTACTGCCAAATTTCACTTCATAAGGACACACCACCCAGAAATATGTAATTGTTTTACCATAGCCTCACTAGCAGTGTGCAAGACATTTTGGATTTTTGCCAACCTGAAGTAAAAAAAAAGGTATCTTAGCATAGTTTCCATTTTCATTTGTCTTGCTATAAGTGAGGCTGAGCATCTTTTTATTTATTTAAGGGCAATTTATATATTTTTTGTGTGAGTTTAGTTTCCTTTTAGTTTTTGCTGGTTTACATATTCGATTAATAGTTTTTTTCTCAATTACTTAAAGAACTTTATGCAATAAGAAGAGAATAATTTTGTTTACGATTTTAATTGCATTTTTATACTTTGTCATCAGTCTTTTGACTTTGATAGACTAATTTTTATTAATTAATGCATTTATTTGTACTGACAGTTTTCTTTTTAATAACAAATTAAATTTATCAACTTTTTCTATAGCTTCTAGATTTTGGGTCATATCAGAAAAGTCATCTCTCCTTAGTCATAATGGAATTCTCTCATGGTTTCTTATCAAAATTCAAGGGTTTATTTATTATTTTTTCATTTTATACTTGTTTTATTTATTTAGAGGAGCTAAAGATATCGAATAATCTTAGACTTTGCTATATTTTTTCTTTTATTAAGCTAATTATCATATGTATTACCCACCATTTTTGTGTGATGAAAACACTTAAAAATCTACTGTCTAGCAATTTTCAAATATGCAAAACATTGTTATTAACTATAGTTATTATGTTGTACAGTGGATCTCCTGAACTTATTCCTCCGGTCTAGCTGAACATTTGTGTCCTTTGACCAACATCTCCCCAGTACTCAGCCTCTGGTAACCACCATTCTACTCTCTGTTTTCATATAAGAGCTCCACATATGTGAGTTCATATGGCATTATCTTTCTGTGCCTGGCTAATTTCACTTAACATAATACCCTCCACGTTTATACATGTTGTTACAAATGGCAAGATTTCTTTCTAAGGCTGAATAAACAGTATTCCATTGTGCATGCATATATATATATATATATATATATATATATATATATATATAAACACATACACACCACATTTTTCTTTTTTTTCATATTTTAACATCTCTAAAATCAGGACGAATCTTGTGATTGAAAGTGTCTGATAATTGGAGTCAGCTAGGCAGTAGTCTTATGAAATAGGCTTTGTTTGCATATGTAAAGGCCTTGTAATTACTCACGATAGCGTTACTGGACTACTACAAGTCTCCAATGTGTCACACAGCATGACACGTACAAAACATTAAAACTGGGATTATGAGACCCAGTTGTTTTCCAAAAACCTTCCATTGACGCCGTCTGGTAAGATCAAGAAAAAACCGGCATAAAAACTTGTAAAATTCCTGTCAGCAACTTGGAATAAAATCCTAAATTGAATTATTAGATAATAAATCCAATAGAATTGCACTGCTTAAAAAAGTTTATTACCAACATAGACTTTCATTGTGAAGAAGTTTAAAGAATACCCTATCAATTTATTTCACTTACATTTTCCTTTTTGTGTATGAACATGTGTGATTTGGGATTTTTAAAAAACTATCTCTGAATACTTCTAATAGCATTATTTCTGTAAATATGAAATAATTATTCAAAGTATTAACAAAGCATTCTCTTATAGAATGAGGGAATGTTTTCTTAGTGATAAAATTATGTGCTTACAATCAATGTCATCTTCGACTCAGTTAAATATAGTACTAAGTCCAAAAAAAGACAATAAAGAGAAATATAGAATATCAGAGAAACATTGAAAAACTCAGAACTAATATAACAAAGCAGTATCCAAAAATATTAGTAACCTACAATAATTATAAATGAAAAAATATTATAAATGTATCAAGTGATCCATTTAAAAACTAAAGATTGCCAGACCAGCAATGTATTATTTACAAGAGACAGAAACGAGATGTAGTGATACAAGATGATTAAAAATAGATATGAAAAATATTCAGGAAAATAATATTCAAATAGGAGAACAGAGCATCCCCAGTCACATCCAATACCAGTGCATGCTGGTGCTGCAGCATGCCATCTGTGGGTCTGGGGATCAGGCTGCCCTGCCTGCCCCTACCAGTGCCCATGCTTGCCATCTGGGGACTTGAGGATAGATCTGTCCCACCCAATGTCACCACTGCCAGTGCTCCACCATGCCATCCAGGAGCATGGGGATCAATCCTCCTCTCTCACTACAGCCAGCACCTGCACATACAGTTGGAGAACTTAATGACAGCCCTGCCTTGTCTGCCACTGTCAATACTCATGCATGTTATCCAGGTGCCTGGGGATTGATCCGTCCTTCCCACCACTACAACAGGGCCTGATGTTAGGTCCACCCCACTGGCCACTACTACCCACATGCACCTCCCTGGGGTGCATGGACATGGGTCCTACCAACACCACTGACATGAAAACCCACCTGCATGGTCTTCCCACCTACCCTTATGACCAACAACACGCATGCATGCTGCTCAGGGACCTAAGGATTGACCCTAGTGACAGTACTACTGTCACTGCTGATGTCATGCATGCCACTCAGGAGCCTGAGGACCAACCTGACCACCTAACCCACCTCGATCACTGCTGGCATCCAAGGATCAATTGCCCTAAACCTTCTACAACTGGAGCCTGTGTATGCTGCTCAGGTGCCCAAGGATCAGTAAACTCAGCTTGCTGTAGTCACCAATGGTTCCTGAGGACTGGCCTGCATTGCATCCTTGCCCCAGCCTTACCATAGCTTCTGCTAACAACCACAGAGTAAGCCACTGAGGTACTCACAGTCACCACTGACACTGATTACAGTCAAAGAAATCATACAGAGACCACTTTACCGTGCCCATTGAGAATCAAAGCCAAAGTGCCCTACCCAACAAGCACTTTACATACATCTATATGAAAAAAAAAAATTCCCTCTGAAAGCCAATTCATAACATTGGAAGATGTGACTTTTCCACTAGATGCAGATGTCCATACAAATACACAAGAAATATGAAAAAGCAATGAAACATGATGCCTCAAAAGAAACAACAATTCTCCATACCATATTCTGACAAAAAAAGAAAATCTATGAAATGCCTCAAACATAATTTAAAATAATGATATTAAAGACATTCAGAAAGATACAAGGGAACACAGATAAACAGTACAAAGAAATCAGGAAAATAATTCATGGTCTGAATTAGAAATTCAAGAGAGATAGATATCTTTTTTTTTAAATCCTGGAACTAAAGAATTCAATGAATGAAATAAAAAAATACAGTTAAGAGAGCTTCAACAATACACTAGATCAATTAGAAGAAAGAATTTCTGAACTTGAAGACAGGCCTTTTGAAATAACCCAGTAAGACACAAACACACTAAATGATGAGTAAATGAGTGCAGCATACCAACATGGCACATGTATACATATGTAACAAACCTGCACATTGTGCACATGTACCCTAGAACATAAAGTATAATTTTTAAAAAGACACACACAAAGATAGAAGAATATAAAAATGAAGAAAGTGACATTTGAAACACCACAAAATGACCAAATATTCAACTGTTGGGGGGTTCTGGAAGGAGAAGAGATGGGCAAAGGTACAGAAAACCAATTTAACAAAATACTAACTGAAAACTTCCCAATTCTTGCAAGATATATAGACATTCAGACACAAAAAGCTCAAAGATTACCAAATAGATTCAACCCAAAATGTCTTTCCCAAGGTACATTATAGTCAAACTGTCAAAAGTTACATGAAATAAGAATTCTAAAAACAACAAGAGAAAAGCATCAAGTCACATATAAGGTAATCCTCATCAGATTAGCAGTAGATTTCTCAGTAGAATCCTTACGGGCCAGGAAAGTATGAGATGACATATTCAAAGTGCTGACAGAAAAAAAATAAACTGTCAGCCAAGAATACTATTCCCAGGAAAGCTATCATTCAAAAATGAAGGAAAAATGAAGTCTTTCCCAGACAAGCAAAAACTAAAGGAATTCATTAAGAAATGCTTGAGAGAATCCTACATTTTAAAGTGAATGGACAATGTCTACCATCATGAAAGCCCACAGAAGTGTAAAACTCACTGGTAGAACTGATTCACAAAGGAAAAAGATAAATGAATCAAACATTACCACTACAAAAAGCACCAGATTGTAAAGGTAAACAATAAAAGGGGGAGAAAATGACAAATGAAATGTAAAATTAACAAATTACTTGACAATTAACAAGTAACAAAATACTTGAGTAAGTTCTTACCTACCATTAACAACTTTGAATGTAAATGGTTTAATTTACCAAATCAAAAAATAAAGACTGGCTAAAGGGGTTTTAAAAAAGAAAAACAAGACAAAACTATATGCTGCCTACAAGAAACTTACTTTACATGTAAAGTCACATATAGACTGAAAGTGAAGGAATGGAAAAAAAATCCACACAAACAGAAACTAAAGGCACACAGAAGTACCTATACTTACTTATATCAGACAAAATAGATTTTAGGTTAAAAAACATTTAAAAGAGACAAATCATGATATGATTCCTATAATGATACAGGAATAAATTCAGCAACAGGATATAACAACTGTAAATATATATGCATCAAGCTATATAAAGCAAATATTAGAGTTAAAAAGGTAGAGAGATTAGAGCTAAAGAGATAGGCCCCAGTACAGTAAGAGCTGGGGACTATAACACCCCATTTTTAGCACTGCACAGATTATCTAGACAGAAAATCAACAAAGAAACATTGGACTTAATGTGCACTATAGAACAAATGGACTTAATAGGTATTTTCGGAACATTTCATCCAACAGCTACAGAATACACATTTTTCTCATCAGCATATGAAACATTCTCCAGGATAGACCATATATTATGCCACAAAACAATTCTCAACAAATTCTTAAAAATTGAAATTATATCAAGTATCTTCTCAGATCAGTCTTTTAGACTGATTTCTAAAACTAGAAGTCAATAACAAAAGGAACTTTGGAAACTTTAAAAATACATGAAAATTAAAAACAAGCTCCTGAATGACCACTGGAGCAATAAAGAAATTAAGGAAGAAATTAATAAACTTCTTGAAACAAATTAAAATGGAAACACAGCCTACTAAAACCTATGGGATACAGCAAAAGGAGCACTAAGAAGAAAAGAGGAAAGTTTATAGAAATAAACGCCTACATCAAAAAAAGTAGGAAGATTTTAAACAACCTAATGATACACTTCAAGAACTAGAAAAGCAAGAATAAGCCAAACCCAAAAATTAGTAAAAGAAAAGAAACAATAAAGAGCAGAACAGAGCTAAACAAAATAAAGAAAAATACAAAGGATCAACAAAACAAAAAGTTGGTTTTTTGAAAATATAAATAAAAGGGATAGATTACTAACTAGACAAAGAGAGAAATACAAATAAAATCAGAAATGAAAAAGGAAACATTACAACTGATAGCACAAAATACAAAGGATCATTAGAGAATATTATGAATAAGTTATACACTAATTAACTAGGAAACCTAGAGGAAAATGGATAAATTTCTAGACACATACAACCTCTCAAGATTGAACCAGAAAGAAATAGAAAACCTGAACAGACCAATAATGAGTAACAAAATTGAATCTGTAATAAAGTCTCCCATCAAAGAAAATCCCAGGACTGGATGGCTTTACTGCATTATGCAGACTTCTCAACAGCTACACACAGCATGTCAAGAGAGACTGGATATTCACGCATGGGCTTTTCATTGCCTCTGCCTGGAGGTGCCACATCTACACTTCTGATTACATTTTATTGACCAGAACCAGTCATATGGCCTCATATGGAAGGAAAGAGGGATATATTGCAGGTCAGTGGAAAACTGAGTGAGCACTGCAGTCCTCTTTAAAGTCCAATGGAAATATCATAGAGGCAATTAAATCAAAACTTTATCCAAGTATTGTGTAACCAATTTTGTTTATCATCTCAATTCAGTGGGTGTGTAAATGCCACATAGTTATATTTTCTTCCTATTACTAATCTCAGCTGTGTGAGCTTTGTCTTCTTGTCCTTAACCCCATCTTGAGCAGATCCCATAGCTTTACCATCATTCTCATTTATTATTAGGCCAGTCTCATTCAGTGCAGTGTAAGACTGCACTCTGATATTCAACAAACATTTTGTTCCTTCTCTCCCTTCGATGCAGGTCAGGCTTGTGCTTGAGAGGCTTGGAATGGCAAATGTCGGGTTGGTTTCCCTTTTCACCCTTCCTCCTACTCCTGCACACTAAAGAGGAGTTGTATTCTGACTCTGGGATAACACCTCCCTTGCTTTCTATGGCCTGGGTTGGGAGGGAGAGTAGGAAAGAATTAACTGCTCATTGTTGTAGTCTCATCTCTACTGGTTCTGGCTGCTTCTGTTGCTAACCCTAACTAGTTGACACCCTCCGTGTTGCTGGTAGTGAGGCAGGATACCACTGCAATTCCCACAAAGATAAAGACCCTGACTCCCAGGCCTATCTCCCTTACCCTCTCCAGGACTGTGCTTATGAAGTTGCAGGCTGGAAGAGTTAAGGGTGTTGGTGATGGAAATAGAGAGTGGTTTTTGCCAGCTCTTAGTGAGCTCTGCCCAGGGAAGAAATAATGGGTGGGCGGGAATCTGACTCCATCTGCTGACATCTGTCTCTAGAACATGGGGTCTGTAATGCCTGCTGGTTTCTGCTGTGGGCTCTAGTGTCAGTTCCAGAGCCATAGATAAAATCTGATCACATGTGTACCCAAGAGTCAGAGGGGTAGAGACATCTTTCTCCAAGGAGCTAAATCTAGAGGCACATTTTCTACCCAGTGCAGAATGGGCATATAATCTCTTCAGCCTCACAGGGCCTTGTGCTCCAGAGGGAGCCTCCTGCTCGGGGTTTAGTGTGCTGTAGCTACCATTTTAAAATTCTTGATAGTTTTATCTTTGGATTTTTGTTTTGTAAATGTTATCAGTCAAATTGTGTTCCTTCCAAAATTCATATGTTGAAGTGTTCACTCCCACTATCTCAGAATGTGAGCTTCTTTGGAAATGGAGTCATTGCAGATACAATTAGTTAAACTCAAATGAGGTCACATTGGAATGGGGTGGGGCCTAATCCCCTATGACTCGTATTCTTACAAAAAAAGGGAAATTTGGAACAGACACATGAAGATGATGAGAAGACAAAGGGAGAATGCCATCTACATGCCAAGGAATGTCTGAGACCACCAGAAGCTAGGAGGAAAGCCCAGAACAGATTCTCTCTCACAGCCCTCCAAAGGAATCAACTCTGTTGACATCTTGATCTCAGGCTCTGGCCTCCATAACTGTGAAACAACCAATTTCTGTTGTTTAAGCCACCAAGTTCATGGCGTTCCTTTAAGACAGCCCCAGGAAACTAACACTAAATGAAGTACAGTGGGACAAGGGTCATGCACCTGGGGCTTGGAGCCCCAGCTTACAAGTTTTCCCTCCCTGCTCTACCAGATGGCTTCTTGGCTATTACCCTCCTCCCCATGTAGAGAAATGAGAAGGCTCAGAGGACACATACATATCACTTGGTGAGTCACAGTGCCCATGCAGGAGGCCTGTGAGGGTCTCCACTTGCCCTGCAAGAGGCCTAATGCCCCAGGGAGAGAAGAATTAAATAGCAAATTAGAAGCGTCATGACAGGTTTAAAGAAAGACAGTGAAAGCAGAGTAGAAGCTTTTTTCTGCTTCTTGAACAAAGGGCCTGCATTTTCGTTTTGCACAGGGCAACACAAATTATGTAGCCTTCATTGTGGGAGAAAATAATGAAGTTTCAATAAACTTAGAGAAACAAAAGCAAAAAAAAAAAAAAATGGAGAAAAGCAGCACTGACAGCTTCAAAGTCCCTGGTTCCGGCTGTTCCTGAAGTTCAGGTACAGGAGCTGTGGCTTCCGTAAGACATGCCAGTATCCTTATAATACATTCCATCATGTGTTTAAGAAATTTTGAGTTAGTTGTTCCATAACCTACAACCATAAAAATTGTAGCTAATAATAGCATAGCTGCATTTATATAAATTTGAATTCTCCAAATTTGAAATTGCATCAAATTTTTTAAATTAATAAAATTTAACTTTGAACACAAATTTTGAAATAATGGAAATCCGCCAAGTAAATTCCTCTGGGATCACATCATTTCTAAGCTTGAATGAATTATGAACTACATTTTACATTAATACAACACATTAAAACATTTTATCTATTAAGTAGAAAAACCCGCCATCTTTTAACAATATCTGGCAAATCATGCTATTGTTTTGGCTCTTAAAACTTGTGTGGGTTACTTAACATTTCCTATTGTTATAACTTAAAATCTCTTTAATATCTTACACCAACATTATCCCAGCATTCATTAAAGTGATAATAATGCTAGCAGCAATAACATTTTGGAACAGAAACAAGATGCAATAACATCCTATGAAGAAAACCAGACAACTACCACTTTACACTGAAATTTCAATGTAGCAGCCAGCACTGTGAGAATGACTAGAGAGAATTCTACAAAAATAAAAGCAGCATTAAAGCAATTGTACCTCTAAATTAAAAAAAAAAAAAAAAAAAGAGTTGTATCAATCCAAGGATAATGGAAATTCTGCTGCTGACATGGCTGCCCAAAAATGGCATGTAATATGCCCTGAGTTCCAAGAGTTGAAATTTACACACTTCAAGAATGCATTCTCTCCACTTGATACACTTTAATAATTTTGTTTATCAAAGAGTAATTTATAGGAAAATTAGTCTTGAATTATGTAAGATCTGAATTAAGCAAGGCCTTCGGGAATGTGCCCTCACACGCAATGTGACCACTTGGAACCGCCTCCTTCTTGGCTTGGGAGCCCAAGCATAAGCCATGCCAGGAGAGTGTGTCTGGGACAGGCTCTCCTAGCTTCTTGGCTTGTCATCAAAGCCTGTCGAAGGGCAGCTCCCCATCACCAGCCTCACAAAGGCAAAGCTGAGAAAACATCCTCCCAGCAGCTGAGTGGTGGCCAACATGCATATCCCCAGATCACACCAGAACAGTCTCCAAGGAGTGACAGGCTGGTGCTGGACAGCACAACCAGCTCCAGCATCCTCATATCCCACTGAGGATGCCCCAAGTCAAAGTCTGAGGCAAAGCCTGCCTGGCGAGATCCTCCTGTTTTCCCTCCTTGTCACGTGAAAGCCACAATCTCATCACATGAAAAGCCTCTTGGGAGAAACACATTTTCCCCGTTGAGTGCACAGATGCCACACAGATTTGGTGCATCATTTGTAAACGATTTCAAAGTTTACTTGTCTGCTCCAAGGAGATTACTGGCATCTCCAACTGCATTTTAATGTAATCATTTCCATGTTGCATAGGACATTTTGGCAGAAACAGCAGTCGCCTCTGATGTACAATTAGATGGTTGAGAACCTGCATCCCTGTTGAACATAGCCTCAAAATTAGGGCCGCTACCCCTCAAGCCTTTGTACTTTACTATGATTTCATTCAACAAAAGTTTACTGATTCCAACAGCTGCCAAGAGTGTCTGTAGAGGAAACAGAATCTACAGTGAAATATGGTCCTTGTCCTCAACAAGCTGATGCTCTACCACTGTGGCTGGGGAATCTATCTTCAAATGACTTAGCATAATTACATGCAGAGTGCTATATAAAACAGCAAAATGTACAACTGTACTGTTAAAATTAGGGAGACAGAGTTTCAGTCATCTCTTCCCTGATACCCCCCAAGTTCCCCCATGGATGCAGGACCTCCAAAAGACCCCTCCATGAAAAAAAATGTGCAAATCCAGAGCTCATAAATGTTAAATAACTCCTAAAAGACACAAAACCATGATGAGCTTGAAAACAATAAAATACCCCAAAAGAGTTGGAGCAAAAACCAATTAACTAATAAAATGAATGCCTGAGAAACTTAAGCAAGATTGCTGAAAGCTGATTTGTTCAGCTTTGGGAACATTCAGGTAGCCTGATGAAGCTCTCCTTCTCCTGGTCCAGCCACCAGAAGGACCAAAGGAATTCTTCTTCCTCTTTTTGGTCAAGGATTTCAAGAAGAATTTCACAGTACAGATGCCTCTCCTTTCTCAGAAAAAAAAAAAAAAGCGGGGAAAGGGAGTAGGCAGTACTTTTTAATTCTACCCATAATTCTTCCCTCCTCCCGAGCTCTTCCTTGTCCCTCTTCTCCACTCCTTAGGTGAGCTCATCCTGCCACATTATTTTAATACCATCTACAGGCTGATGATAGCATTCCCAGCCCTTCTGTCTCCCCAGAATTCCAGTTGCATCTATCTAAGTACCTACTAATCTAACAGAAATCTAGACTCAGCAAATCTAACAAAGAGCTCTGGATTTGCTTTCCCTTTACTCCCCTCAATCTTCCCCTTCTTGTTAAAGGACAGCACTATCCACCTAGTTGTTCAAATCATAAGCCCAGTTGTCATCATTGATGTCCTTTCCTATGTCTAATCCATTGCCAAATCCTGCCAGCCTTGCTTCCAATCAGGTCCTGAACCCATTTCCAGTTGCACCTTGCCTGCTAGCTCAGCTGCCATCATCTTTCACTGGGACAGTAACTCCTCTCCTGCATTCACTCTTGCCTCTCTAACATCTATTCCCTTCATGGCAGCCAAAATGACTTTGGAAAAACATCAATGTCCTAAGAGTACCAGTGAGTTCTCTCCGGCCATACTCCCCCCATCCAGCCTCGCTCCATCCCCCTCTCCATTACACCAAGTAGGCTGCAGCCACACAGTCTGCCTCTCTTTCTCAAACACACAGAGCTCGTTCCTGCTCCAGGGCCACTATACTAATTTTCCCTCTGCTTGGCACACTCTTACCACAAATCTATGCATGACTGACTCCTTCTTGGCATTTAGGTCTAGGTTTCAAGTTGGCCTACTCAGAGATGCTGTCTCTGGCCACTCTGCACTCTCCCGACATCATCTTATTTTATGTTAAACATAGCACTTAATTTTCTGTCTTTTGTTTGTGCACTGTGTGTCTCCTCTTGCTATCAGTGAGACATAAGTTCTATGAGGGCAGAGAGTTAGTTCTTCATGTTCTTTGGCACTGCTATTAGCCCAATGCTCAGAACAGTGTCTGGTCCATAAGAGACAATTAATAAACATTCATTGAGTAAACAGATGAGCGAACAGTAAAATGTCTCCTGTTCCTTTGGGGAACTGTTGGTCCCCAAGTCCTTGTAATTATGGTGGAACTGTCAATCACAGTAACGACCAACCCTGTCCATGGCAATGGGGTTAAGATCTTGGCACGTGAATCAAGCAAGGCAGTGACAGTCCCCCTGGAGAGCTATGTACGTGGACAGGGACAAAAAGAAATGTATTTCCTCTGGGCTGAGATATTAGTTTTAATCTAAGGCCATGTCCTTCTCCCCAGTCTGCAGAGACAACAATATCAGCAATGGCAAACCTCTCTAGTGTTTACTGTGGTCCATGAACTACTCTAAAGGCTTAAGCATATTCACTAATGTAAGCCTCACAACAACCCATGGGAGGATTCCTACTATTATGGTGGTTCTTTAGATGATAAAACTAAGGCCCAGGGAGGCTAGTTAACTTGTTTATGGCCACTCAGCAGTCTGGCTACAGAGCTATGCACTGTGTTCCAGCACCTCCCATCAGCAGAGAAGAAAGACCAACACAGGAGGAGAGCAGAGCCACGAAACACAAGAGAGGGGCCTGGAGGCTGACTTGATAGCCAGATCCAGTTGTGTCTGTGGCTTATTTCACCTCTGGATTTCCTAGTCACAGAAGTGGTCCTGTGGTCCAGGAACTACTCTAAAATGAAGCACCAGAGAACTGGTTGTACATCGTGTGTTTGCATTTACATGTTGCAAAGAGAAATTAAGCCTTCTGCTTTCAAATTGAAAAGTCACTTGGATTGTCAATCAATCAAATGAGGATTAAATAGCTGTTGTGTATCTTGCCTATTCTAAGTTCTGTAAGTTCTAAGTTCTGTAAGGCACGCAGAGATACTTAAAACATTCATGATACAAGGTTGCTTGAATCTCCTCCTCAGCCAATTTTCTTCTGAAAGGACAAAACCAGTGTGATGAGAACGAGTCTGTGTTAGGGATGGGAGCCACCACCTACCTGAAGCCTGAGACATTTACACAGGGAGCTGTGCAGGCGAGAGGAGAGCAAGGGCACTAGAGAAGTGCCTGCTGTTGACGCCCACCCACCCCCCCAGGTACAGAGATCTACGATGGAGCAGGTGGGATGCCACACTGCCTCTACTCCCTCACAACCCCTTGGCTCCCTAATATCCCTTGGATCAGAACAAGGACTAGAGATGCAAAGAGGTCTCTGAGCAGCTGGTGGGGATGTGGACACTCCTCCAGCTCTGGCCGCTCAGGCTCCCTGCACAGTCTGCTATATGCAGAGCGGGGGCTGGACATAGAACACACTAACTAGTGGGAAAGGGATTTGCTAAGGCAACCTCTAATTCAAAATGCCCTCTGATTCTCTGCAGACATCCAGGCAGCAGACGGCTAAGGCTACTCCTAAACAGAAGCGAAATTCCCACACTTGCAGCCACTTCCCTGTACCTTCTGTTCAGTCCTCTCTCACACTAACTACTGGGACTATTAAGCAGACAAGGAAAAAATTCACTGAAGTCTCTCTATCGGGGCCTGAATGGAACACGGCCTCTATCAGAGAACCATTTCCAGACTTATGAAAACATTCAGCATTTCAAAAGGGAAGAGCCTCTGGTCCAGGTGGCAGTCACTCCAAAATCCATGTTTCCTCTGCTCAAAGTACTGAGCAGTGGCAGAGAAAATGCAAAAATGAGAATGAAAAGGCAGAGTCCCTGTGAAAACCAAGATCCATTTTGGCAGACTAAAAGTGGGACAGAAACACTCAGTAACAAGCTAATAGAGCTACAGGCCTGTGGCTATGGGGGGGGTGTGGAAGCAGAGGTCTCGGGGCGGGGGGTATAGGCAGCGTCTCTGCTTCGAGTCAGGCAGGGGCAAGATTCCACACCACCCTCTCACCAAAAAAAAAAAAAACACCTGTTGCCCTCAGTTACCTGAGTCTACCATTTCACAAGAGCCATGAGCTAGGAACACCAAAGAAGAAATGCAGAGACTCAAGATGAGGAACAGAATCAAGTTGCCCACTGGCCTGGTGACTGAATCTGGAATGTTCCTGGGCCAGTGGAGCATAAACCCTGAACCTCCATTAAACCTGGCTCTAGGCTGGGGGAAACTGCTGGATACAAATGGGTGAGCACAGAAGAAGAGAGAAAACAATACACAAAAAAAATTGAACATAACATAAAGTGAGACTGCAAAGCCCAATTATAAAACATAGGAAGAAATCTAAAGCTCAGAAGATAGCCAATTCAGAGCATGAATTCACACACCAGATGAAATTAATGTTATAAACAGTCTTTTAGGAGACTTTGATTTAATTGGGTTTACGGGAGGCGGAGGTTGCAGTGAGCCGCATGCCATTGCACTCCATCCAGCCTGGGCAACAAGAGCAAAACTCTGTACAAAAAAAAAAAAAAAAGGTAATAATAATAATAATTGGGTTTAGAATATTCAAAGACCTAATGATAAATATCAGTTTTAAACATGCAAGAAATTATGGGGAAAAAAAGCCAAAGTAAAAACAAGAATAAGGAAAAGGAGCTTGAACTGAGCTGTCAATGATTAAGGTGAGTTTGCCAGAAGGCGGCAAAGCAGCACATTCTATGGAAAAGTTGTAACATGCGCAAAGGCACAATGACTTCAGGAAGCATATGTATATTCAATAGTTCAGTCTGCCTGAGTGTTGAGTGCAGGGAGAAGGGACCAGAGATAAACCTGAATGGTTAGATGGCAACGCTTCACTGGAGACCCTAGATCTGCTCAGTGACTTCCAACCATGCCACACTTCCCTCAAGTGGAGGCTACTTTGATCTTCTGTGAGCTCTCTGGGATGTCCCATCCTCCAGAACATTTTGTAACTATCTATACCTAAAAGTAATGAGACAAACAGAAGCCAAGACTTTGGTTGCCAGCGTTCGTGGGGTGGGTTGGCACCATCACCTTCTGGCCAAACCAAGCTGCCCAGTTGTGACCCCTCTGGCCAGCCCCTCCTTTCACACTGGGAAACTCCCTATGTCAGATATCAAGGGGGTCATCTGCAGTGGTTGTTCCCAAGCTGCAGAGGAATTGCTTTCTGGAAGTCATGTTCTTGTCTTCTTGAGCTGAGTCCAATCTCACAATTGCTGATTCAAATGAATCTAGATTTTTCCCCCTTAGCCCGCACTTTTAGTATTCGTAGTAAGAGACAAGAAATAAAATTAACTATATGGATGTCTATGAATATATAAATATATGTGTAAGTCTGTGTATCTGGACAGCATGTATATAAATCCTGCTCTTTTCTGGATGCATTTAACATTTCTGAAATTCCTAATTCTAATGTTAAAAATATTCCTATCATTTATTTTAAAACCATAAAATAATAGGCAATAGAACAAAATTTTCATAGTGCTGGTTACAAGACCCAGCACATTAAAGATGCTTAAAGTTAATTTACTGATTTGGGCCACCACCATTTTGGAATACCAAAGTAATTGTTGCTAGTGGGTTACCTCAACACCTGCCTGAAACAGAAGACTGTAACTGGGTTGTTGCTGTCATCTCTAGACCCAGTTAAAGTTTCACAGCCTTGCTGGAGGCTTCCTTATCACTCAGTCTGCAGGGATTTATGTGGATCTGACTAAGGAGCCAGCTTGGGCGGCCCAGCAGGACCTTCCCAGAGTGCCTGGCAGACTCAGCCCTCACAGAGAATGAGCATGTCTTCCTATTGAAGTGATGGATACCAATCTCTTCCATATGGTATCATATGAGAAAAATTAATCAGTCTAAAGTGTGGCTTTTTGGAGGTTTCTGGAGATAAGACATGAAATGTGAGATTTGTGGTCATTAGCTTAAAGAGAGTTCAATCAGCCCAGTTATGATATAATGGGTTTTTTTTCCTCTAGTAGTATAGAGACGCTCAGGTACAACTCAGTATAAGGAAATGACTGAGTTTAACCAGGTTGGGAGTTTAGAGACAAGGTTAATATGAGGGAAAGGAAATAAGGGAGGTAATAACTTTTCAAAGTAGTGAATATGGCACTGATGAAGGAGCCACAGCTTGATCGGGAGAAGATCAAAGCCACAAGGAAGGTGAGAGAGAAAGTGTCAGGAAGACACCTGTAAGGAAAAAAAAAAAGGAAATACCTTTCATTTGACTCTTGTGTGTGTGTGTGTGTTTTTCTAATTACAGAAATAATAATCTCCACAGAAAATCATTACAAATTGCTTGCCCGTCTAATGCCTAGAGAGAACACCATAAACATTTTGGTGAATATCTTTTTCAGTCTTTTTTGTGTGCAGGTATAATTGACCTTTTCAAAAAATGTGATCATCCCATCTGTAACACTGTATAATTTCCTTCTTATTTAAAGGTATATCATAAGTATTTTTACCAACAAATGGAGTTCTACATCACCCTTGATACTTATCTCACTCATCAGAAACCAAGGCTCAGGAAAGCACATCTCTCTACCCAAATCACACGGTGACTGATGGCAGAGCTAGGATTTGAATCCAGCTCTCCCAGTGTCAAGTCCAATACTCTCTGCTTCTGCAAAGTCACTAGGTTAATTATCAGTCACAAGGCCAAGAATGTCAAAGGAAAGGGCATCTGTGGCTTGGGATCTTCGGGATTTACATGATTCTGTCAGAACACAAAAGTTTAAAAGAAAGTGTGATTGTTTGACAGGTTTCTAGAATACTGGGTAAGTTCTTCAGTTGCTCAAGCTGCCAAGAGACATGAGGAATTAGGACCTGGATAGAGGAAGTGGAGACCTTTCCAAGCCAAGCTTGCATTTACGTTTGTAAGTGAAGCCCCTTCTGTCATCTTGAGGTGAGGAGAGAGGCTCAGTGGCTGTGGTGTGAGGGGAAGCGTTCATTCTACACTTCATCTCCCAGGGAGCCTACGCCAACATCTGTCATATCCCCTTGACCCAGCACCAGAAGTGGAGATGAGGTCTTCCATGATTTTGAGTCACAAAAAAGAAATCTCCTTGAGCGTTGAGCAGAGGTGGGATGTGAGTTTAATAACTAGAGCTAATGGTTAGCAGTGAAGTAACTATATAACCTGACATCAGGGGTACCAGAAAAGACTTTGTACCCCCAAATCTGTCTTCACCTTTAAAAAACCTCCTTTAAACTCTCATTTCAATATTTAGAAGTAATAATTATAATAAATAATATAATCAATATTGTTGACAGCATTTGTTAAGTACTTGTGCTAATAACTTCAAATATTCAATCCTCATTCAATCCTCAAAACAATTAAAGACATATGAATTATGTTTATGCTTACCTTATAAAGGAATAAACCAATGCTCAGAGAGATATGCCCAAGGTCTTACACTTGATGTCTGCAATTAATATCAGTATTTTGCTTGTTTTTTAAATCATTCTTTGAAGGAGGTATAATACCTACTCCCACCACCCCAGCCTTGAATTGTTCGGTTTTCCCCTATTAGACAAGACATACAAAATTATTGCCTACCGACTCAGTTATGACTTAAACAGCTGTGATGCATCACAGACTAGTTGTATGGTTATTCTATTGATTGGCTTTCTTACCAGGAAATTGATGGGGCCTCTGGTCTGCTTCCTTAGGACTTTCCACTCAGGAAGCCTAAAACCTTGTTAAAAGGTTGCCATTTGCAGTATCATTCAAGATGTTGATTAGAATTAAAATTCCTGGGCTAAAAGTACCCTTACAAATCATCTAATCAAACCCTTTCATTTAACAAATGAAAAGCCAAGCCCCAGTCCTCTCACGGGGAGTGTCAGTGGCTTTACTTCTACTGCATGATACCCTTTAAAGATGAGACTCAGAGAAACAACCTAATTTTTACCCGGCTCCACCAGGCTTTTGTCATCCATCACTGGGGGAGTAGACATTATATCTGGCAAAATGCCCTCTGATTCTCTGTTTGTGCAAAACAGTACCAAAAAAAACTAATTAATCCCAGCTGGGCACGGTGGCTCAAGCCTATAATCCCAGCACTTTGGGAGACCAAGGTGGGCGGATCACCGGTCAGAATTTCAAGATCAGCCTGGCCAACATGGTGAAACTCTGTCTCTACTAAAAATACAACAATTAGCCAGGTGTGGTGGTGCAGGCCTGTAATCTCAGTTACTCAGGAGGCTGAGGCAGGAGAATCGCTTGAACCCAGGAGGCAGAGGTTGCAGTAAGCCAAGATCTTGCCACTGTGCTCCAGCCTGGGTGACAGAGCAAGACTCTGTCTCCAAAAAAAAAAAAACTAATCCCATACTCAATCTCTTTTCTAGAAGGAAAAATAAAAGCTCTGAAAACTTTATGTAGGAGAGTAACTGTGAGTATTTAGTAACTAGGAATGACCTAGGAGGAGACGAAATGGAAAACAATTTACACCATCATACTGCAGAGACACAGAGGTCGTCTTTCCCTCCTGAACTCCCGCAGAGAATCAGAGTGTTTTAACCTCCAGAGATTAATGAGTTTAAGAGACTGTGGCAAGCTCATCCCTGGAATAGACATTGATGTCCTCACAGTGGTCACTATTAGTGCTGAGCTACCATCAAGTGATTCTGAAGACATCAGAAAAGAGATGAAAGAAAATAATTTCACAGATGTCAATCGAAGACTGTGGCTGAGAAAAGTTAATATGATCGGAGGAGGACTTCATCCCTGATTGACAAAGCTTAGTGGTGGAGATGAGAGCTATTTCAGTCTGGGCTTAAATGTAGAATGGGATTCTATTTTAATCTGTACATTAGCAAAGATAACATGCCATTTATACAGATAGACTGTGGTTTCTCCAGGGCACACTGATGGGTTTTGTTTACATGGGAGCTGTAATACATCTATTTCTTGGTATCATATGAGGCAGATTAATCAGTCTAACGTGTGGCTTTTTGGAGGTTTCTGGAAATAAGAGAAGATATGACATTTGAGATTTGTGGTCATTAGTTTAAAGAGAGTTCAACCAGCCCATTTATGACATGATTTTTTTTTTCCCCATCTGGTAGTATAGAGATGCTCAGGTACAACTCAGTGTAAGGGAATGGCTGAGTTCAACCAGGTTGAGAGTTTAGAGACAAGGGTAGTATGAGGGAAAGGAAATAAGGGAGGTAGTAACTTTTCAAAGTAGTGAATATGGCACTGATGAAGGAGCCACAGCTTGATCGGGAGAAGACTGAAGCCACAAGGAAGGTGAGAGAGAGAGAAAGAGAGTGAGAAAGTGTCAGGATCAATGGATCGGGCATCCTAATTAGGTCAGAGAGTTGTGAGGTCAGTAGAGCACGGAGTAAATGAAGTGGAAGCCTGATAATTGAGCCCCTTATTGGGAGCCAGACTTATGAGTAAGTAGTGTGGTCTTTGAACTGTGGTCCATAGAAGGCAGAAACCCCTCTCGTGCATTTAGAGGTAAAGGTGAAGCACTCAAAGAAGATTCTATAAAGGTGAAATCTTTTCAGTGGACCTAAAGTACTGTTCTCCCTGCAGTCTGCCTTGCAGGTCTGTGCTAAAAGCCTGGAGTATCCTCAGACCATCCCTAAAACCTCAGTGACCATAAGAAGCCCATCCCGTGGCTCCCCTTCTCTGCCAATGGAGGCATTTCCATAACCAAGCTCTGACTATTCTTCCATCCTCTGGTCAGTCCTTCTCCAAATCCATTCCCAGCTCTCTCCTCTCCTTCTACAAGTGAATGTCAAACTCATTCCATGTATTAGGCCCTGACGATGACACTAAATTGCAAACTCATGCTTTGCTGTGGCTCACTTGGCATGAACAAGCAAAACATGTATGTGGGACATACATGTTCACGTGGAGCAGAATAGTGGGGGGAAGAGTGCTCAAATGTCCTTACGGTGAGAAAAACGGGTGGTGGGGTAGCTTCTCCTACCCTCAAGTCCCCTACCTCCTCTATGCAGGAGTTTTCACCTCCCCATGTTCTGACTGACAGGACCAAAAGCAGCATGCCCCTGGTGCCATGTGACATCTCAGTGCCCATCCTACATAGTCAGTGGAGTAAGCCAGTGGAATGGACAAGGGCTTATTTCCATGATAAGCTCTAGGAGATTTTTCTGTTTCTTTATAGTCTAACTACATAAATAATAATAAAAATCTATAGTGCAGAGAAGTCAAAGGATGCTTACTTAATATCTTTGATATCCTAGCAGCTATACTAGAGGCATTCCCAGTGATAACCACTGTTAATGTTCATAATGACTCTGAAATGCTTGGGAATAACTGGCCCTATTTACACCAGATGAAATTGAGACTCAGAAACCAAATAGCTTGTTCAGGATACCGTAGTTAGCAAGCAAAGTTACTCAGACTTGAACCTCAGCCAGTGAGCCCCCAAAGTCCATAATTCTTCTATCATCATACCGTCTGTCTTTGGTGAAATTGGAGTTGGGGGAAGGGGAAGAGAAACCGTGGTTTCAGTGAAACACAGAACACGTAGTTTGGGGATGTTCTCCAGAAGGCTCAGCCTGAATCCACATCAAGTGTCTTTGAAGGCCTGAAATTCACATATTGCTCTTGGGCACTTTCTGATTTGTCCTGCTATAGCAGAGGCAGAGCAACAGCAATATTTGGTTTCAGCGAATGCTAGACCAGGCTGCAGCTCAAAGAAATGCATGAAGAGTATCAGTTTCACTTTCTGTCTTATGTTTAAAACAAGGCTTTTCCCCCAACAAGCATGTGCTGCTAAAAACGTCCTTCATAAGCTCCCAGTTGTGATTTCGCTTGAATAAACCATGTGTTCTGATGAATTTTAACCCTCACAAACCGACAGATTGCAGAGCATTTCAGCCTAAATCATGTGAAAATTAAATATTCAGTTTGAAATTTGCCAACCATCTTTCTGGGTTTTTCCCTCTTCTTGAACCTATCTTCAAAATTAAGAAATGTGATTTCAGAATGTTAATAACCATTAGCTAAAATATTTTTATTTAGAATTTTAAAGATTAAGCTTAAATTATTTCAATAATATTGTCTTCCTCCAAAAGCATTTAGTTTTAAGGTGAAATTACTTATCGATTCCTATATAACACACTCAGGGATCACCTATTTCAAAGGTTTCTCCTTACCAGCTAGGAAACACTGCCTGGGTGGGTCAGACAGCCTGTGGCTGGGGATTCAGGATAGTCAAGTCAGAGCCTCCTACCTGTCTAGCAATGTGTGGTAACCTGGGTCATGAGAACTGCTGGAGCCTGTGGCCTGGAGATAGAAATGAAGTATGAGGGCTCCCACCTAGAGGCCACACCACTAGCTCAGGTGCTGAGCCCTGTTTCAGAGTCCCTCACAACATGTGCTTTCCTTCGTAGCTGTGTATCTATCCTGACTCCCGCCTTGAACTCCAGCCTGGCTGTGGAGGGACAGCAGTGGCATGTGACCTGGGCTGTAAAGAAAGGGCACAATATGAGTGTGCAGAGATGGAGGCACGGGCATGCTGAGGAGAGAAGCAGAAGACCCCCAGGGCATGTGGTTGAAATGTTAGCAACTGCAACTTGAAATGAACAGAGAGCTTAAGGAACCCTCAATTTCATGTCATGTATCAGTATAGAGCCTGCAAATGGGAGGCTCTGGGAATAGAACTTAAGGAACATAGAACTTAATAGGAAATAGAACGTAAGGAACTTAGAACTTAAGGAACCCTCAATTTCATGTCATGTGTCAGTATAGAGCCTGAAAATGGGAAGCTGGGAGAAATAAACAAGGTTATATCCCTGTGGTGGTCTTTGGCATGTCAAGTATAACAGAGGTTGGCACAAGCAAAATGCTTTCTTCAGTTCCAAATTCTAATTTCCCTCCAGAGAACAATCATATTTCCCTTCAGCTTACTTAGAGTGTGAGTCCACTTGGGGAAGAAAAATCAGAAAAGAGAGGAAGAGAAAATGAAGAGAAGAAAAGGCAGCAAAGACATAGAGATTTCTCACTCAAGTGGGGGGCTCAGCACTTTATCTGCAGGGTGTTCTTCCCAAAGCCCACAGTGCCAGTCTAATCATGAAAAAAAAAAAGATATGACAAACCCAAATTGAGGAACAGTCTACAAAATACTCACCCTGTACTCAAAATGATCAAAGTCATGTAAACAAGAGAAGATGGAGAAACTGTCACAGTCCAAGGAGGGAGGGCTACTGAGGGCAACATGGCTGGGATCCTGGAAAAGAAAAGGATGCTCGTAGGAAAGTGGTAGAATCCAAATAACGCCTGTAGTTTGGTTTACAGTAATGCATAATGTTGAATTCTTAGTCTTGACAAATGTACCATGGTTATATAAGATGTTAACATTAGAGGAAACTGGATGAAGGGTATACAAGAATTCTGTGCTATACTGGCAACTTTTCTGTAAATCTAAAACTATTCCGAAATTTAAGTTATTTACAAAACTTAAGAGAATCAAAGGAAAAGCAACATAAGCCTTAAAATACATTATTTGACTTCCTTGGAGAGAAAGAGAGCTGTATAAGACTTACTTAATAAGGGACCAGCAGTATATGCTTTGGAGTTCATGGACAAAGTTACATAAACCTATGTACTGGCAAAGAGATTTGTATAGATTAAATAAAAGTTTCCCAAAGTATCTTGCACTTGAGTATTATCCTCTACCTATGGGTGAATGGAGGCTCTTAGGAGGAAGGATAACAGCAGCTCATATTTATTGAAATACTCTGTTTAAAGAACTATAAATGTCCAGAACTTTAAAGGCATGATCTCTTTTAAACCTCACAACCACCTTACAAGATAAATGCTATTATTGTCTCTCCAGACAGAATAGGACATTGGTTACACAGAGTGAGTTTAAGTACTCTATTTACTCCAGGTCTACACAGCTAGGAAAAATGAGTTGGGCCTTGAACAAAGATGGCTGGTACCTGAGTCACATACACCATGATACTCTTCTGTTTCTCAAAAAGTCATCCACTTCCCCAGGATCTGAGCCACCTCTATGTTCTGGCTCCCAGCTAGGCCCTAAGTATACAGTGAAAAGCCAAACAAATATGGTATGCTAGATATATGTTTTCAGTCTTTATTTCATTTGCTCTTCATAATAATTTTGAGAGGCAAATGGAAATGCTATTTTTATTCCCATGTTGTAGTTAAGAAAAGTGAGACCCAGGATGTCAAGTAACTCGGCAGAAGCTAATGACGGGGAAATAGGGTGAGGGGTTGGGCAAAAAAGTCTACCACTGAATTCCCTGAGCTCCTAGCTTTCTGCGTGTGATAATCCTCCAATCTGGTTGATTACTACTTTGCTCCATCCATGCCTTTAAACTTCACTGATATGCCCCAATGAAGAGAATTTTGAGCAGAACTTGGATCTGCAGAAGGATCCACTCTGAATGAGTGAAAATCTGGTTTGCAGAGGAAACCTGGAGACCAAGGAGGCTGAGCCATTGAGATATGCAATGTGGGCCCTCCTGGGAGAAGATTGGGGTCCTGATGAGGTGAGTTCCTGGTGGAACTCTTACATCTGTCCAGTCTACACAGATGTACACAAGCCTGCTTCCTGAATCATGTTCAACAAAAGCCTTCTCCACCCGAAGAATGTAACACTTTACCTCCCAAATGCTGTGGGTGCTTCCCCTGAGTATTTTAAGGTCTTGTTTGGCAAAGAGACTGTGCTGGTTTCTAGAGATCAATGAGCTGATGGTCATGCAGGAGGCACTCAGCATTTCTGATTGGCATTCTTAGCCAATGTCAGAAAGTCAAGGTAAGGGAGGTCATGGAGTCCTGGTATAAGGGAGTCTTTGTTATTCCACTTGGTTATTAACCACACAGTTGTAAACTTTCTTTTCACTTTTATTAGGTTGGTGCAAAAGTAATTGCGATTTTTGCCTTTATGGTAAAATGGCAGAAATACGGGCAAGAATGGCCTGTGGATTAAGATACTCGTTCACTAATCACAAACTCAAGGACAGAGAAAATGTGGGGCAAATGGCTGTGTACACAGAGCAAGGCCACAGCCCAGACAAGACAAACACAGCAGGTACAAAGGAGGCAGGGGAATGGTGTGATCCTGAGTGTTTTGGAAAACATTAGAGGCTTGGCCTGGAGGAAAATTGAGACAGGAAAGGAAAGACCTTAGGCTGGACAGGTCAGTCATACGTCAGGTGTAGTCTTAATGCCTGATTGGGCTCCACAGGTGCTGAAAAATAAGCTCACTTACCCATCAAAAGAGACCTGTAGACCACAGAAACCATTAGCAAATATCACTGAAGAAACAAAATCACAGGTTCCTATTGTCTGGAGCCATGGCACTGGACAGTCCCTGGGTTTGAACTAGAAAGAGAAGCAGCAGCAGATTTGCAGGGCATTGAAAATCCCACAACAATCACCTTAACAATCACCATGAAACTTTGGTCTCCAGAATTCAGATCTTCAGGGCTGGGCCTTGAGTTACAAGTGTCAGGTAGAAGGGGACTGTTTTTACCAACCCCACATCCTGGCTAGGGAAGTGAAAGTAGCATATGAAGGAAAAGAGGTAGAAGACTTCAGGTCCCAGTGCCACCAACTCTGCAGTGGGGGATGAGAGAAAGAATGGGAAAAGCAGGCACAGTCAGAGGAACATCTCCAGCCCTGGCTTCTGAGAAAAACAAGATTCCCCCTAATGTTAAGCACTACTCCATTTTCACCAAAAGTAGAGAATTCCCCATTTTAGAGATTTTTAGCCTTTTTTTTTTTTTGCAGTCAGAAACGTGTATGGCATTTTATGATAGTTCTGTGTCTCCAGAATACACAGATCTATGTGTAATACTCCACAAACAGAGTTTATGAACCCACTAAAATCAATGGGATCCAAAAACTCCAGTTGAGCCCCTTGCTCTGAATCCAATGCTTTTAGGGCTCTCGTGAGCTACTCCTGGAACACGGAATAAGCAAAATTGTGAGCCAGCCCAGTTCTCTGAGTTACAGCCCTGACACACAGGGGAGGCCTATGAAGCCACTTTTTTTTTTTTTGAGACTGAGTCTCATTCTGTCACCCAGGGTGGAGTGCAGTGGCATGATCTCGGCTCACTGCAACCTCCACCTCCCTGGTTCAAGTGATTCCCCTGCCTCAGCCTCCCAAGTAGCTGGGATTACAGGCACCTGCCACCATGCCCGGCTAATTTTTTATATTTTTAGTAGAGACGAAGTTTCACCATGTTAGCCCGGATGGTGTCCATCTCCTGACCTCGTGATCCGCCTGCCTCGGCCTCCCAAAGTGGTCGGATTACGGGCGTGAGCCACCACTTCCAACTGAAGCCACTTCTTTACAGGTGTTCGACCACCATGCTTGTTGTATAGAGGCCTTAAGGTTTGCCCAGCTCTGAGTCTAAGTCCAGTCACCTCTACAGATGGTACATTCTGTTCTGGAGGTAGACAAATCTCAAACTGACAGCATTAGAATCATATCTTTTATCTCTCTGGGTACATCTAGGGTCTGCAATGTAGCACCATGTCAGTTTGCTCCCACCCTATACTGGGAACCCTATGACATTGCACTGAATCAGCTCTTCCCAGTAAAAGGATTTAAAACATTGCAAAATTAGACTGGCTGAGTGAGGATCCCTGAAGCACTGTGTAACCTGCTGACATAACAGCTGGACTACAGCCCAGTGTACAGGCAGGGCCGACATGAACCTTTGACATCCTACCTCTGGGGGAGGCTGAGCCTCCATCTGCCCTTTCTCTTCTTCTCCACATACCTTCTCACCTTTCCTTCCCTTAATATCTGACTGTTCTCAAAATTTGTTCTCTAATAATTATTTTTTCAGGCAAGAACACAAAGCACTCAATCTTTTTATTGACTTATCCTGATCTCTGTGAGCCTAAAATTCCTGAGATTGAAACCCCCATGACACATCTCCTACTCGGCCAAATGCCCCTCCTCCTGCAGACAAAGGAATGCCAGAAGTCCTTCTACTCTTAGCCCAGTCCTCCAGGCAACAAGTGCCCCATATCAAGAAGCACTAGAGAATCCAATCCTCTCATTCTCCTCACATACTACAAACCTGGAGTCATTGAATAAGCACCCCCTAATAGGGAAGAAAGAATTTCATTCCTAGTGGCAGTCAGCAGGAGGCAGAGGCTCTTCCAGCTTAATGACTTGCAAATCAAAAGCATGAAAACCAGAATGCACCTTTGAACCTCCTTCCCATCCAGCCTAGATGTCCTCATAATTTTCTTCCATAGAGTTCCTGGTATTTTTGCTACCAGAGCAATAACCTTCCCCATGCATTTTTTACATGTTGGAGGAGGAGCTGTCCAGTGATCTCAAAGCATATGTTTTTGATTCTCATAAGATTATGGATACCAAAGGAATAAAAATGGAAATCACTACCGCCAAGATATGAAAGAAAGTTTGCATAGTAAAATAATTTAAACCTAACATTTGGACCCAATAAGGCAAACGCAACATTTTTTCCATATTTTTGGAAAATGTGCATTTTCTTTACATTAAGTGGTACCAATAAAAAATAATGATTCTCACTCCGTTTATTTCTATAAGTTAGATTGGCTTATAGTTTTCCAGGACATGGTTTTCTATCAAGCTATATGGCAAACACCTGGGCATAAAATACACTCAGCTATTTACTTCCATGTGGGAAAAATGGGTCACCATTCCTTTCTTTTAAATCTAGAGTAAAGGTCAGCTGAAACCAGTTAGCATATTTAGTACTCAGTATCTGCCGAGAATGAGTGTTACATCAACAATTTGTGGTGATCGTGAGCAAACCCAGGAAGTTCCTTACAGATAGGGAGGGCAACTGTTTTCCAATTCCAGGCCGGGTGATTCTGCAATACGTGCTGGTAAGAACATGTGACTCATCCTGGAATGGGATAAAGAAACACAGAAGACCAAATAATGAAGAAGGGCTAGAAAACATTTTTGTACGTACTTCATATGTGAAGCTACTACTCTGGGGGGAAATCCATCCAATGAAAGCATGGCCCTGTAAATGTTAGAGAAGTGGTGGCTGACCAGGATAAGGAGATGGGGAACTGGGGAAGTGGGGAGGAGTGATGGAGAAGGGAAAAAGGAGAGAAAAGAAAGACAGGGGAGATGAAAAATGGAAGAACAAGAAGAGATTAAATAACGGTTGAATCTGGAACTCACATCGTTTAAAAGAAAGTGTTAGAAGATCTCCCTCCGGTGCTGAGGTGGTCAGAAAAACCAACATGAGCCTGGAATGGCGGGGCGATCACTAAGCTCAGACCAGGAGCTACGGCTCCACCACCGCTGTAACTCACTGTACACAAGCTTCCGGCTACTGAGGACCACCTTTTCTCACCAATTAAATATGACAAGTTCCCTCCTCACCCATCTCTGAGGCCTGTTGGAAGGTTCAAAACAAGATGAATGCAAATGAACTGTGATAGCTATAAAATATTCCACATGCGGAGTGTGAAAGGTGGACGGAGTGGAAGATGGTGAATTATTTATTATTCCTTGGTTTAAGTCTCAGCTCTTTGTAAGTCTTCATGTCCTTGGTAGCTATCTATTGAGACTGAAATAAAATCACCTTGAATGCCTTGCCCACCAACTGTAGGAGCCCCAGCATCTCTGGCAATATCTCAGAGGATTCTTAGGGTGGTTCTATTTGTCCCAGTTCCTTCTAGCTCCAATTTCCCATTCTTCCTGAATTCTTAACCCTGCTCCAGTTTCATCTTCTGCAGGTGTCGGAATTTCTCGGCCCATCACTGGAGCCTACCTTAGTTTTTGCATGTCCCCCGCAGTACTACAGACACTAGCCTTAGCATGTAGAGACTTTCCATGGGGATTTGAAGATATAGGGTGGGGTTACACTGCAGCACAACAACCAACCTAAAATTAAATGCCAGTGATTCCTTTTTTAACACCCCTTGCTTGTTAAAAACGCCTCACTGTTATCTCTTTGCAAAGAGCCCCAACCCGCTGTCACCCAGATTGAATTCATTTTTCTTCGCTTGTATCCCATCAAGCATCGACCCCTTCACTTCTGTCACTCTTCTCCCTGCCCCTCTTGTTTGGTTCTGGCCCAGGGGAATCACATCTCCTGGGGAATATTTTTTTAGATACCCATGCATAGACCAATCACATCAGAGGCTCTAAAGGTGGGGTACATGCATGCATATTTTTTTCAAAGCTGCTCAGATGATTCTAATGCAGTCAATGTTGGAAGCCACATCTAGTCTATCTCAGTTAAGTCATGTCCTGGGTTAAAGCTCACCTTCCATACTCCAAAAAGTCATCAAAGTATTTAGCAGAACAAAAGACAATTTTCTCCCTCAGAGAACCGATACCAGTTTTGTTTTGTTTTGTTTTGTTTTTAACTGAACATTACTTTCCCTGCCACAGTGTTATCTTAAGCAATTTGCCAATGATCCACAATTTATGATCCAGAGGTCAGGATCATTCTCCAATGTGAGCATTTCTTGATGAGTCCCTTGTTCTCCTGCCCTGGCTCATTTTCCTAGGCCACAGAGTAGCACCGTGGTCAGGGAAGAAACCAAGGAATCCACACAGAGGAACGTGGTGTCTTTGTTGAGAGATTTTATGGCAGTTAGAAATCCAAACCGAACATTAGTTTGGAAAAATGTTGACAGAAACATTCGCAGCTGTGATGAAAACAAAACAAAGCTAAAAAGCAGCTCCATGGTGGTGGTGGTGTCTTGTTTTAAGAGTAGATAGCAGAGATGAGTTATTTTTCTGAATATTTCTTTAAATTTCCAAATACATATGAGTTCCATCTTATTTTGTATTTAACCACTTATGTCATCAGCCTAATGTTGTATGTCCTTAGCAAGCCTCTCAACTTTTCCGAACTTAACTAAAATCAGAGGATTGGGACTGGTGAGCTCTAAAGTTGTTACTGATTTCCTACGAGTTTATAATATCCCACTCCCTCCAACACACACACACCATTTTGTTTATTGATTTATAGGCTATGGAATGATGTTGCATATACATCCTCTCCTTTGTCATCCTAACAACCCTGGGAAGACAGTAAGCAGGGCAGGGATTATTATCCATTTTTCTAGCAAAGAAATCTCACATTCAGAGAGCACAGTGACTGGCCCCGAGTACACACTGCCAGGACATGGCAGAGCCATTGCTTTGAACACGGTCCTCTTACTCTGATTTAAGAACCTGTTCTATCTGTCATGCCTCATCTCTGCTGTCACCTTGCTACCACTGTCTCTCTTCATGCACATGCGCACAAATGCACACACACGTACACACCTCTAACTCACAGAGAGGCTATGTTCTCCATAAACAATGCCACCTGACAAGGATTGATCAAGAAAGGATGTTAGATGCCCAGGAACATCCATACCTTCTGTTTCCCGGATGGAAGACAGAACGCAAGCCTGGCAACTATGACCCACTCGCAGACTTTTCTTCCCATTTCCCCTTCCATCCTGCTGTGCCCTCACGGACTCAGCCCAGAGACTCTGCATATCTGCTCTCAGGACAGGTGCTGATGTCAGGCTCTTCCATAGTCTGAACAAGTCTGTGTCACCTGCCCCTGGGGGAAAGCATTTTAGACTCTTCCTTTATTGGGGAAAGAAAGGGTAATTCATAACCTGATAGGATTAGGCCTAGTGCAGAGCTGCTAGAATGTTCACTAACTGTTGGGTTTCTGGATTTTGGAGCCAGAGGGCTTGGTGGAGGGCTAACTCATCTCCTTGCCTTAGGAGAGGTCAGACCTGTCACAAGGCAGCAGCAACAGGAGAGACTGTGGGAGGCTGAGCCCTGCTGGAGCCACACCCCTCCCATTATGTGAGTCAGGCCCTGTTTCCTTCTATAGGGTCTTTCTGTGCTTGCCTGAGAGCAGAGCCATCCAGTCCCACCCACAAGGAAAACTGAACCCTGCTCTCTTTGAAGCTCAGAGCTGGTGTCACGAGATTAAGAGTTCGTGGGAATTCCAGACTAAGAAGGTGACTTTGGGGTGCTAGCTTCCGAGAGTAGGATGTTTGTGATTTTGAGTTACCTCGATAAATCTCTTCTAGCTCAAGGCTGTGCAGAAAACCTTGGGTGAGAGTGAGGAGGATGAGTTGCAGGAGAGGGTAGACACCCTTAAAATGCCACTAACAAACTGTTATGTAAGGGTCTATTTCACCACCGATTGCTGGGAACCATAATAAAATCTCCTTCCTTGCTCCCCTCCGCATCCTTCCCCTGTGCTATTCTCTGAGACACAGGCTTGGGGACTGAACACATATGGGTCTAGTTGGTGGATGCTGTTGTTCTCCGAGGCTGTAAATTCAGACCGCCACAAATCAGCTTCAGCGCAACTTCAGCACCAGACACGCAGGCGTTCACATTAAAGTTCTGGTGTCCAGGCTGAAATATGGCTGCACGTGTTCCCTTCTGCACCACCGGCCTGCTGGAGATGCCACCCTGTCACAGATGGTTTATGGAGCAGGGCAGAGAGGATGGAGCACAGTGGCTGGCTACCACCCCAGCCAAGGTGCCTGCCAGCTTTGATCTCCTGCTGGTCAGCCCCACGTCATCATAGATGGTGAGTGATTTCTGACCACGGCATTGTTTGTGCTGACTGTTGTCTTCCCCAAGTAACTCTTTGTGACATCTCACTGTCACCAGCTAAATACAAAGCATTCTGGGTCCTTTGCTTTTCTGAGTGCTGACAGCTGACTCAGAGCCTGCCCATCCCTTCGCATGAAAATGCTCCTTCTTGAAGACCCTACTGGAAGAATCTGAGCTTGGTACGGGCAGGACATTATCACAAAGCAAGTTTCAAACACTGTGTTGCCTCAGTCCCAGGACATACCTGGCCTTGTAGATCAAGAACAAGTATACACATGTCTTGAAAGTGATTTGTCCCATCATCTTGCCTTCCTGACCCCAAGAGAAGTCCACAGGCTGAGGCAGCGTGGCTGGGCCTCACTGAGGCCAAGCCCAGAGCATGAGCATGGAGGTCTCCCACAGCCTGACGCCTCAGAGGAAACCTGAAGCTAGGAGGGCTCTTTCCCTGGCCCCTCCAGTGATTCTGCATGGGCAACTGAGGTCAAAAGAATGATAGGTATCACCTTTGCCCAGTTCCCTTTCAGGCTGGCAGTCTGAAGAAGAAAGTTTGGGGTTATTTCAAGTAGCCTCATTACCACTCAGTCACCCCCACATTCATTCCCTGGCATTCACTGAGTGCTCACATAGTGTTAAGCACCATTCTAGACACCCCAGGGATATTAAAAAGATCTGAATTTTTGCCCTCAAGGAACTTCGGTCTTGCAAAAAGGTGAGGTGTCCATAGAGAGCCCAAGGCTCCAACGCCATACAGCAGCCACACAGTCAAAACAATGGGAGCTCTAAGGAGAAATGGACCCAACCTGGGAGAGTCAGCAAAGGCCTCCTGAAGGAGCTGGTCTTCATCTGGGAGCCTGGTGGTGGGTTGAATTCTGTCCCCTCGAAAGATATGCTGGAGTCCTGGCCCCTAGTACCTCAGGGTGGGACCACATTTGGAAAGAAGGTGGTTGCAGGTATAACTAGCTCGGATGAGGCCAAGCTGCAGGAGGAGGTCCTCCATCCAATAGCACTGCTGTCCTCATAGGAAGAGAAGATACACAGAGAGATGACGGCCATGTGAAGACAGTGGCCATGTAAAATGGCAGTGGAGACTGGAGTGAGGCGTCCACAAGCCCAGGCGTGCCCAGGCGAGAGGCATGGGGCACTTTTTCCCTCAGAGTGCCCAGAATGAATCAACCCCACCTACTGCCTACACCCTGGTTTCAAACTTTTAGACTCCAAACTATGAGAGAATAAATTTCTGTTGCTTTAAGTCCAGTGTGTGGTACTTTGTTACTGCAACCTTTGGAAACAAATACAGGGTTAAATCCAAAACAAGAAGCAGGACGAGAGGGAGTCCCAGGAGCCCAGAGGTAGCAATGAGTATTTGAGTGTTGCACAGCAAGAACCCAACCAACTACAACAAAATATTTCACAAGAGGAATTAGAGAAAACAAACCAGACCTCCTTTCTCCAGAGTTCCTATAGGTGCCTCCTTGTCTTTAGGGAGTCATCCCACCCCTCCACCCACATGGTGGGAAAAGGAACCAGGCATGAGGCTTCATCACCTCTCCTCTGGCTTCATCACCTCTCCCTGATGCAGGGATGGGTAAGGAGTGGGCATGTAACCCAAGCAGCACGGCCACCCTACTCTACCTTCTTGGCCACAGCAACTGGTCCATGATGGACACTGCCCCCAGGGAACCCCATTCAAGACTTCTTATTTTGATTATTATTAGAACTGGTAAAAAAGAACTTTTTTCTCCCTGGTCTCAGGCCTGTGAAACATGAACTGGAAGCTGCCCACAGCCAAGTCCCCTTAACGTGAATTTAAAAGAGGAGATAGAATGACCTTGTATCATTCAAGCCCCTGGTTCTGGTCACTGAGGTTCCTGGAAATGCTACCTAAATTTCTGCCTTGCTCCTTTCCAATTCTTCCACTGATTCTAGAAACTCTCCCAGTAGCCTTCCCCCTCACACAAAAACAAAAATAAATATAATTTTGTTTAAACTAACTCAAATAGATTTTGGCTACTTGCTATCAAAGGAGCCTCAACCAGGACATCATGGAAGAAAGCACATTGCCTACATCCCAAGGAGCTTCAGACGCCAGGCAGCACAGAGAGAGCCTACAAGCACACGAGACAACAGAGAAATGGGGGCCGCACTTCATCCTTTTATCAGGCACCCACTCCTGTGATCATTTCATTAATCCATTCACAAGAGAGGAGCACACATGACCTAATTACCTCTTAAAGGCCCCATCTACTAACTATAATAGCAATTAAATTTCAACATGAGTTTTGGAGGGGATATTCAAACCATCGCATTCTGCCCCTTGGCCCCTAAAACTCATGTTCTTCTCACACACAAAACACATTCATTCCATCTCAATAGCCCCAAAAGTCTTAACTTATTCCAGCATAAACTCAAAAGTCTCATCTAAATCAGATATGGATGGCTGAGCCCCAAAGCACAATTCATCCTGAGGCAAATTCCCTCCATCTGTAAGCCTGTGAAATCAAAACAAGTTATCTACTTCCAAAATGCAGTGGTGAGACAGGCATGGAATAGACATTTCTACAGCAAAAAGGAGCAGCAAGAAAGAGGAAGGCAGTAAGAGGCCTCAAGGAAGTCCAAAACTCAATAGGCAAAACAACGTTGTCTTTTTTTTTTTGAGATGGAGTCTCGCTCTGTCGCCCAAGCTGGAGTGCAGTGGCACAATTCGGCTCACTCAACCTCCGCCTCTCAGATTCAAGCGATTCTCCTGCCTCAGCTGCGACTAAAGGTGTGTGCCACTATGTCCAGCTAATTTTTGGATTTTTTTTTAGTAGAGACAGGGTTTCATCATGTTAGCCAGGCTGATCTCAAATTCCTGACCTCAGATGATCCACCCGCCCAGCCTCCCAAAATGTTGGGATTACAGGCGTAAGCCACCACACCCCATGCAACATTAAGTCTTAAAGCTAGAGAATAATCTCTTTGGATTCTACGTTCTGCTTCCTGGCCACACTACTGTGGGAATTGGGCCCCAAAGGTCTCAGACAGCCCCACTCCTATGGCTCTGCTGGGCTCAGCCTTCCCAGAAGCTCTCAAGGGTTGGAGTCTTATACCTGTAGATTTCCCAGGCTGGAGTTGCATACTAGTGACTATAAAGTCCTGGGGTCTCTGAAGGTGGCCTTGCTCTCTGGGCTCCACTTGGTGTTGCCCTGAGGGGGATGCTCTGTAGTAGCTCTACCCCTGCAGTAGGTTTCTACCTGGGCCCCCAGGCCCTCTGCAATATCTCTCCACAAAATCTGAAAGATGCCATTCTGCACAGCTCTGGCATTTTGCATAACTACAGAATTAGCATCAAATGGACGCTGCTAAGGCTTATAGCATGTACATTTCAGAGTGGCAGGTCAAGCCACACAAGAACCCACTTGAGTTATGGCTGGGGAAGAGAGGAGTGATGTGCCAGAATGCAGGGCACAGAAACCTGAGATGGCTCTGAGCAGTGAGCCCATAAGAGGTACCCTGGGCCTATGCCCCGAAATCATTCCGCCCTCCTAGATCTCTGAGTCTGTGATGGAAGTGGGCAGCCTCAAAGATTTCTGATGGCCTTCAGAGTCTTTCTTCCACTATCTTGATTAATACTACCTGGCTCATTTCTATCCATGATAATCTCTTTATCAAAAATGGCTTGGCCACATCCTTAGTATTCTCTCCCAAACATGTTTTTTTAACTCTTTACATGGACAGACTATAAACTTTCCAAATACTTCCATTATGCTTTACTTTTCACTATAAATTTTATGTTTAAGTCATCTCTTTGCTCTTGTACCTTACTGTATGCAGTTACAAGTAACCACACAGCAGCCTCAATTCTTTGTTGCTTAAATATTTCTTCTGCCAGATATCCTAGTTCTACTTCCCATAAAGCCCTAGGACACAACACAATTCCACCAAGTTTTTGCAACTACATAAAAAGGATAAATTTTACTTTCATTTCCAATACTTTGTTCCTCATTTCCATGTAAGACTTCATCAGAATGGCCTTTACTATCTATACTTCTACTAACAGTCTGGTCATGAACACTTAAGTAATCTCTAAGAAGGTTCAGACTATCCATGCAGTTCTCCTCTTCTGACCCTTCACCAAAAACACCCTTAATGCTCTGTTGACGGCAATACAAGCTTTTCTTAGCATTCTTCCTCAAACTCTTCCAGCCTGTACTTATTACTCAGTTCCAAAGTGGCCTCCACATTTTCAGGTATTTTTGAGTAGTAACAGCTCCACTTCTTGTCTTAGTCTATTTTCTGTTGCAATAACAGAATACTACAGACTAGATAATTTAATAAAAATGGAAACTTATTTGGCTCAGGGGTATGGAGACTAGGAATTCCAAGAGCATGGTGCTGGCATCTGGTGATCCAACAGATGACTAGATAATTTAATAAAAATGGAAACTTATTTGGCTCAGGGTTATGGAGACAAGGAATTCCAACATCATGGTGCTATGCTTCTGCCTGGTCATCCCAAGGCAGAAGCACAGGGCAGAAGCAAGAACAAAAGACAGAGAGAGAAATGGGAACTGAACTTCATCCTTTTATCAGGAACCCACTCCCACAATAACTAACCTATTCCCACAATAACAGCATTAATCCATTCATGAGGGTCGAACTCTCATGGCCTAATCATCTCTTTTTTTTTGCATTCTTAATGTTTATTATTGATACATAATATTTACACATATTTATGATACATCATATTTATACATATTTATGATGTTACATGCATAGAATGTGTGGTGATGAAGTCTGGATATTTAATATTCATCACTTTGAGCATATATCATTTCTGTGAGTGAGGAACATTTGAAGTTCTTTCTTCTAGCTATTTTGTAATATATAATACATTGTTGTTAACTATGCTCACCCTCCTCTATCCAACATTAGAACGTATTTCTTCTATCTAATGCTTTTACCCATTAATCAATCTCTCCTCATTACCTCCCCCTCCATCCAACACCCTACCCAGCCTCTGGTATCTTTTGTTCTACTTTCTACCTCCATGAGATTAACATTTTTTTTTTATTATACTTTAAGTTCTAGGGTACATGTGCACAACGTGCAGGTTTGTTACATATGTATACATGTGTCATGTTGGTGTGCTGCACTCATTAACTCGTCATTTACATTAGGTATATCTCCTAATGCTATCCCTCCCCCCTCACCCCTCCCCACAATAGGCCCCGGTGTGTGATGTTCCCCTTCCTGTGTCCAGGTGATCTCATTGTTCAATTTCTACCTATGAGTGAGAACATGATGGTTTCCAGCTGCATCCATGTCCCTACTCATCCTTTTTATGGCTGCATAGTATTCCATGGTGTATATGTGCCACATTTTCTTAATCCAGTCTATCATGGATGGACATTCGGGTTGATTCCAAGTCTTTGCTATTGTGAATAGTGCTTCAATAAACATATGTGTGCATGTGTCTTTACAGCAGCATGATTTATAATCCTTTGGGTATATACCCAGTAATGGGATGGCTGGGTCAAATGTTATTTCTAGTTCTAGATCCTTGAGGAATCGCCACACGGTTTTCCACAATGGTTGAACTAGTTTACAGTCCCACCAACAGTGTAAAAGTGTTCCTATTTCTCCACATCATCTCCAGCACCTGTTGTTTCCTGACTTTTTAATGATTGCCATTCTAACTAGTGTGAGATGGTATCTCACTGTGGTTTTGATTTGCATTTCTCTGATGGCCAGTGATGACGAGCATTTTTTCATGTATCTGTTGGCTGTATAAATGTCTTCTTTTGAGAAGTGTTTGTTCATATCCTTTGCCCACTTTTTGATGGGGTTGTTTGTTTTTCTTGTAAATTTGTCTGAGTTCTTTGTAGGTTCTGGATATTAGCCCTTTGCCAGATGAGTAGATTGCAAAAATTTTCTCTCATTCTGTAGGTTGCCTGTTCACTCTGATGGTAGTTTCTTTTGCTGTGCAGAAGCTCTTTACATTAATTAGATCCCATTTGTCAATTTTGGCTTTTGTTGCCATTGCTTTTGGTGTTTTAGATATGAAGTCCTTGCCATGCCTATGTCCTGAATGGTATTAACTAGGTTTTCTTCTAGGGTTTTCATGGTTTTTGGTCTAACATTTAAGTCTCTAATCCATCTTGAATTAATTTTTGTATAAGGAGTAAGGAAAGGATCCAGTTTGAGCTTTCTACTTATGGCTAGCCAATTTTCCCAGAACCATTTATTAAATAGGGAATCCTTTCCCCATTTCTTGTTTTTGTCAGATTTGTCAAAGATCAGATGGCTGTAGATGTGTGGTATTACTTCTGAGGGCTCTGTTCTGTTCCATTGGTCTATATCTCTGTTTTGGTACCAGTACCATGCTGTTTTGGTTACTGTAGCCTTGTACTATAGTTTGAAGTCAGGTAGCCTGATGCCTCCAGCTGTGTTCTTTTGGCTTAGGATTGTCTTGGCAATGTGGGCTCTTTTTTGGTTCCATATGAACTTTAAAGCAGTTTTTTTCCAATTCTGTGAAGAAAGTCATTGGGAGCTTAATGGGCATGGCATTGAATCTATAAATTACCTTGGGCAGTATGGCCATTTTCATGATATTGACTCTTCCTATCCATGAGCATGGTATGTTCTTCCATTTGTTTGGGTCCTCTTTTATTTCACTGAGCAGTGGTTTGTAGTTCTCCTTGAAGAGGTCCTTCACATCCCTTGTAAGTTGGATTTCTAGGTATTTTATTCTCTTTGAAGCAATTGTGAATGGGAGTTCATTCACGATTTGGCTCTCTGTTTGTCTGTTACTGGTGTATAAGAGTGCTTGTGATTTTTGCACATTGATTTTGTATCCTGAGACTTTGCTGAAGTTGCTTATCAGCTTAAGGAGATTTTGGGCTGAGACAATGGGGTTTGCTAAATATACAATCATGTCATCTGCAAAAAGGGACAATTTGACTTCTTCTTTTCCTAATTGAATACCCATGAATTCTTTCTCTTGCCTGATTGCCCTAGCCAGAACTTCCAATACTATGTTGAATAAGAGTGGTGAGAGAGGGCATCCCTGTCTTGTGCCAGTTTTCAAAGGGAATGCTTCCAGTTTTTGCCCATTCAGTATGATATTGGCTGTGGGTTTGTCATAAATAGCTCTTATTATTTTGAGATACGTTCCATCAATACCAAATTTATTGAGAGTTTTTAGCATGAAGGGCTGCTGAATTTTGTCAAAGGCCTTTTCTGTATCTATTGAGATAATTATGTGATTTTTGTCTTTGGTTCTGTTTATATGCTGGATTACATTTATTGATTTGTGTATGTCAAACAGCCTTGCATCCCAGGGATGAAGTCCACTTGATCATGGTGGATAAGCTTTTTGATGTGCTGCTGGATTCGGTTTGCCAGTATTTTATTGAGGATTTTTGCATCGATGTTCATCAGGGATGTTCATCTCGTTTTTTGTTGTGTCTCTGCCAGGCTTTGGTATCAGGATGATGTTGGCCTCACAAAATGAGTTAGGGAGGATTCCATCTTTTTCTATTGATTGGAATAGTTTCAGAAGGAATGGTACCAGCTCCTCCTTGTACCTCTGGTAGAATTCGACTGTGAATCTCTCTGGTCCTGGACATTTTTTGGTTGGTAGCCTATTAATTATTGCCTTGATTTCAGAGCCTGCTATTGGTCTATTCAGGGATTCAACTTCTTCCTGGTTTAGTCTTGGGAGAGTGTATGTGTCCAGGAATTTATCCATTTCTTCTAGATTTTCTAGTTTATTTGCGTAGAGGTGTTTATAGTATTTTCTGATGGTAGTTTGTATTTCTGTGGGGTCGTGGTGATATCCCCTTTATCATTTTTTATTGCATCTATTTGATTCTTCTCTCTTTTCTTCTTTATTAGTCTTGCTAGCAGTCTATCGATTTTATTGATCTTCTCAAAAAACCACCTCCTGGATTCATTGATTTTTGAAGGGTTTTTTGTGTCTCTATCTCCTTCAGTTCTGCTCTGATCTTAGTTATTTCTTGCCTTCTGCTAGCTTTTGAATGTGTTTGCTCTTGCTTCTCTAATTCTTTTAATTGTGATGTTAGGGTGTCAATTTTAGATGTTTCCTGCTTTCTCTTGTGGGCATTTAGTGCTATAAATTTCCCTCTACACATTGCTTTAAATGTGTCTCAGAGATTCTGGTATGTTGTATCTTTGTTCTCATTGGCTTCAAAGAACATCTTTATTTCTGCCTTCATTTCATTATGTACCCAGTAGTCATTCAGGAACAGGTTGTTCAGTTTCCATGTAGTCGAGTGGTTTTGATTTAGTTTCTTAGTCCTGAGTTCTAGTTTGATGGTACTGTGGTCTGAGAGACAGTTTGTTAAAATTTCTGTTCTTTTACATTTGCTGAGGAGTGCTTTACTTCCAACTATGTGGTCAATTTTGGAATAAGAGCGATGTGCTGCTGAGAAGAATGTATATTCTGTTGATTTGGGGTGGAGAGTTCTGTAGATGTCTATTAGGTCCGCTTGGTGCAGAGTTGAGTTCAATTTCTGGATATCCTTTTTAACTTTCTGTCTCATTGATCTGTCTAATGTTGACAGTGGGTTGTTAAAGTCTACCATTATTATTGTATGAGAGTCTAAGTCTCTTTGTAAGTCTCTAAGGACTTGCTTTATGAATCTGGGTGCTCCTGTATTGGGTGCATATATATTTAGGATAGTTAGCTCTTTTTGTTGAACTGATCCCTTTACCATTATATAAAGGCCTTCTTTGTCTCTTCTGATCTTTGTTGGTTTAAAGTCTGTTTTATCAGAGACTAGGATTGCAACCCCTGCCTTTTTTTGTTTTTCATTTGCTTGGTAGATCTTCCTCTATCCCTTTATTTTGAGCCTATGTGTGTCTCTGCATGTGAGATGGGTCTCCTGAATACAGCAAACTGATGGGTCTTGACTCTTTATCCAATTTGCCAGTCTGTGTCTTTTAATTCGACCATTTAGTCCATTTACATTTAGGGTTAATATTGTTATGTGTGAACTTGATCCTGTCATTATGATATTAGCTGGTTAATTTGCTTGTTAGTTGCAGTTTCTTCCTAGCATTGATGGTCTTTACATTTTGGCACATTTTTGCAATGGCTGATACCGGTTGTTCCTTTCCACATTTAGTGCTTCCTTCAGGATCTCTTGTAGGGCAGGCCTGGTGGTGACAAAATCTCTCAGTATTTGCTTGTCTGTAAAGGATTTTATTTCTCCTTCACTTATAAAACTTAGTTTGGCTGGATATGAAATTCTGGGTTGAAAATTCTTTTCTTTAAGAATGTTGAATATTGGCCTCCACTCTCTTCTGGCTTGTAGAGTTTCTGCTGAGCGATCTGCTGTTAGTCTGATGGGCTTCCCTTTGTGGGTAACACAACCTTTCTCTCTGGCTGCCCTTAACATTTTTTCCTTCATTTCAACTTTGGTGATCTGACAATTATGTGTCTTGGAGTTGCTCTTCTCGAGGAGTATCTTTGTGGCATTCTCTGTATTTCCTGAATTTGAAAGTTGGCCTGCCTTGCTAGGTTGGGCAAGTTCTCCTGGAAAATATCCTGCAGAGTGTTTTCCAACTTGGTTCCATTCTCCCCTTCACTTTCAGGCACACCAATCAGATGTAGATTTGGTCTTTTCACATAATCCCATATTTCTTGGAGGTTTGTTCATTTCTTTTCACTCTTTTTTCTCTAAACTTCTCTTCTTGCTTCATTTTATTCATTTGATCTTCAATCACTGATACTCTTTCTTCCAGTTGATCGAGTCAGTTACTGAAGCTTGTGCATTTGTCATGTAGTTCTCATGTCATGGTTTTCATCTCTATCAGTTCAATTTATGGACTTCTCTGCATTGATTATTCTAGTTATCCATTCTTCCATTATTTTTTCAAGGTTTTTAGTTTCTTTGCACTGGGTACATAGTTCCTCCTTTAGCTCTGAGAAGTTTGATCGACGGAAGCCTTCTTCTCTCAACTCATCAAAGTCATTCTCCATCCAGCTTTGTTCTGTTGCTGGCGATGAACTGCGTTCCTTTGGAGGGGGAGATGCGCTCTGATTTTTTGAATTTCCAGCTTTTCTGCACTGCTTTTTCCCCATCTTTGTGGTTTTTATCTGCCTTTGGTCTTTGATGATGGTGACATACTGATGGGGTTTTGGTGTGGGTGTCCTTTCTGTTTGTTAGTTTTCCTTCTAACAGTCCGGACCCTCAGCTGCAGGTCTGTTGGAGTTTGCTTGATATCCACTCCAGACCCTGTCTGCCTGGGTATCAGCAGCAGAGGCTGCAGAAGATAGAATATTGCTGAACAGCAAGTGTTGCTGTCTGATTCTTGCTCTGGAAGCTTTGTCTCAGAGATGTACCCAGCTGTGTGAGGTGTGAGGTGTCAGTCTGCATCTAGTGGGGGATGTCTCCCAGTTAGGCTACTCAGGGATCAGGGACCACTTCAGCAGGCAGTCTGTTCATTCTCAGATCTAAACCTCCGTGCTGGGAGAACCACTGCTCTCTTCAAAGCTGTCAGACAGGGACATTTACATCTGCAGAGGTTTCTGCTGCTTTTTTTTAGCTATGTCCTGTCCCCGGAGGTGGAGTCTACAGAGGGAGGCAGGCCTCCTTGAGCTGCGGTGGGCTCCACCCAGTTTGAGCTTCCCAGTGGCTTTGTTTACCTACTTAAGCCTCAGCAATAGCGGCACCCCTTCCCCAGCCTCACTGCCACCTTGCAGTTAGATCTCAGACTGCTGTGCTAGCATGAGGGAGGCTCCGTGGGTGTGGGACCCTCTGGGCCAGGCATGGGATATAATCTCCTGGTGTGTCATTTGCTAAGACCATTGGCAAAGTGCAGTATTAGGGTAGGAGTTACCTGATTTTCCAGGTGTTGTGTGTCTCAATTTCCCTTGGCTAGGAAAAGGAATTCCCTTCCTCCTTGCGCTTCCCAGGTGATGTGATGCCTCACCCTGCTTCAGCTCTTGCTGGCTGGGCTGTACCCACTGACCAGCACAGACTGTCCAACACGCCCCAGTGAGATGAATCTGGTACCTCAGTTGAAAATGCAGAAATCACCCGTCTTCTGTGTCGCTCTCGCTGGGCGTTGGAGGCTGAAGCTCTTCCTATTCGGCCATCTTGGGCACGCTCCCCTAATCATCTCTTAAAGGTCTTATATTGTAATACTGTTATAATGGCCATTAAATTTAAAAATTGTTTTTGGAGGGGACATTAAAACCACAGCAACAACTTTCTGAGAAGCAGCAGCACAGATGCTATTATTCTCAGTAAAATCCTTCATTTCCCCAAAGATTAAGGGCCCCTGCTATAAGCAATGAGGAGCCCTTACAAAGATAAGAACCACAGAAGGTGTCATCCTTCACTGACAATAAGTGAACACCCTCACATACCCAGTCATTTAGTCAATAATCCCATAGTCAACCCCACAGTCAAGAATTGTCAAGAGTGGGAAGATAGACATAATAGAATTTTATCCTCTAGGGGTTGCAGTCAGCTAGAGGTGGTGATAGGCATACACATAACCTTGGTCAGAGGTCATACCAAGAAAGAAGGGTAAATAATGCTTTGGCAGCTCAGAAGCCAGCGCCTAGAAGTTTTCCTTCCTCCTTAATCAGCAGTTGTGCTGCAGTAAATAGAGCACTGGACAGATGTTTCCCTTATGAGTTGACCTAAGATAAGCTACTCCATTTCTCAGAATCTCAATGTCTTCATTTTTTAAATGGATATAAGAATCCCGCTAGGCTACTTCACGGGATTGTTGCAAGATTCTAACAAGATAGAAAATACCTGGAACCTGAAAATCCTTAGGCAAAATACACTACACTTTCTCTTTAGGAGAATCCAGTCTTTAAAACTAGATTCCTGCCACTTAAAGTGTAAGTTGTAAACCAGCATAGTCTATGCTGATTTACAAATCTCATACCCTATCTCAAAAGTTGGAAATCCCAATTTGCAAGATCCTCCAGGTATACAAATTGAAGTTTGTATCTGTATGCAAGTTAAAGTTTGACAGCACTCATCTGGGCTATTCTTAGCATAATGTTATTATAATCTGACAGAGAAGAAAATACACTTTAGGGCATAGCTGATAATAAGGGAACAAAAGCAGGGACCAGAGTTGCCCAGGTATGTTTGGGCTTGCTGCCATTCAAATCAAGCTGGGCCTCCTCAGAACAGAGGATGTGCACAGGGACATTAGCTGCCTGGAGCACAAGATGCAGGAGCCGCAGTCTGGGAGCCAAATCTAGAACCAGCCTTTGGTGCACAGAAACCTTGGTCCTGCTGGATGCTGCCGCTGCTGCACCATAGACATATGGTCTCCTTGTTTCTCAGGTCAGAGTGACACCAGCACACTTGCATATATCAGCACACTCAGAGGGGATTAGCGAACATCTGGAGAGCACAGCCTCCTGTATTTTGCTAGTTTTAGGAGCAAGGAGCACAAGGGGGTTCTCAGAGTGCCTGTGTACAAGCCCAACCCACCAAAGTGCCAGTGGGGTGGGGCGGTTCCTGACTGTCAGCAGCCCCATCACTGGCCTCTGAGTGACCATAGCCAACAAATAGACAACAGAGTTGAGAGTCTAGGGCAGCAAGGTCCAGGGGAGGCACCATAGAAATCAGGATCTGTGGGGTGGCAACAGCATTTAGGCCAAAAGGATCCCCCTGGTTCACTTAGCTTTAGAAAAACCACATTGAACAATGTTAAACTTGTTTCTTTACAGGAGACCAATGCAAGTGTACATCATGAATCTTCAAAAGGAACATATGTAGGCTATATTTTCTGAGCAGTTTTGATCACAGAACTCTTCTTATCCTACTTTAGATAGAAAGTCCTCAGAGCAGACTCTGGGAAGCACTAGCAAAGATGGAGGCAAGAGAGATCCCTTCAGGTAGGGAAGATGGCCCATGAATGTCTATAGCAGGAGTTCTATGAGCTTTTTTGTTTCGGGTAATCAAGCAATCAAAGCATACAGATGTTTCCATCAGACATGCCTGCTGTGGTTTGAAGGTTTGTCCCCCTCCAAATCTCAAGTTAAAATTTGATCCCCAATGTTAAAAATGGGACTAATGGGAAGTGCTTGGGTCATGGGGATGGAGCCATAATGAATAGATTAATTCCCTCCCTGGAGGAAGGATGAGCAAGTTTTCACTCTATTAGCTTCCAAAAGAGCTGATCATTTCAGAAAGCCTGGCATCTCCCCTGTCTCTCTCTTGCCTCCTCTCTAGAAAATGTGATTTCAGCACATCCTGGCTCCCCTTCACCCTCCACCATGAATGGAAGCAGCTTAAGTCCCTCACCAGATGCCCAGTCTCAAACCTTCCAGCCAACAGAAATGTGAGTCAAATAAACCTCTTTTCTTTATAAATTATCCAGCCTCAAGTATTCCATTATAGCAACATCAAACAGGCTAAGACAATGCCAAATGCATCAAGGGGTCTGCTATGATAATAACCACCATCAACATGTAATGAACACTCAGTAAAATCCTTCATTTCCCCAAAGATTAAGGACCCCTGCTATAAGCAATGAGGAGCCCTTACAAAGATAGGAACCACAGAAGGTGTCATCCTTCACTGACAATAGGTGAGTACCCTCAGATACCCAGTCATTTAGTCAATAATCCCATAGTCAGTCCCACAGTCAAGAGTTGTTAGGAGTGGGGAGATAGACATAATAGAATTTTATCCTCTAGGGGTTGCAGTCAGCTAGAGGTGGTGATAGGCATACACATCATCTTGGTCAGAGGTCATACCAAGAAAGAAGGGTAAATAATGCTCTGACAGCTCAGAAGCCAGTGTCTAGAAGTTTTCCAGCCTCAGGTAATGAACACTCACTGTGAGCTAGGAGGCACATCAGGAGTTGGGTTTTATTATGCACATGGTCTCACTGAATCCTCTGAACTACTGGTTAAGGGAGCTACTACAATTCTCATCCTCGTTTACAGATAATGAAACTAAGGCTTTAAGAAGTCAAATAAGTTGCCTTAAGTCTTACAGCTAGTTAGTGGTACTAGTTAGTGGTAAAGCTGAATTCTAAACTAGATCTGACTTCATACGCCTGTTAAAATGCCATAAAAATTCCTTAGTCCTTGGCACACAGGAAATATTATGCCCCAGGAAACATAGTTGCTTAGCTTGTAGGGTCACCTTTAGGGCAGGGAGTCATTTCTGGTGGCTCTGGACAGGACACATGTAGATCAAAGCCCCAGCTGATGTGCAGGGTTCACTGCTCCTTGGTTTTGTGTTTTAGGTTTATCACCCTCATCTTGTCATCATATTTTCATATGGTGGTTTCATCAAACTCACCATATGGTGAATGTAAAGACCAGGAAATTCAGGAACACTCGTCATAGAGCTTGTGTCAGTTTGCTGACATTAATCTCCACCCCTTTACCTCTGTAATTAGCTATTAGTTGGGTTAAATGAGTAACTCCTGTGCCTCACACATCCATCTGGCAAGGCGCTATTTTTATATTTACCAATTTCAAACTGGAAAAGAGTTTGTCACTCTCAGTCAATAAACCTGGTATTTTGCAAGAAAACGACTAAAGCGTTTTCCTCTGTGAAAAAAAAAAAGAAAAAGAAAAAGAAAAACTTCCAAAGACTTGCCTCAAGCAAACAGGCCAGCCGGCTTTGTCAGGAATGAATCCATGGCTTCCACAGGAACTTTTCCTTCTGAGTATAAGAATCGCTCTTCCATAAGCCACCTTCATTTCTAGTGGAAGAAGAAAGAATAAAAAAGAAAAAAAAACAGAACCCTGAAGTCAGAATATTTCAGATGCAAGAGAGTATTTAAAAGAAGAAAGAAAGAAAAAGAAAAAAGGAAAAGAAAAGCATCTGTGAGCAGGCAACAAGCTTTCCTGCCCTGGCTCTGCTACTAACAAGATGGCAACATCTCCCCTAATAACTCCCCACTTTCTCACCTATTAAATGAGGGGTTGTGGCCGGGTGCGGTGGTTCATGCCTGTAATCCCAGTACTTTGGGAGGCCAAGGCAGGCGGATCACCTGAGGTTGGGAGTTTGAGACCAGCCTGACCAACACGGAGAAATCCCATCTCTACTAATAATACAAAAATTAGCTAGGCATGGTGGAACATGCCTGTAATCCCAGCTCCTCAAGAGGCTGAGGCACGAGAATCACTTGAACCCGGGAGGCAGAGGTTGCAGTGTGCCGAGATCGTGCCACTGCCCTCCAGCCTGGGCAACAAGAGCGAAACTCCATCTCAAAAAAAAAAAAAAAAAATGAGGGGTTGTGTACTAATACCTCAGACCTCCAGCTTATGGATTCCATGGTTAGTGGACCATATGATGACATTTGTACACCAGCCTCAGTGCAGAATTCTAGGTAACACAGATACCCCTGCTTCACCCCAGGGCAGTGTCACAGTTTTGATCAGAAGAATCATAAAACGAGAAGCTTTAACCTAAACCATTTCAGACAGATGGGATTCCAGCCTCCTTTTCAAGTTCTTTTAAAAAGGTATCCCAAACAACATACAACAGTCTTAGTGTCTAAATAGCATTCAAGATCTGCAAGTTCCTCCTTGTCTATGGTCTAAATTTTTTCTACTAAGGCAAAAAATTAAGACCAGCTTTCCATTATATTCTGGGTCATTTGGTTATAGTAAACAAATTGCTTTCTAATCTGTTACTGTCTTATTTCATTTTTATTATTAATTTTAAAAATATTAATTATTTTAAACATGTACAAAAGTGTCTTAGTCCACCCAGGCTGCTATAACAAAATACTATAAACAGAGTAGCTTATAAATAACGGAATACCATACCATAAACTGAGTAGCTTATAAGCAAATTTATTTCTCACAGTTCTTCAGGCTGGGAAATCCAAGATCAAGGCACCAGCACATTTGGTGTCTGGTGAGAGGTCTCTTTCTGGTTCACATATGGTGGCTTCTAGCTATGTCCCCACATGATGGAAGCGGCAAGGCAACTCTCTGGGGCCCCTTTTATAAGGACACTAATTCCATTCACAAGGGCTCTGACTTTATGACCTAATCACCTCCCAAAAGCCCCACCTCCTAATTCCAACCCATTGGTGATTAGGTTTCAATACATGAATCTTGGGGTGACACTAACATTCAGACTATAGCAAAACGTGTATAGCAGAGACCTGTATACCCACTTCCCAGATTTAATACATATTCATATTTTGCACTTTTTGGTAAATTTAAAGGAGCAATTGTTTTTAAAAGATATAAAACGCTACAAATATAGTTAGCAACCTCCTGACTCCTAATCCACTCCCTTTCTTCATCTGCAAAGGCAACCACTATTAGAAATTGTTCTGTGCGCCTCTCAGGCAGATTTTTATACTTTTACCGCCTATGTATACACACATAGTAATATAAAGCACTGTTTAGGAAGTTTAAATGGATAGAAATGATACCATATTGAATATATAATTTTAAAAATTGTGTTTTTCTCAATGAATGTTTTTTTAAGACTCATCAGTATAATTAATTAAGTTGATCCCAAGGTTTTTGCTATTATAGACAATGTTATTATAGACTATGAACACATTTGTTAATGTACACTTTTACAAATATAGGACATTTCTCTAAGACATACACCTAGAAGTACTTGCACCAAGGTACACTTTTACCAGCACTGTATAATTTCCTCATTTTCTTTTTTTTTTTTTTTTTTTTTTTTTTGAGACACAGTTTCACTCTTGTTGCCCAAGCTGGAGTGCAGTGGAGTGACCTGGGGTCACTGCAACTTCTGCCTCCTGGGTTTAAGCAATTCTCTTGCTTCAGCCTCCCAAGTAACTGGGATTATAGGCATGTGCCACCATGCCCAGCTAATTTTTGTATTTTTAGTAGAGATGGGGTTTCACCATGTTGGCCAGGCTGGTCTCAAACTCCTGACCTCACGTGATCCACCCATCTCAGCCTCCCAAAGTGTTGGGATTATAGGTGTGAGCCACTGCACCCTGCCAATTTCCTCACTTTCTACATCTTTATTTTTAACACTTGGTTGTGTCAGACTTTTCCATTTTTGCCAAATGGATTAGGGTAAAATGGCATTTATTGTTTTCCCTCATTCCCATGAGTTTGAGCATCTTCTTGTATTTTTACTGGACAGTAATGTTTTCTTTTCTGTGAGTTGCCGAACAAAATTAGTTGATTATTTTGTGTATTAAGCTACTTTTCTCACACTTGAGCTACTGTTCTTGCCCTTACTGATTTGTAGGAACTTTCTAATATGTTTCAGATACTAGTCCTTTGTTAATATATGTGGTGAAACATCTCCCATCCTATAGCTTGTCTTTCACTTTGTCTGTGGTTTCTTTTATCATGCAGAAGTTTGTAATTTTAATACGGGCAAAGGTATCAATTAATTGCTTTATGATTTGCTTTCTCTGTGTTTTGTTCAAGTATTCCTTCCCTTTCCTGGGGTCATAAGTACATTCTCCTAGCCAATCTCACATAGACTATCTGGTCTCAGTGTCCACCATCTTTCCTCTTCAGTTCTTTTAAAAAATCACAAAGATTATTTGGACTATTATAAAATTAATGTATGATTATTCCAGAAGACCTTGGAGAAGCAGAAAAAACAAATCAGTACATTATTAGCCACTTTTAAAATAATTATCATTATCCTTTCAGGCAAATCAACCCAGGGAAACCCTATTTACAGTCCCTCCTATGTCACTGAAAGTAATATGTTACATAGTGGGCAGGGGTGAGCTTTATAGAAAGACAAATCTGGATTTGAGTCTTATCTCTGCTACCTTCTAGCTGACTTACCTTGAATATAACATTTATTTCCTCTAAACTTCGGTTTTCTCATCTGTAAGATAAGAACAACAACAATTACTGCATTTGGGTTGTTTGCATCCCAATTATATCAAAATTCTCATGTCAGGCCTCTAGCTGGCAAAAAAAAAATATATATATATATATATATTTTTTTTTTCTTAAATAGTCCTGTGTGCCCCTGCACTATTATATATCAGTGTGCAAAAGTTCCTGGGGAAATGAAGGAGCAGAGCTATTGACATGCTTATTGGCTCAAGCCTGAGTGATGGGCAGGATCCCAGCAAGACAAATTCCATGAAGTTGGTAAAGCTGCCACCAAGCCATAGCAGCACCCATTCTAGGTTCTGCTCCAACAGTACCTGGACTCCTTCCTTTTATAATCACACACTATTCAGACAGTGCCTAAAAGGGCATGGAAAATAGTTGGAGAACAAAAGCCACCAGCTGACCTCATCCTCAGTACTTCCCTGGTCAGAGGAGCTAATTAGCCAAAGGGAAAACAATTGACTTTTTTGGTATTATATAATTCCGTTGTATTTTTGCCAGGTATCGGATTTCACCACCCACTACCATGGTGTCACGTCATGAAAGAACTTATTGTTAAACACACAGAACAAGGCAAGCTCATAACTGTGCAAGAAGTATAATTCCACATTTTTTGTCTCATTGCAATTGAAATCTTCAGGTCAATAGGTAATTACATTAACGCAACATGTCCTATTTCAAATGAACACTGCTCATGTTGAGAGGGCCCTCGCCTGAAGAAAGACTATTTTTAGGAAGTTTGGCAAAGGAAATTGACGTTTTCAGCCCAAGTATGCACTGCCAAATAACTACCTCCACCAAATTCTTTCTTACCAAAAAGGAAAAAAAGCAACAAAATAATACAATCTTCCTTTTCACTATTTTGGGAATTATCTTCCCATGTCTAACTCCCTTCAGCTTTCAGAATCACCTTCACAAAATTGTGAGAAAAGCTTCCTTGTAGGATTGTGAAATTTGAAAGACAAATGGGAGCTCAATGATTAGAAACTCTCATCTTTCCATGCCTTGGAGGAATCACAGAACTTTTTTGTTTAAGGTGAAAATCTGATTAGAGAAGGACTACATTTATGTTCAAGGACCCCAAAGCTATGGACTTTAGATGAAGAAAAATCTCAAACTGTTCTTGGACACAGTAAAAATCCTTTAAAACATAAAAAGTAAACCCCTGTATGCACCCTTTATAGTTGCACAAAAATAATCTTTATGATACTTTTAAAAGAACTGAGGAGGAAAAATGGTGGACAATGAGACCATATAGTCTACGTGAGATTGACTAGGAGAATGTACTTATGCCCCCAGGAAAAAGAACTACTTGTGTATTATGTCCATAAAGATTATTTGGACTATTATGAAATTAATGTATCATTATTCCAAAAGATCCAGGAAAAGCAGGAAAACAAGTCAGTATATTATTAGATCACTTTAAAAATAAGTATTATCACCCTTTCAGGAAACTAGAGCACCTAGCATAGAAAGCCAGCGAGAGAGAGAAAACTAAAGTTTAGCAAGTATCTACTCCAGCCTCTCCAAAATCCATAGATTGCCTTTCAAGATCCTTCATAATTTGGCCCCAGCCTATCTTTCCATACTTAAGCTCTACTCTATCCTATCTGATCTGTCTGGTCATCACCGGCCTTTCCTCTTTCTTCTTCCGAGATGAATCTTACTGACCTTTTAAGGCCTAGATAAAGTCCCAGGTCATCTATTAATAGCAAACCATCCCTGACAACTTAACTTCTTTGTTTGTCATCAGTATTTATTAACCTATCATCCCATCAACAACTACCTTGTATTATTAGTCATCATGCATGCATTTCTGTTTTATAATCCCAACTAGATTTTAAACTTATCTTGAGGAAGACTAGGCCTGGCTATTGGGAGAACCAGCCCCCAATATTTCAACATAGATTCTTTTCTATTTTCCCTAAGTGTCAGCCAGTCTGAGAAATAAAGAGAAAGAGTACAAAAGAGAAAAATTTTACAGCTGGGTCTCCGGGATGACATCACATGTCGGCAGGTTCCGTGATGCCCCTGAGCCGCAAAACCAGCAAGGCCAGGCGCAGTGGCTCACGCCCAAAATCTCAACACTTTGGGAGGCCAAGGTGGGCAGATCACCTGAGGTCAGGAGTTCAAGACCAGCCTGCCCAACATGGTGAAACCCCATTTCTACTGAAAATACAAAAATTACCTGGGTGTAGTGGCGGGCACCTGTAGTCCCCAGCTTCTTGGGAGGCTGAGTCAGGAGTACCGCTTGAACCCAGGAGGTGGAGGTTGCAGGGAGTCGAGGTCACACCACTGCACTCCAGCCTGGGCAACAAAGTGAGACTCTGTCTCAAAAAAAAGGCACTTGTGTTCTGTTATTCTCCCTGTATCTGCTCAGTATAATAAGGGATGGTCTAATGAGATTCCTGAGTAAGTATCCACAAAGAAGTTGGTCATGGAGGTAGATTCTTAAAATATCCCTTATTTACAAAATTATTCTACATGAAAACAATTCCCTGAAGTTGCAAAGAAACTTTTATGCATGATTGAAAGCAAACACCCAATCTTCAAACTTGAAACTGGAAAAGTGGTTCATACATTCACTCTCATAAGAGAAGCAGCAATTAACTTTTAAATACTTATCCTGGTTTTTATCTGAAAACCAAACATTTGAAAACAGTCAATGACCTTTAGCTTTCCAAAGCATTTTGGCTTGATTACTCAACTTTAGGAAGCAAAGATTTTAAAAATCTTGCCATTCATATATTTTAAGAGCCGCTGACACCTAATGGAAGGTTTTGAAAGAACATGTGGTTTCTAGGAAAGTGTGATAACAGTAGGCAGTTCTTCTCCCCAAAGACCTACCATTTCTATCCAACAGAGTAACCCCAGAAGCTGACCCCAAGGATGCAGCAGGGGTTCCAGAAAGCTTGAGGCCGTGGGAACTCTGGTCTCAGGAGTCTGAAGATAACGATGAATGGAACTGCAAGAATTAATATTTGTGTGGAATTTTTCTACCTTACATTGTTTTCCTAGCTGCTTAGAGGTGGCTTTTGTAGGCCTTGAATGGAGAGAAGATGCTGTTTGGGGTGCCCCACTCGAAAAGCCTGATTAGTAATGGCCGGAGCTGAGAACAGCTTTTTACAGGAAGTCCGCTTTGCCTCAGCGTTGGAAATCAGTGTGGCGCCTGCTATAGCCAAGTGTCCCTGTAGGACCCCACTGGGAAATCACTTGAGTTTTACGAGGTTAGCTGCAGTTTTTGTGTAAACAACATAACGTTTTATGATGGGAAACCTAGCCCTTTGCTTTTTATGTAAAAGCATCAATTAAGGCTTTTTTAATGTTTGAAATGTAAAGAAGTGTGAAAAACTAATGTTGTTTCAGAAATGGTCCAAGGAAAAAGATAATGCAGTAGCTACAAGTTTAATGACCTTTCTCATAAAATTATGTGGGGGATTTGTGATAAGCATGGTAATAAAAATGGTTTTGTTGCCTCTAATTCTCCCAGCTGTGGATTAAATGTTTTCTAATGGATAGTACCACTGCTGTCTTTATTCATTATTTATTCCATCACTAATTTAATATATTTCCAGAAGGAATAACAATAAATTCAGATTATATTAATTAAAATATTTTAAATAGCAAGATTTATTTTATTTTGTGAGTTTTTTAAATAGGGATTTTTTAACTAGGGTGTTACCAAAATTACCTTTTGTAAAAGACAACCTAAGTAAAAACCAAATTCAAATGTCAGATACATGTCTTCATACATTTATCAAAACCCATGAAATAAACAACATCAAAAGTGAACTTTCACATAAACTACTGATTTTAGATGACAATAATTTGTCAATGAAGGCTCATCAATTGTAACAAATGTACCATTATGGTGACCCAAATTGACTGGGGGAAGGATATATGTGCAGGACAGGAGGTTATGGGAGCTTTCTGTATTTTCTGCTCAATTTTGCTGCAAACCCAAAACTGCTCCAAAAAATGTAAGTCTATTTGAAACATTCGTCACAGCATGTCGTGTGTGTGTATGTGTGTTAGTACTGATGGTTAATTTCATTTTCTGGCTATCTGTGGTTGAAGCTAAACTTCTTTCTGTTTCATACCTTTGTGATATGTTTCAAGTTCTCCTAAAATGCATTAACCCTGGTGCTAGGCATGGTGACTCCCACACTTCTTCAGGTACAGGAGACTCATTTTCCCGGAGTCCCACAAATAGGACTAGGCACAAAGAGGGAGATTGTCCTGATGACGATGCCCCCAAGGCATACCTTGGATATTGCTTTCCAGACTAATCCTCTGGCACAGGTGTACTATGTTGCCTTTTTTTTTTTTTTTTTTTTTTTTTTTTGCATTTTTCTTGTAAACGCTGTGGTTGGAGAAAAAAGGAGAAACCCCAGTTGACCTTTTCTGAGGGCTGCTGGTTCTTGCATCTCTAGTAATTAAGTCCTGACCTCACCAAGGGTTTAGCTCCATATGGTAACATGTGACCATTATCAAACTGACCAGCTTTATCCTCAGGTTTTCATACAAGAAAACAATATTTCAAAGGTCAAAGCAATTACTGGGATTTTCAGAACACTTTTTATCTGAGGCTCTTGAGCATGTTAGGGCAGAATGTGATTGTCTGCTGTACTTTGGGCAGCACTGATTGGCAAAGGAAAGGATGAGCCAGGTGAATGGCGCCCTGCAGAGAGGATTCTTATACAAAGAAGATGCCTATTTTGTCCAAAGTAGGCAGAGCAGATGGGAAATCTCCAGGAATAAGATGCAGCAGGCTGTAATCCCAGCACTTTGGGAGGCCGAGGCGGGCGGATCACAAGGTCAGGAGATCGAGACCACGGTGAAACCCCGTCTCTACTAAAAATACAAAAAATTAGCCAGGCGCGGTAGTGGGCGCCTGTAGTCCCAGCTACTCAGGAGGCTGAGGCAGGAGAATGGCGTGAACCTGGGAGGCGAAGCTTGCAGTGAGCCGAGGTCGCGCCACTGCACTCCAGCCTGGGGGACACAGCGAGATTCCGTCTCCAAAAAAAAAAAAAAAAAAAAAAAAAAAGATGCAGCAGGATGGAACACAGAGAGGGACCCTGCTGTGGTCACTCAAGTCCTCAACACACACTGGCATGCATCTTCCTTCCTCAAAGAGCACTCAGTGTTTGGCCCATGGTTAACAGAAACTTCCTGATGTGTGCCTTTCCGTGACAAGATCAGGCGATATCAGGGTGATGGCAACACTGTGTGATGATGGGGCATCACATGGGTCTATTAGTACGGTCATTCGTGTCTTTGTTCATTCAGTGTGCCATGCCCCAAGTTATGCTGGGAATACAAATGCAAATAGGACATGCAACCACATCTGGTCAGTTTACAATCTCACTTTATACATCACCCACCTTGAGAGAAGCAGAAAGAAAGCAGACATGTCTTCACCAGGCTCAGTCCTCGTGTTCTGCCAGAACGCACAGCTGCCGCCCTATCTGCCCTGTTGCTCTGCCTTTGACCTCAGGGTTGACCTGCAGAGACCACACTTATTAAAGGAGCCGGGTCATTTACCCCTGTTCTTGCTGCATGTTGGCCTGCTATGGGCCGACACTGCTGAATTACATGTGGTGTTTTATGAGACAATCAAGTGTCAAGTAGCAATGGAGTGAAAGCTGCCATGCGGATTCTAACACAGGCCACAAAGGAGGGGTCCTCAGAGCCTTCCTGGTCCTAGTGACGCCACTGGCTGCTGCCCGGGGTGCCCTCATTTTTGACCAAATGTGAGATCATTGTGTTTTTACCATGTTCCCCAAAAAAAAAGCCTTAGGAGAACAATTCAATTTCTATATCCTTCACTTTTTCTTTCATTAAAGGAAAATCACTTCCCTAGAAAAATAAAAACAAAAGAACTTAGATTGCATTTTTTAAATGAAAAGGGGAACTTTTTTTAAAATGAAAAGGAGGCAATTTTTTTTTAAATGAAAGAGAGATGACAGAGACAGAGACGGGATCCCTCTTACCTCTCAAGCTAAAAGTAAAATCTGGGACTTTCAGAAAGGTATGACTCTTAGAAACTGATTAATTTTTAGATCTTAAAAAGCCATACGGTCTCTTTAAAGAGCAATGAAAGCCTGATTCAAGCTGTTAAATTTTATGTTGTGTGTAATGTTGTAATTGATGTCAAACCTTTCACATTTTCTTACCACTGACATTGGACAGTCTACTCCACTCAAGGGCTCAGTTACCGGAGTTGAGATTAAGTAACCTAACCAGGAAATAAGGGCAGAATGGAATTTTATTACATAGAATTGAGAAGTTCAAATGCAAAATAATTAAGTCTGAGCCAAATATAGCCATTCTCTCTCTCATCAGTTTATTTTGGTGGATAATTGGCTGTATTCGGTATTTCACTGAGCTGCATATAAAACTTTATTGCCCTTGTAAAGTGCATGCTGTGAATTCTGATGCTTCTGTGTGTTTGGGGGAACATAATTGTTCCCTTTGCAGAATAGCACGGCTTGCCTAGGTCCTGTAACCAAACTAGGCTTCTAGGACGCCTGCTGCTGAAAGTCCTGGTGCTGGGATGTGTATGAGGCACTCAGATCAAAGCTGAAGAAAGAGATGTGTAACAATTGGGAAAATAGCCCCCCGAACCTCAGAACACATTACATGCAAAGAAAAAGACACAGGTCCTATTGGATATGGTCTCTGGCAAGTCACTGCTGGGTTAAGGCATTTGTGTTTGTTGAGGGCTTACAATAAGTTAGTCCACACCGAGTGGCTCATCAGGTCTCAGTGATTGTGATGAATCCATTCTGTATTAGCATGTGGGGTCTTTTCCAAGCAGTCTCTCCCCTTCCCTCCATCCTCAGAGACAGAGGCTGTTTGTATACTGTGAAGGCCTGCTTTACTGTGCATCTGAGACCATAAGAACAATATGGAATTGACCTAATTAGGATTCTTTTCTGGGAAAAACAATATACAGCTACATACGGTTTCAGTTAGGTTCCAAGTGCTTTCCTATTCTTTCGACTCCAACAATATGGCAGTGTGTGATGGGTGGGAGGGAGACTGTGGTCAGAGGCTGCTGCTTCGGGAACAGCCCAGATGGTAGAAGGTGAGGCTGGGGGAAGGTGGGCAGCTGCATTGATGATGTAGGCTTAGGCTGTGTACAGCTCTGGGACCGCAGAGGCTCCAAGCCTGAACCAGGACTTCTAGCCCAAAGCTAGAATATATGAGGAGGCCCATTTGCCATCATAGTCAGCAGGCCACATGTTCAAGCTCCATGTGCATCCCCACAAACAGCCACCCATTGAGCCTGCCTGGGGCCTAGGGTTTCACATCTCAGCAGCCAGGTCTGCCCTCCCAAGGAGAGGACCACACAGGCTCTGGAGGTAGACTCAAGGCCACCGGGGCAGAGAATTCCAATGTCTTAGGAACCCAGAGCATGGGAGGGTGGAGTGGGACCAGGTTTAGGATAAATACATCCCATCAACCTGAAAGACTCTTTGTCCCAGGAGTGAATGATCAGACAAGGGTCCGAGTGGAGTCCTCTAAAATGCATTGCCTTGGACAGTGTGGTACTGGCTGGAGCTGCCTTGCTTTAGATCACTCAGGGCTTCTCCCAGGTCCCCTCTTCAAGGGAAATTTGACATCTTGGCTTTGAGTCTTAGCTCTGTTCCTCTCTAGCTTGTAGCCTTGGGGAAGGCATTTAACCTCTCTGAGCCTACCTCCTTAAATGCAGAGAGTATTTAACTGCCCATCATGGTGGATCTCAGGAAGCTCACAGGAGTGGAAGGACGTGGTCATAAAGGGCTTTATAAATGGGATGAACCATGCGATGCTCCCTGTCCTAGTTGGAAGAAGGTAGGTTCTTGGGATAGATTGAGAATGGGTCATACAACTGTCCCTTTCTCACCTACACCCAGGCCACAGTGGGATGAGGAGGGAGGAAGCAATCTTAGTATTGTCACAACTGGAGCCACAGCTGCAAAAGTCCCAGAGAAACATTTTGAATCTCCTCTGCCTGTTTTCCTATTACATGTCATCCCATCAACCTAACCCCCGGCAGAGCTTCTCTCTGTCTCTGGGCTGGCCTCCATAAGAGCTGCAGGGCAATGAATGCAGGACTCCAGAGCCTGCCCTTTGTATTTTCCAGCTGGGCACTCACTAGACACACTTCGGAAGCTGAGAGGTACTCAGGTGTAATCAATCCATCTGCAAACCTCTCTAAGGCAGCAAGACTGGCCATCCTTTTTTAAACCCTGATTGTCACCCCAAGTGAATTCTCTGCTACAGGAGACAATCTCCCCAGATAATCTGGCTGGGGCAACGGACAGTGGTCCTGGGGGGAGAAATAAGCCCTGCGGTACAGATCTGGAGACCATCAGCCCACACAGGAGTGGAAGCACCAAGAATGGCTAACTACACACCCATGTCATCAAACATGGTTCTCAATGGACTGTTGAGGGCACTCAGTGGACACAGAGTCACTTATCAGGGTCAGAACCCAGACCAAGAATGTGGGTACCCACGATAGGCATGGAGAGGTGAGAGAGGTCAGGAATTCCAGGAAGCTGTTTTGGGCATGGTGTAGAGCCAAGGGCAGTTTCTGTCTGTCTAGATAGTCTTATGAGGAAACTGAGCAACAACAAGGCACAGTACAGCCCTGATATCTGACCAGCAACTCCATCCTGGGGCACTGAATATAGAGCTGGGAGTGGAAGGGAGGGTCCCCTTTCTCCTTTTGATGAATCCCTCAGAGGTAATACATGGCCATGGAATTAGCAGACACAGAACGATGCTTTTTGTCTTGTTTTACTGCACCAGGGCCTCTGGTTTGTGAATTATTTAACCTTCTGTGATCCTCCTAAGAACGTCACCATCTGAGTGTAGGTATGGGCCTTTTCATTCAGAACGTTATGGTAAGGAGAGGTGGCTTTGGAACAGGGTTTCTTAACTTTAGCACTATATTTGGCGCCAGATAATGCCATTGTAGAGGCTGTCTTGTGCATGGTAGAATGTTTAGCAGCATCTCTGGCCTCTGCCAACTAGAAGCCCACAACACGTCGCCCCTTTACCCGTAACATTTTGACAACTAAAAGTGTCTCCAGACATTGCCAAATGTCCCCTGGGGAACAAAAGGGCCCCTGGATGAGAGCCACTGCCTTAGACAAATACAGATAGAAACTGAGATGACAGAGCAAAAGCGGACTGCTGGCCTCAGGGCCCCTCTGACTGATGCAAGATTGCTCAGGCAGATTCTCACACCAGTGAGCTCTAAGGCCAAGGGAAAGGAGGGCAAAGGCCACAGGGGCTCATGCACTGACAACGACCTACACTAATGCTCCATGAGGGCCGCGTGCTCCCAGCAGTATGCTGAGCTTCTTACATGAATCATCTCACTGACTCCACGGGAACCAGTGAAGCAGGCACAAATGTCATCCTTAGCTTGTAGGTAGGGAACCTTCGATGTAATAAAGGACAATAACTTACTTAAGATCAAACAGCTCGCTGGCACTGAGCCAAGATCTGAACTCAAGCCAATTCAGTCTGGACCTGCACTGTTTACATCAATCCAATGACAACCTTAGTATTAAAGACAGTGACAATCTCCCAGCTGCGAGCTTAGCAGAGACATGGGACAGAATGAAAAGTAACTCCATGTAGGTGATTCCATCTGATCCTCACAAACCCTCTATATGGTAGCAAGGTGAGAGGGAGGTCTCCGAGGGAGAGAAAGCACAGCTCTTCTTGGCCTTCCCCAGCCCAAGTAGGGAAAATAGTCAAAATCCAAGTTTCACTCAGTAGTTCTCTTCCAAAGCCACAGCTTTATCTAAAAACCACAGCCTGCTCAAAACACCTTTGCCTGAGTGCCTATCCGTGAGATCCCAGGCTAACAGCCTTAAAGACAGAAAGAGCCTCTACCCGAAGCCTAACTCATCATCCTTCAATGCCTGCAGATTCCATGAAGGGAAAACAAATATTGAATGCACAACTTTTTTTCTTCCTTTAAAAAACAAAATGTCAGCAGCTCAGCTCCGGATCCCAGGAACGCTTCAATCACATTCCAGAATTTGTTCATCATGAGTGGTTCAGGGATGGAATTTGTGGAGGAATGTTTTTTCCTTTCCCCTTGCTTAAAGGATCTGAAGAGTTATTAAAAACAAAAGACGACAGAATTTCAAAAGTACATTGATAGTGTCCCTTTAAAAACACACCCAAGCCTGAGATGAATGCTACAATGACAAGATACTGTACTGATTAATTATTAAAAACACATTTTGTGTGGTTTGACAGCTATGCCAGAGCAGTCTGCCTCATAGTGATTAAACCTCCACAAATGTGGTTCCAATAATGAGCTGGTATTGCATTATCAGACAATGGCGGCCTGAGTAAATCTTAATTAGTTTTGTCTTTTGAGACCTTCATTTAAATTCAAAGTCATACAAATGTTCCTGAACTGAGCAACCCTCCTACCCACCCTGGGCTGACACCCCCAGCCCCATGACACTCAAGAGTTCCTGAACAGAGGAGCTGGCATAGAGGATAACTCAGGGGGCGTGGGGTAGGGGGGCAGGCACCAAACATGGAACTGGGGCACCCACAGCTTTTCTGGGAAGCTTGCATTCCAGCAGACAGAGACAGCTTCCTTCCAACTGCGAGGGAGGAGAGCCTCCCGAGGCCAACAGCTAGACATTTGGGTAAAAAAAATTATTTCTGAAATGTGGAGCCCTGGGAACAACAACAACAACAACAGAAACGTGGAGGAAAAGGAGGGGGCTCCCTGTGAGCCTGAAGTGAGGAGTGAGAGGGTAGGGGTTTGGAAGAAGTCTCTGGGCAGATGGATGAGCAGGCGATGGGGCCAGCCACCCAGACTGGAGGCTTTTCAGGGCAAACAAACTGGCCAGGGCATACAGCCTTGCTTCAAAAGGCCTACAATTACTCGTTTTATTGCTCAGAGTTACAAGATGATGGTATCTCAAAAGAAGGTGACAGCCAGTTAACAGATCTGTCCCTGAGGGTGCCTGGCCCAGACCTAGAGTCTCCCTTCTCCAAACAGAGATGCAGGCACAATTAGGCACTTTCAAAATGAGACAGCTCTCTGCTTTGGGAACCCAGTGGAAGGCCGGTCAATGCACTGCACATTTTGGTACTAATTAACTCCTAATTTGGGAAAGGGAAAAAAGGGGTGTGTCTGTTTCAAGAATTTCTCCCTCCGGAGATGGCATCTCTGAGCAGCAGCATTTGGCAGTAAAACACAACAAATGTCAGAGCAGAGTGGCTGTGGGCTCCGGGATTTATGACTGGGTTCCGGAATGCTGTTAGAGCCCTAGCCAGAGACTCTGATTTCAGAATGGGACAGATTTGGGTAATTAGGCAAAGTCACAGCGAGCCCTGTCCCAGGAGGCAAGAAGCCTGGGACCCACCTCTGCCACTAGCTTGTTGTACGAACCGGGGCAAGTTCCTTCCCTTCTCTGGGCTTCCATTCACCATCTATCAAAAATAAATGCATGGGATTCACGATCTCTAAGGATACTTCCAGCCCCAAAAGTCTATGATTCCAAGAGTCTAAAAAGTAGCAAACATTTACCCTAATACATACACACTCCAAAATCAATGGGACACAGAAGTCAGTGATAAGGGATGACCATTAGAGAGTGGATGAATTAGAGGATCCAAGAAACAATCCCTGACCAAGTGACCCTGCTTTTATCCTCACTGCATTTAGCATCATCGTGAGTCATTCTTCCTCATCGTGAGCCTTCCTTGGCATGGAGCAGAGAGTCCATCTGTGCAGAACAGCCTAGGGCTCCCCACCACTTCTCAGCCCACGCAAAGATCATTCTCCAAGAATGTCTGTTCTTTGGAGAAAGCACCTGGAACCCTTCTATCTGGTCATCTCTACCCTCAGTGGTGAAGTTCCAGTTCCCATTATGAGCAGCATGTCTTACAGGGTCTAGAAGATGCAGCAAGTCTTGCTACCTTGCTTCAGGTTAGCACACTGGCAGGTTAGCATTGGCATGGCGCCCTGGTGCCCAGCACCAGCCAGCTAGTGTTTGTGCCACTTTACGACTGCCCTTACCCCAAAGAAGGCCCAGGCCTGGCCATTTGCTCCAGAAGCTGCCACGAATTCAGAGGAAGGACTGCACTTCCAGTAGGAGCCGCCAAATGCAAGTTTGAATATGCTGAACTGGCTCACGAAAAAAATGGCACTTCTTTCCCAGATATACAATTCAGGATTTTCTACTCCTCCCCTTTCTTCTTTTTTCTAGAAAACAATACTTGTCTTTCCTATAACAGTTCTATTCTCTGAGAGTTATGACACAAATCACTCCTCTGGTGTTTCTCAACCATAATGTGGTGGTGGTGTTGTTGTTGTTGTTGTTATTTACTATATCTGCCCCCACAGTAGCAGGAAGCAAGTCTGCCTTGATTACTACTCTCTCCTCTATCTCTAGCACAGCTCTGGGTTCATCACGGTGCTTAGGAAGCACTGCAGATGAATTGTCAGGTTCCAGGCTCCAGGCTGTGGGTGCTAATGGAGCTCTGAGGAGTGAGAATAGAGGTCAAGGAAGCCATCCTGGGAGGTAGCCTGTAGTTGGATTTTAAAAACCTGCCACACTTGGAGGGGCAGAGGAGAGCTTCAGGTACTCTATGGCGTGCCCCCCAATGCCTCCCTGATGACGATGCTCTAATGGTTGCCTGGCGATAGTCAGCAGGAAGACGCCACCTGCAGGTGAGTTGGGAGAAGCACCAGGACACAGAGCTGGTCTCCCAAGCCAGCTAAAAGGTTTAGTCTTTCCTTTAAGTTTTGGCTGACAGATCTGCTCATGGCCCTGGTTTCCCATTTCCACTGAATCTTCCATGCACAATACCTTTTATCTCTCCTGGACACACCAGCTCACTCCTTGTTGAGTAGCTTTTTTCTCCCCAATCTTCTAAATAAAACCTGCAGGTCTTGCCACGTGTTTACTCTTTCATGCAATATTTAGCAACATGAGTCCCACAAATGGATCACAAATTGATGAAATATTAAAAGTTTGCTCTCAAATCCTGGAAGTATTTTCCAAATCATGCCCTTCTCCTCCCTCTCTCTCTCTCTCATGTAGACACATCATCAACCCCCTGACAATTTTGGCAGGGCCATCCCCAACTGCCCTGGTTACAGCAGAAGGCTGAGCAAGCAGTGCTGGGGGCGTGTGGCTTTGGGTGGAGACCCCCATTAAAAGCTTGATGACAGGTGTGTCACTGCCTGGTGCCCTGAGGGAGTGGTGTGTGCAGTCGTGTGGACAGTATGGCATTGGAGGAGCCTACCTGTGAGGTGCATGCTGGCTGGAAGTTGAGAGGCAGTGACCCTGTGTAAGTGGGAACACGGGTATGGTGTGGTGGGTATGGCGTGTGGGAGGACCCGTGCTATGGAGGGATGTGTGGTTAAGTGTGTGGTGTGTGCTGTGGTGTATGTGTGTGACCATGCATATGCATCAGGCCAGATGTGTTTGTATATGAATGGTGTAGCGAGTAACTGAGGCTTGCGTGGTGGGGGTGTGGGGGCGAGTAAGGAGGGCACAGGGAAGGGAATGTGTGCATCAGAAAGCAGCTCCAGGGTGGCCAGGTCTCGGCTCTGAGGCCATCTCCAGGAGCAGGAGAGCTGCTTACTCTGGGGAAGGCCAGGACCCCTGCCATTGGTGGAGCAGCCTCAACCCCAGCCTCAAGTCTACAGAACTGTGCCCTGTGGTTAAGGAAGCTCAAGGTCTGTTGCCAGATGCCTGTGCCCAGGGAGACTGAAGCAAAACAATGGGACAAAATGTTCTTGTTGCTTTTAGGCAGCAAACAATTCTGGACCAAGGGCCGAGGTAAGAAGCTGGAGTCCTTGGCCCAAGTGAGGTTTGTGGCTGGATCATGTGTAGCTTCAGTGTTTAGGGTCACATCCTCTCTCATAATGACCTCAGCCCAAGGGAGACATAGTCCACCTTCCCAAACAATGGACAGTCCTTTGCTGCTGCCCAGAGATGACGGCTCTGTGGCCGGCTGCCCAGGAGCCCATGCCAAGGTCAGTGCTTCTGTCAAGAGCTGTCCCAGAAGAGGTGACAGTAGGGCAGGGCCAACTCCAATCATTTCAGTTCCTTCACACACAGACGACTCTTTTAGTCATTCCCATGGTCTGTAAGATTTAAACGTCATGCCCGGCCTCCACGGCCCTCATGTACCTTGTCCCACTCTCCCAGCTAACCTGTGTTCCCTCCATGTTCCCCCACTCCAGCCAACCTAAGGCCAGAGAACACACTCAATGTTCAGGGCTCAAGATGTAGTTCAGACAGTCCTCACCCGTGGTGCAGCCTGCGGGGGCCTCTGGAAACTAAGCCCAGAGTCTGTAGTTGAAGTTGAACTCAGATGGGCAGGATATGGAGTATCATAAATGACTGCTGAAGTGACACTCAGTTCTGAACTCCAGATCTAATATTTTTAAATGGTCGGAAAGGCTGTTTGTGATTGGCTTTGAGGAAAGAGGCATCCCTGTGCCTTCCTTTTCTCATTTAAAACTCCAACATGACAAATTGCTTCAAACAACTTACTAACCAAGATGGCTCCAGATGGGAATTATGTGGAGGAAAAGGCCTCTGAAAAGTTACCGCCAAGGGCAAATAACACAGGACACTTACCACAGCCACAGGACAGGTACTGTGGGGGCTAGAAGAGAGGTGGTAGCCAGTGAGGGGTAAAGGGGTAAATGGCAGGGCACAGTTCTGCATGGAGCGATTTTAATACACACAGGAAAAGTCCTTAATGACAGAGCTGAGGCCTGCTCACATCTATGCCCAGAAAGGTGCCACCCCGCTATGGCCTTCTCCTCATCTCCCTCACCTCAGATACATCATCTTTTATGCTTGTTTGTCTCCTAGTGGTACTAAATCCCATCCACGAAACAGAATGAGAAGGAAAATATCCACTTCTGTCCTCCCCTTTTCTTTCTCTGAAAATGAACGCCCGGCTGCTTTCCAGAACACAACCAGTTAGTCCATTTCTTAGCAGGTAATTAGAGTTAATCCATCCTTTAAGTATGTGTGGGAATAATCAGCCTTAACATCTACACAGATTCTAAGAGACAGGCAGAGGGAGTCAAAATATCACCATCCAGAGAGATGAGCCCTCCCAGCTGTCTTTAGGGACTGTAGCAACAGCCCCCAGACAGTCTCCACTCCTCGAATGTGGTCCCCAGCCTCTTCATGCTCCACGCTGATGCCCCAGTGATCTTTCTGAAACCCAGTGTTGTTCCCCTCTTTAAAACTCTCCAATAGCTCCTGAAGTCCCAGTTCTTTCACATGGCACCCCAGGCTCTCCCTGTCTTAGCTTGCCCTTCCCACTCTTTATAGCCACCCCAAAGCCATCTGTAAAGGGCTCTTATGCCTCTCAATTATGTCGTGCTTTCTCTTGTTTTGGAATAATTTTCACATAAGTTTCCTTCTGCAAAGAAAGCCCTTCCCTGCCTTGATCATTTAGTTAACTAGCATGTCCCCTCTTTCCAGAGCCTGCTCTGTCATCACCTCCTTTGGGGACATTCCCTCTCCATCTTGTTCTAACCATCCCCCAAAACACTGTTTGACCAAGAATCCTGTCAACTAGATGCTGTATTTTCGCTGTTACACCTAAAGGGTCTGAAGGGAGGTAGGTGTCCTCTTTGCTTCCCATTGCCTCTTCCTCCTTCAAAGCCCTTGCTTCTTTGAAGTGCAAGTCATCAGACTTGACCACCCACTGTTCACCTTGTTGTCATTTACAGTTCTCCCCATTCTTCCTCCTCATTCATTGACGACTTTAGCACATGGCTCTTGTTGTTAACACATTACCACCCACATGGATAGACTACCCATGACCAGCACACCAGTGCCTCCATTTCTTGATTCCATCTGATTCAATGATCTTTTCCTCCATCCCACCACAGCCACCAACTCCCATGGTTACTTTATATCTTTTCAACCGGTTACTCCGACCAATAACTACATCCCCTCTGCAATGTCAAGCAGCTCCACTCTGTGACCACCTCTTCTCTTATTCAAGAGTACCCACTCCAGCAATGTTGACCTCACTGAGATGCTCAATCCGTGGTCCCTTTCCCTTTCTCACCACCATCACCTACTCACCCCCCACTTCTCACACACACATGATCTCATTCTCTTCCCCATCCAGCTCAGGTGCCTTGGTCAGCACTGTATCTACCCCCTAACACATGTTTACCTCCTTTACCCCGTTTTCTCCATATATCACACTAGCCCAGAAAGACCTAAATGTGAATAAAACCAGCTATCTGCTTACTCTGAGTCTGTACCCAATGCACCAACACTGCTGGGGAAATGACATCATGATCATGATGATTGGACTTACTTTACATATGTAAAGACAAGTGTCTATACTTCCAGTAATCCTACTTTCTTGCCTGGTGGATTCACTTTCCAAGTCTCCAAGACAACTATGTTGTCTTCTCTATATTGTCTCTCTTCTAGAATAGATCTTCTCTACTCCCCTAAACATCTAAAGCCTCACTCTCAGCAAATGCCTCCCGCAATCCCTCACTCTCTTGCCATAGGGATATGGTGAAAATATGTTGTTTCTCCTCCAAGCAAAACAAACCATTCTCTCTGCTCCATAATTCATCTCCTCTCAGCTTCTCAGGACCTTGTTTCTGCAATTACCCCCTTATCTCCCATTGACTCTTCAACTCACCCCAGCTGTGCTTACATCATCACTACCCACTAAAAATGGCTCTTATCATGGTTGCCAAAGACTTACATTTTGCCAAGACCACTGATAAGTTTTCTGTCCTCATCATATTTAACCTCTTAGGAGGAGGAAATTGAAATGCATTCTTTTCTAAGTTCTTAAGATGTTATTCTTGTCTGGTCTTTCATCTACCTTAATGACTGTTTCTTCTCCTTTGCTGCAATCTCCTATTGTGCTCAACCTAGGGCTTTGAATGTAGTTTTCATCTCTTCCCAACTACTTTCTCCCTCTGAATGATTTCAGTCTCATTATTATAACCAGCATCATTGCTTTGATAGTCCCAAACCTATACACTAATTCATACATGTCCCCTAGATTCCAGACAGATATTTGAAACTGTCTCCACATGGTTATCGGCATTTCAATTCTTACATGGTCCCAAAAGATCTACTGATAGCTTTCTTCCTACTGCTCTCTCTCTCTCTACCCCACTATCCTGTCTTGCGCGCGCGCGCGCACACACACACACACATCAAATCTCTTCTTCCCAGTCCTCATCTTTGTCAATGACATTATTACTTGCAAAATTGTCGAAGCCGGCAATCTTGAAATCACCCTTGATTGCTCTCTTCCCCTCATACTCCATGTTTAATTCACTGGCAGGTCCTGGCAACAATGTTTCCAAATATATCCCAAATCTGACTACTTCTCACACTATTAATCATCAAAATCTTAATCTAAGTCCCTGACATCTCTCAACTGGTCTACTGTAGGGTCCTTCTAACTGGACTTCCTGCCTCCTTTCTTGATTCTTGACCCTATACAATCTACTCTTCACATACCAGCTAGAATGGTATATGTATATGTATATATATGTATAATACATACATATGTATACATGTATATATGTATATATACATATATACACACACACACACAGTATGTAGCCTTTTCAGATTGCCTCCTTTCACTTAGTAATATGTATGTAAGTTTCCTCCATATCTTTACATGACTTGACACCTCATTTTTTTTCAGTGCTGAATAATATTCCCTTGTCTGGATCCACCACAGTTTATTTACCTATTCACCTACTGATGGACATTATGGTTGCTTCTAACTTTTGGCAATTAAGAATAAAACTGCTATAAACACCTCTGTGCAGGTTTTTGTGTGGACATAAGTTTTCAACTCATTAAATACCAAGCGCAATTGCTGGATCATATGATAAGAGTATGCTTACTTTTGTAAGAAACTGCCAAACTGTCTTTCAAAGTGGCTGTACCACTTTGCACAGTAATCAGCAATGAGAGACTTCCTGTTGCTCCACGTCCTCACCAGCATTCAATGCCGTCAGTGTTTTGGATTTTGACCACTCTGACCTGTGTGTGGTGGTATCTCATTGTAGTTTTATAGAGCAGTCTTTCTAAGTGTTAAATCCAATTGTGTTGCTCCTTTTTTTAAAGCTTTTCAATGATTTCCCACTACAACAAAAACAAATTTCAAATACCACAAGGCCCCTCATGACTTGGTCTCTCTACCTGCTCATGACTGCTCTGATTGGTCAATACCTTCTCCAGTCTCATCGGGTACCACTCTCCCCATGGTCCCTTTGCTCTACCAATTTGGCTCTTTCACTTTTTAAACATGCCAGACTTGTTTCTGCCTTAGGGCTCTGCACTTGCCTTTTTTTTTTTTTCCTTATGATGTTGTTCTGCCAGGTCTTCACTTGGGTGTCATTCTCATGAGTCAGGTCTTGAATTAAATATAACCCTATGACAAAACTTTCCTATCATGAAGCACTGATGAATGTGGATGATTGCATAGATGGAAAAATATAGATCCTAAAAGAAGTAAGATAAAACTTGGTTGCTGTGTAGTAAGCCAATGGACCAATGGAAGGAGCCATAAGGAGGAGGAGCCAGGAGTCAGTGGGAGCAGCCATTCCATATCCCTTCAGAGAAAGGAGGCTAAAGAAGAGAGTTTCATAACATCAAAAGTCATCATGGCTCTTGTTGTTAACACATTACCATCCACATGGATAGACTACCCATGACCAGCACACCAGTACCTCCATTTCTTGATTCCATCTGATTCAATGATCTTTTCCTCCATCCCACCACAGCCACCAACTCCCATGGTTACTTTATATCTTTTCAACCGGTTACTCCGACCAATAACTACATCCCCTCTGCAATGTCAAGCAGCTCCACTCTGTGACCACCTCTTCTCTTATTCAAGAGTACCCACTCCAGCAATGCTGACCTCACTGAGATGCTCAATCCGTGGTCCCTTTCCCTTTCTCACCACCATCACCTACTCACCCCCCACTTCTCACACACACATGATCTCATTCTCTTCCCCATCCAGCTCAGGTGCCTTGGTCAGCACTATATCTACCCCCTAACACATGTTTACCTCCTTTACCCCATTTTCTCCATATATCACACTAGCCCAGAAAGACCTAAATGTGAATAAAACCAGCTATCTGGTTTCATTCAAGTGAAATTAGCACGAGCTTCTGCAGGGGATCTGGAGGGTCACTTGCCTACCATCATGCTAATATATAAAGTATCAGACCTTAATTACACATCAAGTGAAATTAGCACGAGCTTCTGCAGAGGATCTGGAGGGTCACTTGCCTACCATCATGCTAATGTATAAAGTATCAGACCTTAATTACACACCACTACATGGAATGAATGTACACTCTACACACCTTGGGCACTTCCTAGGGCCTGAGACTAGAGGCCGTCTGCCTGAGTCAGGGAGAGGCAGGCTCTGGGCCTACTGCATTGCAGTTCTAGCAACCACTGTAGTCTACATCTGTAGCTATACCCAGTTAGTTCAGAAATCCAGGCAGAAAATGAAATTCAACATCACATAACACCAGGAGCATCACAGATCTGCCATGGTCTGCAGAGAATCCAAGCCTGTGCCACTTTATTTTTTACATGTATACAATCTCTTTTTTGATGTTATGAAACTCAAAGCTTATGATTTTTACATTTACGACCAAAGATAACTGACAACTTCACATCTCCTCTGTAATGACTTTTTTCTTAAATCATGTTGATGTTGACATTGTTTTAGGTCATAATATCTCAAACTGTAGGTCATGAACCATTCATTAGTTTGTCATGAAATCAATATAGATGGTTCACAACCAGCATATTTTTAACAAAATAGAACAGAGGACATGAGAATAGAAAATACCAAAGTGTATCACACAGAGTGAGGACAAGCACTATTTCAGAAAACATGTTTCAATTATTCATATAATGTACATTTTTACACATATGTGTGTATAATGAGATATAAAATGTAGGGTCACAGCCAAAAAAGCAGAAGCTATTGCTCTAGGTTTCTCTTGACTTTAAAACAAGCTACATAAATATGTTATGAATAATGTATAAAATATATTCTAAAACAACTTCAAAATTCATATAGAATTCATTCATGTCAAAGTAGCACTGACAAAGATAATAACCATCAAAAATAGTATACAACAGGTGTGGCAATTTGGAAGAATCTGTTTTAAGGCTGAGATCCTGACATTCCACTAGACTAAAAGTCAGAAGAACTAGGCTAATTTCTTCTCTTTCACTCTCTGGCCTGATGGTCTTAAATAATTCCCCCTCCTTTTTCTGGCCTCAGATTCCTTATCTATAAAATGACAAGCTTTGGTTCATTCGCTTCTGAGGAGCCCTCTGTGAAAATTGTGCATTCTGCATCTATAAGAGGCTGCATAAAATGATCAGGCACTTCAGCATCAAATCCTCCTGACTTCAGATCCCAGCACTGTTACTTACCAGTGAGTACCACTGCTAGTTTCCTTGATCAGGAATTGGGAATTAGGGTATGTCTCCCACAGAGCAGGGTCAGGATTAGAGATGGTCTTGTAAAGCTCCTGGCATAGACAGGAACTCTACAAAAGATGGCTTTTACATGTCCTGCTCTGCCTCTCTTTGTCTTTATTTATTATTATTATTATTATTATTATTAGAGACAGGGTCTCACTGTTACCCAGGCTGGAGTGCAATGGCTCAATCTCAGGTCACTGCAACCTCCATGTCCGGGCTCGAGCAATTCTCCCACTTCAGTCTCCCAAGTAGCATGAACTACAGGTGTGCACCACCACATCCAGCTAATTTTTGTAATTTTTGTAGAAACCAGGTTTTGCCATGTTGCCCAGGATGGTCTCAAACTCCTGAGCTCAAGCAATCCACCTGCCTTGACCTCCCAAATTGCTGGGATTACAGGCATGCGCCACCCACCTGGCCCTCTCTCTCTCTGTCTTATCCATGTCTGTGCACGAGCACCCACTGCCCAAAATTTCCCACAAGTGCCAATCAGCAGGATTCCCAGTGGCCACAACTGTGGGTCTCTTCCCCATCTCAGAAACTTCCCCTCTTGGTTTGCAGGCCTTGGCTGCCTACAGCTCAGTGATCCTCTCTTTCCTTATCTCATTACCTATTTTCTGATCATGTAATTCTTTTTTTTTGAGACAGAGTCTCGCTCTGTCACCCAGGCTGGAGTGCAGTGGCGCGATCTCGGCTCACTACAACCTCTGCCTCCCAGGTTCAAGTGATTCTCCTGCCTCAGCCTCCTGAGTAGCTGGGACTACAGGCACGTGCCACCATGGCCGGCTAATTTTTTTGCATTTTTAGTAGAGATGGTTTCACTGTGTTAGCCAGGACGGTCTCAATCTCCTGACCTCATGATCCACCCACCTTGGCCTCCCAAAGTGCTGGGATTACAAGCATGAGCTATAGCACCTGGCCTATATCAATTCTATTTCACAGGTTTTCCAGTCCTATGGGTGCCAGGGTCAAGGTCTGAACTCTAGGTCAGTCCTAAGTTCATCAGAGAAAGTCACTCTTCACCCATCAGCTAAGTGCCACCTCAGTGACTTTCCTTCTGTCTATAAATGCTGCATCAGAACAAAATATCATATGTTCCCTACATGTCCCCCTAAAAATAGGTATAAGTGTTAGGAATAGAAGTATCAAAAGCACACAAGGTCAGCTACATAAATTGTGAAACATAGCCTGAGGCTTTATGTTTTGTTGGTGACAGTGTAAAAATCACACAATTTTCATTAAAACGAACACGGAAATGCTAAATTCTTCATTCGGGCCACTAACAATGAACAACATGGTCACCATGCACATATAATTAGGACCACACGAACATTTTAATCCTTCTCTGCTTGTACTTTTGTGCCAATCACATCCCCAACCCCACTAACCTGGGATATTCATCTCAGGGAAAGAACTTCATGAGGTGTGAGGGGACCTAGTAAACTTGGATCCTGCCATCCCTAGGCCAACCCTGGCTCCTGTGCCACCCTTGCTTTTTTTCAGGTTATATAAGTTCTCCCAGAGCCTTCTTCTCAGTGCAGTAACTGACCAGACCAAAGCTTTCATGGAAACAAAGCCACCCAAGAGTGAAGGCATGAACTCTTCCTGGCCACTGAATCGTCTCAGTTATACCCATGCATAGCTAAGCTGATTCTGCCTGGAGCTGGGGCCTGCTGGCTTTCCGAAGGCTCACGGTGTCCTTCTGATCTGCAGGGTGTGGGATGCTGCAACCAGAACTTGGGAGAAAGGGCAGATCCTATTAATCCAGGCTCTTTCCCACCAAAGAGAGTTCTGGATTTCCTTCTGGTGCACCATGGTCCCCACATGCTGCTCTCTTCCTTAGGCCATAATTTCTCCTGGCTCTAACAACATTGCTGCACCGTGCACTCTGTAAAGTGAGGGCCTGAGAAGGGCACAGCCCAGAGCACTGCTGCTGGGAGGACAGATCCCCACACTGCAGGTGGGGATGATGGCCAGATATGAAGGGAGCTGGAAGGGGAGGGAGGGAGGGAGGCACGGGGTAGGAGGCTGAAGGCAGCACAGAATACTAAACACAAAGTAGTACAACCTTGAAACTGCCTTGCTGCAGCTCTATCACAAAGGGTCTCTTCTCCAGTGCGGACAACAAGGAGGGAAAGAGAGACCTAGGACAAAGCTAGGAAGTAAAGTAAGTATACACAGCTATTGTACTCCAGGCTGAATGCAAAGTCTCAGGAGGAAGCTAAGGGGCAAGAGGATGACCAGCACTCATGGCACCTGCATACATCCCAGCTCAGTAGTTTCAGCTGGTGTCTGACGGTTCCGCTCCCCACCCACACTGGATAGCTCTCCGTGAGGAAGTAGGTCCTTATGGTAAGCTGAAACTGGCCACATCATAAAATCTATCTATTGGTCCTAGTTCTGTCCCCTAGACAGCCACACACAGAAGGTCACAAGAGGGCCTTTTGGATATTGATGACACTTTTTCTGCCACCTCAACTTTCTCCATACTATCCACCCCTGAAATCTTTCACCTGGTCCTTGTCTGGCATGGTTTCAGGGGAATTCACAATCCTACTGGCCATATCTGGAGATTCCTACATGGTCAGAGTCCCTCTCGCCAGTCCTGATCCTCTGCCAAGCACAAAGCTTGCTATCAGCCTCTACTCCCATCAAAATAGACAAAGTGCTTGGTCCACTGAATGTGGTTGGCAGGGGGTGCATTTTCGTGAATTTTTTCCTGAAAAGAAACTTAGGGCTCATTAAATAAATGCACACTTACTCTCAAACACACACCATTGCAAAGTGCTAGAAGAGATTTAAAAAGCTAGCTTCCCTGCCTGTTCCTAGAGAAGGCACAGCAGGAGAGGAAAAATAAAGAGTGTTCAAACAAATGTGTGTAAAAGCCAAACAAATGTTTTCGGCTGTTTCATTCTCACTCACACCCAAGCAGTGTTGCTGATGGATGAGGGTTGCAGGAACTCCCCTGGCTGGGGCCAACCTTCTTTCAAACAGCCACTGCTGCCAAAGCTATCTCCTTACAGTGAAAAAGACTCTCTGTCCCCACCCATAGATGACATCACCTAGGTACCACCAAAGGCAGGCAGGGGGCACAAGCGTTACATCCAGGAAAGATAGACCACAGCAAGGACTCTTCCTCTGGGTTTATGTCCCCAGTGGTACGTGGCTGAGAAGGAAGGAGCCATATCTGTGCTCTGGTGGCCCAGGCCACAGGACACACAATATGGCAAAAGGAAGGGCAGGAGCTGGGGATGGGCCTGAATATTAATCACTTTCCTGAAGCAGATCCTAGATGAAGTTGGTGACCGCCAGATTGCCAGTGTGCAGGGCCTGGTAGGATGGACAGGTATCTGGGGAGTGTAATTCCAACCAAAATAATGGACATAACATTTACTCCACCTGGGCAGCTATATCAACAGCTCTGCCCCTCTACATAGCTGAAAGGGGGCACAGTTGCAAGAACACAAGACCAGCTGGTAAGGCCAGAACTACCACTCCAATGCCCTTCACTGGGTAGAGGTGACCATCTGATCCATTCATGGGAGTCTACAATGCAGTTAGCTGAAACAACGCTTTCTCTACAAAGGCAGAGGCAAGAAATAAGAAACTGGAGCTACAGGCTGACCTGAGAATGGCCTGATTCCCAGGCCCATGTCTGGGAATTTTCTCTTTCCAAATATGAAGGAAATAAAAATAGGTAGGCAGGAAGGCCAAACTATGTTTGCAAAAACCCAAGTCTGGTTTTGAAATGCCTGCTCTCACCATTTCAAGGCTAAGAATAATGGAATAAGTTGGGAATTCTGGCATGGTCCCAGGGTATGAGTGCACTTGGATCCAAGAGCACATGGATGTTCATGCCCACACCAAACCCTCTGGAGCTAGTCAAAAGTGTCAGGCGCCTTTAGAGAAATGAACGAGGAGCTGATTAAGAAATGCGGCTGCTGACAAGCAGGAATTGCCCTATAAAACATTTCAAGGTGTCAGCGATGGAAATGCACTCCACAGCCACTCAGTAGAGAGGGCAGAACTCCCCCACGCTGTGCAGTGCCAGCTGTGGCCCAGGCCCAGGCAGGCGGCTTCCGTCCAGCTGGGTCTCAGGATAGGACCACCAGGCAGGTCAACCAATGGTGAGCAAACACGAATGGCATTCAGCTTATCGCTCAACTAAACTACCTTAAACATCTGTGCTTTCCTCTGAAACCTTGTTAGGGACTGAATTGTGTTCCTTGAAATTTATACGTAGAAATTCTAACCCCCAGGACCTCAGAATGGGACTGTAGTTGAAGACAGAGGTAATTAAGCTAAAATGAGATTATTAGGGAAGCCTTAATCTAATAAGACCAGTATCCTTGTACGAAGAGAAGACTGGGACACAGAAACACAGGAAAGACCATGTGAGGACATAGAGAGAAGACAGCCATCCATGAGCCAAAAAGAGAGGCCTCCAAAGAAACCAATCCTGCCAACACCTTGATCTTAGAATTCTAGACTCTGGAATTGTAAAACAATCGATTTTTGCTGTTTACGCCACCCATTCTGTGTACTTGATAATGGCAGATCTAGTGGACTATTACACTCCTGCTCTGCTTGCTCTGTGTTTAATAAAAACAGACTGATGCTCCCATTTGTAATAAGTAGTAGAAAGGGAGCATAAGCGCCATCTTCACTTACCTGAAGCACAACCTCACAGAAGAGGAAGCCAACAGGCTCCCTGGAATACAAGATACTGAGTGAGTGCCAGGCATTAGGATGGGCTGTCTACTCTCATCATTTCCTGCAATCCCTACAACAACTCCAAAAAGTAGCCACGATTATCCCTATTTTGAAGAAGAGAAAAAAGGGACTTAGAGGTGGTAGTCTCTTGACAAGGGTGTATGTCTAAACAAATGGCAGAAGTGAGATTAAAATCCAGGTTTGTCTGGCTCCAAGCTGTGTCTCTCTCTTCAACTAGAACCAATGGTATCAGTCCGGGGAAGCAGCTCTTCTCTCTAATGGTCAAGCTGTCTAATAACAAAAATGGACACTGTGCATGCAGAGAGTTCCATAGCTAGAGACATTCAGGCAGGGTCTGGAAGATGGAATTTGGTGGGTTATGGTTTGCAATCACACATCTGCTCCAACTCAACATGGTTAGGATACATTATTTACCTTCCACTCATCCCCCCCCACACACACGCCTGGGAGGGAATGATCTGAATTGCTGAGGGGGTCCATTTAATTTGAAAGTGCCCTCCCAAGTGATTCTAGTCCCTGATACTTGGGGGTATCCCTGTTGAGAATCCTTGTGAAAGGGGGTTGGGTTGGGCTGATTCTAAAGATCCCTCTAGCCCTGAAGTCTACAGCTCTTGAACATTTATGGAGCATCACCAGTACACACAGCACTCTGGCACAGTGCCTCCAGATCATTCCCCAGAGCCAAGAGCAGGGGATCCATGCTGGATATTCAATTAGCTCAATCTCTTTTTGTACAAACACAGCGGTCTGGCTGGAGAGAGAAGCAGAGTGCCCAGGAATGGCCTTGGCAGGTCAAGACAAGGCCCCTCAGGGCTGGACTAGAAGTATGCCGTGTTTATTCTCACTTGGCTGGCAAGTCATCACTACCACCCCAATCTGTCCCAGCTGAGGCAGAACAAGCAGTTCTGCCATCGTGACCCTGCCAATGAGTTAATGACAATGTCAGGCTGATGACTCAGGGCCCTGTAGCACTCCAGTCACAGCTGGGGTCACTCAGGCCCCCACATAAGCTCAGCCCGGAAGGAAGGAAGGAAGGAAGGAAGGAAGGAAGGAAGGAAGGAAGGAAGAGGGGAAAGGAAGGGAAGGGAAGGAAGGGGAGAGGAGAGGAGAGAAGAGGAGGGGAGGGGAGGGGAGGGGAGAGAGGAGAGGAGAGGACAGGAGGAGGAGGAGGGAGAAGGAGAGAGGGGAGAGGAGGGAAGGGGAGGGGTTGAGGAATGGAGGGGAGGGAGAGGGGAAGGGAGGGGAAGAAAAGGGAGAGGAGAGGTGGAGAGGAAAGAGGAGGGAAAAGGAGAGGAAAAGAGGGGAAAGAAGCAAAGGGAGGGAAAGAAGGAAGGGAGAGGAGGGGAGAGAGAAGAGAGGAGGAGAGGAAGAGAGGGGAAGGGAGAGAAGGAAAGGGAGGGGATGGGAGAGAAGGAAACAGAGGGGAGGGAAAAGAAGGAAGGGAGGGGAGGGGAGGGAAAGGAAGGAGGAAGGGAGAGAGGGAGAGAGAGGGAGGGAGAGAAGGAGAGAGAAGGGGGAGGGAGGGAGAGTGTGATTACAGCTAGCTGCACACAGGTGCTAAGTTCTCAGTCATGTGGGCCACTTGTCCCATTCTGACTTGTGCCCTGGTGCTGGTACCTGTACTTAGCCCTTGATCGAAAACCCCCTGGTTATCTCTGTCCCTTCCAAGCCTGAAGCCAGTTGTCCTCTCTGCCCCTCTCTAATGCTCTCTCTAGGAAGAAGAGGCCTGGGTCTGAGTGCCATCCCTTACTTAGAGGACCTTCACTAGCGATCTCACCTGTGACTTCCTCAGGGAAGCATTTTCTGATCCCAGCCAATGCTAGTTAGAGGCTAGTTTGCTGAGTTCCTAAAACCCCTAAGATAATGCATATGGCATTGTTTTAAATTGTCTGTCTACTGGCCCTCTGCCCTATTAGAATGTAAGTACCTTGAGGGTAGAAACTCTGTCTTCACCACCTTATTCCTAATGGCTGGCATGGGATAGGAACTCAAATTGTATTTACTAAATAAATGAATGAAGGCAGAGAAGAACATTTTAAGGGACACCAAGGTCTTGCCACTAGAGCTAAAATCATATCCTCGTTAAGTTGCACTCCTTCCAGAGGCTTCTGGAGAAGCTCAGGAAGATCTCATGCAAGAGAGTGACAGGAAGGGATTTATCACGGGTCCAAAAGATGTCCTGGCCTGTGGAGAGGAGAGAGAGAACTGGGCACCATCGGTGTCTCCTGCCTGGCAGGGATAAGTTGGCAGTTAGCAGGCACCTCATGAGAGAGAAGGAGAAGTAAAGGAAGACAGCAGGGAGAGGGAAGGAGAGAGCAGTCAGGTAATCCCAGGAGGTAGAGAGAAGCCACAAATCCAAAACTCTCCAGCAGCCAAATCCTTCAGGACCCCTTACCTCCAAGCTCCACTTATCCTCCACAAGAAGTTCCCCAGAGCACAAACAGATCCTCATCAAGAATACTTGTGGGCCTGGCACAGTGGCTCATGCCTGTCATCTCAGCACTTTGGTAGGTTGAGGTGAGCAGATCACTTGAGGTCAGGAGTTTGAGATCGGTCAGGCCAACATTGTGAAAACCCATCTTTACTAAAAATACAGAAATTAGTCAGGCATGGTGGCACATGCCTGTAATCCCAGCTACTCAGGAGGCTGAAGCAGGAGAATTACTTGAGCCTGGGAGATGGAGGTTGCAGTGAGCCGAGATTGCACCACTGCATTCCAGCCTGGGTGACAGACAGAGACTCCATCTCAGAAAAAAAAAAAAAAAAAAAAAAACTTGTGAGCTGCTGCAGCCTACCAATCAGGACCCACAGCTCCAGAGATGAGGAAATAAGAGGTGGGAACTTGTCCTGCCCTGTCTCCCTCTGGGAGCTCCCAATCTCAGCTCTGCAAGAGCCTAAACTCCACGAGGGGCACCTGATGAGACAGACACATAGAGAGCCCTGCAACCTGGGGCGCAGGGGAGGCTCCTGGAAGAAGGGCCTGGGTGTGGACCTTGGTCAACGGACAGGATTTGTGGGGAGGATGCTAGGTGGGGTTGGAAACCTGACAAATGTGGAAATTGGGCAACAAGAGTGGGTGGTAGGGAAAGGCATGGAGATGTACAGTCAATATGACTTATTGCTGTTGATGCTAACCTTGATCACCTGGCTGAAGTCATACTTGCCAGGTTTCTCCACTGAAAAATTACTCTATTTTTCCCCCATCATTCTTTGGCAGTAAGTCACTGTGTGCAGCCCACTCTTGAGAGATATGGAGCTACGTTCCACCTCTCTGAGGACAGAGTACCTACATAAATGATTTGGAATTCTTCCACCCAGGAGATTTGTCTATTCTTCCTCTGTTTTTGTATTCAATCATTTGTTTATATAAATTACTACTTTTTATTTTCTTGCTCAAATTGTTTCAACTTTGGCCACTGGGAACTCTTTTAGCTACTGCTGCACTCCTATAGTACCCCTTTTGCTGAGGGTGGTTGGGTGGTTTTGAGCACTTTCTTATTTTACGGCACTACAAGATTCTCCAGGCTCACCATACATATTTCTTACTCCAGTCCCAGAATCAGCCCATAGTTCCTCTTACTATAGAATGGTATTAGAAACCAATATCTAGACGCTATATGTGCTCATTGCTACTGAGGTGTTCTTGCCTCTAGGCTCTCTCAGCTGACAGAGAAAGTAAATACATATGAGTATACTAATGTGTGTATCTACACACACCTGTACATTTAAATACATAGCTGTGTCTATATTAAACTAAACATGAGTTTATGCCAATGTCTCCAACTCTAATCTGTTAAAACATCAATCATTCTGGCCCCCTCTCCTTGCTTGTCTGTAACCTCCTTCTCTAACAGTAAGAACCAGGTTCCTGCCATCTGCCATCCATTTACTAAATTGTTCAATTCCAGGTTACATGTATGGCAGTATCAGGCTACCCAGCACCCCTATGATGGTGATGGTGGTTTTTCTATGCTATTTAATGCCATGATTCCTCAAGCACAGGGATCCTTGCAAGGCAAATGCAGACCTTCACAGGTGCCCAGAAGTCCCAACCCCTGATTCATTGAGCAATCAGCTCTCCAACTGCTAGGGCCTCCTCCTAATAGCCACCACTGTACTCTCATGCCATGCACTAGTGAGAAGCAACGAAGTCAAGCCAGGCATCTTCCCTTCCCATGAGCCCACTGCCCCCACTCACAGCAAACTGGCAACCCTCAGGGGTATTGCAACCTCTGCATTAGAGCAAACCAGGATCAGGGTAAGTGAGAAGCTCACATAAGCCAGGGCTCCAAGCACATGCTACATTGTCCTATCAGACTTGACTTATTAAACACAAATGCAAAGATCAAATTATTACAAATTTCAAGTCAGTGAGTGCGGCATATAAATCCCAAGCATGGGGCCCATCTAAGCATGGAGCTCCTGGTTGACTACACTGGTCCCACACTCATGAAGCCAGCCCTGTCTGGCACTCACGTACCCTAGAGAGGCCCCTGTCATCTATTTGCATATTGCCCTCCCAAAGTTCAGTCAATCCAGCCTACTATGGGCCACATCCTGGTCTTCTTCCACAGCAGTATCACCAGGCAGTAACCCTAGCCTCTAAAATTCATTTTATTTGGACATATATATATAAATACCCACAAGAGAGAACATCTTTCAATGAAACTTAAAGAAATTTTTGTAAACTGGAAAAGATATCAGCCTTAACGTGCTTGGACATAGAGTTTTCTCATGGCTGGAGCCAGTGATGTGGGTGGCTGGGGTCCCTGGAATTTTATCTGGGTAAAGTATTTTAGGAAGGATTAAAGGAAGAACTCACAGATTTTCCAAGGAGCCCTTTATTTTGGGGATCTGCAAGATACCCTCTAGCCTCCCAGCTTCCTGACCCTCTGAGTACATTGAGAGACAATGTACTCAGATAGGACACTAGACACTGACATCTGGATGCAGGAAATGAAACCCTGACCTCTCTCACCATGTGGCCTCCATAAGTCATTTAGTCTCTGAGCCTTAGTTGATTCCTCATCTATAAAATGGGCAGGGGGTGGTCCCTGATGATCACCCTCGCAGAGTTTCTATGAGTATGCATTGGAAATGACATCTATGAAGGCTAACACAGTACTCTATCCATGGAAGTGCTCAGTCAAGGGTGGTGGCATGTTGCTGAGTGCTTGACCCCTGAGACCCAGCCCCAATTTCCAAGGAAATCAGACAGAAAAAATGGCTCTCTCGCTAAGCCATGGAGATCAGCTTAGGCAAGCCCTGGGTCCCTTGTTCCAGAAAAGATTCCCAGGCGAAAACAGTTTTTGCGACATCTATATGAAACAATGGCTTTTTCCAAATAGTCACCTCATAAATGAACAGTCCAAGGACATCTAATTGAAGCCTCTATGATCTGCAGCTTTTTCTGTCCACAGGCCCAGGGCAGGCAGATGCACATTGACCTCCTGGGGGCTCACAGGCCACCACCAGGCCCATCTGTAGTGAGCGATCCTGGACTGTGAACGCATTTGTACAGTGCACCACCTGTTACCCTACAAATAAGAGGGCATTCATTTCAAGGCCTCACCTCCCTCTATTGCTTCCATTAGTAGCCTCCTGAAAAGCCAGGCCCTAAGAATGGTTACTTCCTGGCCACGGAGGGGCTCCAAATTGGGGTCAGGTGTCACCTTCAGGTCTGTGCACCTGCCCACACCCTCTGAGACTGAGCAACTGGCTTAGACAGGCACTGTCTAGGAGGGGCCCAGGAGCCTGGCCTTTTCCAGAGGGGACATGTGGGACCTCTTTTCACAGAGAGGGAAAAGGATTCCCTCACTCTCCCCTTCTTTCTGCCACATGACGAGATAGCCCTAGGGTCAGGAAAGCCACCCGCTGGCAGGACTGCCCAGCAAAGGAGCCCTGCTGGTGGCACCTGGGTGCGTCTTAATCCTGGCCCAGCTCGTGCTAGTCTTTAAGGGGTGGCTCCAGAGGCAGGTCCATTCACAGGGGCCAGCTCAGGGACTGCATTTGCTGTTCCAGCTATGAAAGCAGGAGGTGCTTCCCTGACCTCCACTCCCACTTAGCTTTCAATGAGTACCCACTGCATGCTAGACCTGGGGCTGGGGCTTGGGGGTTCAGGGCAGACGACAAGGAAGACACTTTGGGAAGCACCAGGTCTGGTGGATTACAGGTGTTAGGTTTTATATGTGGCTGTACCTGGCTGGGTTTTTTTGAGTACTTATTATGTGCCAGAAACCACAGTAAGCACTTAACATGTATGGTCTCATTGAATCCTCACTATCGAACTGTGAAACTGTTACTGTTTCTATACCCATTGTATAGATGAGAAAACTGAGGCAGAGACAAGTGAAGAAGTCTCTCTAAGGTGACAGAGTGTGTCAGTTGCTGCTCTGGAAAGCAGATATCAAGCAAAATTAGAAGTGCTAGAGATGTATTGGGAAAACAACTGTGAAAGATAACAGGGAGAGGGAGCAGGAGAAGCAGGAGGACTTTCAGGCATCTGCAAAAGGATTGGCAAGAGGAAGAAAGATTTGGCAGAAGGGCCTGACTTTGATGCATATCTGAAAAAAATCTCACGGCCCAACAGATAGCTCCAGTGCAAAGATTGCCTGCAGAGGGTCCCACACAGAGCTGAAATAGCCAGGCCCCTGGAGCGCAGATGTGCTCAGCTGTTGGCTGGGAGAAGCCCAGGATGAGAGCAGGCTTGGCTCAAGCACTGCAGAGGATCCCAAAGATGCTATAGCTGGAAACCATCAGCCAACTGCCCCACTGCAAGCTGCTTGACAACATCTGTCTTGCTTGGAGGTCTGAGCCCCTCTCCAGGGAAAGTGCCACAAGGAGCTGTGGCTCAAACCAGGTCTTGTGCTGACTTCAGAACCCATACTCTCATTTGTTATGCTAAACAGACGAATTCACGGGTGATTATGTCTCTGACTGCTCTCTCCAAAACTTATTAGTCAGTCACCTAGCTGTATGGAGCCGGAGCCCTCACGTATGCTTCTCTCCATGGGGTGTAAAGAGAAAGCCAGATTATTCCCTATAGGAGGTTCCAGCTGAGGAAGACAAGACTGAAGAAAAAAGGCACCAAGATGAACTGATCAGTCTCTGCCTTCACAGAGGTCACCTTCTAGATGGATCCGGGAACCAGACAATTACAAAAGAGTGAGAGAAATGTATGTAAGGGAAAGTGCAAGGAAGGATGAGCCCTAGCCCACCTCTGGCAGTTATGGAAGGCTTCCTGGAGGAAGGGGCTTCTTAACAGACTCCTGGAAGGTGAGTAGCCATTAGCTAGATGAAGAGGGGTAGATGAGGATAGGAGCACGTATATGTTTCCCAGTGGGAAGTGGTGGCAGTGGGCAGGGAAGGAAAGAAAAGAGAGAAAAGGGAATAGTATTTCTGACAGAAGGAACAGCCTCAGCAAAGGCCCACAAGGCAAGAGAAGGTGCAGTGCATTGTTCATGGAGCCACCAACTGTTCTGGAAGGCTGAGGATGAGAAGACAGCCTGGTTGGTAAGTAGCCCTGCCTGTCCCACTAAGGCATTTGTCCCTAGGGCAGTAGAGGGAAATGCTGTAATTAAGCACTTAGCCATGTAGGGTAGAAGCTCATTCCAGGGAGAGACCACTGAGGGCAGGCCAATCAGGGAGGGCTTTGAGGTATTGGGAGGGCTTGAAAGATTATCAGCAAAAATGTTTCCCATCATGAGAGCTGATGGAGTCCTCATTAAGGTTCCCATAGTTATAATCCTCCAGAACTAAACCTGAATTTAATCAGGTGATATGGGAAAATGAGAACTAAAAATAGAATTATTACTTGATTCTATTCCTACATCTTCACCCTCCAGAGGGAAGTTTATGAGGGATATTGGATCTTTCTGACCATGTTTTTAATAACACTTTTAGCCAAAAAGTTCCCCCTCAAAAATTCAACTACCTGTTTGACGCCTGCTTTGACTTCTCTGATTAACCCTACTCACAGGGCAGCCTCCCTCTAATCCATATTGTTGGCCTTAAAATGTATTTTAGAATTTAAGTAGCCACAGCCTCAGCTCATCTCAAAGTTGTGGACAGATAAGATTCCCCTGGGATCTCCATTTCAACAGTTATCATTACTTATTGTTATGTAAAAAACCATCCCAAACTTTGTGGCATACAAAAGTCCTCTATTAATATTATTATTAATATATCTCTTGCAGTTTTGAGGGTTGACTATGCTCATCTAGTTGGTTTTCTGTCAAGATCTGCCATGCAGTTGTGGTCAAACAGAACTGGAGATCAAAGGCTTGCTCACTCACATGTCTGGCAATTGATGCTGCAGCTCAAACTCCTATATGTGGCCTCTCCCCATGGCCCAGACTTCCCCAGAGCAAGTGTCCCTAAAAGAGGGAGAGCCAGTCCAAAACTGCATCAACCTTTAGGGCCTAACCCTGGATGTCCATAGCATTGCTTCACCACATTCTATGAGTTGAAGCAGTGGCAAAGACCCACCCAGGTTCAAGGTGAAGGGACACAGATTCTGCCTCTCAACAGTGGACTGGTAAGGTCACATTACAAAAAGAGCACGTGGGATGGAAGATATTGTTGTGGCATCTGTTGAAAATACAGTCTGCCAAGGTCACAACATCACTGCCACAACCACACTTCAAACCATTAACATCTTTTCCATGTGCAACATGCCCCTGTGCTGGCCCTGAGATCCCCAAGTCCCACCGTAACTGGCACTAGCTTGACATCCAGGATCTTTTCATTTAAATCAGGTCCAAATGCCAAGGAGACCCCACAAGTGTGGTTCTTCTTCCACAGGGCCTTGATCGATATAAAGACCTTTGAATGAGAGTGACATGTTATCCACCCCCTATACACCCAATATTCAATGGTGGGATGAACATGACTACTATATATACTCCTGTTTAAAAAGAGGGAAAACTAGGCCCCCAGCAGTAATGGGATCATAGTAATCTCTCAGCAGTTTCCTCCCTACATGTGCAATTGCTCTGAAAGGCAAATAGTTGCATTTACTCTTGTATATTTTCACCTCATTCTAACTCAGAGTTGGTAACCCTTGGCCCTAGGGAATGGTAAGTAGAAAGAAAGATTAACCCATGGCAAGGCGGGAAACGAAGCATTGCTGTGGTTCCATTGTGGGCAATCTGCTCCACACAATCATGGAGCTCTGTCAGTTGGGGTGTTCTCACCACCACACTCTCCCTGGCCCAGGCTACAGGTGGCTGGGATTAGTTTTTCAATGGCAAATGACCCACAGAGCCAGTCTTATGTTTTCTCTACATAAGCCGGGACATAGACCTCTCTTTTGGTTCAGTGTTGGTGTCAAGCGGCAAGCACATGAGTCTGAGACCGTCAGCAGCCATTTCTCCAACCCAAGGACAGAGCCATCTGCAGAACAGAGCCAGCAGCAGAAGGGAGCAGAGCCAAGGATTCGAGTGAGCAGAGCCTAATGATGTCATTTGAGCCAAGACTTTAATTCAATAATAAATCCTCCTACTTGCTTTAAGATAGGTTAGGTTGGATTTTTGTCACTTGCATTGGAGAGTATCCTAATACACTCCCATTTTTCTCCCTAAGCTCTTTGCCCTGACCTAAAGTCTAGCCTCCCATGGCCCTCTAAACCCTCCTTCAGGAAGAAAGACCCCCCTGAAGCACTTAAGTTCATCTTCTTGTCCTAGGGCATTCCCAAGTGGAGAGGGAAGGCTGTGTTGTCTTCCTCAGTCCTCCCGTCTTTCCAAACACTGGAGACAATTAGAAAGTAAAAACAGCTCGCACACAACAACTGCCTCCACTTAGACTCAAACCTGTCGCTGTCTCCCTTCACTCCCACTCCCAGTTGACCATAACAGTGAACAATCTCCAAAGTGTACACATGCTGCAGAGGGAAGTGCCAGGATGGTCTCACAAGAGAGCTGCACAACACTCAGTGCAGACCACCCTGGACACTTCCCTGGCCAGAACCGACCACTCTCCAAGGGCCCTACTGTCAACTTTTCTCTTATATGACTTAGAACCTTCTGGTATCAATATGTTCAGCAGGAAATGGCTCTTTGATCACTGTAAAGTCCCTGCTGATTGTGAAGATTAGATCAACTGTGGTCTGCAGAGTCCCCTCTTCCAAGATATAAATAACTGAGACTGCACTGGGGAGCAATTAGCAACGTTGAGCACCAGCCCACACTCCCAGCGTGGTCAGATTTCATGCATGCTAGACCTGTATGGAGCCAGGGGCCTCAGATGCAAGGGTCTGAGGGGGAAGACTTCAAGCACAAGAGAGTGGGGAGAAAAGGAAGGTCAAAGGTGCAAGATGCAGCAGAAAAGGCTGAGACATGTCGTCTGATACCCACCAAGCTCCACAGCTCTCCCATTCCACACTTTGAACCCACAGCAACCTACCTATGAGGCATGACCCAGGTGAGGATAATAATTTTCAACCTTCTTCCAGCCCCTAAACATATGTCATTTGTTTGCATGGACACTCCGCTGAGCCACAGGCTGAAGCACAGCTAAAATTCACTGTGGCCACCCCTCCTTCTAGCCTGTAGTGTAACTCCATCCCTTCCCATTCTACCCAGGAAAGTTATTATATACTTCACTTCACTAACCACCATTAGTAACAATCCACCTGTGGCTCAGCCCCCAACAGCTCCAGATGGTGAACATGGAAGGCATCACCCCTTGAGCTGTGAACTCAACCAGCTGAGAGTATGGTCCACTATCAGACTCAAGGCCTGCTACACGTTTATTCCAGTAACACCTCCCTTCTGGTATGGCCTTTAAGTGCTCTAACATCATTCCACTGTGGTACATCTCCAGGCTTAAGTTGACAGTGGACCCCTATACATTTAAAAGCCTGTTTCCAGACAGCACCCAGGGGACTCCCTCGACACTCCTGGGAGGTGGGGTTGGCTATCATCATGATTCCCTGCAGATTCATTTATTTGTTGAGGACTTGTTATGTACCAGACATGGTTCTAATAGTGAATAGAACAAAGACCTTTGTCCTCAGGGAGCTTAAATTCTAGTGGAGGAATAAAGACATTAAAATAAAAGCATAATAAATATGTAGTATTACTTATATAAGAAGGTAATGAGTACTACAGAAATATGAGAGAACAGGGCAAGGCAAAAGGGAAATGATGTGCATGGAGGACGGGGAAGTTTCCAAGATTAAACAGAGTGGTCAGGGTCTGCCTCATTGAAAACATTAAGATTTGCACAAACACTAGAAGGAAGTGGGTGAGCAAACCAAGGGGCATGAGAAGACAGTATTCCAGGCACAGGGGGCCGCCAGAGCACAGGCCCTGCAGTAGACCATGCTGGGCAGCTATGAGGAACAGCAAGGAGGCCACAGTGACACGGAGAGAGTGAGCCGGGGGAGGCCAGTGGACAGGAGGCTGGAGAGGAACAGACAAAGCCAACCAGAGGGAGGACTTGCCACCTAAGGCCAGAGGTGCAAGACACCCTCGTGAAGGGCAGCCCCCAGAGGCTATTTACTCCCCTTGGTCACCTGAGGAAGCCATCCTGCCTCACCCCTGCACCTGCCTGTGCCCCACTAGCAAGAGGGCTGACAACCGGGAAGAACCAAATTAAAGAACCCCCCAGTAATCAGAGGGCCCCTCCTTTCCTTATCCTGGGCCCAGAAACCTCCAATTGTAGATCTATGGTCCTGGGATCTCCCAATCAAAAGCTGGCATGCACGAGGCAGGGGCAAGCCAGGCCCAGGACGTGGCAGTTTCACATCCTGTACTGCCAGGGCCCAGCAGCCATCTGACTGGGTTTTCCATGGCCAATCAGACAGCAGGCAGCTGATACTGGGACTGCCAGGGCACTGGGGCCGCAGGAGGCATCTGAGGCAAAGCTCCCCAGCTGCTCAGACATAACCAAATCAGGCCTTTGCAAGGAGAGGGAAGAGTGCATTACCAAGCCTGACGTGCCAAGAGCTCCTTGGATCCACTCCGCTTCCCACGCCTCACCCTCTCCTGGGCTCAGCATGTTAGAGTTAAATGGCTCTATTTATTGCCATCCAAGTTTTTGTTTGGTGGGGCCCAGTGTGGCTGACCTCAGCCAGCAGTGACAAGTGGCCATACTCAGTCAGCAGACACCAACCTTGCTGCCATCTTTCAGCATCCCCACTTTCCCCTTTCTCACACACAATCGTCTGCAGAGCTGTGGGCGGACCAGACCCCTGAACAACTCAGAGGCAAGAGGGCTGGTGGATGGTGCTTAGATGAATCATAGGGATGACGGCAAAATCGCTCATTTTCTCTGGACCTCAGTTCCCCTTCTTATAAAATGATAGACCTGAAAAGCAATGATCATACAACTCTTAGAGACAACTGAGTATTCCATTTTGAGGGCAAGGAAGGACTTTGAATCACAAAGAAGAACTGATGAAATTCAGAGACCTAAATCTGAATTGCTATGCAGATGTTGCTGCAAGAAATGAGAGGGGCTGAGAAAGATAAGGGACCTCCCCAGGATTGCCCTCTTAGACTTCCTTAGATTGCCTGGCTTAGACTTCCAGTAGACGCAGAATATCCTTCTTCTTTCCCTCCACTACACAGATCTGAGACTGGAGTTAGAAATAAAGACATGGGTACTTCCATGCCAAATAATGAAGTAACAGATGGGGCAAGAGGCCAAGACAGTGGAGCTCCAGGGTACGTCTCTTCCTTCTGCAGATCTGGAGCCCCCACGCCTGGGGGTCTGTTTCAGCAGATCATCAGGAGCACAGCTGCCAGAGAAAGTGTTAAACCAAGGAGTCCCTCCAGGTGGAAGAGTGTCAACAGGAAGGCAGCTGAGCACAGAAACAGGAGTCTGTACCTCCAGCTTCTCTGTTAACTGAAAGGAAAATGCTGGAAGAGATTGACCTTTGATGACATGGATTCAGAGTCTGGTTTTGTACATGTCTGAGTTTAGACCAGAAATCAGGAAAAAGGTCAGGCAGAGGGGAGACACATGTTTGGGAGATGTTTGCAAAGAAAGATGTAGAGAAAGGATTGGAGCAGATGACAGAGAAAAAATTGAAAGGGCATATTGGAGCATCTTAGAGAATGTCTGCATTTAGGAGTTGAGAGAAGGCAGAGTAGCCAGAAAGGGAGGCAAAGAAGGGGTGTCGAGAGAGGTAGGAAGCATCAGGGTTGCATGGAAGTAGGATCATCATGAGTGCTGTTGATCAAACAGTCCTGTCTCCCCCACCAGAAGCACAGCAGAACTGGAATTCCTGACTCCCTGCAACGGTATCATAGAAGTGATATCTCACTTCTATGATATCTCACTTCTATGTGGCACATTTGAGAGTCTCCTTCTTCTTTCCCTCCACTACAATGACCATGAATGTTCCAGCAGTGACTGCACTATGGGTCCAGGCCACTCAGGAGTGAGAAACCAACCTCTGTTGAATGAAGACACTAGGGTAATTGTTTGTATCTGCAGCACAACCTAGCCTTTTCTGACTCATTAACCAATGGCAGGTTTCTAGAAGGAAGAAAGTGACCCACAGGGAGAATGAGGCCTGGGAAAAAGGTAGGTGTTGAGTTTGGCAAACAAGTTGGATCTTAGTGACCTTCAAACTTGGAGGTTAGAAGCAAGAGCCAGACTGCAAGGCATGAAGGAATGAAGTACTGAAGACAGAAAATGAAGATGTCTCTTTTAAATATCTTGGGGAATGTCAGAAAAGAAGGGGGTTAACATGAGGGCCAGCAGGGAGGGGAGAAAAGCTTCAGCTTTTATTCCTAAGTCAGTGAAGAAAAAGGGGATGATATCAATGGTGACCTGATTTGCCCAAGCTCATGACTTCTCTGTCCAGTTGGGAAGCAAGAGAAGCGAGAAACTAGTTCTCCCACTCTGCAAGTTTCCCTTTCCTTGTTCCACATCACTCTAGGAATTGACCAAGGGTCAGTGGACACAGCTGACACTGGCAGGAGTTGGGAAAATAAGAGGGAGGCTCTTGGGAAGAAGTAGTAGTGGGGGAATGGTGGGGAGACAGAGAAAAATCAGTGGAAAAATTATCAGTCTACAGGAAATAGGGAAGTTCAGGAGCCCCTAGGGATTGACCTCCATGAGGTAGGTTTCTATATTCATTGAATGGGGATAACTCTTAGGGCACAGAGTCATGGAGAAGATCAAAGAGGGTGATGCATACATAGCAATGCATTACAAACTTCAAAGCTCCAAGGACATGTGATGGGATATTGGCTGATCATCACTGTTGGGGGTGTCTTTACACAGAGAGTCCATTGCGCCTGGTTGCTACCAATAAGGCTGCACTCCCAAATCAGGCACCATGGCTTGCTGATGGAACAACCTCAGGTTCACACCAGCACACACAGTTCTTGCACACTCTAGTGTAAACCAAGATGAGAGACCTGGATCTCACTGAGTGATCCTGGGTTAGTCACCCCTCCTTTCTAGGCCCCAGTGGTAGAGGCACCAAATGGGAGAAACAGGACAAACAATCTCTAAGAGGCCTCCCAGCTCTGACATTTTAAGATGCAGGGATTCAATTAGATCCCCAGCTAGTCTATACTTCTCATACAAATAAAACTAGTTGTAGTTAATTAAACTTGAAACAGTTACTATAGCATTAATTAGATGAACAGACACACACACACACACACACACACACAGACACAAAAGAATAACTGTCAAATGATATTTTGGTTCTTTAATTCCTTTGACTCAGTCCTCAGATCAGTTACACACATACTTTGGCCACATTAAAACCCTTTTACTGCCAACGAAGGCTCCAGCTGAGCTGGCCAGCAACAACGTGCCCTCTTCCTGGCCAGCTGAGAGCCCCTGTCCCGTGTCTGCCTCCACCAGGCATAGGGCTCCAGCTGTCAGTTGCCTTGAAAGGGCACACATCCTCAGTCTGCCCACATATCGTAGCCCACCCCATGATGGGTGTGTTACTGAAGCAAAACACATAAAATCAACACTTGAGCCTGTGCTCACCCTGACTTCATCACTGCCACCAAAGACAAGTGCTAAGCTCCATGAAGAGAAAGTCTAAGCTCTGACCTGCTTCAGTCCTGCCCATCAATACCCTCAGTAGAAAGTCAAACCTGAGATATCCTAGGGAGGCTGATACCCAAGAAACCCCCCCCCCCAGATTCTCCCATATGTGTGTGAACCAATCAATCTCTCTCTCTCTCTCTCTCTCTCACACACACACACACACACACACACGCACCAGCAATGACCAGGAGGTATTGGCCACAGTTCTTAGAGCTGATCCCCTGGGCTGGGTGTGATTAATCCCTCTTCTTTCCATGGTCTAAATGGGACTAGACAAGCTTAAAGACTTGGTCATAAATTAGCCCATGCACAGGATAGTGGAATCAAGTTCCACTGAAAGCAGCATTCAGGCCCTCCTGCCTCTCTGGTCCAGCATGGCTTTGCAGCCCGGCAAAGGAAGAGCATGTCTGTTTCAAGTAACTGGGTCTGGGACTCTCATTTTCACATCCAGCTTGAGTTGGTTATGGTCTTCCACGAAAAGTAAAATGCCACGCCAAGCCCGCCCCACCTGCAAACCTACCTGACACCTTTCCCCTCCTGCCCTGCAGTTGACAGCCATGCAACCCCAGTGATGTTGTGGTGGGCCTCACTTAATCCTTGAGTGGAAGGAGCAAGGCCTGGGGACAGGAAGGGGTCCTTAAAAAGTCATCAGATCTAGGAGGCAGCTCTGCCAGTCCTAAGAGGTGTGCTCTCCACCAGCTCCTCCAGAATTCTGGGACCACATCGTTCCACCCACAATTATCTGAGGAGGTGCAGGGGATGATGGGACACAGGGGCCTCTGCAGACCACACTCTGTGAGTTTGCTGCTAATTGTTCCCATTAAACAGTATGAGAACATTCACAGTCTGAATTGAGCAATGCATCATGAATTCGACAGTGTCCTGCTGCATCTCACAGCATTCTGCCTTGGCCATACCCTTCTGCTGCATGTCACTTATATCTTCTTACCACTGTACAGAAGCCCCAGGCTCATGCTCGGGAAGCCTAGGTTCTTGTCTTAGTTCTTTCACATCTGCACAACCTTGGACAATTTATTTGACTCCTCTGAATATTAGTTTTCCACTCTCTAAGATGAGATGAGCACTACTGACTGCTGGCCCTCCCTGCTCTACTGTTGTGGTCTGGAGTCCTGAGTCCTCTACCAGACACTTCCCTGTATAAACTTATTCCAAGGGCCAAATTTTATAGGCATAGAGAGAACATTGCAAAAGCAGGGGAACTGCAGGAGTACAGAAGGTCCTGCCTTTGTCATTGCCCTGGCTCCCCACCAGAGTCCTAGAAATTCCACTGTAAGAGACTCAAGTCTCAAAGCAGGGTGCTTCCTCCTCACCCAGACCCTGCCTTCAAACGGCACCTCCACCAGAAAGGGAAATATCTGGGTGACTTTTATTTACCATCTCTGTCTCTTACTGGATAAGGCTAAACTCCTTCATCTACAATTTAAAGTCTTCCAGAATCTGGCCTCAATCTACTCTTTTATCTTTATGTCTCATCCTGTCTTGGTTGCAGCTTTAGCCCCAGACACAGCGAAGGACTCACTCTTTCCTGAATTTAACTTGCCATCTAATCTTTTGTAGAGAGAATGTCAGTAATGCCAACTACAGATCAATCTACCCATTCAATAAAGAAGGTCCCTACAGACTTTCACAAAGCACTTCAAAGCCTAGCTCAATCTGCTACTTGTTAATAATTCTTAAAATGAATAAATACATATTTCTTCAAACCCAAGTTTTCACTGCTTACTGCTGGCCCTCCCTGCCCTAGTGCTATGGGCTGACTTCTTACCCCCTACCTCAATTCATACATTGAAGTCCTAACACCCAGCACCTCAGAATGTGACAGAATTTAGGAGAGAAGGTCTCAAAAGAGGCAGTTAAGTTAAAATGAGGTCCTTAGAGTGGGACTTAGTCCAATATGACTGGTGTCCTTATAAGAGAAAATTTGGACACAGACATGCACATGTACAAGGAAAAGACCATGTAAAGACATAGAAAGAAGACAGCTACCTGCAAGCCAAAGAGAGAAGGCTCAGGGCTGGGCGCAGTGGCTCACACCTGTAATCCCAGCACTCTGGGAGGCCAAGGCTGGCAGATCATGAAGTCAGGAGATCAAGACCATCCTGTCTAACATGGTGAAACTCCGTCTCTACTAAAAATACCAAAAAAATAGCCAGGTGTGGTGGCAGGCACCTGTAGTCCCAGCTACTCGGGAGGCAGAGGCAGGAGAATGGCTTGAACCTGGCGGAGCAGAGCTTGCAGTGAGCTGAGATTGTGCCACTGCGCTCCAGCCTGGGTGACAGAGCGAGACTCTGTCTCAAAAAAAAAAAAAAAGAAGAAGAAGAAGAAGGCTCAGAATGAAATTAAACCTGCTGAACCCTTGATCTTGGAATTCTAGCTTCCAGAATCATTAAAAAATACATTTCTATTCTTGAAGCCATCCAGCCTGTGGTACTTTGTTACAGCAGCCCTAGAAAGCTAATGCACCTAGTGAGGTGCATCCTTCCACCCAGCCAGCCCAAATACGAGTCACAGAACATCAGAGTGGAAAGAGCCTCAGATTGTTGAGTCCAACATCCTGTTTTTCAGACAGGCACAGGGAGGCCCAATAAAGGAAGAAATTGATCAAGGTCACACAGAAGGTGGTGGCTGAGCCTCCACCCAGGGCTGGTTTGGTCCTGAAACACTGAGCCCTGGGGAAACAGGTTGGGATGCACTGAACTGCCTGAGCTGAGCAAACACACAGGTAATTCCCCATGGAACTCTGCCCTACACATATCAAGGTTGAATATAAGTGCCGGACACACAGGCCCTGACTTCCCAGCTCTGTCCAGAGATGGCTATCTCCACAAACCCTGCATAAGCCCACAGTGACCTGAGAGTGCAGAGTGGGTCTTCCTTGGCTGGCACCAGAAATCAGCTTAATATAATCTAGTACCATTTGAGATGGTATGAAAGGAACATGAAGGGGGAAGGAGGAGAGCTACTGTGGTCCAGACCTGCCCCTGAACCCTAAAATCTCCTGCTGAAAGCCAGGCTGCCTTCATAAGTGGTAAATCTTAATTCCATTTTTCATCACTATCTCAACATTTACTAGTATTGTATTGTTGTATGTGTAGTATTTGTTGAGTGAGTGAGATTCAGAGATACTGCATGAAGTCAGTGCTCCAGAAGGTTAAGGAAAGAGGATATCCCTTTAGACCAGGTAATCAGATGCAAGTTTCTGGGGAGGCTAAAACTTGAGCCAGTCATTGAAGGATAGGTGGAGCATGGAGAAAAATAGTCATTCCAGAGAGGCAGCAGCCCCAGGGTCAGATTTCATTTCAGGTTTCTACTGCATCACTGAATTTGTTCCCTGAAACAAATCTGTGCTGGTTTGGAATTTTATCCACAGTAATGAACATTGACAAATGTAGTTTAAGGGAGCAGAGTAGAAAGAGAAGGCACAGTCCTTGCAACAAGGAGTGTACAATCGGAATGAGAAGATCAAGCTTTATTTTTTTATTTCATTTTTGAGACAGTCTAGCTCTGTGGCTTAGGTTGGAGTGCAGCAGCCATTGAACCAGTGAACCATCTCGGCTCACTGCAACCTTTGCCTCCTGGGTTCAAGTGATTCATATGCCTCAGCCTCCTGAGGAGCTGGGATTCCAGGCACATGCCACCACACCCAACTAATTTTTTGTATTTTTATCAGAGACAGGGTTTCACTATGCTGGCCAGGCTTGTCTTGAACTCCTGGCCTCAAGTGATCTGCCCTCCTCGGCCTCCCAAAGGATTACAGGCATGAACCACTGTGCCTGGCCCAAGCTTCCCTTTTGAAGTCAAGCTCCTGGGTCATGGCCAGCTCTTTTCAGCAGTGGCTTGGGGGTCTGAAAACAATCACTGGACTATTTGAAACTCTTCACCACCTTCCAGGGTTCCTGAACATTTAGGGGCAGCATTTATTAAGGAATAAGGGAAGAAACACCTCCGGGCTCACCTTCAGACTGAAGACCAGGCACTGAAAGTGGACTCCTCCTGAAGAGACATCCACAGCACTGCAGTGACACTAGTCAGCTGCCTGAACCTGGCCTTCTTGTGTTTTCTGTGAGTTCCTATCAACAGGGGCTGACCATATGAGGGTCAGGTCCACAGCTTAGCTCTCCCTCTGCCAGTTCCTGAGCAAACCTCGCGTTTCAACCAGGGTTTTACAGCCTGTCTAGCTCTGAACACCTTCATTATCCATCTGTCCAAGTTGAGGAGGTATGAACTGGTACCTGAATGATAAAGATCTTTTTTGGAGGTTGGAGAGGCTGAATGTTGACCATAAACTAGAATTGTTTGTCTTCCAAACTCTATGGGTTCATCCTGATAATCTGAAACACTTGTCTGCTTTGTGCATAAACTGGATTGAAATATTCTTAGAGTTCTCAATCAAGATGTATTTTTTTAGGGGTGGGCAACAGTTGATTTTATAAATATATTTTCATTTTCCCTTGTTGTGAAGTAAACAGTATTCCCATTACTATGTTTATTATGTGGCTAAATGAGAAGTAATAGGATTGAGTCTAGGCTGGGACAACACCACCCCTAGGTGTGAGGGATCTGTTCTTGCCTATGGAGAGAGGGGCTCCCTCTCACTGGATACCAGGAAGGAAGGAAAGAGGGCCAAGGGTGGGCTCAGAGTGCCTTTCACACATGTGGCCTTGGCCACAAGAACTTTGAGATATCTAAGAGGGAATTTCAATATTAAAAAGGAATCTTCTGGTTGGAGTTTGCCCAGAACTAGAAACTAAAAACTTCTGGCAAGATGTCTGAAAAACTAATAGCCCTTCAGGATTAGAAGGTAGATGTTACGGATCAGAGACTATGAACCTGGAGAATGTGCTGCGGGAGCCATGGTTTCTTGAATTTTCTATGCTATTTTTCCCTGTTCTCCTTTAGTAATCCATTACTATCTTTAGAAATGTCTAGCCTGCCTCAGCTGCTCCAAAGAAAATCAGGATAAACTTAATTAAAGTCCATGGCCAGAGTGCTCTGTAGGAGCAGCTATGTTTATTACTATGAACATCTTGATGAAATAGACAATTTCTAGGAAGATAAAAGATTGACTCGAGAACTATTAACCATGCTGAGAAAAACTGTGGACGAATTATCTCTACAAAAGGCTCTGAGCTCAGACAGTTTTACGAATGAGTGCTTTCAGATTATTATAGAGCAGAGAAAAAATATGGAAAGCTTTCCAATCTTTTATAAGGGATAATTTCATGACAAAACCTGGCAAAGATAATATACAAATGAATACACATGTAACATTATATAATATATATCAGTAATACATACACAGACCAATGTTAATTACGTATTCATTTTTCATTTGGAATTTTTGCTATACTATGTACTTGAGTATGCTATATACTTACACTCAAGTATATAATATAGAAAAAATGTATTCCTCAAGTATTAACATATACTGCATACTTGAGTATATAGTATAGCAAAAATCCCAAATGAAAAACTATGCTAATACTTGGGAGTATACTAATACTATATATATGCTATATGTTATATACTATAGTATATAATACCATATACTCAAATATATAGTATAGCAAAAATATATGCTCAAGTATATAGTATAGCAAAATCCCAAATGAAAAACTAATAAATTCAGGAGATATTCAAATAATAATTTAATATGACTAATATTGTATTTATCCCCGGAATTCAATGATGACTTTGATATGGAAGGATGCAATAGTCTACATCAGTCTGTCACGGAAGAAAAACCATAAGATCATCCTAATAGATTCAAAGATACAGATTTTTTAATGTAATACGTTTTGTGGATTAGAAAAAAAAAAACTTAGCAAACTGTAGACAGGATTTTACACTTGTAATCGACATCCTGTTCATGGTGAAATAACAGGTACCTGTCTACCAAAATTAGAAACAAGGCAAGTAAGACTTCTAGTACTATCATGATTATATATTTTCTATTTCTGGTCAATAACCTGAAACAGAAACATAACATTTTTTAAAAGTTAGGAAATCAAAATATCATTATTTGTAGACAATATATCCTAGTCTGCCAAAAAAAAATTCAAGAGAAAACTACCAGAACTAATAGGATTTTAGTAGGGTGGGCAATAAGTTAAAAATATACAAATCTATAGATGATTATATACCAGAAGTAGCTAGTTTAAAAATACAGTGGGGGGAAGATTATATTTAAAGTGAAATAACAATATTAATAATAATAAACCTAAAAATAATCTTCATGAATAAACACACAAGTTCTATTAAAAACATTATTTAAAATCTATTGTGAGACGTAAAAGCAGACTTGAAGAAACATCATGTTCCTGGTGGAAACATTAATTTTTTTTTCAAATTATTTCCCAAATATTTTTTGAAAAGAAGAATTGTATAAGACAGGAAGGGAAGAGCAAGACCTGCAGGACTGCCCTAACAGGTACTGTACACCCTCATGCTAGAAGCATTCAAGAACACAGAGAAGCACAACCCCACCCAGCCACATCCACGTGTAAAGATCTAATGTCCCAGAGACAGGAAAATATGCAAGCTTTCGAAACACGACAGAATATGAGGCATGACAATACCTGATGTCAGCTTTGGAAATTGTGAAACTTAAGTTTTCTTTGTTCTGGGACTGTTCAGAAATCACTAATTATTCATAGAGGTAGGAAATTAAGTAAGACTGTGAGTGCCATCTCATGGAGAAAGACACCAATACGGTGTCCAAGTCACTTTTGTCACGGTTCTTCCCAATCATGTAAACTTACGGCATCTGATATGATACAAAGCCACAATAATCAAAACAGTAGGGAGCTGCAATCAGAGTTGCGAATTAAATCACACGACAGGCTACACAGCTCCAAACATATAAATAGAGAGATTTATTATTTTATAAAAGTAGCATCATTCATCAGGGAGTAGAGGAAGAATTAATGGTTAAAGCATTAACTAAAGTAAACGGTTTACTTTTGAGGGGGCAAATAAATTCTGAACTCAATTTTATGTGAGCATAATTCCAGATGAATAAAGAGTGTACCTAGAATTAATGTTAAAAAAACTAATTAGAAAAACATAAAGAAAAATAGCAGAAAGCATGGAAGCTTCATGAGGGCAGGGATTTTTGACTGTTTTGTTTATCGCTGTATCTCCAGCACATAGAGTAACACTTGTTGCATAGGAAGCGCTCAATACATTATTGAAAAGATGAATGAATTAATTAAATTTTTTTCCATTATAAATTTCCTGATTATGTCCTTTGTCACATTTTCTACTAGGGTTTTTTTTTTTTTCTTTAATTACTACAATTTGCTTTTTTAAAAAAATCTTCTTATATGTTAAAGATCATTCTGTGTACATTAGACTTATTGCAAAGAATCTCTCAAATTTGTTGTCTTTTCATTTATTTGATTTACATGCAAAAAACAACTTATTTGTACGAGGTTAGCCAATTCAGTCAATTATCTTTCATAACTTCCTCTGATTATCATTATCTACAGAAAGTCCTTCCTGATTCCAAAGAGCAGTCTGATCCAAGTTATTTCAACTGGGGGGCTAGCCCATCCTCTTCTTCTTCCAAGGCCAGGGCCCACTTCACAGGCATCTGATTCAGAAGATTTCCCTCCCCAACTAGACTCATCAAACCCCAAGCTTCCTTTCCCTGCTTACTCTTTTGCATAATTACACAGTGAGGTCATGTGTTTACCATACCATTGTTCCATCGCCATGGAGATGATGAGCCGCAAAGCACTGGCAAGAGGCCTCCCATGCAGGATGAAGCCAAAGAAGAAGACAGAGAGAAGAGAGGAAGGACACGCCCATTAACCAGAGGACCCAAAACATATCTCAAGGAGCTCATGAAGTCACCCTCATGCACACAGTTTCCCAGGTGTCAGATCTGTTTGGTAAGCACGTAACCTTCCAACCCAGCTTAGCATGTGGCTGTACCCAACAAGCAGCCTCTGACCTCAGAAGATGAGGCTCCTTTCCCCTTTAACCTCTGGGGCTCCTAATCTGATCCTGGGCTGGCTGGTGGCCTCCTGTTTTCTCTCAGAATATAATTCCCTGTTTGTAATCACTTTACTGCATCATTCTTACCCTCTCTCCTCCCTCCAGATTCAAATCTGTGCTCCCCTCTACTTCAGGACAATCTCTCTAAGACAAGAATCTGACTGCCTTACTCATACTGTAAAGTCAAGTCAGTGATTAACCATTGTCCTAAGGGAAAACATTCTAAATTCCTCATGATCTGGCCCCTGCTTCTATTTCCAGTCAACTGCTTACTGCCCACTTCTTTGTGCTCTACTCCAACCATATTCTGTCTAGCATTTGAAAATACTGCTTTCTCCAACTAAAATAATAACTTCCTCTTACTGATAACACTGACCTAGGCAGAGTCCTAAGAAGGTGATCTGTATATCCTCTAGTAAGGAAATTAGGGTTCAAAGTGGTTCAACAATTTACCTAGGGTCATACAACTTTTAAGTAGCAGAGCAGAGATTTGAATCCAGGTCTTTCCAACTCTGAAAGTTGTGACCCTTCTACTACCTAGGGTGACCTACCATCCTAATTCACCCAAAATTGTCTCAGTTTTAGCACTGAGAGTCCTACATCCTGAGAAGCCTCTAAGCCCCAGCAAATCTGGATAGTTGGTTTGTTAGGCCGTTATTGCATTGCTATAAAGAAATACCTGAGATTGGGCAATTTATAAAGAAATGAGGTTTCATTGGCTCACAGTTCTGCAGGCCATATAGGAAGCATGGCGTTGGCATCTGCTTGGCTTCTGGGGAGGCCTCAAGGAGCTTTTACTAAATGGCAAAACGCGAAGCAGGTGCTTGCATATTACATGGTAAGAATTCACTTATTGAGAAGACAGCCCTTCTCTCCTTTAGCCGCAAGCCATGAGAGATCTGCCCCCGTGACCCAGACACCACCTACCAGGCCCCATCTCCAACATTAGGGATTACAATTCCACATGAGAGTTGGTGAGGACACACATTCAAACCATATAAGTTGGGTACCCTTCAGCAACCCCTTGCTGTGGCCTTTCCTGTTAATGCCAATTCATCTTTCACACACGCTCTCTCTCTCTGTCTCTCTCTCTCTGCCTCCTCCAGGAAGCCTTCCAAGACTACCCCACACCAGAGAAGTATATTTCCTCTGTCCTGCCACATTCCTGGGCCTGCCTCCATCCCAACAAATCACCTTATATCAAAAAGACCTGTTTACTTCTTAATCTCTTTTGCTAGAGGATGAACTTTCCTGCATCTTGGAAGCAAGACCCATTCATCTCTGTTACCCCAGGGCTTGACAAAAAGTAGGACCTCAATTACTGATTGTTCATTGAATGGGCAAATGTGATAAGAACTGCTCTGTGGGTACCCTGGTGGCCATATCTCCTGAGAAAGTGGTTTCTAGAAATAACTTTGCAGTCTCAAAATTCAGAAGTAGGTCCTCTCTGGAGCCTCACAATCAGCAAGCATGACCCAAGCAATTGCTCTGCTTGGAACCCATGGGCCCCACAAGGTCTATATCTGACCCAAACTCCTCTGTTGCTAGTTTTTAAGCCCACTGATATCTCCAATGCCCTCCTTAAAAGTCTCTGGTAATGTTATCTTGTGGGATCCATTTACAAAGCTGTTCCAGGAAGGAGGAGGAGGGAGGGAAGGAGATATGGAAAATGCATCACTTTCCAAATGGCTTCTGCTCTGATGCAGAAATGGTGCTGGCACACAGAGGCCACAGGTGGAAACAGCATCTTCAGCCTGCACCTACACAAAACTGTTCTACCCCTACATGCCCTCTGAGAAGGGGGAAGACCCGTTAATCATCCAGAGAGAAAGAGAATGAGGGTCGCTCTCCTGGAGCTCAGGTGCGCTGCCCCATGAACAGGCAACATGAAACTTAGGAAGAGACAAAAGGAGAGCAAATTCCATTGTTGAGTGAAAGAAAGAGTTCAGATTCAGGCTGGTTCTGATTTATCCAAACAAGTCCCACTGCTCTGGCGAGAAATTGTTAGAATCAAAACCACCTGACACGTGTCAAAACACCAGCATCACTACCCACCGGCAGCATGTGAGGGGCAGATATTTGATCCAGCCACCGTCTTTTCCCTCCTGCTTCGCTCCATGATGAAAGCAATGTGTCCTGACCCCCTACTTCTCCCCACCACTGACACTCTGGAGGGGCTTAGGGAAGCCTTCGCAAATAATTAATTTTAGCTGTTGGGAGAAATACAGATGAAAAAAGGTCAGGGATGAGAAGAGAAGCGATGATGAGAGAACAGGAAATTGATGCCCAAAAAAACTCAAGAGTGGGGCCACAGCTTAGTGGGCCAACCAGATATTTGTATTAACAATAATCTAGGCTATTTATATGATCCCTCCATATGCACAGCACGTAAGGGTTCACAAAGCACTCTCACAAATGTTTATTAGCTCCTGTGGAGCACTGCACCTGATTTTTGAGGTAGGAAGGTCAATGATGATTAGTCTGACTGTGTAGATGGCAAATCCGAGGTGCAGAAAGGTTAAGCAACTTACCAAGTCCACAGCTGGTAAAAAATGGAGCCCAAATTTAAACCCAGTTCTTACCCCAGATTGCATTTCTTTAAGAAGCCCTCTTGTGACACTTAGGAGTGCCAGATATGGTTCTCATATGCCCTCATTGAATCCTTCTAATCCTTCTGGGCTGTACTCACTGCTCCACCCTTGTCTCCTTTAGCTCCTACCCTGCCAAAACATCCAAGAGATATCTTTGTGACAAGTGAGCATGACCAAATTTACTGCAGAGTCCCCTTAGGAGATCAAATTGAGGTCAGGGGGAGACTGTGTACCTCCCACCTTGGCTTCTGCAGTTCATTCCACCAACGTGACTGAGTGCTCTGAACCCCCACTGTGTGCCAGACCTGGAGCCAGGGATCAAGGGAAGTGACCCCACCCTCACCCCTAGACCATGGCCAATCCATGCCCATGTGCCATTTGGGTCCCAGCAAACCAGTGGGCAGGGCTGGAACTTCCCAGGAGGAAAATGTGGGAAAGTTCAGGGAGAACCCGAGGGGAAAAGGGGAGATTCTGGGGTCAAACACAAATAGGGTCAAAGGATTATATCCAGTGCCCTAGTTGGCAGAAAATGTAGGTACCCACTAGCCAAGGAAGTGGTTTGGGCATTGGTGATCACATTTCTTATTCACACCACAAGATATAAACATCCATTCAGCAAAGCAGACAGCCTCTCACCACATTTGGAAGAACTTCTTCTCCCTGAAATTCCACCGGTTTCTAAAACCTTTTAAAACTACATTTGACCTTTCAGCTCCTGTAAGAGTCTAAAGCAGATGGGCCTATAAACAGGGTCATCTACTGAGAAGGCAGAGCAAGGGAATTTCTACAAAAACTTTTGACTACTTGTGGGGGACCAAACTCCCTATTGCCAGACTCTGCCAACTTTTCACCCCACACTTAAAGGCTTCCTTAGCAACCCCCCTAAGCCAACCACTAGGATTGCAGTTAATGACTGCGACCAGCCTGGGAGCAGCCAATCTATGGTGGGTGCAGGGTCCTCTCGTTTGATGGAAACCTACCCTCCAATCTGGTCTCAGAGTTCAACTTCCCATGAAAATAGCACTGAGCAACCCTCTTGTTCCACTCAGCTTCTTTGGCTCAAAGAAATGCAAGTCTACCTTATTGCAGGGGAACTCTCTGCTCAAGCAGAAGAAGAGTTTGGTCATCTCTGGATTCGAGGAGCTCCCCAGGCTTCGTTTCTTCCCCAGAGCTCCCCATAGCTGCCCTCCCTCAGGGCATCCCAGATATAGGAACTAGATCTTTCATAAAGACTCTTAAATTCTCCTGTGCCTGGGGTCTGAGGAATGTTCTTCTGCTCTTCTGGTCCTGCCCTAATCCCTTTCCAGTTTCTCCAGCTGCTGGAGATGAAGGAGTAATGATTTCCCCCTCCCCCAAGAAGCTAGAACCTAAGGGGATAATGGATCCAACTGCTCTTCAAGCTCTCCAGCCTTGTGGAGCTCAGTGTTCAAAACAAACAAACAAAGAAACAACAACAATAACAAAAACAAACAAAAACAAAAAACAAAAAAAAACACCCTTACATAGAGAAAGTACTCATCTGAAAACCGATAATCACCCATTTCCACAGGTAGGCATTTCCATGGCTTGTAGATTACCCACAGGTTTATAAAAGGACAGCTGGGGCCTGACATATCAAAGGAAGGGTAAAAGTTTTGTTGGCCTCAGAATGCTGCCCTGGCTCACTTATCTGGAGCCTCCATTAAGAGAGCCAAGGATGAGTGTCATCCTTGGCCCATGGGCAGCCTGTCCAGAGTGACCAGCTGGGTAAGGCAGCGTGGGCATGGGGGCTGGGACAGCAAAGAAGGAAGTGGGGCAGAGGGTGCTCTGGGGCCCACTGTCTCAGAAACAATCTCTGGTGTTTTGGGGACAATGCACAGAGGCCAAGGAAGGCTGGCTTTAACTGAGAAAAGACAGAATGGCAGAATTTTAAGGGTTTTTCAGAGATCCTAATGCCTCCTTCGATTGTCCCTTACTTCCACATAAAATGCAACATTAGCAGTACAGTTCTTTGAGAGGTAATAAGCCTGGACCCAAACCCCAGTAACTCTACCCCAAGTTGGCACTCAGTGACATTATTTCCAAATTTCCAACCCCCAGAACCTTGCCATTAAGATAAAAACCACCAATAATACCAATATACCATTACACATTGTGTCCCTGCATTTTTGTTTGATTTTTGGTTTTGGTTTTTTGTTTGTTTGTTTGTTTGTATTTTGAGACAGGGTCTGGCTCTGTCACCCAGGCTGGGGCACAGCAATCATGGCTCACTGCAACCTCAACCTCCCCAGCTCAAGTGATCCTCCCACTTTAGCCTCCCGAGTAGCTGGGACTACAGGCATGCACCACCACACCTGGCTAATTTTTGTATTCTTTTGTAGAGACAGGCTTTCACCATGTTGCCCAGGCTGGTCTCAAACTCCTGGGCTCAAGCGATCCTCCTGCCCTGGCCTCCCAAAGTGCTAGTATTAGAGATGTGAGCCACCATGCCTAGCCCCTGTGCTTCATTTCTCTAGCAAATTGTTTTTGGTTTAAAAGTGACTTATAACCTTCTATCAGAGCTTCAGAGAGGCAGTGGCTGCAAGGAAAGACTCAGAGAGGAGAACTAGACTCTCGCCCCACTATGCCATAGTGGCCCGTGCCTTCTGGTCTTTTCCTTTCCACTGATTCTGCTCTTCTGCAGGTATAATTAGAAGGATGGGGTAAAGCTGGAGTAGGGTGGGTCTTTCATTCAATATAGTGGGTGCCCTTATAAAAATGAGGTATCTGGTTGCAGGGCCACACACTCAAGAAGAACACCATGTGGGGATGAAGGCAGAGAGCAAGGTGATGCAGCTGAAACCAAGGACGCTGAAGACTTCCTGCAAACCCCCAGAAGCTGGGGGAGAGGCCCTGCCAGACTTCAGAAGGAGCCAACCCTGCTGATACCTTGACCTTGAACTCCTAGCCCCAGAACTATGAGAAATAAATTTCTGTTATTTAAGCCACTCAGTTGTCTTACTTGGTTGTGGCAGCCCTGAGAGGCTAATTCTCAGCACTTTCTCTGGATGTCCTCAACACTCTCCTGGTTCTCCTCCTGCCTCGGAAGCACTCCTCAGCTGGTTCCTTTCATTTCTCCAGAGTTTATATAGGAGTCTCCTGAGCCAAGCAACTCCCACCTCTTCTTTTCTTTCCCAACATTCTGTCCCTGGGTAATTTCCAATTGTCCCATGGGGCTTTAGAAACCACATATGTGCCAATTTAAAATTACCTCTCCCAGACCCATAGATCTAATGGCCTACTTGGCATCTCCCAGTGAATACTTAACAGGCATCTCGAACATAAGAAGTCCAAAGCCTTCCCCCAAGGGGCTGGGTAGCAGACTGGGCCCCAGGCCCCAAGGAGAAGGGGCTCATCTCAGGCCAAGCCTTGGGATCAGTTGATGCTGTACCCTGGGAGAGAAGTGGCTCTGCTCTGGCACATTGGCTCAACAGGATGTGAGTCCCAGGGAATGCTGGGCGTTCGGGTACAGTGGAGAATGGGACAGATGTGGTGCCTGCCCGTGGAGCCCATATTCTTGACTCTCCCAATGCATTTCTATCCCAGTCCATAAGAAATTGTACAGGCCGGCTGGCAGAAAACACTTCAGGACTACTAACATGTCTAAATTTTAATCTAAATTTGCCATGTTAAGAAAAACAGCCCTTTTACATTTCAAAACTAAACCACACTTGGGCAAGTTGAGTGGACAAAGCTTTATCATTATGGGTGGGTAATGTGGAGGGGTGGGGGATGGAATTGAAAGTGGAGGGTGTACTGGAGATATGAATCATGCCAATGAGCATAGCCATTATCTGTTTGTATAGACAGATTATTCCAAAGGATATAAGTTATTCCTCCAAAGTTAGGTCAGAATTCAAACAGTGAACACTAAAATTACTTAATGTGCTATTTTTTTTAAATGTGCAAACAAGCCAGCAAATAATATTCACTAACAGGAGAAAACCAACATTGTCAAACACTTTCAAGGCCTGTACAAAGTATAATAATTTAAATTATTTCCACTTCACGAAAACAATTATTCCTCCTCCATCACTGTCCTTCCATGTTTAGGAAGCAATTCGCAGATCCATCCAAATTTATATCCAAATTGCAGCTTTTAAAAAGGAAGCTCATCAACGATTCTGATGGGCTATGCTTCCCGCCAATCCCAGTGCATTTCACTCTTTCAGTACCTGAGGGTCCCATCCTGTTATCTAGATATGCCATCCTGTGAGCCCCAGCTTGGCCTCATGTCTCTGCCACTTGGCTTGGCATCATTAGAATAGCATTTCACTTGAGAACTCAGGACCACCCAGAACTCGGATTCCCTGGTGGCCTAGGTTACTCAAGGAGGAAGCGATTGTGAGTCCAGCCTAACAAGGATGCTTTCCACAATCCCCAGGGTTTGGCCAGGGAAAGCTCCACCTGAGCTCAAGGTCGCCAGTGAGCTTCCCGGAGCTGACTGCTGAATTCAGGTGCAAAGGGTGGCAGGGAGAAAGGCTTGTCCAGGAGTACCTGGAAGCTGGACACAGCAAGTGCCTGTCCCACCAGCAAAGGCCTGCAGCAGCTTCTCTGGCAACAGGCAAACTCCTGGAGTCTGGTTTGGGCCCTCCTCCGTGTCGGGCTCTCATTTCTTGCCCTTCCTGGTTCCCCTTCTCCAGTTTCTATCTCGATGCAGATCCCCTGCCCTAGGGGACCAGCATGAGAGACCTTGCTGCTGAAGAGCAGCAAGGCCAGAAGAAGGGACACCACACCAAGAACGAGGCTTAGTAAGGTGGAGGCCAGGCACCAGCCAGCCCAGCATGCTCCCCCCAGTCCCCTCTGTCTCAGTGCCTTTCCCGCCAAGCCCCTGTGATTCAAGGTCCCATACTCGGCCTGTGAGCCCAGCTCTCTCTGCCTGGGAACCTCTTCCCAGAGACAGCGTTTCCAGCAATTATGTCTCCCTTGACTTCTCCATAAGAGAACACTGCATGCTCTGGTGGGCACAGAGTATCTTACCCAGAAAATACAGAGGAGCCTCTGGCTTGGGGCCTGCTTGGGGTCTGCTTGGAACCAATTTGAGAAATCTTGGCACCTGAGTCTTCATCAGGCACACTTGGGATGCCCGAATCAGGGCCAGATGGATGAAATTACCCTTGAAATGTAGGCAAGATTACAATCCAGACCAGGAGGGAGGACACGGGCATTCAGGGGTAAAAAACCCTGGGTTGTGTGGTGCTGGCACCCAGCCATGGAAAAGAACATTTGAAAGTGGTGACAAAGCTTTCAGCTTTGCCAGGTTTGGAGGGTTAGCTCAAAGCTTTGGGCCGGACAGGCAGAGGCACTGAGGAGTAAGAAGGGGTGGACCTGAGATAAGGGCCGGAGCATCTCAAAGTCTCTGCCATCCAGGCCTCTGCCTCCCCATCACACAAAAGCTCTGCCTATAAAACAGTTCATGAGGTTTTTGAAACATGATGGAAACTTCCAGTTGCCCTCAATGATATTATTCCAGGCCAGGGCTGTGTCCTAGCTAAGCTAACAACCCTGGAGTTGATTTCCGGAGTTGAATCCCTATGCAAAGGGAGGGAAAAATGACAACTCGCTAAATGCAAAGAAAGAAATAGGGCATGGTCCCATGAGAATGGCCCTGGGCCTGGGGCATGACAATCCAAGCAGGCCAAATAATAGCAGATGAGCCAAGGGCCAAGAAGGTAGGTGTGCAGGAGAGTACAGGTGCCCGGCCAGAAGGTAGACAAACACTCAGGGAAAGAGGCAATGACAGTGGGTGGATGGAGGTTCACAACATCTTGCAAAAGATACTAGCTGCAAAGACGGGGCTGGATTCCAAGCCAGAAGACTGCAAGCGACCTGTCCTTCCTCTCAACCCCACCCCTGGCCTTCCCACTCCCAGGGCACTTGCCACACAGCTTCACTCGCATGTCTGTGTCTGCCCCATCAGACAGTGCCTGGTGTGTGTGTGTGTGTTTCTGGGAGATACCAAACATGAAGCAGAGCTGGTATTCAGTAAGAGGGTGTTGAGAGAATGTATACATGACACTGAGAACCACCAGAACATCAGAGGGGAAGGCTGAAACACATCAGACTGCAGTGCATGTTCTTAGAGCTCCACCCACTCCAGCCCCACGAGTGATTCCAGAACTAACTTGGCCCTTTCGGTTGGGTTTTTTTGTTTGTTTGTTTTTGTTTTTCTGGCAGAGCTCAATGCAAGAAGCCCAGAGGCCAAAGCCGCACAATTGTCCTCTGACCAGGCAGGTGGACAGCCACCTTGGGCACAGATCTCCTGATAAGAAAAGAGCCCATAAGAATGGTTCCCTCTGTGCTTCCTTCCTCTGGGTTCTCATTCCCTCTTCGTGGAGCTTTAAATGCTATCTCTGAGAGCTGATGACTTCCAACCATCTATCCCCTGCCTGGTCCTCATCACTGAAATCCAGACCCATTACATAGCTGCCTACTTGGCATCTCCATCCAGGTGTCTAACAGCGTCTCAAACTTAACATGCCCCAAACCAAACGCCTGACCACCCAGCCAAACCTGAGTCACTAAAGCCCTCCCCTCCTCAATCAACAGCAAATCCATTCTTCTAGTTGCCAAGCTATGATAGTGAATTTGATGTGTCAACTTGGCTGGGCCACAGTGCCTAGTTATTTCATCAAACATTACTCTGGATGTTCCTATGAGGAAGTTTTCTTTTCCTTTTATTGGATGAGATGAATATTTAAATCAGTAGACTTCCAGTAAAGCAGATTGGCCTCCATAAGTGTGGGTCTCATCCAATCAGTTGAAGGCCTGAATAGAACAAAAGACTGAGTTCCCCAAGCAAGAGGGAATTCTCCAACAGATGGCCTTGGACTACATACTGACTCTTCCCTGGGTCTTTAGCCTGATGGGCCACCCTATAGATTTTGGACCTGTCAGCAGCCTCTCCAATCCTGTGACCCAATTCCTTAAAATAATCTGTCTCCCTCTCTCTCTCTCTCTCTCTCTACATGTATGTACACATACACACACATATATTATTGGTTCTGTTTCTCTGGAGAACCCTGACTAACTAATATCAAAGCCAAAAGTCCTGGAATCATCCTTGACTCCTCTCTTTCCTATACCCCACATCAAATCCTGCCACAAATGGTACCAGTTCAACCTTCAAATTACATCCAAAATCTCATGCACCACTACCACTGCTAACTACCCACCAGCCAGCTAGGTGTGGTGGTGCATGCCTGTATTCTCTGCTACTCGGGAGACTGAGGTAGGAGGATTGCTTGAGCCCAGCAGGTCAAGGCTGGCTGCAGTAAACCATGATCATGCCACTGCACTCCAGCCTGGATGACAGAGCAAGACCCTGTCTCAAAAAAAAAAATAAAATAAAATAAAATAAAACCTCATACACGCACCCAACACTCCCCATTACCACCTTGTTTTATTTTTCACCATAGCTCATACCAATATTTAATAACCTGTACACGTTTATTATTATCCTATTTATTTTCCCAACTCAAGTGCAGAACCCATGCAGAATAGGAAACTGTGTCTCTTACTCTCTCTTCAGGGTCTAACCAGTGCCCAGCAGTAGTAGGCATGTCCGTTCAGGCTGCTATCACCAAATACCACAGAGGAAGTGACTTATTAACAACACGCATTTATTTCTCACTGTTTTGAAGGCTGGGAAGCCCATGAGCAAGTTATTGGCAGAACCCAGGTCTTGTGAGGGTCTGCTTCCTCATAGACAGCCCTCTTCACAATGTGGCCTTGCATGGTGGAAGGGGTGAGGAGTCTCTCGGGAGCCTAGTTTTATAAGGGCACTAATTTCATTCATGAGGGCTCCACCCCCATGGGCTAATCAAAGGCTCTACCTCCTAATAATCATGCTGGGGTGGAGTTCCATATATGAATTTGGGGACAACATAAACATTCAGACCACAGCAGCATCCCATAAATATGTGTTTAACAAATGAATAGGTGAACGGGTACACCAGTTATATCTTGGCATAAGGTGGGGTCTCTTTGCTTCTGTTCCTCAGACCAGCATCAGTTTTTGAGTCTGTGTGGGCCAACACCCACCTGAGCCATGGGGGCTGGAGAGCTCCAGGCTGGAAGTGAGCCTACCCTTCTCCAGCCCCATGATTGGCTGGGTGCCCAATAAAAGTTCTACATGTTACACGCACTGGTAATTAAAGTCCTGGAAAAAGCTCTTCACTAGGCCTCCTTCCTCATCTCTGAGACATTCTGAACGCTTGACTGGAAATGTTGAACACTGCAGAGCCTGGGTGGGGGTTTTAAAAACAAAGTGATGATGACAATATGTGATCTTCACAGCCCTCCCCCACCAGCCCTGCAGGAGAGGCTGTTGAATTGCAAGGCCCTCTAATTCCCCAATTCCCAGGAGAGCAGGTCTTCCCTCAACATGCATTCTATGTGGGAAAAATAAATCACTGTTTTTCTGAAGTTCAGGGGTGAGTTTATTTTTAAGTCATCTGATTCTCTGAGGCAAGAGACAAGAAGATATCCCAAGACTGAAGAAAAGAGCCAGGACTTGGGAGAGACACGAGAGACAGACAGCAGAATTATAATCAATGTTAAATCAAAGTCCAGATTGTTCTGTTTCATTTCTGTGCCTCCTCTGTTGCCATGATAACCTGTCAACAAACAAGTGACGGAGAGGAACTGAATGAGCTGGGGCTGAGCAGAGCTGGTCCACCTGCCCAACTGGGCGCTCCATTATCCCCCACACCTGGTGCACGGGAACGCTGAGTCAGGAACTCAGGAGAACTCAGGTGGCAGTGTCCTACCCGCATGCCCTGCGCTCCCTCAGTGCCTCTCCTGCAGTACTTCCTGTGGGGTAGCTGTCATGGGGGAGAGGGTGCTGCAAACATGCGTGGTCAGCACAGGAACCAAAAACTTGACCACCACTCATTCTCCTTCATGTATCCATCTCCATCCCAGAATTAGGAGAGCCCAGTGCTGAGCTGGGCATAGTTGATGAGTGAACCATAACGGTAACTAACATCTCCATGCACCTCCAATTTGCCAGGTGTTTTGCAAGTAATAACATGTTTAATCTTCACAACAAATCTATAGACAGGGTTATTACCCTCATTTTACAGATGTGAAAACAGAGGCCCAGAGATGATAAGTAATAGCCCAAGGCTAGTGGGTGCGGCTGGGTTTTGAGCAAAGGCAACCACATCTGGAGCCAGAGGGTGTAAGCACCACTCCATTCTGCTTCCCATGGTCGGAGGGCTAAAGACGCTAAAGACATCGCTTCCTGCACAGACATCTTCTGCCAAGCTCCTGCCACATGGGCCTCCTGGATTTCAAACACCCTAGGGCCTGTGCACTGAGCCCTCACTGACTGGCATGCTTGTTCTTCTGAATCTCCACTTGGCCCACAGTCTCCCGGTCTCAGCTCCACTGGCATATCCTGAGAGAGGCCTCTCTGCCCCTACTCTAAAAGTTTCACCCACTGGATTGTCTCTAGGTATTATCCCTGTTCTTTTCATTGCAGTCACCATTATCTGAAATGATCCTGCTCGTTTACCTATTGTCTAGCTCCCTCCAATGTTTCAAATGAAGTAAGTTCCTCAAAGGGCAGGGGCCTAGATTCTTCTGCTCAACTCACCACAATATCTACCTGGTTCATAGTTAAGCCCTCAACTGATTTTATTAAATGCGTGAATTAATGATTGAGAGAAGTAGAATGAAAGCCTCAAGAGCAGAAGTCTGGCATCCTAAACACGCATGGAGTAGCGGGCAGCGAGGCGTGAGCTCAGAATCGCAGCCAGACCCAGAGGCGGGGAAGGTCTGGATACCACAGCCCATAGCCTGACCTCCTCACTCAAGTCATGCGTTTCCTCCATGTGGTTTGTGGAATGATGCCCTCCATCCACCTTATTCCATCCAGAGGTCACCAGCCGCATGTGGCCAGGGAGCCTTCACACCCTGGTTACCACAACTGAGAAGATGAATGTTGATTTTTATTTCATTTTAATGAATTTAAAATTAAAGACTAATAGCTGAGTCTGTTAGTGGAAAACTTTTAAGTATGATTGAAACACTTTGGGTGTGCGAATCTGCTTTTTCATCACTCAATTTTATGAACTCTAAATACAGATCAAGTATTGCCAATGAAAATTTAGCATCTGAATAGAAATGTGCTCTAAGTGTAAAATACGCACTGGATTTTGAAGACTGAATGCAAAAAAGAAATGTAAAATATCTCGTTAATATTTTTGTATGGATTGCATGTCCACATAAATTTCGGACATATTTGGGTTAAACAAAATCTATTACTAAAATTAATTTCACCGGTTTCTTTCTACTTTTTAATGTAGCTACTAGAAAAATTTTAAATGACTTACATGGCTCACATTATATTTCTATTAGGGCTTCTGGCCAATAGAACTGAACTTCTGAGTTAAAAATAGGCCCAATTAGAGTTTTAGTAGGAATAAAACTGAATCTTTAGAGAGAAGTTCCCCTCCTGTATCAGTTTGTCCCTAGAATACTCAAGAGAAAGCTAGGGGTTCTCAGGGCAGCGAGACATCCTTGCTCCAAACACTACATCATAAACACAACACAGCCCAGCAAACTGACCTGAAGATTAAAATTCAAAGTCCCTCAGGATCAGGGCAAGAACCTTACCATCTCTCAAAAGCTGACTATTTCATTTCTTCTCCTACAAAGAAATATTCTTCCCCACTACAATGTTGTATGCTCTGTTTTTTATTTATAAGAAATTCTGAAATTAATCTAGCTGTATACAAATGGGCTTCCTCTCAGAGACGGGAAGCCTATGGGGAAACTAAACAGTTTCCCGTGGGAACAAATGTGAAGGTGAAAGGGTCAGTCCCTCAAGGTGGATCCCATAGGGCCTAAATTTAAAATAGAGCCAAGTGGTCATTTGCTGTCTAGGGGTCACACGTGTACTCCAAGTCCCTGGAAATCTCACACCTCTGTTTCACTTTCGAACTTTCAAAAATCACCTTGCAAGCTTCACTATTGAAAATAAAAATTAAAAAAAAAAAAAAGAAAAAATACCTGAACCAACCAATCAGAGTTCACCTGCCTTGGCCAATGAGGTCTCAGCTGTATTGGCCAATCAGATTTCAGCTACACCAACCAAGCAGAACTGAGTGTCAATTCTTCATTTGCATAAATGAACCTGATTGGGAACCTGGTGAGAACTTTTGCTATAAAACCTGAGCCTTCTCTTTGTTCTGTGGAACACACCTTCATTTTGATGGTAGGCTGCTTCTCCTCAGTTTGTAAACTTCACTTAAATAAAGTCCCTTTCATCCAAATTGCTTTTTCAGAGAATTTTTGTTCACACCCCAAAAGCACCACCTAAAAGCAGCATAAAAGTGTTTCAGCCTTTCGTTGTTGCCAGAGACTCTACAATCCCTGTCCTTGTCCCTCTGGCCACTGACCAGGAGCTAGAGCCCAAGCCCTTAGTCAGGAAGCTGGGTAACAAGCCCCTCCCAAGCAGCAGCTAATGGGCAACCTTCCTCCCACACTCAGGCAGCTCAAGGCCTCCAGGTTGATCCAGTGAAAGCAACCACCAACCTCTTAGGAATATCTGATGCTTTTATTAGGCAAGAGAAAGACAAATCACTGTATAAACTTTTGACGCTCCAATTTATGCGAAGTTCTTGTTATACAATGAAGCTCCAAAAAAAAAAAAAAAAAAAGCCACACAAAAGAAAAAGTAGACAAAACCTGAAAGGTAATTTCTTAGAAAAGAGGCTTGGGAGGCAAGAGGGATCCAGAGTCTGAGAAATCTTTTATGGCGTCTCTCGGACAATAAATTTTTCTGAGAAAAGGCCCCTGATAACCACATCATAGCTCCTTGTCTAAGAGTTGTTGACATTTTAAAGGGAGTTAAGCCTTCGTGCAGTAGGGAAAGAATTAACTGATTCAATTATTCTATTCTAAGAGCCTCTCTTTGTGGAATGAATGAACTTGATTCACCTGCAGTTTGGACAGCCTCATTCCGCAGCCCTCCAAAAAGCAATGGCTGAATGAAAGATCTCCTTCAGCGCAGGGAAGTTTGCTTTCCCAGAGTTAATATCCCTGAATGCCCACAAAGACCCTGGGGTGTTCAACAGTGTAGGGACAGCCCTTCCTGTGGGGAAGGGACATCCTGGGAAAAGACACCTGGCCCGAGTCAGGGAGAGAAGAATGTCCCCAACTCTGAAACCTGGTATCTCAAAAGGCTGCCCAGGAGCCAATCTTTGGGAATGAGGCCACTGTCACTGGGGCTTGTGGCACCTGGGGTTCGTACTGCTCTTTGTAAACTCACACCTGTAGTAGGCAGAATAAGGGCTTCCCAAAGGTGTCCGTGTCATCATGCCAGGAACCTGTGCCTATGTGACATTATATGGCAAAGAGAAATTAAGATTACACATGGGATTAAAGTTTCTAACTGACCTTAAAATAGAGACAGCATCCTGGATTTTCTAGGTGTGCCTAATTGTAATCACAAGGGCCCTTAAATGTGGAAGAGGGAAGCAGAACTGTCAGTGCCAGAGTGATGTGACATGAGAAAGACTTGTCCAGGCATTGCTGACTTTGAAGATGCAGGAAAGGGTCACGAGCCAAGGAACCTGTCCAACCTCTAGATGCTGGAAAGGGCAAGGAAATGGATCCCCTCCTAGAACCTCCAGAAGGAATGCAGGCCTGGCGACACCTTTATTTTAGCCCCATTAGCCCCATTTTGCACTTCCAACCTCCAGAACTATAAGATAATAAATGTGTGTTGTTTTCAACCACCGTGGTCATTCCTTCCTCCACTGCCTCCAATGCCCTCCTTCCTCCATGATGAACTTGATTTACCTGTAATTTGGACAGATTATGAAAGATGAGGAAGGGTCTCTACATGAGTGAAGTAAAGCCTGTTTAGAGGTTTGCCCCAAAGTTTAATGCATCTGTTTCTAAGATGCTTCCCCCCTCACTTTAGAGTCCTGTTCCCAGGAAGCCATAACCCAGCAGCCACGGTCCACGGGTTCATAGCCTTGCTTTCCACGTACAGCATTCCCCTGTGTCTTTCATTCCACTGTATCTCCCACCTGTGACAACAAGGGAGAGGAAAGCATGACAATCGAAGAGAAACATCATACCAATTCTATTTTTCTCTACTGCAGTGTCATAGGCCAAGAGACAGATTTTTCAAAAGGGTCCTTAAGAACATTCATTCCTCTCATGGCTCTGCAGATGAAGTTGCAGGGCCCAGTAGGGCAGGACTTCTTCAGAGCACACAGCCAGTGAGTGACAGAACCGGGTAGAACCCAAGGCTCCTGACTCTCCAGCCAGGGCTTCATATTCAAACTCCCATTCTGGAACTTTCCCAGCCCCACAGCATAGAGAAACTCAGATCAAGGCCACTCCAGAGGTTCACGTTTCCCTTGCACTGCCCGTTGACTCTCCTCCCTGCCTCCTGCACCTGCCCACCCTTCCCAAAGGGCTCCCTCCACTGAGGTCTATCAGGCACTCAGGCCCTCACCCCATAGTTCAGGGACCTGAAGCTGTTTTAGCTTAGACCTAAGGCAGCACAAAAGGCTTAGGACACATCAGTTCCTAGCAAGAAAAAGCTGCCGTAACCACAGGCTTGAGAGACAACTCAGGTTCCCGCATCCTGCCTCTTGTCTTCAGCCTTACAAGAAGGTTCATCAGACCCAAGCCTTAAATCCTCAGCCACGCCCATGCCCTGACCACCTTTAGGTCTCCATTCAATGCTGAGCGAACCCTGCCTCATTTCCCGGGCTGGTAGAGCTCTGTCCATACCCCAGCATCAGCGAATTTCCTTCAAACATCATCACATCATCAGAGGTCTCGGGAGACCCATTCCATCGGCTGCAGATGGAGGATTCCTCATCTGCTGCCTGAGCTTGGGAGCAAAGCTCATTCTTTCTAAAACTAAACCCACCTTGGGGCTACTGGGGCAGTGATCCTTTAAACCACTCAAATTTGCCTAAGGCCAGAACTCTGATTCCTTCACCTTTATGCCCGCCTTCCCCCTTCCAGCCAGCCCTGCCAGCCTGAGTGACTGCCCACTCTGTCTAAAAGAGCTGAATATTTGACCTTTGGCCACTGTTGCCCCATGTTCCTTAAACAAAAATATTCTGGCATTTGCATTTGGCCTTCCCTTTGCCTTGCTCCCCCTTCCTATTAATTATGCAGTAACGAACAACTGTGCTAACCAAAATTGGGGCGGCTACTTGCCTCTAAAAGTCAATAATTAGCCCCACAGGAACAACAAATTCTTGCTGAGCTCCCCCACCACCCCTTGGCAGCCGCTGGAAGCAGGCCACCGCTGAAAGCTCAGTTCTTCGGGTCCAATCTGGAATGCATATGTTTCCCTTCAGTCATTCACTCCATCAAACCTAAGGCAGGCCTGAGTGGGTGGGGAGGCCCGCTACCCTTCTCTGAAAGTCTCTATTAGTATGGGCGTCCTCATTATAAAGGGATGTTGTATTCACAGGTACCCAACAGCCCCCTGCGCATCTGGGAACACTTTGAGTGATTGCTGGGGAGAGAAGAAATTTGGGTCATAACTAATGATCAACATCCCCTTTTAATCAAATGAAGCCGTCATAATGTGTCTATCCTCCGGGAGAACAAGGCCCTTTCACCTCCGGGAGGTCTGCGGTAGCATTAACCTCTTCGGGTAAGCCATCGGGCTTGGCCTTGCCTAGGTAGGAGGGATGAAGGGGAGCGATCAGATATTCAGCACCTACTGTGTACCAGGCTCTGTGCTCAGCAGCCTCACGAGTGTTCCTGCATTTAATCCTGATCTGTACTAGGTCCGCACTTCTCAGCCTAGGCCTGCAGCAGAAGCACCCGGAAAGCCAGGGAGGGCACAGATTGCTGGGCCTCACCCCAGATTAGAGATTCAGTAAAATCTAAATCAGTAGATTCGGTAGATGGAGCCCAAGTATTTGCATGTCTAATAAGTTCCCACGTGATGCCAATCTTGCCAGCATGGGGACCACATCCTGAGAACCAGTGTTGGAGGATAAAAAGACCCCTATTTATTGTCTGCTATGTTGAACACCCTTTACAAATATCATGTGATTTAATCCTCAGGAAAACCCTCTAGCACAAGTGTTGTCCTCATTTTAAAGATGAAACTGAGGATCAGAGAAAAGCCAGCACTTGCCTAAGACCCTGTGATCACACCACTGCGGGGAAGGAGCTATGGTTTTAAACCCAGATCAGTCTGATGTCAAAACCCTTGATCCCGCCATGCCACAGGAGAAGCAAACTACTGTGAGGTAAGGGTTCAGAGAGGGTGAGTTCATCTCTCCAGGGCACCAGGAAGAATACGATCCTTGCACACCTCACCATGCAGCCTACATCTGGGGCCTTTTGCCCAGATTGGTGCCTGGCCTGTCCTCCCATCCACATGTGGAGGGACACAGCTCTGAGTGCTTTAGGAAACACCTCTGGGTATTTCCTCGGATGCAGCCCCTGCCCAGACACAGGCCTTGCCCTCCCTGTCTTCTCTCACCATCATCTTCCAACTCCTTCCAGTGCTACCACTCTTCCCCATCCAGTTCAAAAAGTGGCTCCTCCATGATAGTCCCCAAGAATCTGTTTAGCACTCTCACCTCAGAGTCTCCAAGAAATTACTTTCGGTCCTTCAATATGCGAAAGCTCAGGACTGCCTGCCTGAAGCACACGCTTGCCTCTTGGGGGTGGTTTCTGAAAGAGTTCCTATCCTCACACCTCTGTGTTCCCAGGGCCCCAGACCAGCCCCTCCAGCATATCGACAAACCACTTTTGAGCCTTCTCCCCATAATAAGAACTCAGGAAAACCAGCTGAGAACAAGAAACTAAGACTCAGGAGAAGGAAGAAAAGTGAAAATGGCTCTCACATGGAGCTCCTGCTGGGTGCCAGTCATTGTTCTAAGTGCTTTATGTATAGGAGCCCTTGTAATCCTCTGATGTAGGCAGACCATTATCATCACCACTTACAAGTGAGGAAACTGAGGTACAGAAAGATTAAGTGGCCTGTCCAGTGTGGCACAGCTCATAACTGACAGAGCCAGGCTCTGAATTGAAGCAATCTGGCTCCAGAGCCCATACTTGCAACTGTGCTATATTGGTAGAAAGAAAGGAGAATTCATGCCCTGATCGTTGCCCCACAAAGAGTCCTAGCCCAACCCGGGAGAAGCTGTAGTAGTAGTAGTAGTTGTTGCATTGTTGTAGTAGTAATAGTTGTGGTAGTTGTGGTAGTTTTGTATTAGTAGTTGTTGCCATCATAGTTATAGTAGTTGTTGTTATAGCTACAGTGATTGTAGTGGTAGTAGCAGTTGTAGTAGATGTGTTAGTAGTAGAGGCATTGCTATAGTTGTAGTTGCAGTAGTAATCAGCAGCTGTAGTCATTGCTGTGGTAATTACTGTGGTAATAGTTATAGTAGCTGCAGTAGTAGCTGTAGCTGTGCTAGCAGTTGTTGTTATAGTGGTACTTGGTAGTAGTAGTTGATGATGTAGTTCATGTTGTAGTTGCAGTAGTGGTTGTTGCAGTAGTTGTAGTAATTACGATAGTTGTTGGAGTACTAGTTGCAGCAGTAGTTGTAGTTACTGTAATCAAAGCTAGCAGCATATCAGCAGCAGCAGTATTGAAATCATTACAATGACAGTAAAATGATTGTCTTTTGTGGACTGCCTCTGTGCCTGGTGGGAGACAGAGTAGCATGATGCTTAGCAATGCAAACTCCAGAGCTGGACTGGGCTCAGATCCCAGCTCCTTTACAAAATAAGTTGTATGACCTGAGGCAAATCACTCAGGCCCTCAAGCTCAGCTTTCTTGGGTTTAGGAAGGGCTAAGCATACTGCCTACCTCATGCCTTTCTCATGAAGATGAAATGAGGAAATCCATATAAAATACTTAGGATAGCACCAGGGATATAGTCAACTCCCCATAAATGCCATTAAGTGAGAGGGTGAAAGAAGAAAATCCCTTCAACGGAGCATCTGCTTCTGAGGCCTTGCATTCTGGTGAGGGTGTTAGATAAGAGAAGGCATCATGTTCAGTTGTTGCTCAGAGGTTCAGAGGACAACACAGGGCAAGGTTCCTCTGTGTGAAGGTTCTGGGAAGGCTTCAGGGAGCAGGTCGGATTGGAACGGGACCTTACAGTAGATTGTGTCACCCTGACGAGGGGCCACCCAGATTGTCAAGGCGTGGCAAACAAGGAGAATGTCACCAGCATGGGCCTGCCACTTCTGCAGCTTTTCCACAGAGCCAGCCCATGCACCAGCCCTTCTCCCCACTGTCTGCACCCAGTGCCACAGTCCAGCCACCTCCCCAGGTGCTGCAATGGCCCTGGGCCCTCCTCACCAAGTTCATTCTCCCTCATCTCCAAGAATGCTCCTCCGAGCTCCTTCATTTGCAAAATAACTAAAGACCCTCTTGAAATTCCCTAGTGATCATTGATGGTTTTGTCAGGTCATAGGGGAGAGGCTGTTAGATCAGCTGGTTAAGGGATTTCCAGTTAAGCTCATCATTAACATGTTTCCTGAGCCCCCAGGGATAGAATATGCTTTGGAGCAAACCTCTTCCCTACTCTCAGTTCTGTGGAGACTCTGAGGTCCCTTACTGCCATCCAGAAAAGAAAGGTGCAATAATTCAGCTTTACTGATGAATCACCTAAGTACCACTGGCTTAGCCTTCATGGGCATGGCTCTGATGTGACAGTCTCCTGGGCACTTCTTTTAAAGCCCATCAACTTCCCTTCCACCTGATTGTTCATCTCAGTGTCTCTTGATCTCGTCCTATGCAAGGCTCTATGAGTGATAGGAAATGAGTCCCCACTCTCCAAGAGCTTGAGTCCTATGGCCAGAGCTGTGGCAAATCCTCCAGTAAGTATAACTATTTGAATGTAGGAAGTGTCATAGGTTGGGAAAGAAACTAACATTCTCAGCGCACTTGCCAAGTGCCAGATGTTGGGCTGAGAGTTCTCACCTAATTTATCTCATGACCCTGCACATCAAACTTGTAAGGTAGGTATGTATTCATATATCGCCATTGTCTGAATGAGGAAACTGAAAATCAGAGGAGTTAAGCAAGTTACCTGAAGTCACACAGCATATGACAGCTGAGCTTTAAACCCAGGTCTGTGTGACTCTTCCTAATAAACTGGTTGCCTCTCCATAATGTGCATGTAAAATTGGGAAGGAGAAAGGAGAAGCACCCAGGGCTGCAACGATCAGGGAAAGCTTTTTAAGGGAGCTGAGACTTGTTCTGGATGGAGGAGGTAAACTGAATGACGATGGGTGAAGACCGGGGGTGACGGAGGAGAAGTGCCAGGAAATGGGAAGAACAGAAACAGAGACAAGGGACTGAGAAGCACTGGGCATCTAACAGTGGCCATGTGAAGCCCACTGGGTGGAAGGAGGCTTCCCACCTGGTAGATAGGGTTGAAAGGGCTCAGGGGGCCTGATCGGGAGGGTCTGACCAATTTGGCTAATTGTACAGTACTTTCTTCTGGATGCAGTAGGGAGCCACTGAAGTCTTGTGACCAGAAGAACAACGTGATGGAAATAGCCCCTTGGGAAAATCACCTTGGCTGGGCTGTGTCGGGTTGGTGAGCAAAGGCTAGGGGAAGAAATGCCACTTCAAAGAGACTGTTACAATCATCCCAAAGTAACAGCAGATTTTTAAAACTTTTTTCAAGGTTATGAACTGACAGTGTTTTCAATGCTTTTGTTTGTTTGTTTGTTTGTTTTTTAGTCGAAACTATATTTTTTTAAAGTATGATTTTCCAAATGTCAGGAAAAACAATCCACATTAACTTCCAACTGTGAAACAATTATAGAAGCAGCAAAGCATCTTACTCTTGCCCAAACTGCAATAAAATATAGTTCTTGGTTCAAGAAGTCAGGGCAAGGAGTGACTTCTGAACCAGGCTTCTACTGAGCAATGCAGTTTTCTGCTCAAGAAATTCATAGTCTTCCTTCACTGGATCTATTTTAATAGCATAATGAGGGTTGTGCAACCCAGCCCTCCGACATTCCCTGAGAGTACACCCCTAAGTGTCTCAAGATGTCTGAGGAACATCAAAGAAAAGGAGAATTATTATTTGGATATACCATAGGATACAAATCCTGATATCCCACTGCTGGAAACAAAAACCCAAGACAGCTCCCACAGTGCCAATAAAAAATATGGACTCAGAAGATTAACTGGCTCCAATGCTACAGGACTTTAGCCAACTGTAACCTGGCATTTTACATTAAAAAAAGAAAAAGATGCCTTTATTAATGCTGCTTGCCAAATTTCCCATGAGGCCTGAGGACGGACTCACTTTGGCCTTCCTCTTCTCAGAGTCTCATGCTAAAAACTGCTCTCTCCTGTTTAAAGTAAAGCCAACCTGAGGTGTCTGAAGAAGGCTTCCCCTGGAAAATGAAAAGGCTACCTTCAGCCAAACCATTTAACTCCTTGTTACTTCCATGCTGCTCACCAGGCTAAGCACAATGGGCGGGGCCTCAGAACTTCCCAGAGAGCTTCCCTGCCCATGAGTTGATCCTGCCCCCATGCTGTCCCCACAGGGCAGAGGGAAGAAAAGATATGACAGAGATTATTTTACAGTTGAAGCATCTGAGTCATGGAATCACTGCCGTGGAGATGTTTATAGAAACATCAAGAAGAATAATATCCTTTGGCATGAGCTTGAGGGAGGCCATGCATCTCTGGCTTCAGCTGGAAGATAGCTCCAACCATCCCATTTTTAGAGATGGATACCAAAGAGTCAGAGTAAAGCTGAACACTCTGCCATTCCTACTGCTGCTGGCAAAGCTCTGTTGAGGTCCAGGACTTCCACTCACTCCCATGGGACTCCCATGCTGAGTCCTGCAGCCTTGGATGACACAACTGGCCTCACCTAGTCAGCAAATCTTTCTGAATAGCTACCATGCACCAAGTTTCCAAGAACACGTATTGTGGGCAAACAGATGTTCCCAAGTCAAAAAGAAGAGCAAGTTTATTTAAAAGAAAATATACTTTTAAAAAAGTAAGTGGACCAAATAACACAGAGTTACCTTTAATGTGAACCCCATTTTTCTAGTCGCCCAAATTCTGAAGTGCTACCTTGGGACCCCAAGCCTTCCCACCTGCTATGCACACATATACACACCTCAACCCTGCCCCTTTCAGTGGGACACAATGATGGCCCAGCTGTTATACTGTGGATGCCACTGGAAGTGAAGCAGGAAGGCCCAGGACACCCAAGGTCAATAGTGTCCTTGAACCTCGCAGCCTCCTGCTGGCACCCTCTTCTGAGTGAATCTTCTCAACCCCACTCCTTTCCCCATTCTTTCTCTCCTTGCATTCCTATGGCATTCAATTTTCCCTCTGGAGGTAAGCATGGAGCTTCACTCTATCCCATCTCCCTTACAGCCTGCATCATATCCAGTTGAATTCTTTACTGGGCCTGCTCTGAGCTCAAGGGCAGGGACTGCCTTGTCCATCTTTACATCCTAATGAGAGGAAGACACAAGAAGATGCTCCATAAAGGATGAACAGATGGATGGATGGATAGATGGATGGATGGATAGATATGTGTTTACATGGATGAAGCAATTGATGGGCAGATGAGTGAATGTATGACTGAATTCCCATGGCAATACTTAGGCCCTTATGGCCAGAAAGTTGACTCCCCTGGATTCTATTCAGAGGTATATGTCCTCTCTGAATCAAAAGGCCATCCCCAGAAGGTCACAAATACCCTGTAACTTTGCCATGGTAGCAGCTTAGCGAGGGGAACATCTAGTGCTATCTCTGTGAAAACAGCCCAGAACAGGTCCAGTTGTGCTCTCAGAAGCAAGTGCAGTCTTTCTGTTTGGGAGTTGAGTCTCCTCCAGAGTCATCCTCCAGGCCCTCTCCCACCCACTTTGCATCAGGATCCTAGACTCAGGTCAGTGCTCACCACAATTGTGGATATGAAACTGGGCCCACCCCCTACAACTCCTTCCTCTCCCCCAATCTTTCAAGAATAAAGGAATCTGATTTTGGAGGGAGCACATCTTTTCCCAAGTCTGAGCTGGAAAATTTTCCTGTAAAAGTGACCAGTAAAAATAGAGCTGCCCTCAAGAGTAACCACAAGACCCCAATGATGGATACTGACATAGAAGATACTGCTCATACAGGGAATACCAAACCTATTTCTCACTCTGGCTCAACCTGCCAAGTATCAGCACAGGGAAAGGGTGGACATTTTCATTCACTAGAGGCATCTCCTAGAACTTCCCCAAATCACCGGAGGGGCCACCTAGCAATGCCAAAGACACAGTTCCCAATCTGATCATCTCCAAATCCAAGAGTAGTGTCATGAGTCTCTTACAGACCTCCCAGTCCACATGCCCATTGTACAGATAGGGAAGCCGAGACCAGGGAGTGCCAAGTCTCCTGCTTCTTAGCCCAGGCTCTCTTCCCCTGGCAGCCCACTGAACCTACATGTGGCTTTCCTTGTGGGAATCACCAACGGTCAGGGGCTGGGGCTAGGAGGCTGGAGAGTCTCCAGAAGGCTACCATTACCAAGCATGGGCTTCCTGCTGAGGCCACTGAGTGGAGGAAATAATAATGGAGATTGAAAGGCATTCTGCATTTGACCTTCTGCAACCCTGCCGTTTTTCAGTAGAACCCGATAGGGATCAGTCACATCTGCTCTCAATAGCAAATGTAAAAAATGACCTGCAGTTTTAAGGTCTGAAAAACATAAACTTGTGTTAAAAGACTGACAAAAAAAATTCATGCACTCTATAGCATGATGTCATTCAACTGCACACACATTGCAATAACAATCGTCCATCAGAGCCCATGCCCTAGACCTGAGCTCTCCCCTCCTGGGAATCATAAGCGGCTCTGGTCGCCCGGCATGTCAGCCATGCGGCTGGTCACACAGTGCAGGGAGCCTGCCCGCCTGTGTAATCAGGACGGGGCTGCTAGGCTGGACTAGGCCCAGAGCTACACTGAGTATCAACTTACCTCACTCTCCACTTCAAACACTCGGGTGAGCTGCAGGAAGGTTGATGCGAGCACATTCTGGGAAGCCCAGAACAAACTCAGGGATCTGGGGAGCAGCCTGGAGCTGGCCAGAGGTCAACAGGCCTTTAGAAGTTAAGCGACTCCTCATTAGCCACGTGCGTGAGGTCCTCCAGGCCATTACTCTGCTGTGTGTGGACGCCAAGCAGAACACTCTTCAGGCTAACCCGAGAGGCTGACTGCCCTGTGGAAGTCCAGGAATGCCACCTCTATCCCCACACACCTCTGCCTTCCTTCACCTGCACCCCCTCACTCTCTCATCTGGGCTGCATCAGGGGTTCCTGGCTGTGATGGAAACTCAGGAAGGGAAGCTTAGGGGATCCCAGATAGCTCATTAGACTATCTCCAGTGATCTCCATCCTGTAAGGTCCCACACTTGTCATCAGCAAGCAATGGCCCCAGAACGAGTCGACCTCTCAGCCCTCAGGAGCTCACAGCCTAGATAGGGAAGCAAGACTCACTCAAAGACTCAAAGCATGGGTGTCTGGGGCTCAAGTGAGATGCCGTAGAAACCAGAAGAGGCAGTGTGGAGCACTACAAGTGGAGAGAAAATTTTTGAATTTCAGACCCTAAGAACGCTATTATTGGATTTTTTTTTTTTTTTCTCTGTCACCCAGGCTGGAGTGAAATGGCATGATCTCACTGCAACCTGTGCCTTCCAGTTTCAAGCGATTCTCATGCCTCAGCCTCCTGAGTAGCTGGGATTACAGGTGTGTGCCACCATGCCTGGCTAATTTTTGTATTTTTAGTTGAGTAGAGATGGGGTTTCACCATGTTGGCCAGGCTGGTCTCGAGCTTCTGACCTCAGGTAATCCACCCCCATCGACCTCCCAAAGTGCTGGGATTATAGGCATGAGCCACCGTGCCCAGCCTGGAGTAATTTATTAAGCTGAACAATGCTTTATTCTTTCCTCAATTCTAAGTCATAACCCCTGGTGGGCAATGGCCATATACACTCATTTGATTTCTTATCAAGATGGAGACAAAGAGAACCAGCATTCTTTAAGCACCTACTATGTGTCACATACCAGGCTGGGCACCTTCACATCCTTGTCTTGCTTCAGTGCTCCTGCCTAGGCAATCAGACAGTGAGGTGAAACATGGAAGTCTTGGCAGGCTCATGAGGCAGCTTGTAGTAGGTACATTTGTTTCTGCTCCACCTGCAAAACTCCCTTATGCCTCCCAAGGTGAGCAGAGCTTAATGAGGCCCTAATAGACAGGAGAGCAAGCTCTGTACTACCTACTATTCCACCCAGTAGAGTTTGTCTGGTAACACAAATGATCTAGTAGCCTCAAAGATTCCCTACTAAAATGGACCTTCAGCAGCAGGGTGGTTTATTTGCTGTGGAGTACAATCCAAGCTGTTGGTTCATTAAATATGGGGACACTAAGGTGACTAAAACATAGCCCCTATCTTCAAATGGCTCATAAGTTATTAGGAGAGAAACCTGCAAACAAACAAGAGTTCCTTGTGCAGATGCTAAGAGACATTTGTGTAGAGAATTCTAGGGATACAAAGGAGAGGGTGACTAGTTCTACCTGGAGGCAGCAGAAATTTTTATGGTGGCCCTTGAATTGTCTTTAAGCTCCCTTGGGTGCTAAATGCCTGTGGGAGTCAGGATGGAATAAGGCATGGTCCTTGTCCCCAGGCTCCACTCTCACCAGAGAGACAACACTAACTCATCCCAGAAAAGTAAGAGGTCCGCTAGGGAAAACCAATGGAAGATACTGCTGGAGGCCAAAGTAGGGAGAGATCAAAGACTGACAATAGTAAGGTCACAGTATTATTGCTGAAAAGGTAGGAGAAACTTTCTAGAAGTGACATGGGTTAGGTGTCCATGAGGTCTGAACGATAAGAACTGAGAAGGCAGGGCACACAAAGAAAGATTAAATTGGACATTGACATGTGAACAGCGTAAACTGGCTTCCGGAGGGCCAGTCATGGAACCATGGTATAGGCCCCAGGTCTGTTCTCAGCTTCCAGGCTCAGGTTGCCTGGCGAAGCTCAGGGTTTGCCCTCCTGTCCTGAGCCCTCCCCAGTGGCAAGCAGCCTTCAGTGATAGACTGGAGCTGAGCTCTGCCCATGCCTCAAGGGGAGCTCAGGGGCTGTGGAGGCTTCCCCAAATTTGGATTAAAAAAACAGCTACTCATGGCCTCCTCCACAGGATACATAGCTTCCCTCTAAGTCAGCAGGAACCCATCACTAAGGCTATGAGAAAATAAACAAAGGGAATCCGATTTCAAGGGACACTCAGCCTCCAAAAAGAAGAACAGCACGATCAGACGCGTCCTTCCCCTCCAGGGCATGCTAGTTGTGGGGAATCTCACAGCTCCGGTTCCAGTAGAATTAGGAGCAGTTGCTGCCAATGATGGAGCAATAGTATCATTGCTCGGAGTTCCCTGGGGACACTCCAGCATGGGGAGCGAAGACATGTTTCACTGGAAACCAAAAAGAGAAGCCAGAGGACTCCAGCCTTGCCATGACCCAAGGACTTGAGCCAACAAACATTGTCTCCTGTCTCTCCTCAACCTGGGGCCCCCCTCTATAGATCTCATCAGAGTCAACTGGTACCTGAATACCAACTGCCCTGCTCATGAAATGTCGCTGCTGTACATGGACAACAAGCTTCCCTTTACTATTTTTTGGTGGAATCTACACTGTAGGTAAGAACCCCCAGTGTTCTTAAGCCTCAAAGGGGCTATTCTGATACAAGGTTGTACAGCATCTGCGTCGGTGACAAAGCACAGACTTAGGGCTGTTTGGGAGGCTGGATGGGTTCTTAAAAAGAAAACAGGAAAAACACAAAACCCATCAAAGCCGCTAGAAAAGCAGGAGTTGCTGAACCTAAGAATGAGTTTGGCAGAGCTACCAGCTGGCCTGGGAATGACGTGTTGGCCTCAGAGTTTCCCTGTTGAGGCAGAACTTGAACAGCATGTAGAGTATGGTTCAAGCTGTCAGTTCATTAAATGTGGGGATGCCATGGTCACTAAAACACAGCCTCTGTCCTTAAATGGCTCATGAGTTATTAGAAGGAGAAAAGAAGCTCAGATGGCTTAACAAGTTCAAATCTAGTAGCAAGGCTGATACCCTGTTAACCTCTCTAATCCACAGAGGACTCACAAATAGTAACAACATCAAAGAGCAACAAGGGAACTCAGAAATGCAGAGGGATGAAAGGCTCCCTGGTTCTAAGAGAGTGGGAAGTTGTAAATGGTGAGAGCCTAGGTCTCACAACCAGGGAATGTGAGTTGTGTCCCTAGCTCTGCCAATGACCTACTATAGAACATGGGATAAGTCCCTTCCCTTCTATGGTCCCGGTTTCTACATCTGTGTAATGATAGGCTTGGCTTGGATGATTACTGAGGGCCTGCTCAGTGCCAATCTATGAGTCTGCAGCTTAGACCAGAACAGTGTCAACAACTCTGCTAGCAGATTGGAAGAACTGTCCTATGCTCAGCCCTGTCTAACTCATGCAGATTGGAAGAACTGTCCTATGCTCAGCCCTGTCTAACTCATGCAGATTGGAAGAACTGTCCTATGCTCAGCCCTGTCTAACTCATGCCATCAAGTTTCATGAAAGTGTGCGTCTGTTAGTTACTCCTAAGCCTAGAGATTTCTGAAGACATAGATATAAACTAGAGTTAGACTTAGAAACAGATTTAGATACAGATGAGATATAGACACAGACTGGAGATATAGGTGTATGTGTACAGATCTACATATATAGATACATACGTGTGTGTGTGTGTGTGTGTGTGTGTGTGTGTGTGTGATTCTCCCCACTAAGCACCTTTCCTTTCGCGAGGGACATAGACATGGAGCCACTGATTTTATTTGAGTTCATGTCCTACATTTAGTGCACTAAAGCCCTCCCCATTCCTCAAAGCCCATCTCAAAAACCTCCTCCTCCAAGGAGCCTTCCTTGGTCTCAAATAGATTATCGCTCCCCTTTAAATTACTGAAAGTTACCTTTTGGGCCATAGTCAACCCGATTATAACAACTACTTAATTGATTATTGCCTAGGAAAGCACTCCCACAGGGCAGATAAATTGTTTTTCAATTTATACAGAGGTTGCCAAGGACACCTATGCTTCAGACTGCCCTCGTGAAAATGCAGGTGGATCAGCCTGCTTCTTGTAGCAGAAAAGGCACTCAGCAAATGCTTGTCTACAGGATATGCCCATCAAAAACTGAACTTTGGCCCACGCCTCATACCATACACAAAAAATAACTCATGATTTTTTTTACAAACCTAAATGAAAAAGCTAAGACCCTCAAGAAAAAAAAGAAAATACAGGATAATATATTTAGGACTGGAGGGTAGGCAAAGATTTCTTACATAGAGCAAAAAAAGTGGTCACCACAGAAAAAACTGATAAACTACAGCCTGGGGAATATGGTGAAACCCTATCCCTACAAAAAAAATACCAAAAATAATAGCCACTGTGGTATGTACCTGTGCTCCCTGCTACTCAGGAGGCTGAGGTGGGAGGATCACCTAAGCCTGGGGAGGTAGAGGCCGCAATGAACTATGGCACTGATCACGCCACTGCACTACAGCCTGGGCAACATAAGTGAGACCCCATCTCAAAAAGAAAAAAAATTGATAAACTGGACTTCTGCTCACTAAAAGGCACGTCAAAATGAAAAAAATAAGCCACAAGAAAATATTTGCAATACATATATCCAGCTAAGAATTAGAATCCAAATTATATTTTTAATTCCCATAAATCAATTTTTAAAAGAGCCTAAAAATGAAAAAAGGCTTAGATGAACACTTTACAAAGAAGAAATCCCAATGGCCGACAAACACATAAAAAGAGATTTGACATCACTAGTAATCAGGTAAATACAAATTAGAACCATAATGAGTTACAACTACACACCCACTAGAATGGTTCACATTGAGAGGATTATCAGTATCAAATGTTGGAAAGGAACTTCCATATTTGGTTGGTAGAAGTATAAGATGGTACAACTACTTTGGAAAGTTGTTTGGCAACTTCTTATAAAGTAAAACATACACTTACTTCATGATCCAGAAATTTCACTCCCACACAATTACCCAAAAGAAATAAAAACATGTGTCCACAAAAGACTTATATATTAATCCTCCCAGCATCATTATTCATAAAAGCTCCAAATTTGAAATAACCCAAAAGTTCATCAAAGGAAAAATGGATAAAGAAAGCAAGGGTAAGACCCATATAATAATATAGCAGGCAACAATAAAAAGGAATGATGACAGATACACAAAAACAACATGATAAATCCCAAAAATATTATGCTCAGCAAAAGGAATCAAGGAGAAAAAAGAGTTCATATTGTTTAATCCAACTTGTTTTATAAATTCAAGACCAGGCAAAATGAATCTATAAAGATGGTATTCAAAATAGTGGGGTTTTTTTTTTTTCCTGTAGAGAAAGAGAAATTAGAGGAAAATGACATGGGGAATTTTCTCAAGTAATGAAAATGCTTTCTATCTTAATTGGACTGTTGGTTACATTGGGATATATATTTGGTAAAGCTCATTGAATGTGCACCAAGTTCTGGGCATTTTATAGTATGTAATTATACTTCAATTAAACATAAAGGAATAATTAAAAATAAAATAATTCACTCAATTATTATTTATAAATGCCTTCTCTGTACCAAACCTTGGGTTAAGGGCTGGGACATGGCCCTGAATAAGATGCATCCCCTCTCTCAAGAAGAATGAATGGGAAAGCAACCCTGTGATATTTCAGCATCCTAGTGACTGAGGCTTTGTGCACGCGCATGCGCACACACACACGCACGCACGCACACACACATACCAGAAGCAGTGGGGGCTTCTCCCTTGCTACTCTGGGTCTCTGATGTGTGGTAATGCATAAACATTTGGGTCAAAAGGAACCCCCCAGAACTACTACCTGCCCAAAATATCCTGGACAAAGAAGCTTCTAGAATTAGTCTTCAAGGTCAGAAGCAACCAAACTCTAGCATCACGCCCAGAGTCCTCAAGAAAGACCCCTGCCTTTCTTCCCAGGGAAGGCACAAGTTCTTCTCCTTGGGGGTTGAGCCTTGTCTGCAGTGCTAGAGAGGCCACAGGAAGAGGGGAGGGAGGGCCCTTGACCTGCTGGCCTCCAGCTCCCCACCTACCCCCCCAGGGAGAGGAGAAATCCAAACAAAAGCCCATTCTCACAGGCAGCCTTTCCAAGAAAAACCAAGTTCTAGAGATGCCGGGTCTGGTGTGAATAAGGGAAAAATGCAAAAATCCAAAAGGCAAGGTCCAAAAAACATTTCTCCCACTGAGTGTGCTATGAAAAGAAAGGGCACAAGGAGGTGGACGGGAAGGAACTCCAGGGTACCCACAGCCAGTATGGGGGTTGACCTCTAGCTACCATTAATTTTCCTGAACAGAATCTGATTTTCAGTGACCAAGGAAATACCCCATGACTTTCAAAATGTTAAATCCTACAAAAAGGAACCTCTTATTTCTGAGCTTTGATTACTCATTTGTCAAAAAAGAATAACAACCCCCACCCTGCCCACTTCACAGGAGTGAAGTGGCACCCCATAAGGAGGAAACAAGCTCTGAGATACCATAGGCCTTGCCCTTGGCCAATGTGGAGCGTGTCTCACTGCCTCTTAGGGTATTTGTATTTTATAAAGAGAGGAGCATGGGTTACAATTCTGGCTTCACACACACTGTGTGAATTTGGAAAAACAACTATTTCTCTGAGCCAACTTCCCCATCTGTAGAATGAGAAAGTTGAGAGCTCTCTTGAAGTTTGCAGCAAAGATTAGAAAAATGTCTATACAGCCTTTAGGAGAATATCTAGCTTATAGACAGCATTCAGTAAATAGGAGCTGTTGTAATTCCTAACCATGAAAAATAGATTCTACACACTCCTGCCTTCAGCCTTTAGAAAAGGGAAGTAGTAGAGCTCTTGGGTTGGCCAGACAAAAACCACACACAGATGGGCACATACTTTTCTGAAAGAATTTGTTAGGCATCCTGGGAGCATTAAGAGCTGCTACTAGGCCGGGCATGGTGGCTCAAGCCTGTAATCCCAGCACTTTGGGAGGCCGAGACAGGCAGATCACGAGGTCCGGAGATCGAGACCATCCTGGCTAACACAGTGAAACCCCGTCTCTACTAAAAAAATACAAAAAATTAGCTGGGTGTGGTGGCGGGAGCCTGTGGTCCCAGCTACTCGGGATGCTGAGGCAGGAGAATGGCGTGAACCTAGGAGGCGGAGCTTGCAGTGGACCGAGATCGCGCCACTGCACTCTAGCCTGGGCAACAGAGCGAGACTCTGTCTCAAAAAAAAAAAAAAAGAGCTGCTACTATACACCGAGCCCTCTTCTAGGGCGGGCACGGTGCTCAGCACTCTGGCTTGTGTTATGGCATTCACAGACACTGCAGGAGGAAGAGAGGATCCCATCTCCATTCCACAGAGCAGAGCCCTGTGACTCAGTGAGGTTACAGACTTTGCTTGATTTCACACAACCAGAGAGCGGCAGAGGTAGCACACACATGTGGCACTGCTGAAGTCCAAAGCCCAGACCCTCAGGGCTGCGGTGTGCCAACATTCTCACCATATGCACGCTGAAAAGCTCAGAAATCCCAGCCAATCACAGGGGACATTGCACTCTCAGAAGCTGGAAAGAGTCTGCAGCCTGGTGACTCTTGCTTGGCAACTGTAACCGCCACCTTCTCCACCAGCATCCAGGAGTAATGTGTCTTTCATTCCCACCTCTCTGTCTACAGGTGTCAGCAAGGCCACAGCCAATCAAGGCAACCAGGGCCCATCTGCATATTGTCAGACTGACCAGCAGGGGCCTTAGAATACTCTTGGGCTACTTGTTGAGCCTTGGAGGAAATGTTGGTGGGGAGGGCTGGTGAGATGGGGCAGTGGAGGTAGAGGGGAAGGAGGAGCACTGCATAGAGACCTGAGGAGCCCCAGAGTTGTCTTTGGAATTGCTGCCTGGAATGGCATCCAAGGGCACAGGCTGGTGCGATTCTGTCTCCAGCATCAAGATGAGGATGGGAAAGGAGAGGAAAGAGAAGAGCAAGTAGTGAGTTGTCAATCAAAGGGCATGACCACATCCTTACCTTGAAAACTGAGGCCATCAGGAAACAGACCACAGAATCCAAAAACTTCTCTACTCTGCATCCATCTCTACTGCGCTTTCCAGGACACACACTGCAGAGGAAGCCACAGCTGGTGTCTGGGCCACCCAGTCTTTCCATTTAATAATTCAGCAAACACTGGCTGTGCACCTAATGTGTGCAAGATACTGAGGCAGATGTGGGGGGGACTCCCAAGGGCAGAACACAATTCTCAACACAAGGAGGTCATTGTCCAGGAAAGGAGAGTTACAGATACAGATGACTGTCCCACATGGTGCTAACAGCTCCAGCAGGTACTGTGGGGCCCAGCTCCCTGGGGAAAACAGGGAGGGTCCCAGGATGGGGGCGGGGCGGCCTTCACTGAGTCCTGAGGGTCAGGAAGGAACGTGTCTCATGGAAGGGAGTGAGCGTTTCCAGGCAGAGGAAACAGTGAGAATCCCAACAGTGGGCAAAAGAGGAGTGCTCAGTTCGGGGAACCTGGGGGAGTCCAGTAGGTTGGCGGTTCCCAGAAAGGGAAGAGCAAGCCAGGAGATGTGAGACCAGAGTCAGGGGTAGGGCCATAGGTAGACTACAGAGGTCAACCTTTCTTCTAAATCTGAGGGCATGGAGGTAGCAGCATGGCCTGGTCTGAGTCATAAGTTAGAGCCACCCTGTCCCAAGTGACACCCATTAGGCATATGTGACTATTTAAATTACTTAAAATTCAGTAAAACTGAAATGCAGCTCCACAGTTGTACTAGCCATATCTCAAGTGCTTAACAGCCACATGTGGCTGGTAGCTGCCATACTGGATGGTGGAAGTGTGGAACATTTCCGTCATCCCAGAAAGTTCTACTGAACAGCGCTGCTCTGGAACAGCTCTTCTACCTCCACGGAAAAGAAACAGAGTTGGAGGCAAGGAGGCTGGTGCAGAGAAGCAAATGCTTCTAGACTGGGACCAATGTAGAGAACTGGGTGGAATCGGATAGGAGAGATACATAACGGTAGAAGAAACAAGACTCAGTAACCAATTGGCTGGGGTGCCAGGGTGGGCAAAGAAGCTAGGGAAGACAAAAACAAAGGGCTGTTTTCTGGCATGGTCAGCTGGGAGTGGTGGGCAGTCACTCACAAAGGGAAGAAAGAGTGAGTCTGGGAGAGAAGGGTGTGCTCAGTGTGGGTGTGCTCAGCATGGGATGCCTGCAGAATGCCCACAGGCTGATGTCGTGTGGGTGCAACTCAACCTGCAAGCTCTGGGATGGCCAGTGGCTGGGGGCTGTGAGGCTGAGCTGAAGGACTCTCAGGAGTGGTGTGAATGCAGGGGCTAGCACCACCATTAGTGTGCCACTTGCCACTTGTGCTCTGTGGGGACCAGGGGTGGCTGAGCTGCTGGAAGGAGACACAGGTGTGGTGTTTGGGAAGTGGTGCTGGGTTCTTGGGGCTGCGGGTTCCAAGCTGAGGAACTGCAAACCACAGACTTTATGCTGCGCATGCAAGACTATGGGGCAGGGAGAAAGGGGCTGCAAAATGGCAAAATCGTCTCGTGAGGCCAAGGGATTGTGGCTTTGGCCTGTTATTCTGAGAGTTCAGGCTGCGACCCAAGGCCAGAAGACTGCTGAAAGTCACACCAGAGCCTCCTTTCTTCCCAGGGTGGAAACTGTGTTTCCAGCTGCCTGCCTAAACCCCCAGGAGATGCTCTCTCGGGAAGCAGCTGGGAGAGGAAGAGGACAGAGGGATGTGCAGACAGCGAGCCGGCAGTGCTGGGCATCGCTCAGGGTGTAGAAGCCACCAAGCCCTGGACGCCGGCAACCTTGCAGGCGGCTCAGGAAGGAGGCTGGGCTTTGTCCCCACCTCGCAGCTCCCAGCACACTGGAGGGTAGCGGCACACAAGCGTGTTGTTCTCCAAAGCCACCGGGGCACTTCCTGTCAGTTCACATAATTGAGTATTACAGTATTTAAATTGCAAATTGAAGATTATTTTTACAGGTGTCATTTTAAATATAACACAAAATTTCTTGACATGACATCAGCCCCACCACACAAACAGCTGCACCAGGCCGCCTGCATGTGTGGGGCACATGGCTGGGCCAGTCACGTGACAGCATGCACGCAGAAGTGCAGCGGGAGAGCATGTGTGTCTGTGTGTGCACGCGTATGTGTCACTGAGTGACATGGTGTGAGAGTCAGTGTCTAGATGTGTGTGGTTGGGAATGTGTATGTGTGGACCCATGTTTGTGTGTGATGGTGAACATGTATGTCTGTACAGATCCATGTGAATGAAGGGGTGAGGCATGGGGTATGTGGAGACATCGTGCCTAGTGTGCCAGAGACCATGTGTCAGAGCACCCCGCTGGAGGCCCCAGCCCCACAGGAGATCATCGCTAGACAGGCAGAACCTGGCCTGTCTGTCTCTTGGGCTGACCATCAGGTTGCTGCAGGAAGCAGACAAGCTCTGTTCTTAAGGTAGAGGGGCTGCCAGGGTGGCGCAAGGTGGTGCTGCAGTGCCCTCCAGTGGACAGTGCCCCCACCCCAACCCCAGCCAGACTCACGAGTGGATTGAGAGCGTGTGCCTGACCCCGGGCCCACATCCTCATCACTCACCTACCTGAGTGGTGCCGAAGAGCCTGCCCTGAAGCTCCCCCAGCTCACAAAGGCAAAGACTTAGGGGAGCTTGGGTCAGGGCTCAAATTCCCCACCTGGCGCCCTCCAGCCTTTACCCCAGCTGGGCCAAGCACGCCATAGCAATGCCCCCACCTCCAAGGATGGCCACGGGTCAGCCTCTTCCAGGAAGTTTCCTGAGTCCCCAGGCAAGAGGAACTCCCTTCCCTCAGGGCATACCTCGCTCTCCCAGGGACTACAGTGCCCCTCGAGTCCCTCTGGGAGCCTCAGAAAACAAGGCCTGGGCCTGGCATGGCACCTGCTACCTGCACTGAGCAGAATACAGAGCAAGACAAAGAGAAGACGCTCTACAAAACAGCAAATGTTCATTTACTGTTTCATGTAACTAACTGTGGGGTCTTTAGAGACAGAGACAGAGGAGGGAGAAGGGGCAAACGACCTAGCAGAGTCCGGCTCTGGACCCCAGCCTACAGAGGCAGAGCACTGTACTTAAGGAGGGAGGGGGTGACTCAAATACGGCAACTGTGCTAGGCAGCTATTTTTAGAGTGGAAAAAGGGATATCTTAGGGAGAAACTTAAACCTAACAAAAGAAGAATTTTCTGGGCTTCCACTTTAGCAAAATGTTATTCGTGGCACCAACAAGCACCCACCAGGCTGTCTGCCCGCAGATGAAGAAGCAGCACAAAGCTGCGTGGGCACTGGCCTGGCCTCAGCCTGGGCTCCCAAGGCCAGCAGTAACTGCCACTGGCCAATGCCCTGAGGGATGGGGCATTGCAGAGGAAAGCAGGGGCATCCAACCACTGGGAGCCAGAGGATTCTAGGAAGGCCAGCCATGGCCCACCTTTGCCTTTAGAATTGCAGGCTACATTTGCACCAGCAATGAGCTCCGGGCTCTCTGGTCTCACTCCCAGGGGTTTAACGGGCCAGGTCAGGCCTGCAAAGATGACTGCCTGGAGCTGACCACCTTAACAACCTGCTCTGCAAAGGCCAGCCCACCCAGAGGCCCAGGCTTCTCCCTGCCCTGCCCCCTTCTTCCAGGCTTCACGGCATTGCTCTGCTGCGACACCAACATCCCAGGCTCACTTTAGAGAAGAGAGAGAATCGAAAACATATAAGCAATGTGCAAGGGACAAGGAGCCCATTGTTTTTGCAATGTGCCAAATCCACACCAGAGGGTGCAAGTCAGAGGACTCCAAAGAGGACTTCTTGTAGGCTGTGTCCAAAATGGATGTGGCTGCTCAGCCTTAAGCCAGGTGACCTGCCTCTCCCAGGCAGGCCTGAGAGGTCTCTTTCCAGGTGCTGGGCCTGTCCGCCTCAGTCCCCAGCAGCTCAGGGCCAAGTATTCCTATACCACACCTCTCCCTCCTGTCTTCTTGCCCGCTGCCATGTCAGAGCAGGAAGAGAGGTACAGGTGAGAGAGAGGGAGACACAGAGCTTCTCACCATCAAGAATAAGCATGAAGAAAGACGCCCAAAACGTGGAGCAACTTGGTGGCTACTGCCTGCTCTGACTCCCGGTCTATCACTATTTTCCAGGCAGCCTCTGCCCAGTCTATGACCTTTTCCTTTGCCATTTTTGGCTGACATCTTTTCTGCTTCTCTATATTGCTGTCCCTTGTCTCCATCATTTATCAAGTCTAGGAAGTGCAAGAGAATCTTTCACGCTGCAAACACATTGCAGATGTTATAAATCCAGGTCCCAGCCTTAACTGCAGATGCTAAGCAAAGCTCTGATTCCTCTCCAGCATCTTCTCAACATGCATCTCACTTCTCTGAGGAGCTTGCAAACAGCTACCCATGTGGCTGGCAACCTCATGCCAGCAGTGGTGGCTTTAGACAAGGAGGTAGTGTCACAGAGGACAGCAACGTACATTCACAAACCAAGAAGACGGAAATCAGTATCACCATCATTATTGTCATCGGCGGCACAGCATCTCTAATGGATATGAAATGCTGGCAATGTCAAGCCCCGTACTAAGTACTTTACACAGATTACTTCATCGAACTTTTACAACAAACCTTCCCAGGGGCACGCAGTTGTTTTCCCACTGAACAAATACAGAGGTCAAGGCTGTGCCATCTCCCCCGGGGCCTCTGAGCCTTGCCTGCTCTCCAATCCAACTCCTGCCTCTACCTGATCTGCACTTTTTGGAACTGTGGGAAGCACATCAGCGGGTTTATGAAGTCAATGTAATAGGACACAACAAGCTTTACACAACATTCTTCTTTTAAATGGAAGAATGGAATATAATATTCAGAGTGCATCACTCATAGTAAAGGTAGGTATCGTTTCGTGAAACTTTTGTTTCAGTTATATGAATGTGTGTGTACATTCATTACACACAGGATGCAATAGAGCATGATTATAAATATATATCTTACTATGAGTCACAGTTAACAATCTCCAAACACTATTATGTTGAACCCTCTGTCCACTGTCTCTGTCTTCCTGTGGGAATTTCTATCCTGTTTTCGTTTCCCCACCTTCCATGCTATAGGGTCCCCTCAGAACCCACAGGGTTCCCTGGTGCCCTGGTTTGCTGAGGAGTAGCCCTTGGGCCCCATGGACATTGTTGAGCCTGCCGGTGGGGGGCAGGCCAGCAGGCCAGGCTCATGGGCCAGAGTCCTAAGAATGTCTTTGCCTCCTATCTCCTGTGTTAGCAAGGTGCTTCTGTCGGCCCTGCAGGACGGATGTTTCCCAAAAGAGGTTTAATGACTCCTTCCTCCCTGAGCTGTCAGGTTAGTGCCTTTGTCTACAGAATTAGCACAGGTACACCTGCAGGTTGGTGTCCTCATTAAACTATTTTCTGCATCTTGATCCCGTAAGGATGGCTCCAGGGGACATTTCAAAGAAGCAATTCATTTGCAGTGGCCTCTCCCGATTGGAAAGGGTGATCCCAGTTTTACTGGCAGAAGTAGAGGGAGGCCTGGGTCTGTCTGAATGTTCTGTACCAGCCTCCTGCAGCTGGGCCAGCCCACACAGACATGGAGAAGTCAGGATAGTGGGCCTTCTCCTCATCTTTTCCTTGCCATGCTGCTTCTGTCCTGTCCCTTGCCCGCTGACACTCTCCTGGCCACAGATAGGCCCAAAGCAAAAGTGTAAACTTATCTTCTGGGCTGCTTCTGCCTTGTCAAAAACGCTCTCTGTGACAGACTGCAGTCTCTAACGGTGGCATTCTAGGTGGAGATGTCATTGGATGGAAGGTCCTTGAAACCACCCCATGCAAACCTACTCCACTTCTGGGTACCCCCATCCCTGTCCTCTGTGCAGCTCTGGTCCCACCTTTCCTGGAGCAGTCTCCCAGGGCTACCAGTCCAAGGAAGGAAGCATTCCAGACACCCACCAAGCACTGGCTAGGGACCAGGCTGAGGAGTCAGAGAGACACAGTTGGGTCTTTGGTCAGCAGTTGACTTACTGTTCTCTTGGGGCGACAGGATCCCAAGTGGGACATTGATCAATGGCAAGTTGTGAATGCTAAGTGACAATGTAGAAGGTCCGAGTCAGGACCACCGGGATGCAGAGGAGAAGGAGGCCTGTGGGCCAGCAGGCTGTGGTGGTAGAAGAGTCCCAGAAACAGGGCTGGAACAAGAGCTTAGAAAATAGTAGATAAAGAGCTCAACAGAAGACAAGGGCAAAGACAGGTATCCCAGGCATGGAGGATGGCAGGAGTAAAGAGGAGGGAGATGAAAAATTACAGGGTACACTGGGGGAAAGTGTGTCTATTAACAAGCTAGAGCAGAGCCTTTTCACAGGGGGAAGGACATTTAGAGCAGAGCTTTCAACCAGTCGCAGAAGGATACAAGTGCGCCAAGACACAGATCCTCTAACCCTTGGCCTGAGGCACCTGTGGCAGCTGAGTCCTGGGTCAGTACTCAAGTGACATGGAGAGGGTCAGCAAGCCATGAATTAGAGCACAACATTGAGATCATGCACCATTCCTGAAGGCTGATCCTAAAATCAGTCTCTCTCTTTTACCCTCCTCTCTCCTTTATGCCCCTCTCTCCCCTCCTTCCCTCTCATATACAACAATATTTCCTGGGTACCCACCCCGCTGGGTATTGTGCTGAATGGTGGGAATTCCACAATGAAGCAGACAATATCCCTATACTCAAGGGTCACAGTGTCTAGTAAAGAAGACAAGCAAGCAAAAACTTCATTCAATAGCATGCACCTGGTGCTAGGACTAAAGTCTGCATAGGGCATGCTAGGAGCTCAAAGGAAACATCTAACCTGGGACCCAAAGAAGATTTCCCAGAAAAGCTGACACTTGAGCTGAATCTTCAAGGGAGGGTGGGAGTCAGCCACAGAAGGAAGGGGGGAAAAGGACATTCCAGGCCAAGGGAACAGCATGAGCAAAGGCAAGGTGACTAGGGACCATATATACCCTAGCCGTGGCAGGATTTACAAACACTCAGAGCCACTGGAGTGATGCTAAGGCTGGGGCCACCCTGCGAAATAGCAGAAATACAGTGCTGGAAGGGCAGATGGGGGAGCAAAGGGGGCTGTAGGAAGCCTTTCCCAGTGCCAGGTCTATTCCTCAGAAGGAGATAAACACACCTGGGCCCAAGGGAAGGTGGGCATCCCTTGATGGGGGGAGTGGCATTTTCTTTCCCCAAGACTGAGGCTGCTTCTCTTGCTGCTGACACCCCCAGAAACTCCAGAGGGTGCAGCCCTCACTGAAGGGCCCACTCCAAAGTGTGCTGAATATCTTCCAAAAAAAACTTATTCTTAGCAAAGGCTTTCCTGTGACCTTTCTCGGAGAGGAAAAGACGCATACTCTTCACTATTGCTATTCCCCCGCCAGCTTTCCAAAGAACTACTCCCACACTGACCTCAGAGGGGGAGAAACCCCAGGGACCAGAGTTAGGAGCAGTACTGCAGGAAGATTTCCAGGGAACAGAGAAGAGAATCTGATTAAAGTCCATCAACTATGAGGTTTTCTTCCAGGCAATTAAATTTAGCAAGAACATTCCAGTTTGTTCAGGTTGTTCCACTGACAGACACCTTTTTTTAAATAGGGAAAAAATAATCTCTGTAGTATGGTAAAACATGATTAATTAAAGACCACCACAAAACATTTATTTGATTTGGGGTTTAGAAAAGCCCGTCAATTTCACACAGCAAAAACCAATTTATCTGTACCTTTGATGTCTAAGTTATCGCTAAATCTATTATGTTGGAGAGGATCCTATTTTTTTGATAATGGCATAAAATATGGACAAAACATGAATAATTATGAAAAATAAAACAAGAACAGCACACACAAAAACAAAACTATTAATAACAGCTCATCAGGGAAAGCAGATGGCTCAAAGGCTTGCCATGGCAAGCCCTGGACTTCATACTCTGACTCCAGCAGGTGCCACAGCTAAGCAGACCTGATGATATTCACAGGGATCAAAGAGATCATCCCTTATCCAGGCTCCAGAAGTCCAACTCATATGACACCTTATCCTGTGCACCTTCTCTTTTCCCACCCCCATGTCCTGCTTTCCAGAGGGGCAGTAAATACTCTGAGAGCAGGGACCACATCTCATTCACGGCTCTGAAGATAATGAGTCAATATGCAGTTTCCAGCCATCTAGTCCTGAGCTGGAAACACAGAAGTATGCATCCTACAGATGCGCTGATGAGCCCTGATTCTTCTATCTGGCCTTCAGTCCGGTGCATAGGCTCCTTCCCTGTGCCAGCGTCCTGGTCCCTGTTAAGCCCAGTCACCTTTTCAGATAAGATGTTCTTGGAAGGGGATCAAGCAGCAGTCCCTGCACGTAGAAGGGGTTGGTATAAGCTGGGAATCTGTAAGCCTCCTCTCTCTCACTTCCCCCATGAATCCTATGATCTGAGACCTCAGTTTTGTCCAGGATATTTCTGAAAGCTTAAATAGCTGTCACAAATGAGACCTACTACTTCTTGTGGTGGGAGTCAGCCACAGAGGGAAGGGGGAAAAGGACATTCCAGGCCAAGGGAACAGCATGAGCAAAGGCGAGGTGACTAGGGAACATACTCGCCGTGGCAGGATCTACAAACACTCAGAGCCACTGGAGTGATGCTAAGGCTGGGGCCACCCTGCAAAATAGCAGAAATACAATGCTGGAAGGACAGATGGGGGAGCAAAGAGGGCTGCAGGAAGCCTTTCCCAGTGCCAGGTCTACCTTTCATCATTTTTCTTCTTTCGTTCCTCACACACCCATTTTTAAGCTTACTGTGGGATTCGTATAAAGGAAACATGCCTCCTTCCTAGGTTTAGCTCAGTAAGGAAGTAGATAAGAAATTGGAACCCCTGTCTCAAGTGGAGTCTCCTCGCTTATAAATCTAAGTAAAGTTGGTCTAAATCCTTGATCCACAATTTGCAGAGCATGCAATAGCCTCTGCTCCTACATGCAAAGTTCCTGTGTATTCCAAGGAGAGCTCCCATCCTGGTTTAGTGTATTCACCTGCAACATCTTTCCCTTCTAGATTTCCCCTTTCTGCAATGTGTTATGGCTATTTACTTCCACATGGAAGAAACCCAGACATGAACCCACCTCACTTTCTGAATTTATACCACACACCCACACAAGTCCTTAAAGTGCAGAATAAATTTTACTAGAGATTTGGGGAGGTGACAGATGTTTATGCCTCAAAAATGCCTATGACTTTAATTAAACATGAGTTATTCTAGTCTTGAAAATTCTTTGGCTAGCCCACCATCGGGCTCAACCATCCTCTCCATGTCCAACTCCCCTGATCTGTTCTCACTAACACCTATATTCCCACCTGGTCCTTATATGTAACAGCTTAGTCATCTCTTTTGTTTCCTCATCTCCTAGGAAACCAGGCCCCCAGAGTCTCACCTTCTAAACCAAGTGACTTATCAAGATGTTTTCCTAAACAAATTCAATTCCTTCTCAAGAGAAATTCTGAACCCTCTACAAAGAAAAGAAAAATCTTCCACTGCACAAATAGGCCTTTTCTATGTACTATGATTGGTATGATCATTACCTGCTGTGGGAATTTATTGAATACTATGGAAGCATAGAGAAATCCAGGCCTGGACTGAGGGAGTCAGAAAAGATATCCCAGAGGAAGCAATTCCTAAGCTAGCACCTGAAAAAAGGGTAGAGTTAGCCAAGAGAAGAGAGAAAGAGAATCCAGAGGAAAGCACACACAATGGCTAGAAGCAAGACAGAGCCTGGTAGCACCGAGAATTACAAGAGGTTCACAGTGACTGAGAGGGGCACGGCAAGCTGGGTGAGGGCATGATGACAGATACAGCTGGTGAGGGGGTGGGGCCAGGCCACATCTCATAGATCAGGTTTGAACTTGTTCCAGAAGGCAATGGGGAACCTTCCAAAGGTTTAAGCAGGAGAATGACATGGCCAGATTTGCACTTTAGAAAGATGACTCTGTGTGAAGGATGGAAAGTCAATCATTAAGAGGCAAGACTAGAAGTAGAGACTGGTAGGAGGCTACCGCTGTGGCCCAGCATAAGCAGATGCCTTGACGAGGGAGGTTCCAGAGGGGAGGAAGAAATGGGCACAGCTTGAAGAGAGATTAAAGAGGAAAGAATTGCCATTCCATGGTGCTGGAGTGGAAATGGGGAAAGAGTCTTAAGCAACTCCAAGATCTCTGACTTAACCAATAAGGTGGCAGATGGTGTTGTTTTACTAAGATGAAGAACGCAAGAGGAGAAGTGGGTGCCTTTGGGAAAGCTCTGCCACCTCTCTCCCTGCCAGAGTGAAAAGACAAATGTTTTCTCCACCCAGGAACTGCCCACTCCGGTGTGTCCTGCTCATTGCAGCCACCCCCTCAAAAATCACCTGACCAATGGGGACCCAAAGAGGCCACAGCTACATGATGTCCTCAAACACCATGGGAAACCAATAGAGGAATCTAACAGACATTCAGTGGGCCCACCCCATACCCACACTGCCCAGGCTACCTTCTCCTGCCCCCATTCTGTGCCCTTCCCCAGATGGGAGTTCCAGGTCAGACCACAGCTGCCCAGGCCAGCCTCAGTCTGGGTCTGCTGAGTTCTAAATCTGACACCACAGCTTCCTCCCAGTCTGGGAGAAGGCATCTTGGTTTTGTTCTCTTGCACATACATAGCCATTCTTCAAGTCCAGGAAAGCCAAACACAAAGGTAATATCACTTAGCCAGGCTGCAATTAGCAGATTAGCGGCTTGTTGCTCTTGTCTTATGTCCCACTCAATGACCTCACAAAAGCCCAGAGAGCCTCAACACTGAGCTGCTCCAGGAAAGGGCCCATCGACTTCCCTGGCAAAAAAATCCCCCAGCCTGTCACCATGAGTTTCCCCATTGTAGAGCTAAACTAAAATTGATGTTCTGTCTCTATCAATTTCTCAGGAATGCCGGGACACGAGCCCAGTATTAATGAAGACAGCAGAAAGGAAGGCATGAGCTTGGCCCCGTTTCAGAGCTGACGGAGAGTATGGATCCTGAATCATTCCAGGGACCTGGAGAAACCCGAACGAGGCAAAACAACCAGACTCTGGGGTCACACACAGGCTCAGTGGGGCAGACAGATGTGAGAAGCCTTAGGGGAGAATTTCTGCTGGGAAGAAATAGCCTCAAGATTATCCTTTTTATGATCAGGTATTATTTTCACCATCCAAGAAAGGCAATTTTAGTTTAGACTAAAAGGGCATACCCATAAGTGTATTCATCTGGTAGTACACAATCACACACATAGAGCTTACACATCACATTAGGGGACCACAGTAAAGCCAGAACTAGCACTCGAGTAAGGAACTGAGGCTGTATCCCCATGTGTCTGACCAAATCCCTGAGCACCTCTCAGAATTGCCTCTCAAATCAGAAGCACTCCCAGGTCATACACAGAGGAAGCCTTGATTGATGTGGGAGGCCTCAATGGTATTAAATTAAAAGCCAGTAAAATGCTTGTCTTCATCTCAGTTTGAAAAATGAATAGAAACTGGCCACTGGCTCCTGTTTCTCAGACAGTGTCATCTGGGAGCTTCTCATTTCGGAACCTTTTTTAATCACATATAATTCCTTAATCATTCGAAACTGACCTGCTCCTTAATACTGGCTCCAGTGATGCTGGAACAATTCAGCTAAGCCATCAATCCTATCAAGCCAATTCACTGCCTCTAGGATGTGGATCTATACAGGATCTGGAGAACACAAGCAGGCTCCATAGGCACACAAAGTAGACTAAGGGTGACAGTGGGACAGCCACAATGTGAGACATAATCATCCCTGACACAAATGTCATAAGAATCCAAATCAATAAGAAATGGAAGGCTTTGCCTGTAGGAACTCTATAAAGGAGAGCTAATATCATTAGGGATATGGTTGTTTTAACACTGTTCTGAGCAGATTGGAGCCCCAGAACTGTGAGATAATGAATTTTGGTTATTCCAAGGCCCCCAGTTTGAGGTACCATCTTAGGGAAGCCCCAAGAACCTAATACAGTGGTATGTCCAAGAATAAGAGACTTGTGTTTCGTTCACTTGTTTGATATCTACTTTAGTATCAGGTTTGTTGACCTGCCCCATTGTTACCTAAGCAAGGAGAAAGGAACCTGGGGAGAACTGCTGTGTTGGGAAAATGTGAGAAAAGAGGGACCAGAACTATCTTCCTGACTTTTCAGGTTCCAAGAGGTACAAAAGATGCTTGCCAGTTGGCTATAGAGAGCAGATGAGTTTGAGAACTGCTTGCTCGGTGCAGGTAACAGAAAGACGTACAATCAAGGGGATGCAGCCTGATACCACCACATGGGAACAGGCAGAAGGGCTGGCCAAATCTCCAAGGAATCTCCAGTGCCAGTGGGGCCTCAAGGGAAGGAGCCCTTGTCAGTAGGACACACTGGAGCTACCACACTTCCTCGTGGAAACTGTAGTTCATGAGCCAGAAGGGCAGTTATAGTCATCCCAGAAGAAGGCCACAACCCACTATTCACAATAGCAAAGACTTGGAATCAACCCAAATGTCCATCAGTGACAGACTGGATTAAGAAAATGTGGCACATATACACCATGGAATACTATGCAGCCATAAAAAAGGATGAGTTTGTGTCCTTTGTAGGGACATGGATGCAGCTGGAAACCATCATTCTCAGCAAACTATCACAAGAACAGAAAACCATATACCGCATGTTCTCACTCATAGGTGGGAACTGAACAATGAGATCACTTGGACTCCGGAAGGGGAACATCACACACGGGGGCCTATTATGGGTAGGGGGGAGGGGGGAAGGATAGCATCCTGAGTTTTACCTGATGTAAATGACGAGTCAATGGGTGCTGACGAGTTGATGCGTGCAGCACACCAACATGGCACAAGTATACATATGTAACAAACCTGCACGTTATGCACATGTACCCTAGAACTTAAAGTATAATAATAATTTTTTAAAAAAAGAAGAAAGTTCTGCAAATAATTTTCCTACGAGTGGAAAAAAAAACTTCAATTTTCTAGAACAACAAATGTTGCATTATCAGATTGACAAGGCATTTCCAGGGGTAAAAATTATGGGTAAAATATTTTTTGTCTAAAGAACATTATATTTCTACTTTCTAATTTTGACATTTAACTTTTGCATCTTATTCTCTATCTCTTTATTTCCTTTATTTCTCTCTTCCTTTCTTTCCCTTTTCATAATAATATTCAAATAAAATAAATTTTTTTTTGACCAAAAAAATGAAGAAGGCCACAACCTCATCCAGGGAAGGAGGATGCTTGCCCTCTTTAGGGTCTCTTCACTCCACCCTACCATACCTGAAGAACTAAATGCCACCATGCACGCTCACACATGCACACACACAAAGCACGTTTGATTTCGATGCCACTAGAGTAGAGAGCAAAGCTAGACATTGGTGGGTGGACAGAAAAGGGCTGTGAATCAAATTGGAGAATAAATGGGTTTTTAATTAGTTATTAGGAATAAGTCAAATCACCAAATAAGATGATTCTAGGAACCAAATATAACTAAAAAGTTATGGAATCTGGCCTAGATATTGTTAAAGGAGCTACTATGTAGTATGAATTGGAGATCTGGGATGGTTTCACTGGAAATGATGATTGGAAAAAAATTTAAAATCATTATGATGGTAAACCTCATCAAGCAGAGATTCTTTAATAAACCAGTTGCTTGTACATGAAGGAATGAATAACACTTTCAGGAGGGCTTGTGAGGAAGCGACGGAGCAGGCAATGTAACCAGGGGTCAGAAGAGGGCTGAAAGTCACCATGGACAGGAACAGTCAGGAAAATAATGCTTAGGTGCAGCCAAACTGAGCCTCAGACACAAGGACTAGCCTTGAGGAAGTGCAGAAGGAAGAAGGAAGATGATTGACATCTTTCTTAGTGGCATGACCAGCAAAGGCACTGGTTGGTACTTGTGAAGTACCAATGAATCTACAGTATGGGAATGGGGATTGGTGCTGCAAGCTTGGGGTCAGAGGATCAGATATTTTGGATAGGGGAACTACAGGCAAGAAGCAGGAGAAGGAAGATGGGGCCTCTCATGGAGGACTGTCAGTGCCAGGCTAAGTGGAAGGGATCCCACTCACTTGTCCTCAGAAAACCAATGGCCTGCCTGGCCATCCCGTATCTGAGGGCCTCCCCAGCCGGCACTCTGGGTGCCCTCCTTGCATGGGTCTAGTGATGGTATTTGGGAGTGTGCATAGGCCATTATGTGTTTGGTGAAGGGATAAATAGATGACACTGCTGGCCAAGAGACCAGCACACAAGTCTCAGCTCAATTTCACAAAGCCTCGGGAACTGCCAGAACCCTAGGGAGTAGCCCCCACTCTGGCTTGGGGAGGCAGAATGGGCTATTGAAGCTTATGAGACAGTGTGTTTTTTCTGGCTTCTGGCCATCAGAAAAAAAACACAACAAAGGAAAGAGGAAAAGATATGGATTATTGGCATGAACGGCCTAATGACAAACACATTTGCATGTGTTGCTACAGGGAGAGCCTGCCCTCTCTGTGGCCTAATAAAGTTGGTTTTTTTTTTTCCTGTGCTCCAAAGGGCAAAGCCAGGTGCCAGCCCCCAAAACAACACCTCTTCTCTTCCCAAGACCCTTGGTTTAATGTGGGCAGCTCCAGGTGCCTGAGTTTGGGCCACTGCCTCATGTGCCTGATTCACCATCTCTGACATGTGGTTTCTCTGTCTATTCAGAGGATTGGCTGGGCTGTCCCAGAGAGCCTGGGCCATACTTTGTGGTGAAAGGCGCAGCAGACATGCCTTGAATAAGCCCCCACAAGTCAGGGACCATGTTAAACACTTCATATATATTGTCTCATTTGATCTTCACAAATTCCTACAAAGTAATAGATCTTATCCCCATTTTAAGGGTGAAAAAACTGAGGCTTAAAAAACACACCATTTCCATCTTACCACAGCTGCCTCCCTGTGTGAAAAGAGAGCTACATAAATTATTTAAGAAAATTAAGATTCATGGATTTCAGAGCAGAAAGAAACTTCAAATAACATATTTTCCAATTTATTTACTATACAGTTGGTGAACTTGAAGTCAAAAGAGAAAAACTGACTTGCCCAAAGTTGCACAGAACTAGGAAAGAATGCTATTGTGTGCATTCTGGGCTCCAGCCCATCATAATTTGGAGGCATTTTAAACAAAGGCAAGATTAGCAATAAAGAAGGGGCTATTCCTAACAGTGATGTACATGGCTAACTGGGGAAAAAGCCCCCAGCTCCCTACTCCTGCATGCCTCAAACTCCTGGGTGGTTTCCATGAACATGAAAAGGATGCTGCTACTTGCAGGTAATGAGTAAACTCTTGTGTGGTGTCCACATATCTGTCATGTTGAGACCTGGGTTTCATCAACATGTCACCCATTGAAGGCCCAACCTTTGCTTTCTTCACTCTGCACAACCCAATGCCAAGCATGCAGAGAACACACTGGCCACGGTCAAGAAACGAAAGGACTTTGCTAAAACTGGAATGTAAATTAGGAATTATAAACAGAATGTCAGCTTGGATAAACTCTTTCAACTTACCAGCAGACCTTGTCCACAATGTCAATTAGGAGGAAAATAAAAGGAAATTAGGAGAAACAATGAGAAAAAAGGAACAGAGGAGCAGAGAAAGGACAGTGAATTAAAAAAAGACCTCAGAGGGTGTCACTCAGTGATAACCTGGTACCCAAAGTCTGGTCAATGGCTCTTTATGATGAAATCCCAAACATACCCCATCTCAGGTGAACCATTAAACCTGGAGAGAGGGCTTGATGAGAAGCTGAACCAGCAGCAATGTTTCAAGGCCAATGATGTTAGACCCTCTGATCCCCCAATTCTCCATCCAGCTCCTATCAGTCTACAGGCACTCAAAGCCCTAAAAACCATCCAACTTAAGGTTGACAAGCCTAGGCCCTAACCAATAAGAAGCAGATTAGGGCTGGGAGCAGTAGCTCATGCCTGTAATCCCAGCACTTTGGGAGGCTGAGGCGGGCAGATCATGAAGTCAGGAGATTAAGACCAGTCTGGCCAACATGGTGAAACCCCGCCTCTACTAAAAATACAAAAATTAGCTGGGTGTGGCAGCGTGTGCCTGTAGTCTCAGCTACTCAGGAGGCTAAGGCAGGACCATCGCTTGAACCTGGGAGGCGGAGGTTGCAGTGAGCCGAGATGGTGCCATGGCACTCTACCCTGGCAACAGAGTAAGACACTGTCTCAAAAAAAAGAAAAAAAAGAAGAAGTACATTAGGCTGTGTATGAAACCCCATATACTCCATCAAAAGGGGAGGTCATTCTAACCTAAGCCCAGTATCCTGTGGGTCTGGGTGTGCCCATGATTTCAAATATCCATCAGGATAAAAATAAAGTGTATACAGAGAAGAGCATAATGCCTGGCACATAGTAGGAACTTGTAATAGTAGTTATGACTATTTACAGTCATGGCAGGCATGGCAGAGACTAATGTACTAAATATATTTTCTTTTCCTCTTGGGCACACAGACCATACACCAGCCTCCTCTGCAGTGAGGCATGCCCATGTGTTTGAGTGCTGGCCCATGGATTGTGGGCAGAAGTGCTGCACTCCACTTCTAAGTCTAGTCCATTAAAACCTTCCATGTGTCATTCTCCTTTTCCTGCATCTGTCAGCCAGACACAGAAACCCGGCACAGCAATCCACAGCCCCAGGGTAAGGCAAAGCCACAGACGGAAGGAGTCAATGTCCCTAAATGAACATATCTAATGCCACCTGGAGAGACACCAGGAACATCATATTGGACTCTGTGTGAGTGGGAAATAAGCTTTCTGCTATACTAAGCCACTGAGATTCGGGGATTTGTTTGTTATAACCATGCAAACACTAACATTACTTACCCTAACATAGACCTTAAGCTTGGTTTCCGGAAAAGACTCCACAAGGATTAAAGCCCTACTCTTTCTGAGTGACAATTCTGATGAAGCTCTGGCCTTCTGTCAGGCCCCTGGAAGCTTCTCTGTGAGACCTGATTACTGCCAGAAGTCCTTTTTCCACTGAGACAGACCTGTCTGACACTACTTCTGTACCTCCTGCCAATCCAAGAGCTATCTGCCCAAAGACAGGCTGGCACATCCTCAGCTCACCCTGCTCTACACCTGCCAGGCTTAGCTGGCTTCTAGAAATGCCTCACAGCTGAGTTAGGGGTAAGAACAAGGTTTATGCCTTGACTCTTAAGGGGTGGCAAGAAGTAATAAAGAGACCACTAGGTACAGTGCCAGTCAAAATCAAAAGGAAAAATGCCAAGCCATGTGTTATAATGTTATAATGTGGAAGCATAGGTCATAGTCCAAGAGCAGAGCTGTAGACACATTCATTACATGTTTATTCATTCAAAAATGTATACAGCAACTGCTGTGGGGTAGGTACAAATCACCAATGAGTGTTGTTCATTGAGTCAAAGATGTATTTGCCATTGTAGCTCTGCCCATTTGTACTTCCTTTCCTTCTCTTCCCAGTACAGTTGTTCTCGGATCGCATGTCTATACTTCTAATTGGCCTTGGTTATCCATACATGGTTAGTCTATGGATTAATTTGAACTGGAGAATGCAATGCAGCAAATGGAAAACCTTATTACATGTGAATTCTTCTTTAAAATCCTCGTTTTCTTTTATACCACACACTATGTACATTCAATGACTCAATCTTCTACTTCTGTGAATTTTCCCTGACCCCCTTAATGCTGGCATTTGAATGGCTGCCGTGTGCCTTTTTAGGAAAAAATGTGTCACCTGCAACTTGTTTTTTTCTAAAGGAGGCTCTGTTTATTTACTGCACACGAATGCCACTATATTCCTCAGCACCTCTTGGATTTCACCAGTCAGCATCTACGGGCACAAATGACAACTTTGACTAACGTTATTTGACTCCTTCTTATCTCTCACCTTCTGATGGAACCATTGAGCTCAATGCAATGTTATTTTCATTCATAACACAACTTAGGACAATGTGGAGTAACAGCTACAAGCATAACTCTTGCATTCGAAAATCAACTTTGGCCAGGCGCGATGGCTCACACATTTTGAGAGGCTGGGGTGGGCAGATCACCTGAGATCAGGAGTTCAAGACCAGCCTGGCCAACATGGTGAAACCCTGTCTCTACTAAAAATACAAAAAGTAGCTAGGCATGATGGCAGGCACCTGTAATCCCAGCTACTGGGGAGGCTGAGGCAGGAGAAATGCTTGAACGCAGGAGGTGGAGGTTGCAGTGAGCTGAGATTGCACCACCACACTCCAGCCTAGGTGGCAGAACAAAAAAAAAAAAAAAGCAAACTCAACTTTAACTTGGCAATTCACCAACAATCCCTGTATGATGGCAGGAAGTCTCACTCTGCTTCAGATTGTCAGCTGTTGGGGGCTCATGGTTAAGTTAGTTAACCTATCTGAGCTTCCTTTTTTGTTTCATGTTGTGTTGTGTTTTCATTTGAAAAATGGGGATGAGTATATTCTTTGCATATCTACTCATGTTGTTTTGATGATCAAAGAAGATAAAATGGGACAGGATGGGGCTATCATTCAGTTGCTCCCTAAGCCAAATATGCCCCTCAATACATTCTCACAGATGCTCGTAGTTCCTATCTCTTGTGCAAAGCCCAGTACAGACTAATTTTCCCCTTTTCTAAATATTAACCTAGTGGTCCATTTGTTTACTCTTCTCTAGCTGTAAGGACTGCACAGTTTAGCACTTTATCTCTAAAGCATTTTATGCACTAAATTCCTGTTGGCTAATTGGGGTGTGTGTGGGTGTGTGTGTGGATGTGTATGTGTGTGGCCGACTGGCCTTCCACACTAAACTGGCAAGGACTATCTCATACTCATCTGAGTCGTTTCCCCAGTATGTGTGCATGTGTGGCCCTTAACTGGGGTCCACATAGAAAGGGCATCTAAATAAACCTTTGGAGTGAGGGAAACTAGGAAACTTCATAAAGTGTATGCTGCCTGAGTTAAATCTCAAAAGATGAAAAGACATTGGCCAAACAAGGAACAGCATATGAAAAGACCAGGAAGCTCAGAGCAACTCAAGAGCTGATGCTCAGTAAGGGTGGGCAGTGAGGGCCAAGCCTCAACAGAGTAGGCTGATGGTGGAGAAGAGTAGAGACCTACAGATGGGCAGGTGCAGGAGGCCAAGGGCTACAGCTGCCACTGACCAAGAATGGAGGAAGAATCTGGAAAATCGTGATCTTCAGCATAGGCTACAGCCTTTTTACGTTCTGAATCCTGTTATTCTTCTCCTCTTTGTCCCTATGGTGGTAACTCAGAAAGCCCCTCAATACCACCCCAAGCTTCTCACATCCGGCATCCAGCCCAGACATAGGAATTAGACCAGCAGAGGCCCAGGGCAGAGGTGGGTGCCCAGGCTAACCAGTGGGTACCCCCTTCTTGAGTGTACTCTGTATCCCTGCCAGCCAGAGGACAGCCCCACATTACTTCAGCCCCTGCCTTCTTTGTGTTCCATATTCATATTTTCTTGACACAAACCATACAAAGTTTCAACACTTGGAGACTGCAAAGTAAACCATTTGTACATACCAGGTCTGGTAACACTTTAAATAATAGGCCAGTTAGTTAATGCTGCACTACAATAAAAATTCCTGTCCAAGTACACATTATGTCCTCATTAATGCCAAGTGAGTTCAGAGTGATTAATGTTATGACAATAAATAACTGGGAAATCATTATGACCACCAGACTGCAGCACACAGTGGGGCCCAGAGCAGCCTAGGCTTCTGCTACTCTCTGAACACACTACGGTGCTGCCTGCCCCTCCATCAGGCACACTCAAGCCCCTCCAAAGCACAGCTCCAGTGAGCATGGGGCTGTGCCAGACAGCTGAGGCTAGTGAGCCCTACTCATGAGGCCAATCTTGAGTTACCGGGGAAGAGAGGACAAGATTATCAGAACACGCCCTCTCCTCCAATGGAAAGAGAGCATGTGTTGGAAGCTGGAAACCAGGCCCTCAGTTCCATGGGCAGAAAGGCTCTCATCAACCTCCTGGTAGAGACCAAGGGAGGGAAAGCTGGGCCAGCTCTAGCTGCACTAGGCACCATCAGGAGGGGCTCAGAGAAGTGGGTAGGTCTCTCATGAGGGACAGTGGAGGGTGTGGCCAAGGAAAAGGAGACTCACTGCCCAAGAAGTTCAGGTAGAGACAGAGGACCCTGTCTTCAGGAAGTTTCTCTCAGGGCAGTAAATGAAAACTGGCTTTGTGGTTGGTCAAAGAAATAGGGCAGTTGTGCTCTTTCCCAGCATCTAAGCCATGTGGGGGCTGGTCCCTGGAATAGGAGAGAAACTGGTACTCACTTAGTATCCTTGAAGTTGGAGATGCAAGGCTAGCAAATAAAATGCTGACAACAGGGGATGAGAACCAGATTAGAAAAAAAAAGATAACTTTACAAACCATAGAAACTGGCATCTGAGCCTTTAGGGTATAGAGAAGGCTTGATAACCCAAAGAGCAGCTTCAGCTCCTCCCCAGCTCATCCCACAAAGCCCACTTTGCACCCTTTGCCTAAATGGCTATGGACTCTGTCTTGGTCTATGGGAGGCCTTAGGCTGCTGGCATATGCCAGACCTTATAGGAGTTCTTGTTTTTGGCTTTTGTCCTTCTCAGTTTCTCTGAAGCGGGTTTGATCTGGCCTGCTATGAGCTCCTCTAGCCTTTGGGGATTTTGTGACTAGCACAGTACCTGAAATATAGTAGATACTCAGCACATGATGGAATCGGGCTCTGGGTAGAAGGCCTGAACTCCCCAGCCTGTCTTTCATTGAATGGACCACCACCTCCAACATTGCTGACCCTCTACTTACCCCTGCCCAGTGTCTTCTCAAAGCACAGCCCCTCAGGAGTGGGCATTTAGGCTAAGACTGGAGCCCCAGATGGACATGGGGGTGAGGAAGGGTGGGCTTACTCCAAAGTGGGAAAGTCCAGCTCAGAGTTTCCACTCAGTCATCAAAAGTCAACCCTATTGATTAATGAAGATGCTGGGTTGACGAAGAAGTGAGGACAGAAGTGGCTAGAAGTCAGTGTTGACTTTTTAAACAACCATAAATTCCATAAGGGTGACAAAAGAGCCTGCTCTGTAATCTTGTTCATTATTTACACTAAAACCTAATTAAAGTCATTATGTTTTTTGTTCATTAAACAAACTTACAATTACAGACACCAAGACACCAAGCTGAGAGCCTCAGGTTCAGCCAGAGCCCAACATCCAACCATCTTTTGAGTCAAACTTTCCCTGGAAAGAAAGACTGCAGAGAAACAGAATAGGACAAGAAGCTGGGACAAGAAAAGTATCACAAAACTCCCCTGAAGTACCTGTCTCCTCTATTCTGCCTCTTTCTACAAAGCAAGAACAAAGAATTCCTTTCCAAGTCCCATTTCATTTCAAGGGAACTGGATCCATATCAAGATGAACACAAAGTAAATGGAAACCTGCTTTGTGGTTGGTCAAAGAAATAGGCAGCTGTGCTCTCTCTCAGCAACTCAAAGCCATGTGGGGGCTGATCCACGGGATAGGACTAAGCATAAGAGTCCATTTAACTGACCAACATTTCTAGACGCATCCCATGAACAGTGTCCAATGGAGAGCCTGGGGGTGGAGCGGGAAAATTAGCTCTATCTCTAAAGTCACTGGCACTCTACTAAGGGTAACAGGAAGGTAATCTAGTTATAAGGCCAATTGTGAACAAGAAACCAAAAAGGACATTATATATTAAAGTGTCAATTCAAAAAATGCGGTGGCTCACGCCTGTAATTCCAGCACTTTGGGAGGCCAAGGTGGTCAGATCGTGAGGTCAGAAGTTCAAGTCCAGCCTGGCCAACATAGTAAAACCCCGTCTCTACTAAAAAATACAAAAAAAAAAAAAAAAAAAAAAAAAAAAACAAGCCAGGCATGGTGGCATGCACCTGTAGTCCCGGTTACTTGGGAGGCTGAGGCAGGATTGCTTGAACCTGGGAGGCAGAGGTTGTGGTGAGCCAAGATCATACCACTGCACTCCAGCCTGGGCAACAGTTGAAGTTGTCTCAAAAACAACAAAAAAAGTAACACTTATAAACATGTATGCACCAAACATCAGAGCTCCCATATTTGAAAGGCGAAATAAACAGTTCCATAAAAATAGTTAGATAACTTTAAATACCTTATTTTCAATAATGGATAGAATACCTAGACAGAGGATCAATGCAGAAATAGGAAACTTTAACAATATGTAAGAGCACTAAGATCTGTTTCTCAAAGCACAGTTGCTCAGGAATGGGAATCCAAGCTGAGACTGGAGCCTCAAATGGGCATGGTAGTGAGAAAGGGTGAGCTCTTACTCTAAGGTAGGAAAGACCAGCTTAGAGTTTCCATTTTGGCATTAGAAGTCAATCCTATTGATTAATGAAGATGCTGGGTAGATATACCATTGATACAGAACATTCCACCCAAAATTAGCAAAATGAATGCACAGTCTTCTCAAATGCACATGGAACGTTCTCAAGGAGAGACCACAGGTTAGGCCACAAAATGAGTCTCAATAAATTTTAAAATATTGAAATCATACAAATGATGATTCTTCTTACCACAAAGGAATAAATCTAGAAATAAATAACAGAAGAAAATCTAGAAAGTTCACAAATATGTGGAGATTAAAGAATATACTTCTTTTAAAATGAATTGTATTATGCATATATAATACAACATGATGTTATAAGATGTATATATAAATAGTAAAATGGATACTATAGTGAAACATACTAATATGTCCACATCTCCTATAATCACCCATTTTCCTCCCTATGGCAAGAGCATCTGTAATCTACTCATTTAGCAAAAACCCTAAATACAATACATTATTATCAACCATAGTCCTCATGTTGCACATTCAATTTTTCAGTTTCTTCATCCTACATCCTTTGACCTATATCTCCCCATTTCTTTCCCCCACCAGTCCCTGCTCAACCCTGATAACCACTGTTTTATTCTATGTATATACTTAACTTTTTAGGGTCCACATATAAGTGGGATCATGGAATATTTTTCTTTCTGTGTGTAGCTTATTTCACTGAGCATAATGTGCTCCAGAACCATCCATGTTGTGGCAAATGACAATAGCCAAAATATGGAAACAATATATCCTTAAACAAGCAATGGGTCAAAGAAGAAATCACAATGGAAATTAGAGTAGGCATAGAGATGAACGGGGAAAAAGCACAACATATCAAAACATGGGATACAATGGGGCAGTGCTCAGAAGAAAATTGATAACACCTATATTAGAAAATAAAAAAAATCTTAAATGAGTAAGCTAACTTTACACCTTAAGGAACTAGAAGAAGATGAGCAAATCAAATCTATAGTTAGCCAAAGGATTAGCAGAGCAGAAATAAATAGAAAAACAATAGAGAGAATCAATAAAAGCAAAAGCTGGTTCTTTGAAAAGATCAACAAAATTGGCAAACCTTTAGGTAGACTAATGAAAAAAAAAGAGAGAAGATGCAAATAAAGTCAGAAATGAAAGTAAGAACATGATCATCAACCCTAACAAAATAGAAAAGATTGTAAGAATACTATGAGCAATAGAAAAGACTTAAGAATACTATGAGCAATTGTATGCCAACAAATTAGATAACCTGGATGAAATGGACAAATTCCTAGAAACACACAAATTACCAAAACTCACTCAAGAAAAAGCAGAAAATCTGAACAGACCTACAACAAGAGATTGAGCAGGCTTTTAAGATAGTTGATTAGAGGCATCTCTTACTCACTTCCTTCACTAGGAAGAACCGAAATAGTGAGTAGATACTTACACTTGGAATAGATCACCCAAGAGAGGGCACTGGAATACAACAGGGAAGTGATAGGAAACATGTAAAGCAAGGAAGGAGAGGAAAGTGAGGCAACCTGCTTGGCCAGGATCAGCTGGGAGCCGGGAGAGACTCCTGAATGTAGGAAAAGGGTAAATGAGAGACACTCACCTCAACCCGCAGCCAGGTGTCCATAGCCAGGGGAGAGCTCTTTGACCCTAGCAGAACCTGACAGCAACATAGGGAGCTCCCAGGAAACCACATGGAGGTATTGCTCCAGAAAGAGAGCTTACATTGGATCACACAAACCCCTAAATCTTTTTTTTTTTTTTTTTTTTTTTTGAGACGGAGTCTCGCTCTGTCGCCCAGGCTGGAGTGCAGTGGCCGGATCTCAGCTCACTGCAAGCTCCGCCTCCCGGGTTCACGCCATTCTCCTGCCTCAGCCTCCCGAGTAGCTGGGAGTACAGGCGCCCGCCACCAGGCCCGGCTAGTTTTTTGTATTTTTTAGTAGAGACAGGGTTTCACCATGTTAGCCAGGATGGTCTCGATCTCCTGACCTCGTGATCCACCTGTCTCGGCCTCCCAAAGTGCTGGGATTACAGGCTTGAGCCACCGCGCCCGGCCACAAACCCCTAAATCTTAAGCAGTAGTAGCATGGTACCATTTTGAGTGTCCAGCCCACACCAGACTGCATCCTTGACTGCAGCGTGTGCTGAGGTGAGAGCCATGGGCAACAATCCTACCTGCTGCCCTGCAAAGGGTGGCCACCCGCCTTGGCCTCCCAAAGTGCTGGGATTACAGGCATAAGCCTCCAAGCCCAGCCACTATCACTTTCTCAATCTACTTTTGACCAATAAAGTTGGCAAGACATCAAGAAGAGAAACACAAATCTCAAAAAAGAGAGAGAGAGAGATTGAATCAGTAACCAAAAACCTTCCAACAAAGGAAATCCCTGGGCCACATAACCTCACTGGTGAATTTTACCAAATATTTAAAGTGAAATTAACACCAATTCTTCTCGAAGTCTTCCAAAAAGTAGAAGAGGAAGGAATGCTACCTAACTAATTCTATGAGGCCAGCATTTCCCTGGTACTAAAGCCAGATATAGACATCACATGAAAAGAAAATCACATACCAATATCTCTTATGAATACAGATGCAAAAATATTCAACAAAACACTAGTAAATTGAACGCAGCAGCACATTAAAAAGGAGTAAATACCATGACTAAGTGGGATTTATCCCAGGAATGCAAGGAATGGCTCAACATAAGAAAATAAGAAAATGTAATGTACCACATTATTAGAAGGAAGAATAAAACCACAGTTGCCTCCATTGATGCACAAAAGGCATTTGACAAAATCCAACACCCTTTTCTTATTTTAAAAAAAAATGCAGAAAGCTAAGAATAGAGGGGAACTTCTCTAACATAATAAATATCATTTACTGAAAACTCATTGTTAACATTATGTTTAGTGGTGAAAGACTGAAAAATTTCAGTCTTAGAAATGAGACAAGAATGCCCACTTTCAGCACTGCTAGTCAACATCACACTGGAATTTCTACCTAGAGAAAATAGGCAAGAAAAAAAATGAATAAAAGGCATCCAAATTGGAATAAAAGAAGTAAAACTCTCTTTTTCCATAGATTATATGATCTCATGTAAAGAAAAATCCCAAAGATTTCACAAGAAGCTACTAGAGCTAGTATATAAATTCAATAAAGTTGCAGGGGATGAAATCAACCTACAAAAAATTGACTGTGTTTCTGTACACCAGCAATGAACAACCTGAAATGGAAATTAAGGAAATAATTCCATTTACAATAGTATCCAAAAGAATAGAATACCTAGGAACAAACTTGACAAAGGAGGTAAAAGACTTTTACACAGAAAACTACAAAGCATTGCTGAAATTAAAGGAGACCTAAGTAAATGGAAAGACGTTCTGTGCTCATGGTTCAGAAGATGTAATATTGTTAAAGTGTCAATACTACTCAAAGAAATCTACATATTCAATACAATCCCCATCAAAATTCCAATGGCCTTTTTTGCATAATGGGAAATTCAATCCTTAAATTCATATGAAATTTCAAGGGGCTCCAAATAGTCAAAACCATCTTGAAAAAGAAGAAAGTTGGAGGACTGACTCTTGCCTGTTTCAAAACTTACTATAAAACTATAGTAATCAAGTCAGGGTGGTACCGGCATAAGGATAGACACATAGACTTATAGAATAGAGAATCCAGAAATAATCCTATAATTCTATCACTAACTTTTATTTTTAACAACAGTTTCAATATCATTCAATGGGGAAAGAATATTCACTCCAACTAATGGTTCTGAAACAACTGAATATCTACATGCAAATGAGTCTCATTAGACCCTACCTTATACCATGAACAAAAATTAACTCAAAATAGATCAATGACTTACATACAAGATCTAAACCTACAAAATTCTTTGAAGAAAACCTAAGGGTAAATCTTCGTGACTGTTGATTTGGCAACGGATTCTTAGTTATGCTTAGATATCTAAGAATAAGCAACAAAAGAAAAAATAAATACATTAGACCTTGTCAAAATAAAAAAAAAAAAGTTGTGGATCAAACAAAGAACATTATCAAGAAAGTAAAAGAAAAACCTACAGAATAAGAGGATATGTTTGCAAATCACGTACCTGATAAGGCTCAAAAAGACAAACAATTCAAATAAAAATGGGCAATGGACTTGAATAAACATTCCTCTAAAGAAGATATACGAATGGCCAAACACACATGAAAAGATGTTCAACATCTTAGTCATTAGATAAATGCAAATCAAAATCATGATGAAGTACCACTTCCCAACCACTGGGTGGCAATAATCAAAAGATGAAAAATAACATATTTGCAAGGATATAGATAAATTGGAACCCTCATATGTTGCTGATGAGAATGTAAAATAGTTTAACTGCTGTAAAAAACAGTTTGACAGTTCCTCAAAAAGTTAAATAGAATTGCCATATGACTGCAATTCCACTCCTAGGTGTATACCCAAAAGAATAACAAACAGGGGCTCAAATAAGTACACATACACACATGTTCATGGCAGCATATTCACACGGCCAAAAAGTGGAAACAGCCTAAATGTCCATCAATGGAGGAATGAATAAACAAATTATGACATAAACCTACAATGGAATATATGAATTATTCAGCCATAAAAAGAAATGAAGTACTGATGCATGCTATAATGCTGATAAATCTAGAAAACATTATGGTAAGTGAAAGAAACCAGATATGAAAAGTCACATATTGTGTGACTCTATTAATGTGAAATATCCAGAATAGATAAATCCTTAAGGACACAACACAGATTAGTGGATTGGTGGTTTCCAGGAGCTGGAGGTATTGAGTACAATATTAGTTGGATTCTGCAGAGAAACAGTATGTGTGTGTATATATATCCAATGATTTTATACATATATATATATATATATATGGGAGAAGAAAGAGTCATTTTAAGAAATTGGCTCACATGATTGTTGACGCTCCCAAGTCTGAATCTGCAGGGCAGGATAGGCTGGAGATTCAGTGAAAAGTTGATATTGCAATCTGAAGACAGTCCAGAGGCAGAATTTCCTCTTCCACAATGTATTAGTCCATTTTCACACTGCTATAAAGAACTTTCCTGAGACTGGGTAATTTATAAAGAAAAAAGGTTTTATTGACTCACAGTTCCACATAGCTGGAAAGGCCTCAGGAAACTCACAATCATGGTGGAAGGCAAAGGAAAAGCAAGTACCTTCTTCACAAGGTGGCAGGAAAGAGAGAGAGTGAGAAGGAGGAACTGTCAAACACTTACAAAACCATCATGTCTTGTGAGAACTCACTCACTATCAAAAGAACAGCATGGGGGAAACCACTCTCATGATCCTATCACCTCTTACCAGGTCCCTCCCTTGACATGCAGGGATTATGGGGATTACAGTTTGAAATAAGATTTGGATGGGGACAAGGAACCAAAATATATCACTCAGGGTACATCAGTCTTTTTCCTGTTAAGGTCTTCAACTTGGATTGATTGGATGGTGCACACCCACATTATAAAGGGCCATTTGCTTGACTCGAAATCTACTGATTTAAATGTTCATCAGATCTTAAACTAATACCTTCACAACATCTAAACTGGTGTTTGACCAAAGACTAGGTACCATAGCTTAGCCAAATTGACACATAAAAGTAACCATCACAGAAGAAATGGGAAAAAACTGTTTAATGGTCATTTCCTTTCCTAGGGTTACCATAACAAAATTCTGCAAACTGGGCAGCTTAAGTAGCAGAAATGGATTGGCTTATAATTCTGGGAGCTAGAAGTCTGAGATGGAGGTCTTGGCAAGATTGGTTCCTTCTGAGGGATGTGAGGGTGAAACTGTCCCATGGCTCTCCCCCAGCTTCTGGTGGTTTGCTGACAATCTTTGGTGTCCCTGTCTTCAGTTGTATCACCTCAATCTCTGCCTTCATTGTCACATGCTTTTCTCCCTATGTGCATGGCTCTGCATCCATATTTCCTCTTTTAATAAAGACATCAGTCATATTAGATTAAGGCCCATCCCAAAGAAATCTTCTTCACTCAGTGCATCTGAAAGGACCCAATTTCCAAGAAAGGACACTTTCTGATTTACAGGGGGTTGACACTTCAACATCCGAATTCTGGGGGAACGCAATTCAACCCATAACAATGAATAAGGGGATTTGCTTTGGAGCGATAGAAAGGTTCTGGGACCAGAAAGAGGTGGACAAAGTTATAAATGTCCTCAATGCCATAAAATTGCTCAAATGAAAATGATGAATTTTATATTGAGTGAATTTTATCTCTCAATTATTTCAGAAAAGGAAGTGGTGCTTTCAATGGAGCTTGAATGATGGGTGACATCACAGAGACCCAGGTGTTACAGGTGGAAAATATGGAATAAGCACATATATGAAGAAAGGACACTGCAAGACGTAGTCATAGTCAGAGTGCAGAACAGCTGGAGGGTGGGCTTGGCATTGTTCATCACCATATTAACATCCCAAATGGATCACATTACCTGAGAAAGTCGAGAGACATCATCTTCACCTGAGAAGCCACTGCCCTGACCGAGACACATTCTCAAGGGGCTGGCTACTTGTCTAGTCATCCAGGAAAATCATGACTACAAATATATGGGCCTGTTGGCATCTTTGGCTCTTGTACATCTCTCTCCTGGGCATAACTGAAGGAGCTACGTTTCTCTTTGAATTTGACAAATCCCCAAAGGAAAATGCAAATCCATGTAATATGTAAAACACATAATGACGCATCTTATGAGGGTGGCAGCGGAGGATAGGAGGGTCTATAGTCATCATATAATGTGAAAATTTAAAAGTTTAAATAGTTTATCTCAACCGGTTACAGTGGCTCATGCCTGTAATCCCAGCACTTTGGGAGGCCACGGCAGGCAGACCACTTGAGGCCAGGAGTTCAAGACCAGCCTGGGCAACATGGCAAAACCCCATCTCTACTAAAAATGCAAAACTTAGCTGCACATGATGGCATACACCTGTAATCCCAGCTACTTAGGAGGTTGAGGCATGAGAATCAATTGAACCCGGGTTCAATTGTGGGTTGCAGTGAGCCGAGATTGCGCCACTGTACTCCAGCCTGGAAGACAGAGTGAGACTCTGTCTCAAAAACAAATAAATAAACAGTTTATCTCAATTTTGCTCAAAGTAGCCAGCCCATGAACTGCTTGCTACTACTGGTTTATAATGATGTAAGAAACTTGTGCCAGTAGCTAAATCAATATAATGCTTTGTTCATTGAGAAAGTCTTGCTATGAAAAATTAAAATGTTAGGTATAATTGATTTACATTTACATTTTACATTTGCATTTACTAAAGACAGCTGATTTACATCCTGATACAAGGTCCTTATCCCCTTGGAGACAAGTAACAGCCGGTTCCCACACCAGCAGTGGTCTGCAAATTACACCGAAAGTGGTACTGACCTAAATTACCCTTAAAGAGTCCATAAAGTACACTATTCATGATTTTGTGTATATATGAACATTTTGTGTATATATGAACTGAAATGTTTCTTTGAGAAAGATTGATCTAAAGATCTATAGCAAAAAAAGAAAAAAGAACAAAAGGAAAGTGACTATCCAAAGTTACAGGGCATTTGGAACTTCCTGCCCATCTGTGAGAACTATAAACTGGAAGCCACTCAAATGCCATCAACAGTAGAATAAATAAATTCTGACATATGCATAGAACAATGATAAAATTAATGAGCTACTATTCGCATCATACAACATGGATGAATCTCACAAATGGAATGCTAAGCAGAAGAAAGATGGCACAAAAGAGCCCATACTTTATTTACATAAAGTTCAAAATCAGTCGAACAGATCTATGATATTAAGGGTAGCGATACTGGTTCCACTTGGGGAGAGAGTGACTGGGAGGAATCTAAGGATTTTAATGTTCTTTTTCTTAACCTGAGTGGAGTTAGGAGAATTCCCTTTGTAAAAATCCATCACACCATGCACTTGTGATGTTCACTCTTCTGTATGTATGTTACACTTCAATAAAAAGTTGTTAAAACATCCTGTCTTTAAGATAACCCTCACATTCCTACCAGTAATTGGAACTTGCATAGAGAGCACCTGCTTTTCTGGAAAGTCCCTGCCACTCTGTCTCTAAGCTTCCAACTATAACCATGATGCATGTCAATAGTGCTGTTTGTTGGGTTGAGGTCTGAAGGCAATGGTGAAGTTGTATCTTAAGTTGTGATTAATTTCTAAAGTCAGCATGTAACATAAATGCACATAAAATGAAAGTCCACTATATACACTCTGAAGCCAAGTGAATTTGTCCATACACATGCACACATCTGTACATATCGTAACAGTAGGACTTTGTAAATAACATTTCAGTATTCCCAGAAACCTTCAGCAATCCACTAACATACAAATGCAGACATTTTGGAACAGGCTCCTGGCTTTCTCCTGTATTATATTTTGGAAGAGAGCTCATATTTTCTATGCCCTAGCTTGACACCACAGTTAACAGTCTTTTTGACTTTCACTGGAGTTTTATCTCTCTGTTGATGAGAGACAAGTTTTCTCACTAGTTGGAGCATTCTCAGCAAGAGCCTCCCAAATTCCTTTTCTATTCCCCAGATAAAATATGTAATGAACTCTTCCACATCACAGAGCCAAGTCAGTGCTAAGCTCAACAGTCTAATCTTCAAATTTTTCAAAACTTTGATTTTTTTGGCTGTCAGAGCTGCTATGTGCAGCTGTGCAGGTTGTGTACTACACAATTCTAGGAGGGGCCATTCATTTAGAATACTATGAATGGTGTGCCTCCTTCCCCTTCAACTCTCTCTCTCTCTCTCTCATACACACACACACACACACACACACACAGTTACAGTGTTGTGAGAAGTGGAGTACAACAGTGTACACGGAGATATGAGGGCAGGAGGCCAGTTCAGCTTCGTCTGACCAAATCATTCATGGTCCATTCCAGCATTGCAGTGAGTCCCATTCAAACTCTTCTCTCAACAGGATTGTAAATAACCACATGCTTTGGGCCTCTAGTCAAAACTGTAACTGTTAAATTTACAAGAGCATGCTGTAATCCCCAGGAGGTTAATCACCAATTCCCCCTCCCTAGGGCACAAGTGAAAGTCATAGGTCAGGCAGGGTGAAGGTGCTCTCTCTCTCTCTCTGCCCAGGCCTGCTCCTCCTCATTCATTCTGTGGCTCCTCTGCCATCTGTGATCTCCTTTATCCCCTCTGTATCCATGCAGGACCTTGTCCCATTTTACTCTGTCTCATGCTGGTCCATGTCCCTGACTGTGTCACTTCATTGTATCAGGACTGATAGAATTATTGGACTAAATTCTCAGTCTGTTATTTCTCTGAGTTCAGTTTTGAAAGCACAAAGCCTTTGTTTTCCCAACCCAGCCTGCTACATTGCATTTCTACTGTTACAGTTGTCTGTAACCAGATACTAATCCCTGCTGTCCAAATTCACATAGAGCAAGGAATTCTATAGGTGTGGCCCAGTGCAAACTTATTGTACCCATGCCCCTGCAAGAAAAGCTTCTGGGATTCATCTTGCCTGAAACCTCTCTCCAGGCTCCCATTCCTCCAGAGTTGCACTCCCCTTCACACATCCAGACACCCCTTCTGCCACTGAAGGATGCGCACTTGGAGCCAGGTGCTGCCTCATTCAGGGTTTTTCTGTAGGATCATGTCACTTACGCAATTACATTATGAACTTCTCCCATCCCTTAAAGGGGAGGAAAGTTAAAGAAGATGCAAACATCAACTGTAAATGTCACCGATTGTCCGCCACTGAGCTCCCATTTCAGGGCCGGCTAACGGGGTGGGCTGGAGGCTGCCTTTCAGGGCCAGGTAAAGGGCCCAAGCCATGTGCTCCGGGGCAGCTTAGAAATCCTCCTGGGAGAATCACCCAAGTATGAGTTGTGCTCTCTAAGTGTCACCTGTATTAAATAGCCTCTGCTGAGGCCCAACAGCCCTGTCTCCAGCAGCCCTGCTCTCCTGGCCCTAAAGAAGCCCACCTGGGCACTGGCAGCCCCAGTGTTGTGGCCAGGCTAAACCATGAGCAGCAAAGACAGAGTCCCTCTGGAGAGTGGTCCCTCTGGGAACTCAGGCTGTTTGGATCCAAAGCAGAGCAGACTGGCTCTGTGATGTCTTCAGAGAAGAATTTGAGGGCCTTGAGCATGCCAAGACCTGCCTTCTACATGCTGTGATGGGACCCAAGTGTCCTCTAGAGGCCATGAAAAGAGCCAGCTCAGCCCCTGTTTTCTAGTATGGAGCTCGGGGAAAACTTCTATGTGCTGTCTTCCCATCACAAGCACCTGGGATGGAAGATGCATATCCCCTAGGCCTTCCAGCAAAGAATTAAAAGCTGTTTGGAAGACTGTCTGCAAAAATGTCTGATGTTTAAGTCTAGTGGGTAGAGCCTGAGACTATGGCCTGTCCCTAGGAAGAAGCACTTGGGATTTGAGGAAAGCACTGTTTCCACATTCAGGAATGCTAGGACAAGTCTTGCCACTTGCAGAGAATGTGAGTCATGACCTTTTCCTTCCTAAGATGTCATCCCTTCAGTTAAAAAAGGAGAGGATGATCCAAATTGGCAGTTCACAAACAGCATGCATTAGAATCTACTTGGGAGCTTTTTAAATGCCTAAGCCAGGCCCCCACCTCCAGCATATCTTAGGTGGCCTAGGCATGGGAAGTTAAAAAATTTCTGCAGCTGACTCTGACGTGTCCCCAACAACCTGTAGTTCCATGAACAGAACTTAACATTCTACTCAAGCAAATGTGGCCATGGCATGATATTGTAGTTAGGTCAATTTCCTGACATCAGCCTAGTTAAGGTACTTTGGCTATGCCCAAGTAAAAGCTGCCCATTAGAGACAAAACCACATCCCCAAGGCTGAGCTTGAAGATCACAGGACATTGATGAGGCCACAGCCATCTCCGCACAGGCCAGCACAGCTAGGTTCAAAACAAAAGTATCCCTTACCTGTCTCTCCTTCCATGACTCCCAAGATCCCTGCTCTCATCCCTTCCCCAACCTGGTGCAGTCCTCTCTTCCCATCACTCAATGGGGAAGGAGAGGCTGTGTTTCTTCCACTATAGTGGCACAACTTGCTATCCAGTTATCCAGGTTTGAAACCTCGAAGTCTCCTTGGCCTTCGCCCTCCGTGAATTCTATTTCAAGCCTCTCCATCCCAATGCCACTGTATTTCTGGGTCAACTTCTCCCTTGCCAGGAACAAAACAAAACTCACAGATAGATGTCCTTCCAGCCACTCCTCCAATCTGTCCTCTGGGATGAACTTTTCAAACTGGGGTTCTGACTTCAGGGATCCCTGCTCTGGCATGTAAAACACCGTGGCGGGGAGTATATTTGTACATTTTTACAGATGATCCACTGCTTTCATCAGACTCTCAAAAGAGTTTCTGGCCTAACAAAAACAGATGAAAGTATCTACCAGGCTGCACCCCACTCTGTGTTCTGACCAAGGAGGTCTTGAGGGCAGGAACCACATCTTCACCATCTCTGTTTCCCTGTGGTCTGGCACAGTGTCTGGCACCAAGGAGGAAGTTCCAGGGGTATTGAATTGAATTACTAGCCACAGCCCAGCATGATTTCAGCAACATGGGAGTAATGCCTTAAAGAACTCTCCCTCGTGGGCTGGAAACACACAGAAAACTCTTGGCCCTCTCCTAGCAAGATAACAGACTTTAACTCTGAAGGAAACATTCCATGTGCATCAGCTTTGCCAACAAAAGTGAGCCAAGCAAAGGTGTCTCCAGCCCGTAGAAGAGCCTTGAGGACACCGTGCCAGCTGCAGCAGGTGATCCACTCTCAGACATGACTGAGCACCATAGCAGTGCCAAACCACCTGCCCATTCAACAAGCTACAGAATCCCAGGGCTCCTGTTGGATCAGTGGGTCAGATCCAAAACTCCCCACCAGCCCCAAAGCTATCTGCCAATCATTACTCCAGTCTTGTGCTCCCCTACAGACGCCAAGCTGTATGCGTCTTGTTCAGAGATGTTTATAGCTCAAGTTCCAGAGACAACTTGGAGGGCTCTCAGGCTGTAATCTACTTAAGACAAAAATCCATGACATCTCCTTGGAATCCTGCAGCTTCCCAAGGGACATTCCAACTGTACTTAGGAATATTTGATTTTCCTGCATGTTATACTTCCAGGTAAGAAATCATAAAGGTAGAACAGAAGATGGCTGGACATGATAAGAATGCAAAACATGTATTTGCTAAGGGGGAAACAAGAGTCATGGAATCCTAATTCCTCAGGTTGATTCCATCACTGCAAGCCAAGTACAAAGAGATTTACAGAGGAACCAAAGTTTGCCTCATCTACATGGTGTCTTCCCCCAGACAACAGGCGGTCAAGGCCAATTGCTCAGCGCATAGCATGGCTATTACCTTCAATGCCCAGGATCCCTGAACTTAGCTTCTTCTGGACTGCAATGGTGAATAGCAAGGGTCCCAGCTGAAGCCTATGTGGGAATCCAGACATGTTCAGGGCAGAATTCCCAGAACTCTAACTGCCTAAAGAGCCGAATTTCCTTCAGGGAGAGAATTCATCCTAAGGCAAGACTCAGCAATGGAGACTCAGATATGAAATTTCCACATCTTAGCAAAGGAGTGATTCTGAATGTACTCTGGCTCTGATCCTCAGATCTCTTCCCCATCTAGTCCTATAGATTTATATCTGTTGTCTTTAAACTTTTTAAGACAAGCTGGTAACTGGAAAGGGCACAGACCAGCCTTCAGTTTCAGGCTAGGAGGGCCCCTGCACATCAGTGCTGCAGCCAGCAAGGACCATAGTTCCTGATGAGAGGAGCCAGGTAGCAGGAGTGACCACAGGAAGCTGTGGAGCCCACATAAGATGACAACAGAGTCCAAAGCCATGTTTGGGTGGCATGCCAGGACCCCATGGTGAGAGGGAAACTCAGTGAGGGGAGGCAGTTCCTGGAAGAAACAGAAGCACAAAGTGGCTACTAGACATGCTCAGGAGCACACAAGAGACATCCAGGGGAATCCAGAAATATTCACTGGAAACTTTGCAAGAGAGTCAAGAACCTATAAACAGACAGGAAGGGTAGTAAAATTCCAATTATTGTTATTAATATGAATTTTTCTGTATGCACAGGTTAGAAAATTGATAGAATCTCAAGTCATAATAGAAAAACCACGGTTGATGGACTTACTCTTTTGACAGCCTACATGGGCCTTCTGTGGCCTTACTTTCCTAATACAAAGGTGGGAATCACTGTTTGAAAACAGGTGAATACAGGCTCAGCCACTTCTCCATAAGCCACTTGTAGTGAGCCCTTGACCCCTGAATCATTTGGGTAATTCAGCATCTGGGCTGCAGGTGAAGAGGGACTTCGGTGAGAGTACCTAGATGCCATTTCCATCACAGGGTACTAAAGCGGTCTTTAGGGGTCTGTGTGGGCTAGAGCCCTAGTGCCTTCCTGCTGAGCAATGGAAAGTTATTTGTGATCACTGTCTCCTGAGCCATTATCCTCAACCTTCAGCTCCTCCTTCCCCTGCCCACACAATCTTGGGATATGAGAGAAGGATCATGTTGATCACAGAATGGTAGCAGAGCACCATTCATTCATTCAATCACTCACTATTTAGTAAATATGTCCCACATGTCAGGCACTAACCAGGCTCCAACTCACACACAAACGATACAGTTGTACTCCCTGCCCTCAGGGAGCTTACAGTCTAGTGGGGCAGACAGGCATTAAACAAGAAGACACAAAAGAACCACAAAGTGTGATGAGGATTTCAAAGGAAAAGAACAGGTCTCTATAGGAGAGGACAGCAACAGAAAAACTGCTCAGGATGTTTAGGGTGTCATGGAAGTCCCTTGCAGAAATGCTACTTATCCTGAGATGTGAAGATAAGTAGGGTCGGTGTAGGGGAAAGCGTGCCTCAAGGCAAAAAGCGCTTGAAGCCAAAAGGAGGATCCTGCCCCTGAAAGGAGAGATGGAACAAAGCATCATTTGCAAAGAGAAGAGCAGCAAGAGAGGGGGTCAAAGGGGAGTCTGGACCACCGGAATGAGGCCTTGGAGGCCATAGCAAGAGCTGCGCATTTTGTCCTTATGCAAAGGGAAGTCAACACAGAGAAGTTACATGACAATTTATTCATATAAGCATCAGTCTGGCTGCTTGGGGATGGTAGGTTGGATGGGGCTCTAAAATAGAACCAAGGAGATCAGTAAGTTGCAAAGAAGTTCAAGAGAGAGATGATGGCAGCCAGGCCAAGGTAGAGACCATAGTAAAGAAATGGATAAGTTTGAAAATATTTGAAGATAGCATCAACAGAATTAGTGGTGAATTGGCATGGGGACAACCAAGGGGGAAGCAGGAAGGATGATGCCTCAGTTTCCCAGTGGACTATCTGGTCAATTAGAGATGTCATGTATTGAGACTGAGACTGAGGTGGAGCAGGTTTGAGAAAGAATATCAGGTTCTTCCTTTGGGGCCTCTTCAGTTTGAGCCTGTGAGACTTCCAAGTGGAGGGGCTAAGAAGGCAATTGTCGTGCGACTTTCAAGTTCAGAAACTGGAAGAATTTAGGAGTTGCTGGCACATAGTTGGACCCTGGGGCATGAGGCCTGTTCAAACTTTCAAGGTATTTTCCCAGTTCACAATTACCCAACCTCACAGCGACGCCTGCAGGTAAGAAGGCACAGCGCCACTGCCCTCAGCCCACACCTTTTCACTTTTATCAACCTCTCCTTAAAGGCCTCCATGATTCCTTGTCACCCAGAAGATAAAGTTCAAATATCTTAGCCTGCAATTCAAGGCCCTCTGGGATCTGGCCTCCACCTTCCTTATCTCCCTATTGCCTTACATGTGTCTCTACACCAGCAAACTGGCCTCTTGACTGTTCCTGACACACCAATCCCTTCCAGCCTGCATGCCTTTGCTCACAGGGGCCCTTACCTGGGCTTCCCTCCTCCCTATGCTACAGTCAAATACTACTGAGGTAGAAACACAAGATATGGGATGAGCTTCAGTCTAGAGGAGGCTGCAGCAAAGGACAGGGCATCCGACCCCTGGTCCACTTCTGTGAGCACAGAAAGGATTCAAGGCAACATGACTCTCTTTACCCATCCATAAAATGGAGCTGAATCAGGCTAGTTTTTCTAGGCAAAAAACAAGTCACAAAATGTCCAATTTTAAGATTATTCTTGATGTCTCTTTGCCAGGTTACCCTTATCTGAGCAAATAAAATTCATTTCCAAAATCAACTCTCCATAAATTGCATTTGGGAGAAACTCTTACATAACTTAAGATATAATTAAGGGGAAAACAAAAAATGGGGGTGGTGGGCAAAAGGGTATGGATAAGCTGGTTGTACCCATAGATTGAAAGGATTCTATTGATAAATTGAAAGCTGGCTTTTGGCCTTATTTTTAAAAAAAAAATTCTTCCCATTAGGGTGCTTGAGATGCCAAGAGATAGGGTTGGAGATAAATCTGGTACTTTCCATGACAGGCTGGCCCTGTAGACAGATTCTGCTTCATGACTTCAGGCCCAGTAGCTGGGGAGCCCAAGACAATGCCCATGCCAACAGATCACCTGTGCATTTAGGCAGTAGCTTTTTGTCTTTGTCTTTGGTGCTCACTGCCAGCTGGCATTACCTTCATGGGCTCTACTTTCTGATGGGGACTGGAATGGAGCAGAGGGTTTCCCATAGGATAAAGTATTCTCTGCCTATATCTCCAGCTTCACATAGACCACTCTCTCCCTAGCCCCCAGAGCTCCAGCTGTGTAAACCTCTCAGTTTCTTGAACCCACCATGCCTGTTCTTGTCCAGGCACTTTTGCTCTGCTGTTCCCATTGCTGTAAAACATTCTGCCCCTTTTCTGGGCTCCCTGGTGACATGCTATCCTTTCATGACCTCCTGGATTAGGTTAGGGGTCCTCTTCAGGTCTCTGGCCTCACCCTACACTCTCGCACCCTGCTTCTCACTCCTCCAGGCTGCTGACCTTGCCACACCTCAGGCTTATAGAGGGAAGGCCTGTGTCTGCCTGGGGCACAGTGGCCTCCGTGGTGCCTAGACATGGTGATACTTCCTGCATATTTACTGATAAAGATGTGAAGGAGAGTGCAAACTGCACTCAGCTCTTCTCTCATTCTAAAGAGCCACAGGAAAAGGCCAAGGCTCTGAGATTAACCGGGTGAGCCTCAGAAGTCATTGGATATGTCAAGATCTAGAAGTGGAGGATTATCACATGAGAAATGAGAGTCATGGAAGTTAGTCGCGAAACTTTGCAAACTTTTTGTACTAGCAGATTCAGTCTTCCCATCAGGATGGGGGTGTCTTTGTGGTGGGCTGTCTCTTCCTGCTTGTACCTCTCCCAGGATATGGTAATAACATGGTTTGGCTGTGTCCCCACCCAAGCCTCATATTGAATTGTATTCCCATAATTCCCACATGTTGTGGGAGGGAACCAATGAGAGATAATTTGAATCAGGGGGGCAATTTCCCCATACTGTTCTCATGGTAGTGAATAAGTCTCACGAGATCTGATGGATGTATCAGGGGTTTCTGCTTTTGCATCCTCCTCGTTTTCTCTTGCTGCTGCCATGTAAGAAGTGCCTTTTGCCCCTGACCCCCTCCATGATTCTACGGCCTCCCTAGCCATGTGGAACTGTAAGTCCAATTAAACCTCTTTTTCTTCCCAGTCTCTAGTATGTCTTTATCAGAAGACATAAACAGACTAATACAGTAAATTGGTACCAGTAGAGTGGGGTGTTGCTGAAAAGATACCTGAAAATGTGGAAGCAACTTTGGAACTGGGTAACAGGCAGAGATTGGAACAATTTGGAGGGCTCAGAAGAAGACATGAAAATGTGGGAAAGTTTGGAACTTCCTAGAGACTTGTTGAATGGCTCTGACAAAAATGCTGATAGTGATATGAACAATAAGGTCCAGACTGAGGTGTTCTCAGATGGAGATGAGGAACTTGTTGGGAAGAGTCACCTATGCTCTTTTAGCAAAGAGACTGATGACAAGTGTTAACATAGTTGACAAGAGTCACCTATGCTCTTTTAGCAAAGAGACTGGTGGCATTTTGCCCCTGCCCTAGAGATTTGTGGAACTTTGAACTTGAGAGAGATAATTTAGGGTACCTGGAAGAAGAAATCTCTAAGCGGTAAAGCATTCAAGAGATGACTTGGGTGCTGTTAAAAGCGTTCGATTTTAAAAGGGAAGCAGAGCATCAAAGTTTGGAAAATTTGTATCCTGACAATGCAACAGAAAAGAAAACCCCATTTTCTGAGGAGAGATTCAAGCCTGCTGCAGAAATTTGCATAAGTAACGAAGAGCCCAATGTTAATCCCTGAAACAATAGGGAAACTGTCTCCGGGGTATGTCAGAGGTCTTCAAGGAAGCCCCTCCCATCATGGGCAAAGAGGCCTAGAAGAAAATGGTTTCCTGGGCCAGGCCCAGGGTCCCTTTGCGTGTGCAGCTTAGGGACTTGGTTCCCTGTGTCACAGCTGCTCCAGCCATGATTGAAAGGGGCCAACATGGGGCTCGGGCCATGACTTCAGAGGGTGCAAGCCCCAAGCCTTGGCAGCTTCCACGTGATGTCAAGCCTGCCAGTGCACCAAAGTAAAGAATTGGGGTGAGGGAACCTCTGCCAAGATTTCACAGGCTGTATGAAAATGCCTGGATGTCAGGAAGAAGTCTGTTGCAGGGGCGGGGCTCTCATGGAGTACCTCTGCTAGGTCAGTGCAGAGGGGAAATGTGAGGTTGGAGCCCCCACACAGAGTCCTTACTGGGGCACCACCTAGTGGAACTCTGAGAAGAGGACCACCATCCTCCAAACCCGGAATGGTAGATGCACCTACAGCTTGCACCACGTGCCCAGAAAAGCCACAGACACTCAACACCAGCTCATAAAAGAAGCTGGGAGGGAGGTTGCACCAGGGGGGCCAAGCTGCCCAAGACCATGGGAAACCACATATTGCATCAGCGTGACCTGGATGTGAGACATGGAGTCACAGGAGATCATTTTGGAGCTCTGAGATACGACTGCCCTGCTGGATTTTGGGCTTGCGTGGGCCCTGTAGCCCCTTTTGTTTTGGCCAATTTCTCCCATCTGAAACAGCTGTATTCACCCAGTACCTGTACCTTCATTGTATCTAGGAAGTAACTAGCTTGTTTTTGATTTTAAAGGCTTATAAGCAGAAGGGACTTGCCTTGTCTCAGATGAAACTTTGGACTGTGGACTTTTGGGTTAATGCTGAAATGAGTTAAGACTTTGGGGGACTGTTGGGAAGGCATGATTGGTTTTGAAATGTGAGGACATGAGATTTGGAGGGGCCAGGGGTGGAATATGGTTCGGCTCTGTGTCCCCACCCAAATCTCATCTTGAATTGTATTTCCATAATTCCCACATGTTGTGGGAGGGATCTGGTGGGAGATAATTTGAGTCATGGGGGCAGTTTCCCCCATACTGTTCTCGTGGTAATGAATAAGTCTCACAAGATCTGATGGTTTTATCATCTGCCTCATTTTCTCTTGCTGCTGCCATGTAAGAAGTGCCTTTCACCTCCTGCCGTGATTCTGAGGCCTCTCCAGCCATGTGGAACTGTAAGTCCAATTAAAACTCTTTTTCTTCCCATGCTCGGGTATGTCTTTATCAGCAGTGAGAAAACAGACTAATACAAGGAAGCACACAGCACTGCGAAGCTTGGCAAATGCCATGAAAGCATGAGGCTCATGTGGGACTGTCACAGGCAGACTTCTCTTGGGGGTCATTTGAAACTTTTTCTGAACCCACAATTCCCATCAGTGAGAATATTCACAAACATATACATATATATACACACATATATCCAATGTATATCTCATATATGAAATATATAACTTTAGTATCATTCCATTATAATTGCTATAAATATCACCTCCTCTTTTCCTGCCCCCACGAGTTCCTATTTCTCTGATTCTCCAAGCCTCATGCCAATCCCATTTGCCTCTGTTCTCTTATTTCCATGCTGCAGCAGATGTTTGGGGTCAGATCACTGTCTTTGGAAGGCAGTGTTTGGAGGAAGAGTATTCGCCAAAAGACCTGGCTCTACTGCTACAATGGGCAGCCAGGCACCTGCAGAGGGCTTGGTCAGGACAACAGCAGCTCACCTCCCTGGCATGGACTCCTAACAGGCCCCTCAGTGTCAGCCAGATGCAGCCCCAGCCATTTGCCTTTCCTGCCCCCACTGCCCCCACACCTTCCCTTGTCCCCATCTACTACCCTGCCTGCTGAGAATGCTCATGCAAAATCCACCCCCACTGCAGGAAGCCTTCCCTGATCACTATCCTTCAAACACACACACACATACACACACACACACACACACCCCATATGCACACTGCAGACTAACACATACCAGACACACACCATACACACACTGTAAACACATACCACACACACAACCCACACTACAAACACATACCACACATACACACCATATGCACACTACAAACACATACCACACACATATGGTATGTGGGGCCAGGGGCAGAATGACATGGTTCAGCTCTGTGTCCCCACCCAAATCTCATCTTGAATTGTACTCCCATAATTCCCACGTGTTGTGGGAGGGACCTGGTGGGAGATAATTTGAGTCATGGGGGCACTACAAACACATATCACACACACACCCCATATACACACTACAAACACATACCACACACACACACACTCCATACACACACTACGAACTACAAACACATACCACACACACACACCCCACACTACAAACACATACCACACATACACCCCACACTACACACATCACACACACCCCCCACACTACAAACACATACCCCACACACACCCCATACACACACTACAAACACACACCACACACACTCCCCATATACACACTACAAACACACACCACACACACACCCCATATGTACACTACAAACACATACCCCACACACACCCCATACACACACTACAAACACACACCACACACACACCACATATGCACACTACAAACACACACCACACACGCACCCCATATGCACACTACAAACACACACCACACACACACCCCATATGCACACTACAAACACACACCACACACACACCCCATATGCACACTACAAATACACACCACACACACACCCCATATGCACACTACAAACACACACCACACACACACCCCATATGCACACTGCAAGCACATACCACACACACACCATATGCACACTACACACACCACACACACCCCACACTACAAATACATACCCCACACACCTCATACACACACTACAAACACATACCACACACACCCCCCACACTACACACACCACACACACACCCCACACTACACACACCACACACACACACCCCAAACACTACAAACACATACCACACACACACCCCACATGCAAACTACAAACACATACCGCACACACACACCATATGCACACTACACATACCACACACAACACACACACTATACACGCATACACTGCACAACCACAACAGATAAATACACCCCACACATACCATATCCACACTACACACACACCATACTGCATACAAACATACCAAGTATACCATGTACACACTGCACACAAATACATACCATATACCTATTATACACAAATCACATACATGCAGTATACACACCACACACCTAACACACAAAGCACATGCAATACACACAGTACAAACACCACGAAAACGTATACACATGACACACACACTATACACAAATACACCCCACAGTCACATACCACACACGTTACATATACATACTACACACATTGTAAGCACCATACACACATTACATGCCACACACATGCTACCACACACACACACACACACACACACACACACACATCCCTCCCACCATCCAGGCAACGATGGCTTCCCTTTTTCCCAAAATCTGACCGCACTGACTGCAGCTCTCCATGGAAAGCACCCGGAATAGTACCTGGCAAACGTGGCCTTCTCTTTCCCCACCTGGGGCCTGAACACACCTGGTCTGTAGCCGGGGTTGCCCTACCTCTCCACAGAGCAAGAACCTGAGGGGCTTAGGTGGAGAGTGAGTTGACAACCACATTAAGATAACCAGGAAAATACCCAAGAGTGGGCTGGCCACACTCGGGGATGGTTTGAGGATGATATGCAGATGACGCCACTCACCCCTGCAATGCTGCTTCACTCTTCAGAACCAGCACAGCCCCAACTTATCAACAGTATTTCATCCAGGCAAATGAGAGGCAGATTCCTTAATAAAGAAACAAAACAAAAGAGACCCATGCACTGGGAGTAGGATGCTGGTTCTGACCTGACTCTGCCATGAACTCCCTGAATGACCTTGGACAAATCACTTGAGCTGCCCGGACCTCAGTTTGCACTATATGTAAAAGAGGAAGAGTTTTTCCCTGGGCCCTCTCACAGGATGGCTGTGATTACCCATGGAACAAGCAACAACTAAAGGCTTGCAAAGTTAAAGTGCCAAACAAAAATCTTCCTGATAGAGGCTACAACTTCCTCAACCCCTGAGAGGTGACAAGGTAGATACCAGCAATCGGACTTACCTCCCAATCTAAGTCCAGGCATATGGTTCCCCCAATGCCATAAAGGGAAAAACAGGAAATTACTTTTTCCCTGAGGACACTGAAATAGGCAGATAGCCAACCTATTGTTATTCAATGTCAGAATAAAAAATCCTGAGAGACCTCGATACCCCTCCTAACAGTGTCAAAACGAACAATCTTACACACACACACACACACACACACACAAAAAAAAAACGCTTTCGCTTTCATCATCCCTGGGCATCCCACTCAGGGCATAAAGCATGCCTGGGAACAAGAATCCAGGTTTCCTACCTCACTGGAGACTTCACAATGACCCAGAGCCCTTAAGAGTTCCAAATACAGTCCAGGCTCCCAGAGCCAAGGCAGTGACTGGCCAGAGCCTCCCCATTTAGGGGTACTGACCTGAGTGCCATCTACCCGTCAAAGTGCTTGAGACCACAACAGCAACCCCTGAAGGTGAGGCTGATTAAAGAGGGTTGCGTGAACTGCCGAATTAAGCCGTCCAAAATTGGATAAAGCGATTGTGAAATCTGTTTTGAGTCAACCTATACATGTCTCATTGCAGGAAAATGTCTCGGTAAGAGTTCATGGAGAAAAAAAGTCTGGCAACTCATTGTTGGCTGACCTTCCTGGGCTCCTAATATTTAGTTCCCCAAAAGGCATCTTAGCCATGTAATTTCCAATATGGGAACAATTTGAGTTGCAATTAGACAAATCTCAGAAGGTTCTGCCACTGATTTGTTCATTCTCTCAATATTATTCTATAGGACACACTAAAATACTGCACCAGGTTCACGCAGAGGACAATTAGGACTGCTGCATGTCAGGTTACAGAGGCTGGGTAAACACATCCACATCGCTGTTCAGGAATGGTGTCGTTAGGCCTGCAGAGCTGGGCACGGGGCCCTCTACCCCAAAGGACACCTACTAATGGCTCTGTGGGGGACAGAGGCTGTTAGCAACCCAGAGCTTTGGGCTGTGGTGATGGCAGGTCCAGAGCAAGTGGAGAGGGGGTCAGGGTAGCTAGCAGCTGGAATGCAACCCTGGAGATTGTAGATGAAGGAAAGCTAACAGACAACTCCTGGCAGTAACATTAGATTTTGTTAAAAGCCACATTTTCACTGAGCACCTCCTCTGCGTCAGGCTCAAGTCAGGCCCCAGGGACACTGAGATGAAAAAGACGTAGCTCTTGACCTCAAGAAGCCCAGTGGGAGGGCATATCAGCAAGCCCAATTATGATAAAAGATAAATTACAATCAAGATACTATTTTCAAAAGTGCCAAGAAAGCACAGAAAAGGAAGAGTTTGATTCTGCTTGTGGGGTGAGAATAAGCTTCCCACAGAAGGACATATTTGAGCAGGCCTCGATGCAAGGCTAAGAGTACGGCAGGTAGAGAGGAGAGAAATGGCCATTTTACAGGAGCATTTTCCATGCCTGGTTCGGATGAGTTGGCACTTTCTGAGCTGGGAGTGCCTCCCAAGGACTGAGTCATGTTCCTCTTCTTCAATAAGCAAAAACTGCTGGTCTTCAGTTTGTCTCAGACCTCCAGGGAGAAGAAACTGTCATTCCAGCCCCCTTTGAGGCATATTTGGCTTTCCCTGGACTCCTGTTATGATCTGTTCTTTGTCCCCAGGTGACTAGTTTACTCCCAGTGAAGAGGAATGTCTGGATTCTCCTCTAAGTCCTTTGCACAAACTGCAGAAGCTATCTCATCCCATCCTGATGAAGCCCATGCCTCTGACCAGATTCTTCTAGAACTCAAGCATAGATGAGGGCAAAGTCAGCCTTGACTGGGGACCTGCAGAGCAAGGCCTGAGTCAGGTTTGTCTTTGTTTTTCCTTTGCCCCGACGCCTAATTACACCCAGCTCTCAGGATCAAGTGTGTGGGTGAGTGAAGAAGCCCAAGTCAATAGCCTGGCAAAGCCTGGATCGTTAAGGGAGCACTCAAGTCTCAACCTTGGGATCTGGTTAAAGGGCCAAATCACAAGCAGGAGAGATGGGGGAAATGGGCAATTAGTCTCAGGAACGAAAGGCAGAGGTGAGTTGTGTCAGGGCCATGTGTGGAGAGAGATTCAGGGACCACGTGGATCTGGAAGCCAGGAAGGAGAGTGGGTCGCAACCGGGCAAACCCAGCTTCCCAGAGCAAGAGCACCTTAGGAAGTGTGCAGGGCGACTGCGGAGGCAGAATCAGCAACTCAGCATGGCTCTGCATGGTGGGCTCCTGCTAAGAACCACCTTCCCAGCCTCCCTGACTGCTATAGGCACCCTGGGATCACAGTGGGAGTCAATTTGCACTTTGTGAACAAAGTTCCCTTCCCTAACGCAGGAATACCTCTTCCTCCACGAATTTCCTTTGGCATCTTCCTGCAGGTGACATGGACAGGGAGCTGCCACTTTCCGCCCATGAAGAAACCCTGAGGAGGAAAACTACCCAGGAACGCTGCATGACAACTGCAGCAGCCCCACCCTCTACCCCTGAGTCTCTTGCTTAACTGAGAAATATTTGTTTAAACCAACTATTCCACTTTTTTTTTTTCATGCAGCCAAATTCACTCCCTGATACACCTGACACTGGGCAGGTACTTGGTAAATGCGCATGGATGCTCCCGAGTCATCAGATAGCAGGGAAGATGCAGATGATCCTTGTGGATGAAATGCATTGCCTTGGCTTCCAGCTGCGTGATGCTGCTCGAACCTCAAATCAGCCCCACAGGCACCCTTTCTCCTCCTCTTTCTCCTTCACACACACATCTCCTCTGAGTGTAAAGAGGCTACCATTCCTGCAACAGAATCTGCCTTCCAATCTCAAGGTCACTCATCAGGGTACTGCCTAAACCTAGGATTATCTCTCAATGATGTTCTAGGAGGGACAAAGCAAGAGCTCTCACTTACCTATAAGTCCCTGAGCCAGGCCTTTTGTGCCTCCCTGTCCCAGTCTCCTCATCTGGTAAATGGGGTTAAAATTATTCCACAAGTTACAGATGGAAAAAAATGCTCCTTTTGGAAATAAGAGTTTATTTCTGTCATGGTTAGGATTTTCTCATTTGTTTCTGGCTGAATGAAAGGTCTGCTGCTTCTTAATGATACTCCCGGTGCTAGGCATGGTGGCTCATGCCTATAATCCCAGCACTTTGGGAGGCCAAGGCAGGTGGATCACTTGAGCCCAGGAATTTGAGACCAGCCTGGGCAACACAGCAAGACCCCCCTCTCTACAAAAATAAGAATAAAACAATTAGCTGATATGAGGGTGCACACCTGTAGTCCTAGCTACTCTGGAGACTAAGGCAGGAGGATCACTTGAGCCCAGGAGTTTGAGGTCACGGTGAGCTATGATCCTGCCGCTACACTCCAGCCTAGGTGACAGAGTAAGACCCTATCTCTAAAAATAAATTTAAAAGAAAATTAAGGATACTCCCAGATCATAAAATTATTCTGCCAAGATGCTTGTGGCTTCACTTAGGGATACAGGTACCCCAAAGCAGACAATCACTTGTCCGGTATCTCCTGAGTCACTACCAACACACAGCCCAACCCCATCCAGATGGTAATCAGACCTGTGCCTTCCTAACCCAAATACAGGATCTGAGGGTTAGCTGGGGGTGAGGATAGGAGCCTGAGCCTTCTTGCAGGTCTCACTGACCAGTGCCCCAGCCCTCCAAGGTCTCCCCTTGACAGGCCTCAAAATGAAAACGCCTAATCCTACACAGGGTACAAGACACATCACAAGCCACGCAGATGTCACTGGCCATTTTCAAAAGCCCATGTTGGACATGGCTGTACCCAGAAAGCCTAAGGACTCCAAGAAATACCACTGGGGACTGATCACATCTGATTCTCTCAGTGACCCACTGACCCTAAGTACAGTGTCCAGTGTCTATACTGGTGCCTAGAGTTGGGCTGTCCTTCCCCCAAGGAGGCCTGCTCAGTGGGTGGGTCAGTATACAAATAACTGGGCACAGAAAGAGCCTGAAAGTCAGGCCCACCCATGCTGAGGGAAAGGCCCAGAGCAGGGAGAAAGCACTTTTTCCAGGAAATCAGGAAGACCATCATGAAGATTTCCACAGCACGGGTCATTCTGAAGGAGGCAACAGCATGAGCAAGGGTGGGAAGCAGGAAAACAAGCAGCATCAGCAAGGAATGGAGGGCTCAGTCCCAGAACCCCTAGTGCTGATGGGGAGCAAGGAGAGTGGGTGAGGAAGGCACACTGGAGCCCATGGAGGGCCAGAAGTTGGCCTATGTCAGGAGATGACATTGATGCAGGGGGACATGCCAAAGAAGGTCCTTGACAAGATGGATCTGGTAGAGGATAGAAAGGGAGGGTGGAAGCAGGGGTCAGGGAGAGCTTTGGGGTCATCCTGCTGGGCTCTGAGCTAGGATGCTGACAGCAGAAACAGATGGGAGAGAGGTCTTATGGCGGGAGAATTGATCTGCCAGAGCTGCACTCTGAAAATGGGGAGTGGCGCAAAGAAAATAGTCAAAGAGAATACCCAGCATTTGGTTTGGGTGCCTAGGCGCATAGTGGTTCAACGAAAACCCTCAGGAACTAAAGAAAATAGCAAGTTAGGGAGAAGATGGTGAGCTGTGCAGAGGGAGCAGCCCCTCCTGCAGCACCACACTTTCCCAAGGGTACAGACCACACTCTCCTCCATGTTGGAGCTATTTGAGACCACATCCGTCCCCCCTCCAGGTGTCACGCAGAGTTTCCCCCATCCCTCAACTCTGGTCCAATGCCTGTTACAGCCTTTGACAGGCAGTTGATTCAGGGATGTTTGGTCATTCGTGGGTTGAGATCCATGAAGTCACTTTAATGGGCAACACAAATGTGTTCCTGCCTCTGGTGACTGGAGCCCAGCACTGTCTTGATGGGAAAAAATGGGACCCTCCCTTGATAGCAGGGGCCACTTAGCTCCATGGAATCAACCTCTTCTTGCTTCAATGTCACTGCTGGGTGGAGGAGGGCCGGATCTGAGCATCTGTTTCTTTATAGGCATTGGCCATGGGGATTCCCTTTTGGCCAAGAACCAGAGTCCCATACCATGATGATTTCCAGCTTCTTTTCCATTGATTAACAAGCTGCAGAGGGTGTCACAATAAAAACCAATGCTACCACAGACCCATTCATTGTAGCTCCTCCTAAGCCCAATCAGCAGCAGGTAGGGTGACAAATCATTCCAATTTGCCTGGGAGTCCCCAGTTTCAGCACCAAAAGTCACCCACTGCAGGGAAGTCCTTGGTCCCAAGCGAAAGTGAACAGTTGGTCACCTTAGCTGCAGAAGAGCTCTCTCATGTTCAGACAGGAGCAACCCTGAGGGGTTTCTTAGTTTGTGTTCCCAGCTGCTGTGGGAACACAAGCAGACAGCCAGCAGAGGCACTGCCCTGGGCTACTGAGTCTCCCCACCACAGACTCGGGCCCTCTGTAGCCTCTTCGAGGGCTACAATGCCTTGTCCTTTGCTTCCACCCCCTATGAGATTAAGCCCTTCCTCAGAGGTGCACCAGAAGGCTGGGCACACAGTATGTGCTCTGTAAGGAATGGTCAATTGTCTTAGGAAGTCTATCCCTCCGCCCCTCCGATCTTTGCTTTTCTCCTCTCAGAGAAAGGCACTTGGTTCTACTGGAATGCCACAACCAAGAATTAATTCCCAGGACAAATTCAGGTTTCTGTTGCCGATTCATTGACACTCAGTCCATCCAAACCCAGTTTCTTTGGTAAACCATTTAATCATGAGGTTGGTATATGAGAGTTTCCTAATGAGACACTTTATACCTTTTGTTTTTTTTCCCCCGAGATGGAGTCTCGTTCTGTCTCCCCGGCTAGTGTGCAGTGGTGTGATCTTGGCTCACTGCAACCTCTGCCTCCTGGGTTCAAGTGATTCTCCCGCCTCAGCCTCCCAAGTAACTGGGATTACAGGAATCCGCCACCAAGCCCAGTTAATTTTTTGTATTTTTAGTAGAGATGGGGTCTCAGCATGTTAGCTGGGATGGTCTCAATCTCCTGACCTCGTGATCAGGGGATCTTCTGACCTCATGATCTGCCCACCTCAGGCTCCCAAAGTCCTAGGATTACAGGCGTGAGCCACTGCACCGTCTTTACATCTGTTTTCTAAGAAAAGAAGCCATGTGTTTCCAAGAGCAAACTGACTTGGTACCCTCAATAATGGAGTCCTGCTAAGGGGACTTCCAGGGAAAGGAGAGTCCTCTTCATTCTGTAAGGAGTGGAAAAGTGAGAGGCATGCAAAGGGCTGGATGCTGCACCACGGGGACACACAAACTCACCACAAAGCAGGTGCTTTGCGTTTTTAATAAATGTTTTTATTTTGAAATAATTTTAAACTTACAGAAAAAGTGCAAAGGTAGTACATGGAATTTGCCAATGTTCCCTGTTGTTAATATTCTTACATTTCCACAATATATTCATCAAAACTAAGAAACTAGCATTGATTGGCTAAAATAAGCTTTTTTTCCTTCAAATTTCACCAGTTTTTCCAATGCCCCTTTTCTGTTCCAGGATCCAACTCAGGGTTCACTTTGCAAAAAAAAAACCTTGTGTCTTCTTAGGTTCCTCTGGTCTGTAACAGTTTCTCAGACTTTCCTTGCTGTTTATGTCCTTGACAGTTTTGGGACACCCTGGTCAGGTATTTTGTAAAGTACCCCTCAATTTGGGCTTGTCTGATGTTTATCTCATGATTAGACTGAGGCTATGGGTTTTGGAGGAAAAATACCACGGAAGTGAAGTGTCTTCCTCTCCATAGCCAGTGAGGCTACATGCTGTCAACATGACTTACCTCTCATGATTTGAACTTGGTCCCCTAGCCAAGGTAGTATCTGCCAGTTTCTCCACCATGGAACAGAGCAGGATTTTTCAAATATCTCCCTTTCCAAACCTTCTTGGGGGAAAGCAGCAACAATGGATTCTGTGTTCATCCAACTCCCTTGGCCGTGACTACTTGTCCAGGGGTGACAAGCATTTGTCAAAGTTCCCCCATGACCAGGCTAGAAATCTGATCAACCTCACACAGAACCTAAAGTGGTCCCACTCCATCAGGAATGATATAACAACAAAGTAGCCCTGGTCCAAGAGAAAACTGCAGTCCTTGGACTGATGTCCTGAAAGAAAGCCCATACCGTTGACCCTCTAACAACATGGGTTTGAACCGTGTGGTTCCACTTATATGTGGATTTTTCTTCAACCAAACACAGACTGAAAATAAGAGTATTCACAGGATGTGAAACCTGCATATACAAAGGGCCAACGTTTTTGTATATGGAGGTTCCATAAGACCAATGGAGGGACTTGAGTATATGTGGATTTGGGTATACTCCAGGGTCCTGGAATCAGTCCTTGAGTATACCAAGGGACAACTGTAGTTGCAAGAAAAAAATAAGTATATTTACATTTGTATTAGTCCATTTTCACACTGCTATAAAGAACTTCCCTGAGACTAGGTAATTTATAAAGGAAAGAGGTTTAATTGACACAGTTCCACAAGCCTGGGGAGGCCTCAGGAAACTTATGATCATGGCAAAAGGGGAAGCAGTCACCTCTTCACAATGTGGTAGGAGAGAGAGAACAAAGGAGGAACTTCCAAACACTTATAAAACCATCAGATCTCATGAGAACTCACTCACTAGCATAAGAACAGCATGGAGGACCCACCCCCATGATCCAGTCACCTTCCTCCCTTGACACATGGGGATTACAGGTCCCTTCTTTGACACATGGAAATTATAATTCAAGATAAGATTTAGGTGGGGACGCAGAGCCAAACCGTATCAACAACTATTATGTTGCTCTGAGAACATGAATCTTCTCTAGCCTCAGTAAATGTCGGTTGAATTGAACTAGGTGTATCCAGTTCCTTCTACTCTCTTGCTGTGCCTCTCTCCTCTTTATTTCCCTCTCTTTTGCTTTTTGTTCCCTGTCTTGGTCCCTTAAGTGGTTATTACAGAATACAGTTTAATATTTAATTATTATGCTTCTTAAAAAGAGTTATCTCTCCGCTATCCTTCGTTTACAAGAGAGAAAGTTGGGAGAGTTTCACTTCCATCTCCAAAAGAAATGGCTGGATTGCTCTACGCATGTGTGATTATTGGTGTTTGTTTTCTGGAACTGGCAGTGGGAACACACTTTCTAATATGTGATCTGGTGAGTGACAGAGTATTTGACGCCAGGGTTGTTTGGTCACCACATCCAAACCCGACTCCAGTAGGGAAGGGGACATTAAAAATACCTTCCTGCTGCTTCTGAGTTTATCTTGGGAGGAAATTTCAAGTGTTGTTGCTTAAAATTGGAGATGACCTCAGATCTCATCCAGTCCAACTACCTAGCTCTACAGACGGGAAATCTAAAACCGGCTTGTACAAGGTCACTTAGCAAGTGAGTGGCTGTGGAACAAGAGCCCAGCAGTTTGCATTCCCACTCTAGTGATCTTTCTACTATACCAGGGTTGATTATTTCATGAATAAAACAACTACCTTTCCCCACACAGCTGTTTATAAGTAAGTTAGGGCATTAAAAAATCCCACACAGGCCCTTTTCCTATACCAACAGTGCTACAAACACTTTCCAATTTAATCAAAATGCATCTCAGAGTCTAACCAAACTAAACAAAACCCAGGTTGGAATTAGCACCACTTTGAACATCATACCCAGACCCTGGCTCCACCTACTCCTCATGTTGCCCAAGCCCAGGTTAAGGCGCTCAGACATGAGCCTGGACTCCGTAAGATAAACCTTACACTTTGGGGTTATTGCTCAGTAATGTGACTGTTCTTGATGTGGGAATGCAAATGACTTGGCTGCAGAGATTTTATAGGCCTGGGAATGAAGGGGCTGGCAGCCACTGACTTAGCTCCACATCAAGCAGCCCACCAAGGTGTTGGAACTAGGAGCAGGGTCGGCAGTGAAGGTGGCCTCTCAGGGACATTATACAGGTTCTGGAAGTCCTTCAGGAAACTGAAGCTAAGGGGTTCTCCTGCCAGTCTCCAGATATCCAGCACATCTGTCTGTCCTATCAGCTTTTCTTCTATTTCCTATACTCACCCAAATATGATAGAAGAGCAGGAATTTAGAAAAGTAATAAAGCCTGAGAATGGCTCCGGCCAGCTGTGTGGACAGTTACACTCCAGCATGTGGCAAGCCTGGAGAAGAACATGCAGGACAAGGGCTAAGGCTCTGCTCCAGACACCCTATGCTAGGTGGCGTCCGTGGCCACCACTGAGTTATATGCTGTCACTACACAGCATTAGAAATGACAAAGATGCCAATGTCATTGTCAATAACTCTGAATACATTCCACCCACATCACCAGTTGGGTTTGGCTGGCTTATCCTCTTGAGAGATTGCCCAGAGTCACTCACTAAAGATGCCAGTCAGGTATTGCCATGGTAGAAACTCCAATGCAGGTAGACCTAGCTGACCATATGAGCCCAACCTCGGTGTCCAAGCAAGGATTCCTTGATGTTGAGTCTGGTAGGCCCCCTGTGCAATTTGTACTCTAGGTCCCAACAGATAGCAAAGTCACCTTAGATGGCAACAGCATCTAAGGGATATCAAACAAATTGTTATTTTAAAACCTAGGCAGCCAGGCATGATGGCTAATGCCTGTAATCCCAGCACTTTGGAAGGCAGAGGTGGGCGGATCATGAGGTGAGGAATTCGAGACCAGCCTGGCCAACATGGTGAAACCCCGTCTCTACTACAAATATAAAAATTAGCCAGGCATGGTGGTGGGTGCCTATAATCCTAGGTACTCAGGAGGCAGAGTCAGGAGAATCGTTTGAACCCAGGAGGCAGAGGTTGCAGTGAGTCAACACTGTGCCATTATACTGCAGCCTGAATGGATGACAGAGTGAGACTCCATCACACACACACACACACACACAGAGAAAACAAAAAACCCTAGGCTCTCAAACAAAAGCCCAAAGGCTCTCCATTGCCATTACAAATTTCATATATACTCGTTAGTATATAGTCTCAGCTCAACCCACTTTTTCATATGCTGGAGACCCACTTGCCCCCAGCATATACCCTGTACTACAGCCCCATCAGACTTCCTTCCTAGTCCTTTTACCAGGAATTCTCTTCCGCCATCAAAGCCATCTCCCTTTGCTGATGGCTGAGCTCTTATTCATCTTCCAAACCCATCAAAAACTTCCTCCAAGAAGTCTTTTTCATCATCTCTGGACCATATTCTCTGCAAAACACCCAAAGAATTTCTTTTGTATCTATTTTATGGTTCTGATGCTCATAAACATCAAATTGTATTAGCATCAGCAATTTCCCTAAATAGGAACTAAGCTCCTGCTTCCAGTCATATATATAGAAAGCAAAACAGAAAGATCTGAGTCCTCAAGACCCTAGGGATAAAAGACTTTCACACTCTCTTCTATTCACACAATTATAATTCAGCTTCATTTTTTTGTCTTAATAAAAAGCATTTGCAATGTTGCTAATGTTCCTCTGGGCCTGTAAACATTTTTACTCCAAACACGTCAGCTGCAAATGTTGGAGCCCCACTCAGAGAAAGAACAAGAAATCCAGATATGCTTCTAGCCAACAGCCAGGGTGGGAGCTGAGACCTCACTTTGAGCAAGTCACCCAGCACCTGGGTGGGCATGTGCAATCCAACACAGGCAGACCCAAACTAGTAAAATGAGGGAGTGAAGACAGGATGTTTTTGTTCTTTTAAAAAAGGGCCCCCAATGTTACATATAAAGCCCCATGAAATATTTCACAGCTCACATCAAGAAGCGGAAAGCACCTTGATATTCAGACCCTTGACTGCTGCCAGGGTCCAAAGCAGCCCCTCTGCCTCAACTTCACACTTGCCAGAGGACAAAGCCAACTAGACCATGTGAAACCCGGATGCCTTCGCCACCTCTTAGCTGCCTAGGGGGACAATTAAATTAAAAATATAATGACTTTACAGCAGAAGGAAGTTTATCCAAACCACACATGAAAAGCAGATTTCTGATTTCATAGTCACACCTCTGTACTGCTTGGTTAAAGACCAAACAATTGTGAAATGTAGAGAAGAATGATGAGCAAGTCGTGAATGTGGGTTTCTGTTTCCCAGCAATCTTTTTCAGACTTCAGAAATACCTACGGTTTCTGAAGATATGAGTGTCTAAGTATAAAGAGAATATGTTTGGATTTCACACATTCTTATTTTACAGCAGAAATTCTTGATAAGTGAGGAAGTTCTGTGAAAGCTGAAAAATCATTAGCTTTGACAACAGATCTATAAATAGAAGGCACAGAAATCATGAATATGCTAATGGATTTTCCCTGCTATGGCCTTGCGGTATTGAGGTTTAAGCCCTAACATGTACGTCAATTGGTACCAAGTTTAACCATCCTGCAATCTTCAGCAGGAATCTCTGCTGTACATGAAACAAGCGGTATGAATCACAGATGTTAGGGGAGGGTCCAGGATTTCTGAACAAGAAAACTGTGTCCCTGCAGAGTTTTGATGATTTAGTACTTGGGTAAATGTTCTCTCTAAAATGGACCAATAATCAGGTGGTTCAAAGGTTATGAGTGCAATAGAACTTTAAATATTTTCTAGCTTAACATATTACATAAGGATAAATCAGTCAACAGACATTTATGAATCCAAGGAGCATCTATAATAAATGGGTCTTAACTTTACTGGAATGTAAGCCCTATGAGGGCAAGGATGTATCCATCATGGAGTGGATAAAAGAGTGATGGGCACATGGTAGGTGTTGATACTTACCTATTGGATGAATTGGGTGGTTGATTCATTAATTAATTAAACTGTATTACTGAAGGAGAATATCATTTCAGGGGGTCCCCAGCTGTCCTAGGAAATATGACACCAACTAAACACATGGAACTTGCTGTAAAGAAAGCCAGCAGAGGGAAGACTTACCTGTTTCCAGTACAGTAACCCTGCTGAAAGAGCAATGGTGGGCAGTTGAGTTACCCCTCATTCATTCACTCAACACTCAACAACCGAGTTCTTACTGTGCTCCCAGCTCCAGGTCAGAACTATAGAACTATAGAAATGGCCAGAACACCACTGTCAGAAATAGCATCTTTAACCCATCAATCCAACCCATCCATGACGGGCTCTGAATGCCTGTCCAGCCTAGATGGGGGGTAAGGGTGTGGGGTGCCCATAGAGAAGTGCAGGTCCCAGTCATCTCATAGGAGCTGGATGTCCAGCCAATGTACAATATGGGCAAATGTGTCCCTTTGACTTCTGCTGTTCCTCAGGTCCATGTGTTTTGCCCCAGGGATGTGCAAAAATCTGAAGGGAAATCACAGATGTTGCACAGGAACAGAATGTGTGTGTAACAAAGCAAATGAACGCATCTTGGAAAGTTGGCAAGGACCAAGTCACAAAGGACCTTGGATGCAGAAAGAAGAAAGAAGCAAAAATTTAAAGTTATAAGGAACTTTGGGCAAAGCGGTTAAGGAGACAGACTTTCGATCAAATTGACTTGGGTTAGAATCCAAGTTTTGCAGATTAGCAGTAATGGGATGTTGAACAAGTTAAACTCATTCAATCTCAGTTTCCTTGTCTGTAAAACAGAGGCAATGCTATGAATGCCTTGTAGAGTCATTACCTGTCCCTAGTAAGCTTCAAATAAACTGTAGCTAGTTTACAAATGGCAGCTTGGTATCAGGTAGCTGAAAGTACCTACATACCCTGTTCTCATCTCCCTGCCACACACACATCACTCAATTCCTACTTCAGTTCAGGTAGACACTCTGCCTGAATTTCAGGCCCCCTTGTCTGCTGTAATTAGTTCACCTCCTGATGCTATCTGCTCTGGGAAGCCTTCCTTGGTTAGCTCAGCAGGGTGTGATCTCCCCTATCTGAGAACCCATAATGCTACATTTCTACATCTCTGCGATGCAATTCTGCCTTGTACCATAGAAATCTATGTTCTCTTTAAATCTGCTCCATCAGACCAAAACTTCTTTGAGAGCTACCACCCTTTACACCTTCATAGCCCCCACTGTGACTCACACATAGCCAGCTTTGATGCATGTCTATGTGATTGAGTCCAGATCTCCAACAGTTTTGCAGGTGAGGAAACTGGACTCAAGATCTTCCAGCCCATCGGGGTAGAATAGAGGCCTTTGGTCTGATGCTCCCATGCCTAAGCTCTGTTTCAGAACCATCAGACATTTCATTTGATCATGGAATGGAGCAGTCCTGCAGACCAAGCTCTAGTCCTGGGAAGGAGCAGAGGCAGTGGGAAAGGCTGAAGGCACCACTGTGGTATGGGAGCAGCAATGCCAAGCTCCCAGTTGGTAACAGAGTATTGGCCTTGACTGTGCTCCTGCCTCTGGAAACAAGACCCAGCCTTCACTGCAACCCTGATAACATCTCACCTGAAGGCAGCACAGGCAGGCCTAACTAAGGCTCCCACCCTTGGGGGTCGGCCAGCAGCATCCAGAAGTGCATGGAACAACCCAGGCTCCTCCCTCCTCCATGTTCCTTCAAGAGTCCCTTCGTCCTTGCTGCTCCAGCCTGTTCCAGCCTGGCCAAAGGGATGCTTCTGAAACGTGGATCCAACCACCTTACTTCTCTGGCTGCAAACCCCTGCTCCACCCCATCCCACTGGATTGCTCACGGAACTGAGTTGAAACACTGTGAGGATAGAATATGGGATTTCCGTGTATGACCAGGTGGAATCACTCTGTCTCTATGCACACAGGCCTACTTGACTCCCCAATCTATGTCTCCCTGGAAGCTCCATCCATGCAACTGTTCATCTGTACATCTGTGCATTCAACTCACATTTACTGGAAAGGGAATGTCATGAGAATGAAAGGACTAGGGAAATTAAGGGTTGATACTATTTGAGCTAGGTTCTAGCCCTGGCTCTATGCTAACCCACCATGAGTTGTTACATGCTCTAAGCTCTGGTTTAGTGGGTACCTTTCTTCAGTCACACCAAGTGTCCTGTTTGAAATGGGTATGGGGACCTCACTCAGTCCCCTCTCTTCCTCTGAAGGTCCCAAGGAAAAGGATCAGCCAGATTCTGAAGTGACCCTGCTCTGACCACCTGGGTTCCGTGATCCTAAATGACCTGGCTGCTGGTCAGAAGCTCAGTTCCATAGAGAACACAGTTTTTACAGCAGAGCAGGGAGCCATTGACTGGGCCCCTCCTGACCCACAGAGTTTCCCCAACTGGCATGAATAAAATAACTCCAGCACTTGTACAGAAACTAAAGAGTCCAAAACAGCATAATGGGTGCTATGATGGAAGGGAACAAGGTTCCGGGGTAGGGACAAGGGAGAGGAATTAGGAATAGGAACAATAAGGTGTGACAAGGGTAGAGGTCCTGCAGTCCTGGGACAGGGAATCCAGGTCAGAGAAAGGGAGGTGGTAGAGCCAGTCTCAGACGAGTTCATAGGGAGGCAACACTGGAGTTGGGCCTTGGATGACAAAGATGACAGCTACTGTTTATTGTGCATCTACTGGGCACTGGGCAATATAAATGCATTATCTCTCATCCTTACTAAAACCCTAGATGATAGGAAGTATGAATTCCATTTTACTGATAAGGAAATTGAGGTCGAGATAAGTTCTCTGGTAGCCTGGTCTGTTAATGTCAAAGATAGGATTTGAACCCAAGTGCATCTCATTCCAGAGCCCATGCTCCTTCGCTGCACAGGACCTGGATAGGGAAGGAGTGCACAGGGCAACCCAAAGGCGGGCTCCCTGCAGAGCAAAAGCCTGGAGGCAAGACCAGAGAATAGCCATTGGTATAAAGGAGGTTGTGCGTGGACCGAGGACAGAAACTCGTCTCTACCCTGGGAAAAAGGCACACTGCCTCACTCAGCCCTAGAGAAAGCCTGGTGGCTTGCTCCTCCCCACAACCCCAGTCCCTGTTCCAGGTTGTTTACCTCCAGTGCTTATGGAAATATAAGTGCTCTCACCTGACTCGGGGGAGTGCAAGGAACCAGGCAGGAGCACACTCTGTGAACCTTCTGCCCACACAGCACCATGCCTCCAGGGGACAGCCAGCCCCCAGGGTTCCGGACAGCTCATCCAGACATTTCCATCTGATGCTATGCAAATGGCTGAGCCTGCCACCACCATAAGGGCCACCACTCCATGCTGGGAGTTTTCATGAAACAGTTTCCAAACCTGCCTTTAGGCAGACATGGCCACCCCCGCCAGATCCCAGCTCCACCAGCAGATCCCAGCTGCAGGGCACTGGGAAGGGGCAAGTCAGCACTCACAGCTGAAATCCACCTCTGGAGTACAGTTCTTCCCAGAGCCACAGCACCCCCTGCCCATGGCAGGCCTCTCGAAGGCCACGCTAACACCTGCCCACTTCTAGAAGCTGCATGCCAGAGAGGCTAACGCCCCCAGTTAACCCACAAAGACCCACACCGTGAGCCAAGCCACCAGCTAATTAAAACACTCTGCGAGTGACTTCCACGCAGATGAAAAAAAAACTGAAACAACACAGAACAAAGGAAAGGAGAGATTTCTGTTTGGGTCCTGGCTCTCGCTATACCAGCCGTGTGACCTCCGGCAAGCCACTTATTCTCTGATCTTTCCTATCTAATGGTAGTAATATCCAACATTTATTTTTTAAATTTGTAGATCACAATGTACTTTTACATAAACTATTTTATTGCAGGTAATCCTTACAAAACCTTGCGAGATAAGAACTATTTACCCCATTTTGCAGATGAGGAGCACCAGGGTCAGAGAGGTCAACCTCCATATTGAAGCCACACAGCCAGTAAGTCTGGCCTGGAACCAGATCCCCAATAGCCTGCCCTCCCTGCTGCATCCACCTCCCACAGCCTACTTGGGAAGACCCTCCCTTGTCAAGGCTGCCCAGACATCTTGTCAACCATCAAGGCATTCTCCCTCTCATCACTTCAATGTCTGGCTTTCTGCATCCTGATTTTCTATAATCTGGAACCCTTGGGACAGCTGGAAGGGTCTCCTGCAGGTACATTCACTGTTCACCATTCAAGCCCCCAAAATAGAACATTCTCTTCCACTCAACCTCTGCTAGACCAAATGCCACCACCAACAGGTCCCCAAAGACAAAAAGTGGGAGAAAAACTTCTGGGTCAGCTGTAGGAATGTGTAGTTAAAGTAGGACAGGAAAGTTGAGAGTTTAATCTAGAAATAGGACCCTATATAGAAAAAAAGAGATGAGGATCGTGATCCTATCAGCAACTGGCCAAGTTGGACACAGCTGACAATACTGACATAGGAACACATTCTCTGATGTCCTCGGAGAGGGTGATAGGACCATCCAGCTGCTGTTGCACGCGCCAGGGACCACACCTGGCTCTGCAGCCCTCTGGGCACTCTGCCTGCCAGGTCTCGTGGGCAGTGCTGACTCACAGAGGCCAGACGGAGGGGACAGCCTGGCCCGGCTCTCAGCACGTCTGACTCACTGTCTCCTCCTGAGCCACTGTACGACATTCCTTCTCCAAGAAACAACATCCATCTTTTTTTTTTAACTGGCAGAAGAGCTTTTTCATGTTCTTGGGACTGTAAACCAAGCATCGAATTTTCCGCAACTTTTTCTAGTAAGTGTGCCTTGTGGGAAAGTTAAAAACAAGTTCATTTTTGGGCCTAAACATTGACATAACTCCTGAGCTGCCTTAGTTTCTCCCGAGGTCATTCACCTAGGGGAGGCCAAAAGCAAGGATGTTTCAGAGAGATCATGGATCAAGGTAGGCATAAGATTAGGTAGTCAGTTTTGCTTGAATGAGTGTTTAATATTTAATAGAAATCCACATGTCAGTCACTGAGTAGTCATTGTGCATGTATTTCTCTAGGCCCTACCATAGGCCTGCAGAGTCAGAATTGTCATCTCTGTTTTAAAGCTGTGGAAACTGAGGCTCAGAAAGGTTAAGCAACTTGTTCAAAGTTAAGCATTGGAGCCAAGATTTAAGCTCAGGTCTATCTAACCCCAAAGCTTCTATACCTTAATTAAACCACACAGCTTCTTTCCTCTCAGCCCCCATATATCCAGGCTGAGAGCAGGTCATTCTCCTTCAATTCGTACATGCCTGGAGGTTACTGAGCATGCCAAAGAGTTTCTATGAAGAGAATCCCTTGACCTCCATCTCTTTGGCCAAGCTGTCTGTTCCTACCATCCTACCCCTCCTGATTCCTGAGGCTAACGCCCCCTGGCTGCATCTCCTGGAAAAGGCAACGAGTAAAAAATAACAGTTCCTACAGCCACTGCCCAGCCAGTCAAGCAATGTGTCCTTCTGGGAAGTTACTAACCTCTACCAGCCTATATAAGAGCCCATCCTCAAAGCCCTACATGGACCCACAAAAGCAAACCTTGTACCTAGGGCCCCTGTAGGGCACAGATGGTGCTTAGGAGTAAGTCTGCTCATTGCAGATGGCATGCTGATGGGCAGATGGCCAGGTGGGCACTGCATATGTGCAGAGAGCTCATCCTGGATGCTTTGTTTACCCCTTGAACCCACCCTCCACTGTTCTCTGGCCTGGAGGCCAACCTGGGGCTGGATGAATGGGCTCCCTTGCCCTTTGTCCTCCAGCTAGGTCTGGCCAGTGGAAGGCGCTGGCACTATAGCAGAGGGCAGGAGGTGAGTAAGACCAGGCCACTTGCCCAGCTCCTCTCAGGCAGCCTCTCCTGAGCCACACAGCTGCAAGTATAGGTACGGCTGCAACTCTCCACCCCTGCCACCCATCGCCCCCCGAGAGCTTCATCATCCCTTTCTAATGGCCCTTGCTCTTCTTACACTTTGAAAATAGGCACCCCATTAAACTCTCCACAGTTACTTCCATCTGTTCCTGCCAGGTCCCCAGCTGATTCAGAGTGGTTTAGTGCAAAGGCGCCGCCTTGAGTAAAGGAAGTGTGGGGTAAGCCAAGGCTATTTTGATGGCTTTTCTTTGACTTTTATCATCATCAAAATCAGGAAATTTTAGATACTGTTCTTAGTGCATTTGCTGTGCATTAAATTGTCGGCTACAATTCAGAAGTACTGGCACTTCTGTCAGCCACAGCTTCAGTTCCCCGGCAGTAAATTCCTTCAGTAAAGAGAGAGGCCTTGGCCTCACAGCCTTCCCAGGATCCACAAGGTGCCCACTCACACTTGGAATACTTGCCAGGTAACATCAGACTCAAAGCAACATTCTGCAAAGAGCATGTTTGTTGGATTTAAGAATAAAATTTTTATTGAGATCCATTATCTTCCCAGTCTCCATTAAAATTGACTTGCTTTTAGTCTGTACAGATTTATTCTTAATGGAAGAGATAAGAAAAAGACAAAGACCCAATTCCTACCCTCAAGAAGCTCACAGATAAATGAATGCAGTGTAACAGGAGCAATAAGAACACAAAAGCGACTCTCACACTGCCTGGAGGTCCCAAGGAAGGCTTCACAGAGGAGGTGGCATCCAAGATGATGTTTGAAGGGTGGCAAGGAGCTCAGCATGTGAATAAGATGAATGAGGGCATTCCAGGTGGTGGGCACAGCATATGTAAAGGTATGAAGGCATGAAAGGGTATATGTTGTTCTGGGGGCCAGAAGTAAAACATTATGACAAGAAGTTGAAGTATGTTTTGGGGGCTGATAGTCATCAAACTGGAGAGTCAGGACAAGGCCCTGCAGCCATTCTTAGAATCCAGAAGGAAGAACGAAATACTTGTAAACTAAAGTATAAACAATTATCAGCCAAGAACCGTGGGTAAGGCTTTCTTAGCAACATTTCAAAATGGCCTTTTTATAAAATGACATTTCAACATGGTCTTCCTAATGACAAAGGAAAACCTGATCAATTCGTTTCTGGGTTAAAATTTATGCTCCAGAAAAATGTAACCTAAAGAGTAAGAAAATTAAGGTTACATATTTTGAAGTGATTTAAGTAATAGATATGGTTGAGTACACATATTCTGTAAACTAGTGTGTATCTGTGCCAACTGGTTGGAAATGGCTCTTAAAAATGGAGATTGGATGCATGGTGGGATGGATGGATGGGTAGGAGATGAATTTATGCATGCATGGATGGATGGGTAGATGGATGATTAGAGAGGGAAGGAAGAAAGGAAGGAAAAGGAATGAAAGAACACAGTGAACGAATTCAGAGGTAAATGACTGAGAGATGGATGAAAACAAATGGATGTTCCCAAAGCATTCATCACTCCCCGCCATTAAGCCTCCTCCTAACCCAGTGAATGAGCTCTGCCTATTGCCACAGAAACAAAATAATTTGGAAATGGCCAATTGAATTAGAAGCCAAGTTCAAAACTCCCAGAACACTGAGAACACACAGTGAAGACCCCTGCACAATCCCACAGATAACTGGAGAGAGGCCTGATATGCCCATTCTTGCCTCTCCCTGGCCCTGCTCCCCTGGACAATGTGAGGATCACATGTGGGGATCCTGCAAGAGAACAGTGCCCTGGGGAACATCCCAGACTGTAAATTCCAGGGAACATTACAAGCAATTGAAGGAAACTCTTGCAATTTTGTGAGCCACAAATGGCTCCAAGGAAAGTCTGGGTCAGTTTTCAGACCTGGCAATAACTTCCTTCATGGCAGAAGGATGGTGGCCATGAAAAGGCCAGTTTTTCCTTCCCCATTTTCCCAAAGGAATGGGCCCTGAGCCGGGAAGGTTGTGTTTTCCCCACCTGTGGTTTTCTGTTCAAGCCAAGTCAATAAACTGAAATACAGCTTTGGTTCAGATGATCCTCGAGGAGGAAAACAGCAATTTTGCCTTCAAAGGGACAGACCAAGGAGCCAGGAAATAAGAATTATGTTTCCGGGCTGTGCTGAAAGAAGGCTGGGCTGTAGGCTTCAAAGGGCCAAGCTCCCACCAAGTCCAGGGGTAGCTGGGGGCGGCCCAGGCTTTGGCAGTTAGGGGCACCTGTCATTTAAAGAAGGTGCTAGTTCATGAGTGGGCAAGGCAGATGCTAAAAGGAGACCAGTACCTGCTGGGACAATTAACCTCACCAAGACACAGCTATCTGCTTGTGCCTCCAAGAGTAGAGAAAATGGGGTAACACACTCCCTTAATGGGGTACGAATGGCCAGACATACAGATAAATGGTAGAGGATGTGAGGAGGGAAGAAGGCTGGCCTCAAAATTATGAGGCCTCATTTCCTTCCTTACTTGACTTCCAAGTCCCTTTGTGGCTTTAGGCCAGTGATTCTTCCTTCCTGAGCCTCCATTTCTCATCCATAAAATGGACATGGTCACACCTGCTCTGCCTATCTCACAGCCCTGATCAAAGAAAGAATGTGAGACTGCTTCAAAGTTTCAGCAAAAATCACCATAGCATGGCCTGTATCAGGTGAACTGCCCCTTGGGGATCTTGTTTTCACTGACATTCCTTGCACCTTCAGAAGTGCAGCCAGACTCCTCTCCTCCTGTTCAAATAAGTCTGGCTGCATTCCCCACCTCAACTGAGTTCCCCATTCCAGCCTTGAACCTAGGTCTTCAAGGCCATCATTTCCCAGTGCGCAGATCCCCAAGGATTGTGTACAGCTTCTAACTACCCCAACCCTCAGTCATAACCAAGACACTGCAATGTTTAATGCTGACCCAGTCCAATTAATCCCCCTGCATCTTCCTAGGCACAGTGCTATGGAGAAAGACATTTAACGGCCTTCAAGACACAGAGAAGCCCACATCCCCCTCCACCCAGGGAAAATCTGCAAGATGCCAAAACGTTTATTTTTCTAGGATTAACACAATGACAGGGAATCAGCCATATATACTGTTGAACATGACGAGCCAAATATTTTTCTGTAATTTTTACAATAATATGAGGAAAGCTGAAAAAGAAAAAAAGAAAAAAAAAAAAAAAGAAAGCAGCTGGTGTTAGGCTAGTCTTCGTAAGTTCCAGCCTCCAAAAATAACAGCCATTCCCATGAATTACCAACAACACTGCAGGACAGTTGCTTGATATAAGAAATGGAACATATTAACAGGAGCTTCCTGAAAAAAAGGGGCTTAGGGAGGACAGACTGACCTAAGACAGAGGATGCTGGGGAGGCCACAAGCTCTCTGCCCCAGCCCCTATGACGTGGTCTCCCCAAGCCTCCTGCAAAGCAAAAGAGGTCACAGGCGATGCCGCCGGAACCCACACTGATTTCAAGCACTCAGAATGTGGGCAGGTGGGGATGGGGACTCAAGCCGGGAGGAGGGCATCTGGATTGGGTCACACAAGTCCCACAGCACTGCCAGACAACTTACTCACTGTGTTGCTCTTTCCAGACCTTGAAACCTGATAAAGTGATGTGGAAGAGACAAACACGAAACTAGAGTCTGAGAGATGAGGGTCAGAAAAGAAGTTCAAAGGAAGAGAAGGTGGGGGCAGACATGGTCAGGGCCTGGCAGCAAGGGGTTCATCTTCTAGGGCCCCCACTCTCTCCCAGCCTCTGGGTGAGTCTAGTAGGGGAGGTATGTTGTGAGGAGGAGGAAGAAAAACAAGCGCTCTGGGCTGAGAATGTAGAGTGCTGGGATGGCTTCCCCACTCCCTGCTTCTCTAGCCTTGGATCAGTCACTGGCCCAACCTTGGGCGAAGGTGTCCTCAACCTCATAGGGTGCTGTAGAGATGAAGTGGGAGTGAGATAATTACAGCAATGCCACAGAAGGCTGGAAGCTAGTGTCTAGGAGCCAGCTGCTCCTTCAGCCCTGCACTAAGGGAGGTCACATGAGGAGCATGAAGAGGACCCTTATGGACTAGCCAGAGGGGACCCCAGGAACAGCAAGCCTGCTGCTTCCCAGCCTCCCAAAAAGAGCTTTCCCCTGGACTGTGCCCCAGGGAACTGGAGCCCCAGCTGACAACTGCTTCTGTAGAATAAGAGATGACATTTGTTCAGAGCCTCATAGGACAGATCCAGGGCCACTAGCGGAAGCTTCCTGGAGTCAGACATCTGCTTGGCAGAAAGAAGGACTTTCTATCAGTCAACACAAAGCTGGCAGCCCCTTCCCCACCTGCTCTCCAGGAATTTGCCCAACTTTATTCTCACACTTATACTCTCTTCTCCCTTAGGGCCTTATTTTTAAAAAGGGACCTGGAAAGAGAAGGATCTTGAAGAGCAAATGGCTAGGGAGAAAGGAGCTGATCATATTGGGCCCTGGACATAGGAAATCCTCAGGCTAATGGAGGGGAGTTGAGGCAGAGACACCCAAGGCTGGGCTTGGGTTAGGAAAACTGCACAAAGCAGCTGCCTAGAGGGACTCGTGGAAGAAACCCTGGAGGGACCAGTGGACGAGGCCTTGGAGGGGTCAGTGGAAGAGATGCTACAGGAGCCAGGGTCAGAGGAGTGAGGGAGAAGAAAGGACCAGGAAAGAGGGCTCCCAGCAGGAGGTGAGTCCAGAGACTCAGTGCTGGCCCCAGCCTGCCTTTCCTGCAAGTTGTGTAAACCCAAGTGAGATGCTGAGTGGAAAAGATGGCAAGCACTACAGGGACAAGAGACAAGGCCCTGCTACACCCTGCCAAGTGCTGGAGTAAAGGAACAAATCAGACACAGCCCACAATAATGCCCCCCAGGAAGAATTCCCATTTAACAGATGAGAAAACTGAGACTCTGAGAGATTGAGTGCCCAGCCATCAAAGAATTCCTGGTCTTTAGGTTCATGGGAGCCAGTGTGGGGAGGGAGAGCAGTCCTGCCCACCCCCCAATACCTCCCGCTAGCAGGAGGCAGTTTCCACTGGAGAGCCAGGGATTTGAGGGAAGCATGAGGCAAACACCAAATGTTTTACCAGTGGAAATAAAATTGAAAATGTCCCTGGAACCCACTTCATCCAGAATTTCCAGGGGAGGTTTGGTGTGAGTGAGTCACCAAGAACACAATGGCTGGTTCCGAGGGCCAGGCCAGCTGAGCTCGGTGGATATTTAAACAGAGCTTGGGGAAAAGATGGTCAAAAACATTCGCCTGTGCCTGCTGAAAACTGAAAGGGTTGCCTCCACCCTGCCTGAACTCACTGACTGCAGGCGGCTGGGCAGGCCCCATGCGGCTCTCAGAGGCTGGACAAGGACAGGGGGAAACCCAGAAAACAGTGAGGGCAGTAAATCTCTGCCTGCCCGCGACAGTGCTCTGGCACCTTCAGCGTCCTTTTCCTCTCTAAGGGAAAAAAAAAGTACATAACGAATAACAGCCCCCAAGATCAGAAGAGTTATTAGGCAAGCTTAGTGCTGTGCCCGCTCTCTTTCTCCCCAACAAAATGTGAGTTTTTCCACGATACCTCCAGCCAGTGTCCTGTGATGGCACCGCCACCCTCTCACAAGCTCCCTTCTCCTTCACGGAACAAACATTGGAGATGGATCAGCAGGCAGGATCATCCTGTCCTGTCCCCAAACTCCAACACATGCAAGTACCTCCGAAAGAGAAAACCCCAACCCTACAAGGGAGAAGATGGCCTGACGTCTAAGGACAATTTCCCCTTAACAGCTCAAGAAACTATCCCAGACAATGAGAATAACTAACAGTAAGTTACACCAACCATGTGCCATCATTTAAGCCTAACAACAGCCCCTCCAGAAAGAATTCTTCTTTAGCAGATAAGAAAACTGAGGCTTGAAGAGATTGAGTGCCCCAGTCAAGACAGCACTGATAGTGAAAGAATAAGTAGCATATTGAAGCATTAAAACCTGCCACTTCCCTATACTGTCTCTCCTTGTTCTCAATACATCCCTGAGCCTCGACAGAAGTGAGCTCTCCAAGCATGCAGAATGTGGAAATGTCTCTGACATTCAGGAGCATACTACACTAGCATCCATATATCCTGGGTCCAAAAACCTAGGAGTCACCCTTAATCAGGCTTAGTGGCCATTGTAAAATAATAATAATAAAATATTCACCATAATAATTATTATTACTATGAAGTCTTCCTCAGTGCAGCAAAAATCCTGGGCTACTGAACGTCCCCATGTAGAGAGAATCCAAAGGTCCCACCTTAAGCCTAAGGGGCAGAAAGCACCCTCCATTCTGACTCTCCAGGTGAGATGAGCTGAACAAATGAAAAGCTCTCAACTCCCAAAGATTCCAGTTGCAGATCTATACCAGGCCCAGTATCCTGCCTCACTCCTGCCCCAGTCAGAACGCCATCCCCCTACCATGGCCCCCAAGTCCTCCAACCTCAGGGATCGGACATTTACACTCCCTCTGAAAACTAAGGGCCCCCAAAGCCAGCTCTCAGTCAAGCCTCAGCCTTTCCTGCTCCTGGGCCACTGCTGGGCTCAGAGGCACTGCAATGCTAAGGGCATCCACCGCAGACTTTCCTCTATCAGGCCATGCACAGAGTAGATGAAGTTGGCATCATATAGATGGAGGTCTTACTTGTAATCCTGAGCCTCAGTTCTTCTGTCAATTGGGCACAAAACTAGTACCCACCCCCAGGGCCATCGTGAAGATGAAAACATTAATGCTCTAAACCATGGGATGGTGATTAATAAAGATTACCTATGAATGTGAGAATGCCTAAAGCTGAAGACTCAATAGACCAGAAGATCAAGGCTTGTCTGCCCCAGATGACACCACTTCCCATCCATTTATCCATCCCCACCTTGAAGTCACCCCTCAGTCCAGTGTTCACTTTCAGATCCCCAGAGACACAGCTCCACTAAGAATGAATTCATTCATTCAGGACCCGGGGCAAGAGGACAGGTGAAAGTCTGTGACCCACCCCTCCTTTTCCCATCTCCCATTCCAGTGGAGTCCCACACCATGAAGGGCCTCATATATAAGTATATAGACCCCTCCTTAAGCCCATACATTCAAGCTCAGTTCACATGCTGCCACCCCTCAGACTTAGAAATGCCTTCATGGGTGGCTCAGGAAAGACCCCAACGAGACTCCATGCAGGCCTCAGGGCCACTGGAGCAGAGGAGTCCAGGGTCCCTGGTACCAGGAGTACAGTGGAGAAACCTAGGGTCAGACTCCAGTTGGGAATGTTGCTTTGGTCCCTTGTCCCCTGGGAAAGGGCAAGGCTGGAGGAAGCCCAGAGCAGGGACACAAAAGCACCGTGACTAGGGTAGTTGCTTTCCCTCGTTTACTCAATACATTCTCTGGGAACCCTGTGTGCCCCGGAAATACCAAGGTGAATAAGGCCCAAGACCTGCCTACAAGGAGTTCTCAGGCTGGGGATGTGACGAAGTCCTCATAATTGCAGTAAAGTGAGCCCCGTGGGAGAGATGTGAACCACAGCAACCAAGTTCAGAGGTGGGGCAGCTCCAGACAGCAGCAAACCTCTGGGCAGGAGGAAGGGGAGTCCTGCAGGCAGAGAACAGAAGCAAGGGTACTCTGAGAAAGGACAGCACAGGTTGAGTTGTGCAGGAGTGTGGGCCTGGGCTCCAGCACCATTCGGGAAGGCAGAGCCCAGGAGGAGGAAGAGTTGAAGATGAGGCTCAAAAAGCAGAGAGGCAGAGAACCAAGCAGGGCTCCTGTGCTCGGGAGCACTAAGGAGTTTCCAGACTCTCAAATTCCAGTCTGGCCCTCCACACACACAGTCTACTCTACCTGCTCAGCAGAGAACCTTCCCTGTCTTGCTTATGGGCTCCATCCTCCCTCCCAGCTCAGTGCCAATAGAGCACCAAGAATGTCCATGGCCACCTCATCACCACATCTGCAAGGGTGACATCACAAGCCATCTGCAGCCCTGGACAACACAGCCTTGTTGGCCTGATTATGAAGCTGTGATTAGATGCAGGGGCCAGGCCTAGGGCTGATGGCTGCAGCCCAGCTGGCCCCAGCTGGAAAGCCAGCTGCCCTTCCCAGCCAGCGCCTTTCCCCTCCTGAAGCACATCCCATGCTACCCAGGAATTAGCTGGGGAGGGACATTGTGAAAAACCAATGTCTCTGAAACTTGGGGAAATATCACAACTACAGATTTAGAAATTCCCAGAATATAGAAGGCAGAGACTTATATGACCTTGACTGAGCTATCTTCCTATAGCCAATGATGCCTTCAACTGCGCAATGGACTGCGGGACTAGGGTATGGAAGGTGGGTGACATGCCTGCCACCGTCTTCTTTCAATCAATAAGCCCTAGACCGGCTTCATCCCTTTCCAAACACCACCTTCTCACCTGCACCTGCCCCCACGGCCTCTGGCCTGGCCTCAGTACACTGACTGCTGCACTCAAAAGGGTCTTCTCACTACTCAGCAAGTCCCTTCTCACTCATCCGCCCAGCGGAGCAACACCCTAGGTACCAAGCCAAGCCTCAAAGGGTCAAAGACAAGGAGGGAGGAACCTGGTGCGCTCAGGAAAGAGCATGACAGGACCGTGTGGGAGAAGCAGAGGGGCAAAGTGGACATAGTAGCCTGGGGTCAGGTCACCAAGAGCATCTCACACCAGGTGGAGAATCACTGCCGCCTTAGCACTCCACCCCCAACCCTTGCCAAGCATGTTACATTTCAAGATCTACTCATAGAGGGTAGAGGCCACCCTAGGACATCCTCTGGACTTCTGGAGAGGTTACAGGAGCTTTCTGGAGCTATATGGCAAAAATGCCCTCAGCTTTCAGAATCTAAGTCAAAGTCACCTGCTCTCTGGAGATTTTTTTTGACTTCCCAGCTCTTTCTTTGCCCCACTGTACCTGCAAGAAGGTTATCATAGCATTGCGCTTAATGGCTGGTAGTTCTATCTTCCCACACACCTTAGGTCTTTCGAGTGGAAAGACTATGTCTTATTTATCTTTGTATCTCCAGAGCCCAGTAAAGTGACTAGCATGACATGTTTATTCAAAGGATGGATGGATAGATGGATGGATGGATGGATGGATGGATGGATGGATGGATGGATGGATGACAGACCCTGCATTTCACAGCAGTCATAGATTCAATGAACATATCTTCAAATTACCACTTGCCAACAAGTTAAAGTGGATAAAAGCACTGAACCCAATTATCATGGTTTTTCCAGGTACCCTACCTTCTGTCTGCCCATCACACTGGGTGCTCAAAACCCTTGGCAGATTCCTCTGTAGAGCTGAGTTGGGGCATCAGGCCCAGCCTCCCAAAGACATCATGGGAGAGGAAGAGCCACGACTGGATCCTGGCACCAGAACAACCCTTCGGTAATTACACGTTTCCAGACAGACATAAATAGACAGATTAGCCTTTCTGCATTTTTCTCATAAAAATAACAACAGTTCCTAAGCACACTGGCATGAGCATGGACATTAAGCATTGCAACCTGCTGTTCTTGGCAGGCAAGGGCTGGCCTTCCTTGCTGTTTCCCCCTACACCGCCTCCCCCTCCAGGCTCTTGGAGGGCTCCTCACGCCTGGCTCTGTCCACCCCTATCGCCCCAGAGCAGGTTGGCAGCCAAGCCCTGAGACTGGCTAAGGGCTTTTATGAGCATCATGTCCATGCTTTGCTATTCTCTTGGCTGGATCTTTATCTGCTTTTAGTCATTATGTAACTAAAAATCCTGTACACACGGTGAAACAATTATATGCCCCTTTCTGTACTAGGGAGAAAGTTTGCTTTATTTCTGCCCTAACCCAGAAGAAGAGCACTCTCAACAGTGAAGCCCCTCACGTTATACACACACTTAATGTAATCTCTCTGCCTTTCCTTCTGCTCTGGCCCTCTTCCTCCTCCCGTAATTCCTCCTCTCTCTCTCTCTCTCTCTCTCTCTCTCTCTCTCTCTCTCTCTCTCTCTCTCTCTCGTCCTCAGACTCCCATGTTGAACCTGTTCATGACCATGGTCTAAGGACCGAGGCACCTTCACTTTGCCTCCCACTCTCTTCCACAACTGACCTGCCTCTAAGGCCTCAGGGCTCAAGAATCAGACCCTGCAGTACTGATCACCAGACCCTCCTCCCTAAGGCCCATAGATTCCACAAGCTAAAAGAATTCCTATCCTCATCGTCCTGGCAGATACTGACCCATCAGGCCTCCGGCCACAAGGTCAACTGTCTGCAACTAACCATCAGATGGCCATTGCTCCTTGGGGGAGACAAATGATGACTAGAACTGCTTGCAGGCCATAAAAAGCTTGATTTTATCTTCCATGTGATGCTATTACTCCTCATGGCCTCCCTCAGAAAGACCCAGAACAAGGGGTGAGACCTTGTATCAGGCTACATGCCACATACCCAGTCAACTACGCAAGGTATCTCTCAACAGGGCTATGACATTCAATGAAAAAGAAGAGGAATTTGAAGTCAGAGGCCTTCAGTTCAAGTCCCAGCTCCACCTCTCACTAGTTGGTAGATTCAGGCAAGTCACTTCTCTTCTCTGAAACACATAAGCAAAAATGGTGGTATTGTGCCAATTATCAACATGTATGTGTGTGTGTGTCCTATTACTATACAATGTGGTGTCCCATGCCATTTTCACTTACAATGCAGCTTAGTAATTATTTCACATAAGTACATAAAGCTTTCTTGTTTTTTCCACAGCTATGTAGTATTCATTTGTATAGATATAATTTTTTAAATAAATAAGTAATCCCCAATCAATTTATTTTTAAGCTATTTGCAGTCTTTGACTCTCTCCATCAATGCTGCAGTGAACAACGTTGTAAAAATATCATTTGAAACACTGCAAATATATCTGCAGATTAAAGCACAGATATAAAATTACTGAGTCAAAGGGCATATGCATTTTTAAATTTAATAGGCTTTGTCCAATTACCCTCATAGATGTCGAATCAATTTGCACTTCCACTAGAAAGGCATGCATGCTCGTTTCCCATATTCTTGAAAACAGTTTTTCACATAACATTTAATCATTGCCAAATGTTGATGAAAATTTGTATCTCAGTATAATTTACATGACTCTTATTTTTAACGGGTGTGAGAATCTTTTCATATTTTTGACCGTGTGCATTTCCTTTTCTATATGTTTATAATATTTTTCCATTGTTTATTTAGCTATTGGGTTGTCAGTATTCAGGAGCTTTTAACCTGAAGCTGCAGAGAGAACACAAACCCCCAGAAATTGAGTACAAATGTTATGTAAGCGTGTGTTCATTTCTCTTGAAAATGTGTTTATTGCTTTTATCAAATTCTCAAAGGGTTTGTGACCTTTAAAAGTTAACAACAAGTGAATGAGATGGCCATCAAGAACTCTTCAAGAGTTAACAACTGTTCTCATGGATCTATGAAGGCTGCAGAGTTTAGGTGCTGAGCATCAGTAAGCACCTATCTGTGTGCCCAGTACTGGCTCAGTGGGGTCATAGGATACTCTAAAGGATTGGCTTTGCAAATCCAAAATGAGTCTTCTACACATGTTTCACTTGCAGTTTAGATGCAATATTTACAGGTTAGAAGGGTGATCTATTTACCCTTAGGGATGCAATGATAAATTGGAAAAATAGGTACCATGATGAATGTGGGATTCTGATGATTACTCTAGTCCTACTGTCAGTTTCAGTAACCACAATCAACTTGCTCCTGGAGGTTAAATACTGCCCTTGACATTTGCTTCTCTGGAATCCCATCATTCCTAGTGAAATCAAGAAAACCCTTCCTATGTCAATTTCTCCCCCCATCAACTCCTGCCTGCAGCAAACAACCATTACAAAGTCTTGCAAGAATGCCAGTACTTCTCCCACCAATGTACAGTGTTTCTCAACTACTTTGTATAAAAGAGTGATATCTGTGTGAACCCTCCTGTAAGGGGCTGGGTAAGCAGGCTGCATATGATAAATCCATTTCAGCATTCCTATCTCTTTAAGCCTTGGGATTTCTTTGTCTGCAGTATGCCAAGGAAGTTCTGACGTGTGAGTTTCATTTCACTCAGGACACCACTGAGTCCAAGTTTAAGTCAGAAAAAAAAAGCAAACTGCCAGAGTCACGCTGAGCTGCTCAAGCTAACAAATTAGATCAAGAATCTGGTAAATACAGGCATCATGACACATTTGTCCCAATCCAACATTACATAACCTCTTCCCTAGACTGTCACCTTGTAATTTTTCTTGCATGTATTCTTTCTCCTCCTGGATCATACTTTGTTCTCAACCCTCTTGGGCATGCTAGGATCTGACTTAGTTTTGAATCTGCAAATAATGAGAGGTAGTGAGAATACGTCTTAAGGGGATTTAGCATCTCCTTACAAGGTCCTTAAGCAAGTGGAAAGTAGTTTCCTCAGACAGCAGTGGAGAAGGTTGCTTCTAAAGGCAAAGTAGGCACAGAGAGATTTGGGATGTGAGGCCAAGCTATTCTGAATCAGCCCAATCTACCCAAATGTCTCCATACCTATTCTCAATGTCTCACTCTTTCTTAAACAATGTCCTCACTTTAACATAAGACCTGGTATGGCTGTAAATTACATTGTGCTATTATCTGCAACTTCATAATTGAACTTTTAACACACTAAGTTACAAGACAAGCAACAATTATTTGAAGGCAGTTACAGAAGCACTCTGATTCCCTGATCATGATTTGTACCCTGAGATTATTCATTTCTCTTATTCCAGTGCAATCAGAAATGGCCAGCCTGCCCACCCTTGCAAGTCTCACTCCTCATTGCCACCACGACATTCTATAGCAGTCACCATGTAGTGTGCCAAAGCCTTGCCCTTCACAGGTTCTTTATTCCAGGCAACTTCAGGTGACTTTTAAAAACTACTGTTTGCCATGGTAGGCCATGCATTGTCAATATTCCATTTTCTTTTGAGAAAGAAGCCATCACTAGCTCCAAACCTAATCTGCACAGATAACCAACCCATTCTTCTCATCTTTAAATGTCTGTTTTCTAGGAGCACTTGCAGTGCCAAATACGGAATCAGTCAGGAGCCAGTCAGGAAAACAGAAATCTCTTCAGTTATATTAAGCAGGATATTGTTTCATGCAAAAATGCAGGTGTTTATAAAACTGTTAGGATAATATTAGGAAAGACCACCGTCAGTTCTTAGGAACACATGAAGGATAACCAAAGGAGGAACACGCCCAGAGATCACTACAATACCTCCCTTCTTCCTAGATTCAACAGACTGAATGATGATAAACTTCTCATTTTCCATTACAATTTTTTAATCGAAAGATTAACAATAAAATTAGAAATGTGGTAAAAATACAAAGCTGTTTTAACAATGCAAACTTAACAGTATTATATACCTTAGAAAAGCAAAACCAAAAATGAACTAATGTAACTATCTCAGGCTTTGGAATAGCCAAGACTTTGGGTCTCAGGTCTAGGAAGGGCTTGGCTTTCTAACATCTCAAAGTAGTGCTCTTTGTCACTCGGTCATTTGACTCTGGCTTTTGCTTTAATTTTTTTTCAGTGAAATCCACAAGTGGTTTGTCCATGGTACTGGGATTTCCAGCAACTTCTTCAGAGGCATAAAACTCTTTTGGCCTTTCTGCCACTGAGGTTGTTGCCTTTTTAGAGAAAAGCTTTTTATCTCTGACAATCGCTTTCTACTAATCTGTGGGAAAAGGCCTCTGTTGTCTTCTCATAAACCCTAAAAATGGGTCTGTGGGGCCATGACACTCCAGAATGTTCTGTGCTTGTGTACAGCCCAGGAATTCCCATAAACTAGCAATGACTTCCCCAAGGCATCCTCAGTCATTAACACCTGTATTAGTAAGGGTTCTCCAAAGAAAGAGAACCAACGGGATGTGTATACATATAAAAACATAGACAGAGGGATGTATTTATTTTAAGGAATTGGTTCAAGCTGTTGTGGAGGCTTGACAAGTACAAAATCTACAGGATCTGGCAGCAGCTGGAGATCCCAGGATGAACTGCAGTGTGAGTCCAAAAGTCACCTGCTACAGAATTCCTCCTTGCTTCAAGGTCAGTCTTTGCTCTTAAGATCTTCAACTGATCAGCCGAAGCCCACTCACATTATGGAGGGTGGTCTGCTTTACTCCAAGCCTACGGATTTAAATGTTAATCTCCTCTTTAAAAATACCTTCAGCGGGGCGCGGTGGCTCAAGCCTGTAATCCCAGCACTTTGGGAGGCCGAGATGGGCGGATCACGAGGTCAGGAGATCGAGACCATCCTGGCTAACCCGGTGAAACCCCATCTCTACTAAAAAATACAAAAAACTAGCCGGACGAGGTGGCGGGCGCCTGTAGTCCCAGCTACTCGGGAGGCTGAGGCAGGAGAATGGTGTGAACCCGGGAGGCGGAGCTTGCAGCGAGCTGAGATCCGGCCACTGCACTCCAGCCTGGGCAACAGAGCCGAGACTCCGTCTCAAAAAAAAAAAAAAAAAAAAAAAAAAATACCTTCATGGAAGTATCTAGAATAATGTTCCACCAAATATCTGAGCACCACGGCCAAATTGGCGCAGAAAATTTGCCATCACAACACCTCCTTCAAGAATCCCTTTCTAGGGAGCAAGCCACTGAACAGTCTCAGAAGGTAGCCTTCCTCCCAGGCAGCATCCCGTGCCTTCAGGGTGCTATGGTGTTTTACAAACATGTCAATCTCACCTACTTGAATCCACATACCTCAACGGCAGAATTACTTCTGATTCATCTCTGTAGCCTGTTACTAGCCCAAACCTAACAGAGATGGCTCAGTAAGTGTTTGCCAGTTGAAAGAATGAATGATCACTGCAGGAGCTGGGGAAAGCTGATCCTACTTCCTCTCCGAGAGGGTCTTGCTTCTCTCAAAACATCTTTTCAATAGACATTTGAACATGCAAAGTAGAGTTTTAAGGCAACCTGGTGTGGTTTCTTCATGGGAAGACAAGGTATACACGAGACCAGTTAAAGATAATAGCGCACCAACCTCACTTAATACCAAGTTGGTACTACAAATAGTGCCTTCAGTAACCCACTGTAAGTCTTTCTACTGATCATTTCTAACCAATGAGGGAAGCACTTTAGGTATCCTGGATAAAAGCACCTTGAAGTCAGGATCTGAACACTGTGACAGGCCCTCTTGCATCTCACTCTGGACCAGGTTCTAAGCTGGTTTCTTTCTGGATGTCAGATCTGAAAACCCTGCAAACTAAACACATCTGATTCCCAAACCATCTCCTTGCAGTCAGGAATGGTCCGTGCAATGATGCATTCATGGAGGGGCTCCCACAGTTCCCAGCCCTGCCAAATCACTGACATGCTTCCCCAGACACTGTGAATGGTGCCAGCAAGTCCCACTGGAAGCCGAGTCTCCTCATATCCTGATTCTGTTCTGTCTTCAGACAGACTCAGAGGGGAACATGAGCATGAAATACACAACAATGTGGACATCAGCCAGGGAAATCAGAGCCTAACCCACTTCTTCTTGGGGTGAAGACAGACCCAGCATTGACAGCTGAGGGAGGTGTGATTTCCCCAGCAAAGTCCAGGCTTCCTCACTGGAAGCTTTAGAAACCTCCAGGTATGAAGGTTACTTGACAGGTGTTGAGCATAAGATCAGGGATCCACGAGGCCAGGAGGGTCAAAGAATAAAAGGGAGCCTGGGCTAGGGAATGGTCTGAGGGTGAAGGACCTCTCCCTACTACTTTCATTTCTGGACTATTTGATGAAGGAAGGAGCAACCATTGCTCTTCACTGGTGTGGGGGAAAATACAGGTCTGGGAGATCTGCCTCTGATTAGCTGAGTGGCTCTCAGCAAGCTCCTTAAAAGTCCTGGTTTGTGTCACAGTGGAGGGGAGGTGATGGGGGACAGGCAGTCCTCGGGTGATTAATGGTGTCTGGGTTTCCACCTCCAGAATTAGTGCTCTAACTCTTTTCTGAGAACTGGATGCAACAGTCTTTAGCTGGAGAGGTGCTCCCTTTCACTCCCCACCCACACACCCTGCTAAGCGTAGAGCCAGGCACACAGATTTCTCCATCAACAGCTCTTGGATTGATGAAGAAAAGGCTTTTAAAGGGAAAATATTGTTTTTAATTGACTAGTGTGGGTTAGCAACAAATGAAGTTCCCAGACCCTAAATTCCAAATGGCTTCAGTGCTTTCCTTGGTGGTGTTCTGCCTGGGGTGTCTTCTCCTGAGAACAAGGCCTATACCTTCTCCTGTGTTGCCCTCTTAGCCAAGAACAGGACCAGACACCAGCTGGGTGCTTGATGAAGCTCCGGGGTGGATGGGCAGACATAGATGAAGGGACGAATAGAGACACTGAGTGTGTTTCTGAAAGAGCACCCAGCCTCTGTAGACCCTGCCTTGGCCTGAACTGGATTTCCCTTTCCTACTTATCACCCAGCCTTTGCTCTGCAGGGAAATATATGGGTGAGCTGAGAGCCACACATACTTCCCCAGTGAGCTTCAGCTCGCCCCCTCACCATCAATCTCCAGGAGGCTGGCTCCCCAAGTGGCTCATTGTTTCTGGTTTTATCTGAAACAAAAATAGACTCTTGCAAACATTCCAGTCTTGAGGTCATCAGTTCACAGGCCTCATCCAGCCCTGGCTGAGGTTCCTCCTCCGAGCTCACTCAGGAAACTGTGGCTGCCTGGGCACAGCTGGCTTCACTGCCATTGTGGCTTATTCAACACAGCATGTTCTTCCCTCAGGCCTTTGAGATGGTCCTTGGATATGAAGCTGTTCACAGACAGCAATGCCAAGCACTCAGACATCGTAAATAGCTGCCAAGACACAGACCTCCAGGGCCAATCATGTCCCTTTTGGGGAATGACTCAGTTACCACTCAGGAGAGCCACCATGCCTTCTCAGGGCCCCCAGGGCATACTGCATGGACAGGGCTTTCTTTCCATAATTCATTCCATGCTATGGGTGTTTGTCTATATATCTTGCCCTGTCGTTGGAGGGGAAGCTTCTGGTGGGTAGGAGCCAGGTCTGATTCAGCCCCAGGACCTTGCCAGGGAATATAACCAAATTCCTCCTAGACAATTTTGTAAAAAGAGGCCTCATTGGGAAATATGTATTCATTGATTTATTTATTCATTCATTCATTCATTTATGGAAGGATCGACTAAAGGACACCCACCCGTGCTATAGATTCTGGAATGTTCATATTAAATTTAGCCAGGTCATCAAGAGCTGTTTGTCCAGGCTATATCCCTTGACCACCACCTCCCATTCTTTTTTCCTGACTTGGATATTGTCACTGTGGCCTCTGCTTGCATCAGGAGCTGGTGTGAGAAAAAGCCACTGGGAGACGCTCCGACTGAGTTTTGAAAGGAAAGCCCTCCAGTTCTTGGCACTGTGCCCCATTTTTGTCTAAGATTTTTCCTAAGAATCTGGTTTGCTGTCATCATATGGGTGCTGCTACTGCTCAGATTTCCCTATTTGCCTTTGCTGCTAAGTTTATAGCGTAATTGTCGGTCCATCACTGGGAATGCATACACAGGAATGCATTTTGAGAATTAATCTTACCTCTGACATTTTTCTTTTCTTTTTTATTTTATTTTATTTTATTTTTTTATTTTTTATTTTTTTTTTGAGACAGAGTCTCGCTCTGTCGCCCAGGCTGGAGTGCAGTCGCAAAATCTCGGCTCACTGCAAGCTCCGCCTGCCGGGTTCTCGCCATTCTCCTGCCTCAGCCTCCCAAGTAGCTGGGACTACAGGTGCCCACCACCACGCCTGGCTAATTTTTTGTATTTTTAGTAGGGACGGGGTTTCACCGTGTTAGCCAGGATAGTCTCGATCTCCTGCCCTCGTGATCCGCCCACCTTGGCCTCCCAAAGTGCTGGGACTACAGGCGTGAGCCACTGTGCCCGGCCGACATTTTTATTTTCATACCCCTATTTTCCCTTTACCCAACCCCCTATATTTTATTGTATCTTGCTGTTTATAAACTGCCCCAGGTTTCTTTTGAGACAAGTTGAGGTCTAAATTAATTAATTAATAGATTAACTTATTTTAAAGTTTTATCAGGCCAGGTGCGATTGCCTATAACCCCAGCACTTTGAGAGGCCAAGGCAGGCAGATGGTTTGAGCTCAAGAGTTCGAGACCAGCCTGGGCAATCTGACAAAACCCTTTTTCTACAAAAAAAATTAGCTGGATTAGCTAGTCGTGGTGGCACACTCCTGTATTTCCAGCTACTCAGGAGGCTGAGGCAAGAGAACTGCTTGCGCCCAGAAGGCTGAGGTTGTAGTGAGCTGAGATAGCACCTTTGCAATCCAGCCTGGTCAACAGAAGTGAAATCCTGTCTCAAAAAAAAAAAAAAAAAAATTAAAATTAAAATTAAAAAAAATTTAGGTTTTATCAATGAGGGTAGGTCAAGTTTAGCTACATAATAAATAATCCCAATATCTCAGTGGTTTAACAGCACAAAGATCAATGTGTGAATTTATTTATAACACTCCCTTATTTATTTCTCACGCAGCATTGCTAGGAGCTATGCTCCAGGCCATCACCATCTGCAACCTGACAGAAACTTCTATTTGACATATGCTTCCACGATCACTGCAGCAAAAAGGGGAGGGTAAGCATGCATTGGCTCTTAGAGATGCCACACATTACTTCTGCTCACCTTTCACTGGCCCAAGTATGTCATATGGCCATAACTGACTACAAGCAGAGCAGAGAAGTACAAAACTACCATCTACCTGAAAGGTGGAACGCCAGAATATTCATGAATTCTGTTAATGGCAAACACAATGCAAGGGCAACCATATAATATACCATTCAAATTGGGACACTTTTGAGAGTGGAAGGAGGAGCTAACAATAAGAAAAACTAAATAATTTTCATAAGATTTATGTATTGTCTAGCAAATTGATTTTTTTTTATTAATAGAACATAAAATTATTCTATTCAAAAACTAACTTTAAAAATAAAATTTCTGACCAGGCGCAGTGGCTCACATCTGTAATCCCAGCACATTGGGAGGTCAATGAGGGCAGATCACCTGAGGCCAGGAGTACAAGACCAGCCTGGCCAACATGGTGAAACTCTGTCTCTACTAAAAATACAAAAATTAGCCGGGCATGGTGGCAGGTGCCTGTAATCCCAGCTACTCAGGAGGCTGAGACAGAAGAATGGCTTGAACCCGGGAGGTGGAGGTTGCAATGAGCTGAGATCATGCCATTGTACTCCAGCCTGGGTGACAGAGCGAGACTCCACCTCCAAAAAAAAAATAAAAAATAAATAAAATTTCTTCTAAAACTGTAATATAGATTTGTGTACAGCCAGTCAAAAAATTATGTTGTAAAGATGTCAACAACAGATACTGGGGACTACTGGAGGTGGGAGGAAGGGAGAGGGGCAAAGGTTGAAAAACTGTTGGGTTCTATGCTCAGCACATGGGTGGCCAGATCATTCATACCCCAAACCTCAGCATGACTCAATATAGCCAGGTAACAAGCATGCACATGTACCCCCGAATCTAAAATAAAAGTTAGAAAAAAAAAAAGTTTTAAACCCATAAAATAAAATAAAATAAAATTATCCTATCTTTTCCAACTAGAAAAAGAGACAGAGTTTTGGAAATTGTGAAGAAAAAAGACTTTCTACTCAACAGAAAAATTGAAAAAGAATATAAACAAATAATCACTGCCAAGGAAATATAGTTAATCAATATGAAAAATGCTCAACTTCATTCTTTTTTTTTTTTTGAGATGGAGTCTCGCTCTGTCTCCCAGGCTGGAGTGCAGTGGCGCGATCTCAGCTCACTGCAAGCTCTGCCTCCCGGGTTCACACCATTCTCCTGCCTCAGCCACCCGAGTAGCTGGGACTACAGGTGCCCACCACCACACCTGGCTAATATTTTGTATTTTTAGTAGAGATGGGGTTTCACTGTGTTAGCCAGGATGGTCTTGATCTCCTGACCTCGTGATCCGCCCGTGTCGCAGATTGAAAATTTTTTTTCATTTAATCTTTATGTTGATCATCTTAACATTAAAAAATAATGTAGGGGGGCGGAGCAAGATGGCCGAATAGGAACAGCTCCAGTCTCCAACTCCCAGCGCGAGCGACACAGAAGACCGATGATTTCTGCATTTTCAACTGAGGTACTGGGTTCATCTCACTGGGGAGTGCCAGACGATCGGTGCTGGTCAGCTGCTGCAGCCCGACCAGCGAGAGCTGAAGCAGGGCGAGGCATTGCCTCACCTGGGAAGCGCAAGGGGGAAGGGAATCCCTTTTCCTAGCCAGGGGAACTGAGACACACAACACCTAGAAAATCGGGTAACTCCCACCCCAATACTGCGCTTTAAGCAAACAGGCACCCCAGGAGATCATATCCCACACCTGGCCGGGAGGGTCCCACACCCACGGAGCCTCCCTCATTGCTAGCACAGCAGTCTGTGATCTACCGGCAAGGCAGCAGCGAGGCTGGGGGAGGGGCGCCCGCCATTGCTGAGGCTTAAGTAGGTAAACAAAGCTGCTGGGAAGCTCGAACTGGGTGGAGCTCACAGCAGCTCAAGGAAACCTGCCTGTCTCTGTAGACTTCACCTCTGGGGACAGGGCACAGTAAACAATAACAAACGCAGCAGAAAGCTCTGCAGACGCAAACGACTCTGTCTGACAGCTTTGAAGAGAGCAGTGGATCTCCCAACACGGAGGTTGAGATCTGAGAAGGGACAGACTCCCTGCTCAAGTGGGTCCCTGACCCCTGAGTAGCCTAACAGGGAGACATCCCCCACTAGGGGCAGTCTGACACCCCACACCTCACAGGGTGGAGTACACCCCTGAGAGGAAGCTTCCAAAGCAAGAATCAGACAGGTACACACGCTGTTCAGAAATATTCTATCTTCTGCAGCCTCTGCTGCTGATACCCAGGCAAACAGGGTCTGGAGTGGACCTCAAGCAATCTCCAACAGACCTACAGCTGAGGGTCCTGACTGTTAGAAGGAAAACTATCAAACAGGAAGGACACCTACACCAAAACCCCATCAGTACATCACCATCATCAAAGACCAGAGGCAGATAAAACCACAAAGATGGGGAAAAAGCAGGGCAGAAAAGCTGGAAATTCAAAAAATAAGAGCGCATCTCCCCCGGCAAAGGAGCGCAGCTCATCGCCAGCAACGGATCAAAGCTCATCCGACGAGATGAGAGAAGAAGGCTTCAGTCCATCAAATTTCTCAGAGCTAAAGGAGGAATTACGTACCCAGCGCAAAGAAACTAAAAATCTTGAAAAAAAAGTGGAAGAATTGATGGCTAGAGTAATTAATGCAGAGAAGGTCATAAACGAAATGAAAGAGATGAAAACCATGACACGAGAAATACGTGACAAATGCACAAGCTTCAGTAACCGACTCGATCAACTGGAAGAAAGAATGTCAGCGATTGAGGATCAAATGAATGAAATGAAGCGAGAAGAGAAACCAAAAGAAAAAAGAAGAAAAAGAAATGAACAAAGCCTGCAAGAAGTATGGGATTATGTAAAAAGACCAAATCTACGTCTGATTGGGGTGCCTGAAAGTGAGGGGGAAAATGGAACCAAGTTGGAAAACACTCCTCAGGATATCATCCAGGAGAACTTCCCCAACCTAGTAGGGCAGGTCAACATTCAAATCCAGGAAATACAGAGAACACCACAAAGATACTCCTCGAGAAGAGCAACTCCAAGACACATAATTGCCAGATTCACCAAAGTTGAAATGAAGGAAAAAATCTTAAGGGCAGCCAGAGAGAAAGGGCGGGTTACCCACAAAGGGAAGCCCATCAGACTAACAGCAGATCTCTTGGCAGAAACTCTTCAAGCCAGAAGAGAGTGGGGGCCACTATTCAACATTCTTAAAGAAAAGAATTTTAAACCCAGAATTTTATATCCAGCCAAACTAAGTTTCATAAGTGAAGGAGAAATAAAATCCTTTACAGATAAGCAAATGCTTAGAGATTTTGTCACCACTAGGCCTGCCTTACAAGAGACCCGGAAGGAAGCACTAAACATGGAAAGGAACAACTGGTACCAGCCATTGCAAAAACATGCCAAAATGTAAAGACCATCAAGGCTAGGAAGAAACTGCATCAACTAACGAGCAAAATAACCAGTTATTATCATAATGGCAGGATCAAGTTCACACATAACAATCTTAACCTTAAATGTAAATGGACTAAATGCTCCAATTAAAAGACACAGACTGGCAAACTGGATAAAGAGTAAAGACCCATCAGTCTGCTGTATTCAGGAGACCCATCTCACATGCAGAGACATACATAGGCTCAAAATAAAGGGATGGAGGAAGATTTACCAAGCAAATGGAGAACAAAAAAAAGCGGGGGTTGCAATCCTAGTCTCTGATAAAACAGACTTTAAACCATCAAAGATCAAAAGAGACAAAGAAGGCCATTACATAATGGTAAAGGGATCAATTCAACAGGAAGAGCTAACTATCCTAAATATATATGCACCCAATACAGGAGCACCCAGATTCATAAAGCAAGTCCTTAGAGACTTACAAAGAGACTTAGACTCCCATACAATAATAATGGGAGACTTCAACACTCCACTGTCAACATTAGACAGATCAACGAGACAGAAAGTTAACAAGGATATCCAGGAATTGAACTCATCTCTGCAGCAAGCAGACCTAATAGACATCTATAGAACTCTCCACCCCAAATCAACAGAATATACATTCTTCTCAGCACCACATCACACTTATTCCAAAATTGACCACATAATTGGAAGTAAAGCACTCCTCAGCAAATGTACAAGAACAGAAATTATAACAAACTGTCTCTCAGACCACAGTGCAATCAAACTAGAACTCAGGACTAAGAAACTCAATCAAAACCGCTCAACTACATGGAAACTGAACAACCTGCTCCTGAATGACTACTGAGTACATAACGAAATGAAGGCAGAAATAAAGATGTTCTTTGAAACCAATGAGAACAAAGATACAACATACCAGAATCTCTGGGACACATTTAAAGCAGTGTGTAGAGGGAAATTTATAGCACTAAATGCCCACAAGAGAAAGCAGGAAATATCAAAATTGACACTCTAACATCGCAATTAAAAGAATTAGAGAAGCAAGAGCAAACACATTCGAAAGCTAGCAGAAGGCAAGAAATAACTAAGATCAGAGCAGAACTGAAGGAGATAGAGACACAAAAAACCCTCCAAAAAATCAATGAATCCAGGAGTTGGTTTTTTGAAAAGGTCAACAAAATTGACAGACCGCTAGCAAGACTAATAAAGAAGAAAAGAGAGAAGAATCAAATCGACGCAATTAAAAATGATAAAGGGGATATCACCACTGACCCCACAGAAATACAAACTACCATCAGAGAATACTATAAACACCTCTACGCAAATAAACTGGAAAATCTAGAAGAAATGGATAATTTCCTGGACACTTACACTCTTCCAAGACTAAACCAGGAAGAAGTTGAATCCCTGAATAGACCAATAGTAGGCTCTGAAATTGAGGCAATAATTAATAGCCTACCAACCAAAAAAAGTCCAGGACCAGATGGATTCACAGCTGAATTCTACCAGAGGTACAAGGAGGAGCTGGTACCATTCCTTCTGAAACTATTCCAATCAATAGAAAAAGAGGGAATCCTCCCTAACTCATTTTATGAGGCCAACATCATCCTGATACCAAAGCCTGGCAGAGACACAACAAAAAAAGAGAATTTTAGACCAATATCCCTGATGAACATCGATGCAAAAATCCTCAATAAAATACTGGCAAACCGGATTCAGCAACACATCAAAAAGCTTATCCACCATGATCAAGTGGGCTTCATCCCTGGGATGCAAGGCTGGTTCAACATTCGCAAATCAATAAACATAATCCAGCATATAAACAGAACCAAAGACAAGAACCACATCATTATCTCAATAGATGCAGAAAAGGCTTTTGACAAAATTCAACAGCCCTTCATGCTAAAAACGCTCAATAAATTCGGTATTGATGGAACGTACCTCAAAATCATAAGAGCTATTTATGACAAACCCACAGCCAATATCATACTGAATGGGCAAAAACTGGAAAAATTCCCTTTGAAAACTGGCACAAGACAGGGATGCCCTCTCTCACCACTCCTATTCAACATAGTGTTGGAAGTTCTGGCTAGGGCAATCAGGCAAGAGAAAGAAATCAAGGGGATTCAGTTAGGAAAAGAAGAAGTCAAATTGTCCCTGTTTGCAGACGACATGATTGTATATTTAGAAAACCCCATTGTCTCAGCCCAAAATCTCCTTAAGCTGATAAGCAACTTCAGCAAAGTCTCAGGATACAAAATTAATGTGCAAAAATCACAAGCATTCTTATACACCAGTGACAGTCAAACAGAGAGCCAAATCAGGAATGAACTTCCATTCACAATTGCTTCAAAGAGAATAAAATACCAAGGAATCCAACTTACAAGGGATGTAAAGGACCTCTTCAAGGAGAACTACAAACCACTGCTCAGTGAAATAAAAGAGGACACAAACAAATGGAAGAACATACCATGCTCATGGATAGGAAGAATCAATATCGTGAAAATGGCCATACTGCCCAAGGTAATTTATAGATTCAATGCCATCCCCATCAAGCTACCAATGAGCTTCTTCACAGAATTGGAAAAAACTGCTTTAAAGTTCATATGGAACCAAAAAAGAGCCCGCATCTCCAAGACAATCCTAAGTCAAAAGAACAAAGCTGGAGGCATCACGCTACCTGACTTCAAACTATACTACAAGGCTACAGTAACCAAAACAGCATGGTACTGGTACCAAAACAGAGATACAGACCAATGGAACAGAACAGAGTCCTCAGAAATAATACCACACATCTACAGCCATCTGATCTTTGACAAACCTGAGAGAAACAAGAAATGGGGAAAGGATTCCCTATTTAATAAACGGTGCTGGGAAAATTGGCTAGCCATAAGTAGAAAGCTGAAACTGGATCCTTTCCTTACTCCTTATACGAAAATTAATTCAAGATGGATTAGAGACTTAAATATTAGACCTAATACCATAAAAATCCTAGAGGAAAACCTAGGTAGTACCATTCAGGACATAGGCATGGGCAAAGACTTCATGTCTAAAACACCAAAAGCAACGGCAGCAAAAGCCAAAATTGACAAATGGGATCTAATTAAACTAAAGAGCTTCTGCACAGCAAAAGAAACTACCATCAGAGTGAACAGGCAACCTACAGAATGGGAGAAAATTTTTGCAATCTACTCATCTGACAAAGGGCTAATATCTAGAACCTACAAAGAACTCAAACAAATTTACAAGAAAAAAACAAACAACCCCATCAAAAAGTGGGCAAAGGATATGAACAGACAGTTCTCAAAAGAAGACATTCATACAGCCAACAGACACATGAAAAAATGCTCATCATCACTGGCCATCAGAGAAATGCAAATCAAAACCACAATGAGATACCATCTCACACCAGTTAGAATGGCGATCATTCAAAAGTCAGGAAACAACAGGTGCTGGAGAGGATGTGGAGAAATAGGAACACTTTTACACTGTTGGTGGGATTGTAAACTAGTTCAACCATTATGGAAAACAGTATGGCGATTCCTCAAGGATCTAGAACTAGGTGTACCATATGACCCAGCCATCCCATTACTGGGTATATACCCAAAGGATTATAAATTATGCTGCTATAAAGACACATGCACACGTATGTTTATTGCAGCACTATTCACAATAGCAAAGACTTGGAATCAACCCAAATGTCCATCAGTGACAGATTGGATTAAGAAAATGTGGCACATATACACCATGGAATACTATGCAGCCATAAAAAAGGATGAGTTTGTGTCCTTTGTAGGGACATGGATGCAGCTGGAAACCATCATTCTTAGCAAACTATCACAAGAACAGAAAACCAAACACCGCATGTTCTCACTCATAGGTGGGAACTGAACAATGAGATCACTTGGACTCGGAAAGGGGAACATCACACACCGGGGCCTATCATGGGGAGGGGGGAGGGGGGAGGGATTGCATTGGGAGTTATACCCGATGTAAATGACGAGTTGATGGGTGCAGCACACCAACATGGCACAAGTATACATATGTAACAAACCTGCACGTTATGCACATGTACCCTACAACTTAAAGTATAATAATAATAAATAAATTTTAAAAATAAATAAATAATAATGTAAACAGAATAATTTATGTTTGGTATGGATTTGCATATTTAATTCTGCTTCCTAGACATATCACCCTCTAATATTGTATCACCAAATTTTTCTGAAGATTGTAATTTTTTCAAGCTGATCTTATCATTTTAGACTTTGCCAAAAAATTGCCTGAAATTTTCTTCAAACTGCATGTTATGATTAATAAATTTGAGATCACTGATTCTTTGAATTGACCATTCTTTGTAGAGTGCAATTTTTTTAATTGAGAAAACATTTTGCCTCTTGGTACTGAGATATCCGGAAAGCTTGGAGAAATTTTAGTGAAATTGCGGATATTGTCCATTTTAATTATTTTTCATATTGAAGAGAGTAAATATTTCACTTCAAGTATTTTCACAGATACTTTCCTTTTGCGTCAGAGTAGTTTTCCTTGCCAAAACATATCAAATAAGTTGTCTCTATGATTCTTTTGAGTGGTTCACCAGTTTTACATGTTCGGGATCATAGGCTAACTCAACTTCATTCCACCATATGGTGGAATACAAATTTACTTAACTACCATGTGAGCACCATTACAAGATTTGCCCCATAAATCAAGATATTTCAAAGCACTTAGAGAATTTGAATATTAAGTGTGGTACACCATTTTAGCTGTTGCGATTTAATTTTTTTCAGCTTCTCCCTTGCTTTTGTAGAGATAAATCTCAGTGTCTTCCTATTTACAGGGCTTGTTTTTAGTAGTCACAATTCAAAAAAAGATTCATAAGCTGATGTCTTAAGATGAACCACTTACTTAATTTTGGTTAAATATCTCCAGCTGGTTTTAAACAAAATGAACCAAAATTTAGAGAATTTGTTTACACAAAAGCTCTACAACATTTTAAGACACAAGTTGATTCACAAAGTAGTTATTTAAAAATTCAAAGATTTCTAAAATCCGACAATAGGCAGGAAAAGAGAAAAGTGTATACGGTCATGCTAAACTACTATTTCACACTCAAAATCAGTAGTTCAGTTTTCTGAATACATATAAAATTACTTAATTTTTCACAACTACAGTTTCTAATTCAACTGATGGGGGGGAAAATGACATTTGGAAACAGTTATTAAGTATGTGTGCACCCAACCAACTTCAAGTACATTCTGAGTCTATTGATATCTTAATTTAGTAAGAAAACTATTTCCTCTACAACACTGTGTTCCACCAAAATTTGTATTTTTATTATCATTGAAGAAAATCTCCAATATTCAATGTCTTAACATTCATTTCATCTGTTTCACTTTTGACAAAATGAACTTACAAAAGCATTACAAGCATACCTCAGAGATATTGCAAGTCCAGTTCCAGACCACTGCAATAAAGCAAATATTGCAATAAAGTGAATCATATGAATTTCTTGGTTTCTCAGGGCATATAAAAGTTATGCTTATACTATACTGTAGTCTATTAAATGTGCAATAGCATTATGTCTGAAAAATACTTTATAGCTAAAAAATGCTAATGATTATCTGAGCCTTCAGTGAGTTGTAATCTTTTTGCTGGTGGAGGGTCTTACCTCAGTGTTGATGGCTGCTGAATGATTAGGGTGGTGATTGTTGAAGGCTGGTGTGGCTGTGGCAATTTCTTAAAATAAGACAACAATGAAGTTTGCCTCATCAATCAACTCTTCCTTTCACAAAAGATTTCTCTGTAGCATGTGATGCTTGCTTGATAGTGTTTTATCCACAATAGGACAACTTTCAAAATTGAAGTCAATCCTCCCAAACCCTGCTGTTGCTTTATCAACTAAGTTTATCTAATATTCTAAATCCCTTTTTGTCATTTCAACGTCACAGAATCTTCACTAGCAGTAGATTTCATCTCAAGAAATCACTTTTTTGCTCACACCTAAGAAGCAACTTCTCCTCCATTGAAGTTTTATCATCATATTGCTACAATTCAGTCACATATTTAGGCTCCAAGCCTAATTCTAGTTCCCTTGCTATTTCCACCAAATCTGCAGTTACTTCCTCTACTCAAGACTTGAACCATCAAAGTCATTCCTGAGAATTGGAATCAACGTCTTCTAAATTCCTGTTAATGTTGATATTTTGACCTCCTCCAATGCATCACAAATGCTGTTAATGGCATCTAGAATGGTGAATGCTTCCTGGGCAGTTTTCAACTTGCTTTGCCAAGATTCAGCAGAGTAATTACTATCTATGGCAGCTATAGATTTACAAACTATATTTCTTAAATAATAAGATATGAAAGTCAAAATTACTTCTTGACCCATGGGCTGCAGAATGGATGTTTTGTTAACAGACATGAAAACAATATTAATCTCCTTGTACATCTCTATCAGAGCTCTTGGGTGACTAGACACGTTGTCAATTAGTAGTAATATTTATAAAGAAATCATTTTTTCTGAGCAATAGGTCTCAAGAGTGGGCTTAAAATATTCAGCAAACCATGCTATAAACAGATGTGCTGTTATCAGGCTTGATTCTTCCATTTCTAGAGCACAAGTAGAGTTGATTTAGCATAATTTTTAAGGGCTCTAGGACTTTCAGAACAGTAAATAAGCATTGGCATTAACTTAATGTCACCAGTTGCACTGGCCCCTAACAAGAGAGTCAGCCTATGCTTTGAAGCTTTGAACCCAGGCATCGACTTCTCCTCTCTAGCTACGAAGGTCCTAGATGGCATCTTCTTCCAATAGAAGGCTGTTTTGTCTACCTGGAAAATCTGTTGTTTAGTGTTGCTGAGGCAGGAAGTGGGACTCAACTCCAGAGGCAGGGCTTGGACATCAGTCCAAATTGAGGACTAACTAAAACAGGGACTGGGTAGAAGCAGCTTTCCATAAGGTACACCCAGCAGTGTGCCATGTCAGTTTACCATTGCATGGCAACACGCAGGAGTTACTACCCCTTTCCATGGCAATGACTCGACAACCCAGAAGTTACTACCCTTTCTGTAGAAATTTCTGCATAAACTGCTCCTTAATCTGCATGCAATTAAAAGTAGGTATAAACATGACTACAGAACTGCCCCCATGCTGCTACTCTCTGCCTATGGGGTTGCCCTGCTCTGCAAGAACAGTCATGGAGCTATAACACTGCCACTTCAAAAAAGCTGTGTTCTTCTACCTACCACTGGCTCACCCTTGAATTCTTTCCTGGGAGAAGCCAAGAACCCTCACAGGCTCAGCCCCAGTTTGGGGCTCACCTGTCCTGCATCATAGCCACCTTCATGAATGATCTTAGCTAGATTTTCTGGATAATTTGCTGCAGTTTTTATATCAGCACTTGCTACTTTTATGTTATGGAGATGGCTTCATTCCCAAAACCTCATGAACCAACCTTTATTAGCTTTCAACTTTTCTTCTGCTGTTCATAGAAGGTAGGTATTACTTAACGTTCTGTCTGGAAAAGGAGCTGGATAAGGGAGCTCCTTGTATTATAGCAAAGCAGCCTACATTTTATGTGACATAGTTCATTACTAACTCTAGGTATAAAGAAAGAAGCTAAAGACGCACATCGTTGTTCCTAGAGCAGCCACCAAAATAATAATGCAAAACATATAGCTAAAAATTCAATACAAAAATCAAAATGGAATATTTTAAAAATCCAATTAACTCAACAAAGGAAGGAAAAGAGAAAAAGTGGGACATAAAACAGAAGCAACAAATACCTAAAAATGGTAAAATGGCAGACCTAAATCCAACTATATTAACAATTATATTGAATGAAAATGTACTAGACACTACGATTATAAGGCCAATATAGTTGGGATGGATTAAAAAAGAAAAAAGTTTCAACCATAGTCTGTCTGTGAAATGAAACATAAATATAAAAATAGGTTGAGGAATCCATTTGTGCCCGGTATCCTAGTGCACACGCCTTGCAAGCGACGACGCCATGAGTCTGACTTCCAGTTCCAGCTTACAAGTTGAATGGATCACAGCATTTACTATTGCTGCTGGGACAGCTGCAATTGGTTATCTAACTTACAAAAGATTTTATGATAAAGATCCCAAAATAAAGCTATGATCAACCTTCACATCCAGAAAGACAACCCCAAGATAGTACATGCTTTTGACATGGAGGATTTGGGAGATAAAGCTGTGTACTGCCATTGTTGGAGGTCCAAAAAGTTCCCATTCTGTGATAGTTCTCACACAAAACACCACAAACAGACTGGAGACAACGTGGGACCTCTGATCATCAAGAAAAAAGAAACTTAAATGGACACTTTTGATGCTGCATATCAACTTGTCGTGAAGTTACCTGATTGCTTAATTAAAATGACTACCACTTCTGTTTAATTCTCCTCCCCTGGGTTCTAAATGTGGTATATTGCAAACTGCAGCTTTCACATTCGTGGCATTTGTCTTACTTGTTGAAATGTCGTGGTGCACATTTGTTTAAACAAAATAAAAAAGGAAAAAAGAAAAACCAACCTCATGGCCTGTGGGTTATTTTGGTCTTGTTTAAGGATCCGTCTCTTTAAAATATTGACATAAAGAGTTGTATCTTATATAGAATATAGTTGCATCTTGAAGTCAACATATTAAATTATTCTCAAAATTTAAAAAACAGGTTGAAAGTAAAGGAATGAAAAAGATAACTATGGAAACACATATCATAAAAAAAGCTGGAGGGGCTACATGCACATCAGATAAAATAGACTTCAAGAAAAAGAGTGTCAGCAGAAAGAAGAAGGGACATTTTGTAATGATTAAGGATTCAATTCCACATAACAAGGCTAAATGTGCCTGCAGGTGATAGCAAGCTTTAAAACAAATGAATCAAAACTTAACAGAAGTCAAAGAAGTAGTCAAATCTACACACAGAGTTGGAGATTTTATCATCCCCTCAGCTACTGATAAAACTGTTTAAACAAAAAATCAGTACAGGTATAAAAGATCTGAATGATGCTATCAAACATCTTGGTCAAATAGGCACTTACAGAACACTACATCCACAACTATAGACTACATTATTCTTTTTAAATGCTATGGAGTATTCACCATATGCTGGACCATGACAGGTCTAAATATATTTCAAAATATTAAAATATTATGGAGTATGTTCTTTAACCACAATAAAATTACATTGGAAATCAACATTAATATGAAAGCTAGAAGTGCCCCCAACTATTTGGAAATTAAACAAATACTAAATAAGTTTCAAAGAATTCAAAAGGGAAATTAGAAATATTTTGAATTGAATAAAAATGAAAACACAATGTATCAAAATTTGTGAGATGCAGTTAGAGTGTTCAGATGAAATTTCTTAGCTTTACATGCTTATATCAGAAAGGAAGAAAGGTATGGAATCAGTGTTATAAGGTTTCACTTTAAGCTAGAAGAAAAGAGCAAATTAAACCCAAAGTAGATAGAAGGATAGAAATAATAAACGTAAGAACAGAAATCAATTGAATAGGAAATAGAAGTAGAACACTGAAAATTAGATCTTTGAGAAGATGAATAGAATTGATAAAATTCTCACAGGAAGGATCAAGAAAAAAGAAAATACAAATTACTAATATCAGATTTGAAAGAGCTGATAGTGCTACAAACTCTATAGATATCAAAAAGATAATAATGGAATATTATGCATAATGGTTCATTAATAAGTTTGCCACCTTATGTGAAATGGGCAAATTTCTTGAAAAGCACAACTTGCCAAAACTGACAAGGGTGAAATAGAACATTTGAATGGCCTTATACAGATCAAGGAAATTGAATTTGGTATCAAAAACATTTCCAGAAAGAAAAACTTCAAGCTCAAGATTCTACCGCTGAATTTGATCAAATATATAAGCAAGAAATAACATCAATTACATGTAAACTTTCAGAAAATAGAGAAAGGAACATTTGCCAGCTCTTTTAATGAGTCTAGCATACTCTGATATATCAAAGCCTGAAAAAAAAAAAAAATACGAGAAAATTCTCCATTAACACAAATGCAAAAATCCTTAACAAAATATTAGCAAATAGAGTTCATCCGTATATGAAAAGAATCATTCATTGTGAACCAGTGGGCTTATTATAGGAACGCAAGATTGATTTAGTATTTGAAAATCAAATAAATTCACCATACTAACAGAATAAAAGAGAAAACCCATGTGATTATCTCAAAATGTAGAGAAAAAGCATTTGTCAGCATTCAAAATCCACTTAAGGTTTTAAGATAATACACACACAGTGTATGCGGAATCAAAGAAAAACTTGTTCAGTCGGATAAAGGGCAGCTACGAAAAATATCTACCAGTGTCATACTTAATGCTGAAACACTGAACACTTCTCCCCTACTACTGGTCACAGGACAAGGATGTCCCGTTTTCAACACTTCTATTTAACATCATACTGGAGGTCCTCACCAGTTCAATACAGAAAAGAAATAAAAGGCATAAAGACTGGAAAGGGAGAAGTAAAGTTTTTCCTTTTCACAGATGACCTGATTGTTTAATTATCAAAACTTGATATCGACAATAAAACAACTAGAATATGTGAGATTAGCAATGTCAGAGGATATATCAATACATATAATCAATTGTATTTCTAGGTAGCAACATTGAACGATTGGAAAATGAAATTAAAGAAATAGTTTCTTTCATAATTATGTCAAAAAGAAACAAACTTAGGAACAAATTTGACATCAGTATTGCAAAACTTCTCAATGAACACTTAAAAATGTTCTGCTTAAGTGAATTGCACTGCTTAGGTTAACTGAAAGCCTTAAAAAGTATCCAAAAAAGACATTATGTGCTTGGCATGCACTTTCAAAATCTATTGAATAAATGCTAATGAATACTTAATACATTCCAGGCACTGGAGATACAACAGTTAAAGTCCTGACCTCGTGAAGTTTACATCCTACTTAGAGAAGTAGCCAATAAAAAGGCAAATTATCCTACAATATATCAAGCGCTGATAATTGCTATGAAGAAAAATAAAACTTGGTAAGGGAGAAGACAGTAATGCAGGAAGACTCTTTTATATAATAGTGAAAGTCTTATTTACTTATTTAAGACAAGGTCTCACTCTGTTGCCCAAGCTGGAGTGCAGTGGCACGATCACAGGTCACTTCAGCTGCAAACTCCTGAGCTCAAGGAGTCCTCCCACCTCAGCCTCCCAAGTAGCTAGGACTACAGGCATGTGCCACCATAGCCAGCTAACTTTTTAAATATTTTTTTAGAGACAGAGTCTCACTATGTTGCCCTGGCTGGTCTGAACTCCTGGGCTTAAGCGATCCTCCTGCCTTGGCCTCCCAAAGTGCTGGGATTACAGGTGTAAGCCTCTGCACCTGGCCAAAAGCCTAACTGATAAGGGTGAAAAAAAAAAAAAAAAACATTCAGCAGAAGCCTAAGGAAGATGAGAGAATGAGCTATGTATGTTAAGCAGAGATGAGAATTACAGGCAGGGGGAATAGCAGGTACAGGGGTCCTGAGGCATGAGGGTGCCAGTTTGAGAAAGAGTGTGACAACTAGGGTCGCCAGAGTGCGGGGAGGTGAGCAAGAGGAAGAGTAAATGACAGCAGAGGGGTAAAGTCTCAGGGACCTCAGTCATATAAGGATTGGGGATTTTCCTGTGGACGTTATGCAAAGCCATAGGAGCGTGCCATGACCTGGGTGTTTTAAAAGGATCTCTCTGTTGCTATGAAGAGGATAAAGTTTAGGGCACTAAGGATGGGAATGGGGTAGGGAGCACAGGCTTTATAACACCTAAAGAGAGAGGTCAGTGACGGTACTAGAGGGGCCCAGAAGCTCTGGGGAAAAGTATTCTTTGTGTTCTAAATACACACCAGAGACACAGCCATGACACATAAGACTTGGAGTATGGGATTAGAGAAAAACAATGTTGAGGATTTTTCCTGAGCAGTCAGAAGAATAAAGTATTTTTAAAACTGTAGGCCAGGTGCGGTGGCTCACGCCTGTAATCCTAGCTCTTTGGGAGGCCGAGGCAGGTGGATCACGAGGTCAGGAGATCGAGACTATCCTGGCTAACATGGTGAAACCTTGTCTCTACTGAAAATACAAAAAATTAGCTGGGTGCGGTGGCAAGTGCCTGTAGTCCCAGCTACTCGGGAGGCTGAGGCAGGAGAATGGTGTGAACCCGGGAGGTGGAGCTTGCAGTGAGCCAAGATTGCGCCACTGCACTCCAACCTGGGTGACAGAGCGAAACACTGTCTCAAAAAAAACAAAAAAAAAACAACAAAACAAAACAAAAAAAAAAAAAACAAAAAAAACTGTAGGAAGTGCATGTTTGAAATAGAAAATCTAAAGGTATATTTTGGACTTGTCCCTTGTGAGATTCAAGTGGAGATCTAAAGTGGAGATAGCTGACTATGCAAGTCTGGTGTTCAGGGGACCAGGTTTTGAGAAGGTAAATTTGAGGAGCCATCAGCCTACCGATAGGGTGATCATATAACTTAGCTTCCAAACTGGGACTTTTGCTGAGACTAAAAGGTGGTGCTAATTATGCCCAGCATTGGGCAAAAACTAGAACTCTCCCAGGCCAACCAGGACATAGGGTCATCCTACCACAGAGGGTGTTAGAACCATGAGACTAGGTGAGACGCTTGAGGAAATTAGGTTGGATTGAGAAGACAAACATTACAATGCCTGAAAATCCAAAGATGACAGGGGCCAGCAAAGGTCAGTCCGGAGAGCTGAGAGACTGCTGTCCTGGAAGCCAAGTAAAGAACGGGATTTTCAGTAAGGGACAGTGATCGACTGCACCAAATGCTGCTGGCATGTGATGGAAGTGAGAGGATGGATGAGAACTGGATGACAATGAAAGCTAAACTCTGACCCACAGAAAAGAAAGCGTCTGTACACTCTAAAAGCTTTATTCTTTTTAATATTCAGGGTTGAAGTAGAAAAATATTAGAGAATATACATAGTTTTCACTTTAAAGAGAAATAATTCAAATCCTTCTTTAAAAATACACTTTCCAAAATGGAATGCTTTGGCCGGGTATGGTGGCTCACACCTGTAACCCCAGCACTTTGGGAGGCTGAGGCAGGTGGATCACTTGAAGTCAGGAGTTTGAGACCAGCCTGGTCAACATGGCGAAACCCCGTCTCTACTAAAAATACAAAAAAATTAGCCTGGTGTGGTAGCGCACACCTTTAATCCCAGATACTGGGGAGGCTGAGGCAAGAGAATGGCTTGAACCTGGGGGATGGATGTTGCAGTGAGCCGAGAAGGCGCCACTGCACTCCAGCCAGGATGACAGAGCAAGAACCCAGGTCAAAAAAAAAAAAAAAAAAAAAAAAAAAATGTGTTTTATGGTCAAAGAAAGATTTTTAAAATGGCAAAAAGTAATGATAGAAACATTTAATATAGCAATTAAGATGTGCCAGCCACTGTTCTTAGTGATTTACATGTATTAACTCATTTAATCCCTACAAGACATGGACTATTTTGCTCTCCTTCCATTTTAGAGGAGAAGCAGCCCAGGTAAAGGAAGGTGAAATAACCTCCCCAAGTCCCCATGAATAGTAAGTGACAAAGCCAGCATGAGAACCTGGGTAGGTTGGCTCCAGAGACTGTGCTCTTAGCCCCGTCTGTGCTTAGTGCCCCTAAGGCAGGGATATATTCACAGTAGGAGAGAAATTTTTCAAAAATTGACCCTAAGGTGTTGAAAACAGTCATATTTCCAAAGTCACCAAGCTAGGACACAGAATACACACTTGGTGCTTGCTCCCACAATAGATCCACTACGCCAAGGACCAGAGCTTTCTAACCCCACTTGTATGAGTCCATTCTTGCATTGCTATAAAGAACTACCTGAGACTGGGTAATTTATAAAGAAGAGGTTTAGTTTGCTCGCGGTTCCACAGGCTGTGCAGGAAGCATGGCTGGGGAGGTGTCAGGAAACTTACAATCATGGTGGAAAGCAAAGGGGAAGCAGGCCTGTTTTTTCTTTCTTTTTTTTTTTTTTTTTTTTTACATGGCCAGAGAAGGAGGAAGAGAGAGAAGGGGGAGGTGCTACACACCTTTAAACAACCAGGTCTCATGAGAACTCATTCACTATCATGAGAACAGCAAGGGGATGTCTGCCCCCATGATCCAGTCATCTCCCATCAGTCCCCTCCTCCAACATTGGAGATTACAATTCAACATGAGATTTGGGCAGGGACACAAATCCAAACCATATCACCACTCATCTGGGTCAGAACTTCATTTGCTTCAGGTGCATTAGAGTTCAACACCTTGCAGCTTCCCCTTTCTTTCTGGAGTTCTGAGAAGACACTAATCTTCCTAAAAACTCGACTAACTGGCTAAACTCGACTAACTGGCTGCTCACCAGGACCATGACATCCTGGCATGGTTGTTATAAGCCAATAGATGTGCCCACAATGGGGCAAGATCCACCTAGAACGTGATTATATAGTCTAAGTAGGGCTGGGTTTTTCCCCACTCAAAAACAATCATGAAGATCTCTTTATCTCCCAATGGATTTGAAGATAATTTATGATTTTTTTTATGAATGCATAGTTTTCCTATGTAGTATGAGCCATAATTTAACTAGTACCCTTGTTTAAACATTTAGGGATTTTTTCCAGTTTTTCATTAATCAGAAATTCATAAATATTATCGTGTATTCCCATATAACTTTCCCCACTGGAAGTTTCCTTTTTAGGGTGACTTTTTCAAAGCAGATTGTTGGGTAAAAGGATATGGGCATTTTATATTTTGATACTGGTCAGATTGCCTTACAAATAGGTTGGATTAATTTACAGTGGCATTAACTAAGCACTTCTCAAGACCTTAGCTAATACTGATTTTTTTTACCCAATCTGTTTACCTTCGCCATTAGACAAAATATGGGATTTCATGTTTAATTAGCATTTTTCATCATTAGCGATGTTGAACATCCTTTTTACATGTTTCTGACCACTTTATTTCCTCTTTTATAAATTACCTATTTAATTTTCCATTAGTCTGTGTGGGTTGTTCTTTCTCCTTTTGCTTTGTAATGGCCTTGTGTATACTGGGCTGATTAACTCTGCCATAAATCATGCAAATATCTTTCCCAGTTTCTCATTTAGGCTTTAAATATTAATAGTATTTTTACAGGGCAGATACTTTTTAGCTTTATTAAATACAACTTACATATTAGGAACCTGTAGGAGATTTTCTTCTGATTAAAATATTAAATATTAAAGTTAAATCAGACCCATATACTCTGAAATAGCCCATGCATAATGTAACCTTCCCTCCAGGAGCAGTGGTCTAAGCTCTGGGGAGAGCAAAGATAGTGATTAGATGTGTTCTGGTGGCATGGTACTTCTGGTCTCTATACTTTTCTCCTTCTCAGCCTCTTCTCTTTGGGCCCCAAAACTCTCACTAAAGCTTGATGGGAGCCGTTTGTATGATCATCTCCCTTCCAAGCCTCCTGCCTTTTTAAGCTGATGTACATTCAAAGCCTTAGCTTTAGCGTTAGCACTGGAATTTAGCCCTCTGCCTTTTTGCATTTGTGTGAATAATCCTTAAGAACCACCAAGCACCAGCATAAGTTTGGCCTGTGTTGGATGACAAGCCCATTGAAGGGCCTCTCTGGTTAACAATGGAGTTGCTGTGTGCCATCCCAAAAAGACAGAAAAGACAGGAAGACAGAGACAGACTGACCAGCAAGGGAAAAGCCCAGGGTGGGCCTCTGCCAGCTTGCAGTCTTGCCCCAGCCTCGTTTTGACTATGGTAAATGGAGGCTGTCAACTGTGAACAGGCCTAGTCCTCTGCCAACAAAGCCCAATCATTGCCAAACCTCAAAGGCCTCCAAGTACGCTGTGGCCAGAGCCCACTCGAAAAGATGACTTCACCAGCATAGGGTAGAGCCAAGAACCAAAATACTTTGTCTTCTGCTGTTTATTTTAAAATCGTGATTATGTGTTCCCTCTTCTTTCAGGGACATCAAACATGTAGTAACATTGTACAGGGACTTCTGGAGGCCTGGCCATTGGCACGAGCACAGAGGAGATGTCAGGCAGGTGCTGGGAACAGTGTATCCTTGGCAGATGTTCAAAGGGCTGACCACACTTGGCTAGCCTTGCTATCCAAAAAGTGTGTCTAGTCCTAAGGCCATGGCCATCTGGGAACGGTCAGGCCGCACATGGTTCCCAACCCCCAAGAATACTGCTTCACCTGCTGCCTCCTCAAGAGGAAGCTGGCAAAGGCCAAGATGGAGAGCAGAACTTCTCTGACCTCTCATGCTCTTCCAGACCTACACTTCTTTACCCTGTTCATGCAAATCCTGGCTCTTTGGAGGCTCATACTGTCAAGAAATACTACCCACGACCACTCCCTATCACTGCTGTCTGCCAACCTCCTAGACATTCTCTTCATTCATTAAAAACTCCAGGATCTGGCTAACAATTATCTCTACCAACCAAAGTCCCTGGGTGACCTCAACAGCTCCAAGAATGACCTAGTCAGCACTGGGTTTCTTCTACTTTCTTCAGCTTCTCATCAGCAGTGATCTCAACCTCCTCCTCACTTTAACTGTCATTCCTATTGTTATACCCTAGGCCTTGTCTTTATCTGTACTTTTCTACATCCAAAATCTTAAATTCAGTCACCCTGGTTTCCAACCACAGCCTCTCATCCCTCCGGCTCACTCACCTGAATGCATTCTCGCTATATAAATATGCTCCTCCTTTGTAAATTCTTCCACCCCACAGGCACCACCAGCCCTGATTTCTTTCTTTCTCCTGCTCTCCCTTCCTTCCTCCTAGTCTTTACTTTTTGCCCCACCCACTTGAGATTCCAGGGTTTAACACCTAAATCCTTCTCTTGTCAATATTCTCAAACACTTGTCCCTCTGATGTCCCTCTGCAACCATCTCACAAAACTGCGACCCAGGATCATTTGAACTCTCCCGTTCCATATGCCTAAATCAGGTGGTTAAACCCTACTGAAGAAATTAACTCACCCCTAGGTTTCAAGTCACTGCAAATGCCTGGTCACCAACTTATTCCACACTGCTTTCATTTTCCCGAGGAGCTAGTGCAAATGTTCTCCATTCTCAAACGCTTGACTCTGTCCCCACGCTCTTTCAGCTCTCAGTCCCAGGAGACGACCTCACCCCACTTCACAGAAATGATGGCAGCCACTGGATGAGACACTTGTAAGCAGCTTACCAGCAAGCCTACCAGCTGTCCCCTCTGCCCCTTCCTTTCTCACCCCCACTAAAAGGGTAGAAAGTTTCTCTTTTTTTTTTTTTTTTTTTTTTCCCAAGGCTAATCCTTCCTCATGTTCTTTCTCCTATCGCTTTCTCCTTCAGTGTCTCATCTCTTGATCATGGGCTGTCTCTAGCTCCTCTGTCTTGCTATTGGCTCTTTGCCATCAGCACTTAAACATGCTCCAGTCTGCCCCGACTGTAAGCAAACAAAAACAAAACAGCCTTCCTCTGCCCCAGACTCCACCCCAAACCTCCTCAAACTCATTTCTCCAGTTCATAGTCAGACACTGTTAACATTTTTTATTCTAGAATAAAACATAGATACAGAAAACCAATAGAAATGGATAGCTGAATGAGTAACCTAGTCAAGGTGTTCAAAAAATTGCATTTTTCCAGTTAGAAGCCCCTGGTGCTCCATTCCAATCATAAATTCCCCTTCCCCAAGAAGGAACCTCTCTTCCAACTTTCAGAGTGGTCACTTCCTCGTGTGTTTGTGTAGCTACACCACCAAAAGTGCATCCCTAGGCACTACAATTTAATCTGGCCCATTGTTTATTTGATATATCCTGTGTTTATTATCAACACGTTTCCTCATGATCCTTTTATGTTTTTAATACTGTACTGGTAAAAGAATGCTGGTCATTTGACCTGTAGGGTTTCTCACGGTCTCTAGGTTTGGTTGATCGAACACTCATGTTGCTCTCGTGTTCTACGTTTCTGTAAATTGGTAGCTGAGTCCAGTGGCTTGATCAGGCTCAGATTTGATCCATTTAGCAAGACTGTAAGTGATGGTGTTTCTTTCATCAGGAAGCATTTAATATCTGGTTGACTTTGTGCAATGTTTGTATCCAACAATGTTCAATGCCTAGCTCCTAATCCTGTTATTTTCTTTCCAGCTTGAATATTTCTAGAAAAGATGCCTCCTCTAATTTGGTTATATGGCGGTACAGTTGGTATACAAAAGGCAGAATAAGTGCTTGGTTCTTTCCTTTATCCAGTTGTCAAGGTAATCAATTTGTTTCTTATCCTTCCAATGTGGCCAAGTAGTTTTGGGTTTGTTTTGTTTTGTTTTGTTTTTGTTTTTGTTTTGTTTTTGTTTTTGAAGTATTATTGTAAACTCATGGATTCCTATGGTTTGCCAGTAGGAGCCTCTTCAAATTGGCTCCTGTCCCCTTTGACACCACCCGCTTGGTCTTCGATAGCTTCCATACTATCTGGTATGACAAGACGTTCCAGATTTATCTCATGTTTACTGTTCCAGACCCAGAATTAGCCATTTCTCCTAGAAGCCTTGATTTGTTTTAATGGAAAACAAGTTTTCAGGACCATGATCTTCATGATAGGGATGCTCATGGCTACTTAGTCACACTTCTTAAAATGGTTACCTTCACTCCCCAGTTCCCATCTACTCCTTAGGCCATCCAACTTCTGCCACCACCACTTCCTTGAAAATATTCTTACCAATTGCTAAATGACATTGGCATTTCTGAGTCTCCATCCACAACTGACATAATCAACCACTCCTTTCTTCTCAAAACACTCAGGAACATTTATTTCTATGACACCATCATCTTCTCATTTTCCTCCTTTCCTTTTTTCTAATTTCTTTCTTTTTCCCTTTTTCCTATTTGTTTTCATTTTCCTCCTTTCTTTTCTTTTTTTATTAAACTTTAAGTTCTAGGGTACATGTGCACAACGTGCAGGCTTGTTACATATGTATACCTGTGCCATGCTGGTGTGCTGCACCCATTAACTCATCATTTACATTAGGTATATTGCCTAATGCTATCCCTCTCCCCTCCCCCACACCACGACAGGCCCTGGTGTGTGATGTTCCCCACCCTGTGTCCAAGTGTTCTCATTGTTCAATTCCCACCTATGAGTGAGAACACACAGTGTTTGGCTTTTTGTCCTTGCGATAGTTTGCTGAGAATTATGGTTTCCAGTTTCATCTACATCCCTACAAAGGACATGAACTCATCCTTTTTTATGGCTGCAGAGTATTCCATATTGTATATGTGCCACATTTTCTTAATCCAATCTATCATTGATGGACATTTGGGTTGGTTCCAAGTCTTTGCTATTGTGAATAGTGCTGCAATAAACATACGTGTGCATGTGTCTTTATAGCAGCATGATTTATAATCCTTTGGGTATATACCCAGTAATGGGATGGCTGGGTCAAATGGTATTTCTAGTTCTAGATCCTTGAGGAATCGCCACACTGTCTTCCATAATGGTTGAACTAGTTTACAGTCCCACCAATAGTGTAAAAGTGTTCCTATTTCTCCACATCCTCTCCAGCACCTGTTGTCTTCTGACTTTTTAATGATCGCCATTCTAACTGGTGTGAGATGGTATCGCATTGTAGTTTTGATTTGCATTTCTCTGATGGCCAGTGATGAGGAGCATCTTTTCATGTGTCTGTTGGCTGCATAAATGTCTTCTTTTGAGAAGCGTCTGTTCATATCCTTTGCCCACTTTTTGATGGGATTTTTTTTTCTTGTAAATTTGTTTGAGTTATTTGTAGATTCTGGATATGAGCCCTTTGTCAGATGAGTAGATTGCAAAAATTTTCTCCCATTCTGTAGGTTGCCTGTTCACTCTGATGGTAGTTTCTTTTGCTGTGCAGAAGCTCTTTAGTTTAATTAGATCCCATTTGTCGATTTTGGCTTTTGTTGTCATTGCTTTTGGTGTTTTAGACATGAAGTCCTTGCCCATGCCTATGTCCTGAATAGTATTGCCTAGGTTTTCTCCTAGGGTTTTTATGGTTTTAGGTCTAACATTTAAGTCTTTAATCCATCTTGAATTAATTTTTGAATAAGGTGTAAGGAAAGGATCCAGTTTCAGCTTTCTACATACAGCTAGCCAGTTTTCCCAGCACCATTTACTAAATAGGGAATCCTTTCCCCATTTCTTGTTTTTGTCAGGCTTGTCAAAGATCAGATGGTTGTCGATGTGTGGCATTATTTCTGATGGCTTCGTTGTGTTCCATTGGTCTATATCTCTGTTTTGGTACCACTACCATGCTGTTTTGGTTACTGTAGCCTTGTACTACAGTTTGAAGTCAGGTAGCCTGATGCCTCCAGCTGTGTTCTTTTGGCTTAGGATTGTCTTGGCAATGTGGGCTCTTTTTTGGTTCCACGTGAACTTTAAAGTAGTTTTTTCTAATTCTGTGAAGAAAGTCATTGGTAGCTTGATGGGGATGGCATTGAATCTATAAATTACCTAGGGCAGTATGGCCATTTTCACCATAGTGATTCTTCCTATCCATGAACATGGAATGCTCTTCCATTTGTTTGTGTCCTCTTTTATTTTGCTGAGCAGTGGTTTGTAGTTCTCCTTGAAGAGGTCCTTCACATCCCTTGTAAGCTGGATTCCTAGGTATTTTATTCCCTTTGAAGCAATTGTGAATGGGAGTTCACTCAGATTTGGCTCTCTGTTTGTCTGTTATTGGTGTATAAGAATGCTTGTGATTTTTGCACATTGATTTTGTATCCTGAGACTTTGCTGAAGTTGCTTATCAGCTTAAGGAGATTTTGGGCTGAGACAATGGGGTTTGCTAACTATAAAATCATGTCATCTGCAAACAGGGACAATTTGGCTTCCTCTTTTCCTAATTCAATACCCTTTATTTCTTTCTCCTGCCTGATTGCCCTGACCAGACCTTCCAACACTATGTTGAATAGGAGTGGTGAGAGAGGGCATCCCTGTCTTGTGCGAGTTTTCAAAGGGAATGCTTCCAGTTTTTGCCCATTCAGTATGATATTGGCTGTGGGTTTGTCATAAATAGCTTATTATTTTGAGATATGTCCCATCAGTATCTAACTTATTGAGTTTTTATCATGAAGGGCTGTTGAATTTTGTCAAAGGCCTTTTCTGCATCTATTGAGATAATCATGTGGTTTTTGTCTTTGGTTCTGTTTATATGATGGATTATATTTATTGATTTGCATAGGTTGAAACAGCCTTGCATCCCAGGGATGAAGTCCACTTGATCATGGTGGATAAGTTTTTTGATGTGCTGCTGGATTCAGTTTGCCAGTATTTTATTGAGGATTTTTGCATCAATGTTCATCAGGGATATTGGTCTAAAATTCTCATTTTTTGTTGTGTCTCTGCCAGGCTTTGGTATCAGGATGATGCTGGCCTCATAAAATGATTTAGGGAGGATTCCCTGTTTTTTTATTGATTGGAATAGTTTCAGAAGGAATGGTACCAGCTCCTCCTTGTAACTCTGGTAGAATTCAACTGTGAATCCATCTGGTCCTGGACTTTTTGTGGTTGGTAGGCTATTAATTATTGCCTCAATTTCAGAACCTGTTATTGATTTATTCAGGGATTCAACTTCTTCCTGGTTTAGTCTTGGGAGGGTGTATGTGTCCAGGAATTTATCCATTTCTTCTAGATTTTCTAGTTTATTTGCGTAGAGGTTTTTATAGTATTCTCTGATGGTAGTTTGTATTTCTGTGGGATTGGTGGTGATATCCCCTTTATCATTTTTTATTGCATCTATTTGTTTCTTCTCTCTTTTCTTCTTTATTAGTCTTGCTAGCAGTCTATTAATTTTGTTGATCTTTTCAACAAACCAGCTCCTGGATTCATTGATTTTTTTAAGAGTTTTTTGTGCCTCTATCTCCTTCAGTTCTGCTCTGATCTTAGTTTTATCTTGCCTTCTGCTACCTTTTGCATGTGTTTACTCTTGCTTCTCTAGTTCTTTTAATTGTGATGTTAGGGTGTCGATTTTAGATCTTTCCTGCTTTCTCTTGTGGGCATTGAGTGCTATAAATTTCCCTCTACACACTGCTTTAAATGTGTCCCAGAGATTCTGGTATGTTATGTCTTTGTTCTCATTGGTTTCAAAGAACATCTTTATTTCTGACTTCATTTCATTATGTATCCAGTAGTCACTCAGGAGCAGGTTGTTGAGTTTCCATGTAGTTGAGCGGTTTTGAGTGAGTTTCTTAATCCTGAGTTCTAGTTTGATTGCACTGTGGTCTGAGAGACCGTTTGTTATAATTTCTGTTCTTTTACATTTGCTGAGGAGTGCTTTACTTCCAACTATGTGGTCAATTTTGGAATAAGTGTGATGTGGTGCTGAGAAGAATGTATATTCTGTTGATTTGGGGTGGAGAGTTCTGTAGATGTCTATTAGGTCTGCTTGGTGCAGAGCTGAGTTCAATTCCTGGATATCCTTTTTAACTTTCTGTCTCATTGATCTGTCTAATGTTGACAGTGTGGTGTTAAAGTCTCCCATTATTATTGTGTGGGAGTCTAAGTCTCTTTGTAGGTCTCTAAGGACTTGCTTTATGAATCTGGGTGCTCCAGATTGGGTGCATATATATTTAGGATAGTTAGCTCTTCTTGTTGAATTGATCCCTTTACCATTATGTAATGGCCTTCTTTGTCTCTTTCAATCTTTGTTGGTTTAAAGTCTGTTTTATCAGAGACTAGGATTGGAACCCCTGCCTTTTTTTGTTTTCCATTTGCTTGGTAGATCTTCCTTATACACTTGTGTAAGGTGTAAGGAAGGGATCCAGTTTCAGCTTTCTACATACAGCTAGCCAGTTTTCCCAGCACCATTTACTAAATAGGGAATCCTTTCCCCATTTCTTGTTTTTGTCAGGTTTGTCAAAGATCAGATGGTTGTAGATGTGTGGTATTATTTCTGATGGCTCCGTTCTGTTCCATTTGTCTATATCTCCCCTATATATCCTGCACCTGGCTCGGAGAGTCCCAAGCCGACAGAACCTCGCTCATTGCTAGCACAGCAGTCTGAGATGGAACTGCAAGGCGGCAGCAAGGCTTGGGGAGGGGTGCCCACCATTGCTGAGGCTTGAGTAGGTAAACAAAGTGGCACGGAAGCTCAAACTGGGTGAAGTCCACCGCAGCTCAAGCAGGCCTGCCTGCCTCTGTAGACTCCACCTATGGAGTCATAACGTAATGGGTACATAATGAAATGAAGTCAGAAATAAAGATGTTCTTTGAAACCAATGAGAACACAGACATAACATACCAGAATCTCTGGGACACATTTAAAGCAGTGTGTAGAGGGAAATTTATAGCACTCAATGCCCACAAGAGAAAGCAGGAAAGATCAATGATCTTTGAGCCTATGTGTGTCTCTGCACATGAGATGGGTCTCCTAAATACAGCACATTGATGGGTCTTGACTCTTTATCCAATTTGCCAGTCTGTGTCTTTTAACTGGAGCATTTAGCCCATTTACATTTAAGGTTAATATTGTTATGTGTGAATTTGATCCTGTCATTATGATGTTAGCTGGTTATTTTGCTCATTAATTGATGTAGTTTCTTCCTAGCATCAATAGTCTTTACAATTAGGCATGTTTTTGCAGTGGGCTGGTACTGGTTGTTCCTTTCCATGTGTAGTGCTTCCTTCAGGAGCTCTTGTAGAGCAGGCCTGGTGGTGACAAAATCTCTCAGCATTTGCTTGTCTGTACAGGATTTTATTTATCCTTCACTTACGAAGCTTAGTTTGGCTGGATATGAAATTCTGGATTGAAAATTCTTTTCTTTAAGAATGTTGAGTATTGGCCCCCACTCTCTTCTGTCTTGTAGAGTTTCTGCCGAAAGATTCGCTGTTAGTCTGATGGGCTTCCCTTTGTGGGTAACCTGACCTTTCTGGCTGCCCTTAACATTTTTTCCTTCATTTCAACTTTGGTGAATCTGACAATTATGTGTCTTGGAGTTGCGCTTCTCGAGGAGTATCTTTGTGGCATTCTCTGTATTTCCTGAATTTGAATGTTGGCCTGCCTTGCTAGGTTGGGGAAGTTCTCCTGGATAATATCCTGCAGAGTGTTTTCCAACTTGGTTCCATTCTCCCCTTCACTTTCAGGTACACCAATCGGACATAGATTTGGTCTTTTCACATAGTCCCATGTTTCTTGGAGGCTTTGTTCATTTCTTTTTACTCTTTTTTCTCTAAACTTCTCTTCTCACTTCATTTCATTCATTTGATCTTCAATTACTGATCCCTTTTCTTCCAGCTAATCGAATCGGCTACTGAAGCTTGTGCATTCGTCATGTTGTTCTCGTCCCATGGTTTTCAGCTCCATCAGGTCATTTAAGGACTTCTCTGCACTGGTTATTCTAGTTAGCCATTTGTCTAATCTTTTTTCAAGGTTTTTAGCTTCTTTGCGATGGGTTCAAATTTCCTCCTTTAGCTCGGAGAAGTTTGATCATCTGAAGCCTTCTTCTCTCAACTCGTCAAAGTCATTCTCCATCCAGCTTCGTTCCGTTGCTGGCGATGAGCTGCGTTCCTTTGGAGGGGGAGAGGCGCTCCGATTTTTAGAATTTTCAGCTTTTCTGCTCTGTTTTTCCCCCATCTTTATGGTTTTATCTACCTTTGGTCTTTGATGATGGTAACGTACAGATGGGGTTTTGGTGTGGATGTCCTTTCTGTTTGTTAGTTTTCCTTCTAACAGTCAACCCTCAGCTGCAGGTCTGTTTGAGTTTGCTGGAGGTCCACTCCAGACCCTGTTTGCCTGGGTACCAGCAGTGGAGGCTGCAGAACAGCAAATATTGCTGAACAGCAAATGTTGCTACCTGATCGTTCTTCTGGAAGCTTCATCTCAGAGGGGTACCCCACTGTGTGAGGTGTCAGTCTGCCCCTACTTGGGGGTGCCTCCCAGTTAGGCTACTCAGGGGTCAGGAACCCACTTGAGGAGGCAGTCTGTCTGTTCTCAGATCTCAAACTCTATGCTGGGAGAATCACTACTCTCTTCAAAGCTGTCAGACAGGGACATTTAAGTCTGCAGATATTTCTGCTGCCTTTTGTTTGGCTATGCCCTGCCCCCATAGGTGGAGTCTACAGAGGCAGGCAGGCCTCCTTGAGCTGCGGTGGGCTCCACCCAGTTTGAGCTTCCCTGCCACTTTGTTTACCTACTCAAGCCTCAGCAATGGCAGGCACCCCTCCCCCAGCCTCACTGCCGCCTTGCAGTTCCATCTCAGACTGCTGTGCTAGCAATGAGTGATGTTCTATGGGCTTGGGACCCTCCAAGCCAGGTGCAGGATATAATCTCCTGGTGTGCCATTTGCTAAGACCATTGGAAAAGCACAGTATTTGGGTGGGAGTGACCCGATTTTCCAGGTGCCGTCTGTTACAGCTTCCCTTGGCCAGGAAAGGGAATTCCCTGACCCCTTGCACTCCCTGGGTGAGGCAATGCCTCACCCTGCTTCAGCTCATGCTCGGTGGGCTGCACCCACTGTCCTGCACCCACTGTCCGACAAGCCCCAGTGAGATGAACCCGGTACCTCAGCCGGAAATGCAGAAATCACCCATCTTCTGCATCACTCATGCTGGGAACTGTAGACTGGACTTGTTCCTATTCAGCCATCTTAGAACCCTCATTTTCCTCCTTTTCAAGTGTTCCTTCTCATTCTCCATTGTGACCTGTTTGTCCTTTGCCAAGCTCTTAAATGCTGTGGCCTTGAGATGATTAAGGGTGTCCTAAGACTTTCTTCTTCTTATCAGACCACCCCCCCTCTCTGATCTATACCACCTACTCCATGGCTGAAATTAATTTATATGTTGATAATTCTCAAGTCAGTATCTCCTGTTAAGATCTCTTCTCAAACAGAAGACCAGCTATCCACCTCTTCACTCAGATGTCCCACCTGAGATTTCCAGGTACCCATCACATCCCCAGTCTCTAGCGTGCTGCTGATGGAATGATTCAGATCTCAGTAATTGGTGTCTCTGTCTACCTGGTTGCCTGAATCTGATTTTAGATAGTCACCTTTGACTCATTCTTTCCCTTCACCCCCATAATCCAGTCAAAACTGAAAGTGACTCCCTCCATGGTTCCTCCTAGCTGTCTAGCATCTGCCCCCTTCTCTCCACCCACACCACAGTTACCCCAGCTCATGCTGCCTTCAACCTGCTCATCTCAGCCACACCCTCCCATGTGGCCTTCCTGCCTCTGGTGTGGCCCCTCTAGTCCATTCTCTACACCACAGCCAGAGCAATCTTCCTGAAACACAAACTAGATCATGTCATTCTACTGTTTAAAACAATGCTCTTAGCATAAAGCCCAAAATTTTTTGTAAGATGATTTTTACAAAGCCCAGCATAATCTGGTTCTTGCTGCTTCTCTGTGCTCTCCTCTGATAACTGCCGCTTTTCACTACCCGCAACTCATTCCAACATCCAGCTTAAAGAACTTTGATCACTTTAAATGGCACCATTATTTCCTCCAGGAAGCCTCCTCTGTGCCCCCAAGTTTGAGTCTGATGCTTCTTTCAACACGAATTTGTGGCTTCAAAATTCCCAGTCCATTCATCTGCATTCCTCACTCTCCCCACTACAGCAGAGTTTCTCCTTGTTGACAAAACTCATGCCACAGCTGCCTTATCAATTGTTAACTCACAGACCCCTTCCTCTGGGTCCACCATGTATCCCTCTGAATGCCCAGGTTCTGTACTTAGATGATCCTTCACATTCAGCAGACTTTCCTTAGGCAGAGACAGGCTGCCTATACTGGAAAGGCCTTCTAGAAACATCAAGTCTGACCCTCCCATTTTACAGAGGAGGAAACTAAGGCCCCAAGAAGAGGCCTTTCAGAACCCCCTCAGAGAAGTGGTGGTTGAGATAATACAAGAATCCAGATCCATCCAAAGGATTTTGCCTTCTACCAGCAACCCCATGAGAGCTGCTCCAGGAGGCCTTAGGGAAGGGAATGGGCCATTAGAGCTTCCTTAGTTCAAAATAATCTAAAGCCATATTGTTGCAGAAATCTTACAAAACTATAGCTGCTGACCCCAACTGGAGTCTCCTTTGCTCAGTGTTGGGACTAAATGAAAAGGCATAGCCCGGTCAAGAAGACAGACTGGCCTAGCCAGTTCTAAAGGACATGAAGCACCCCTTACCCTTCTTGGTGACCAAGGAACTCCTCTAATCAATCATGTGGCACAGACAGAAACATAGATGTAGTCACAGGAGCCAGGTGAATCTTGTTGAGACCAAAGATGCTGGATCAGCCTAACAGAAGGTAGAACAAACAACTGAAGAGGCAGAGAGACCACAAGTTTTGGTCCCTGACATGGCACAGTCCAGACCAGATTCCCCTGCTAACTGCTTGGCCTCCCCTAGGTCAAACCAGAACAGGGGCTAGATGACAAAGAACGGATTGTGGCTTGTCCATGAAATCTGCAGACCACAGATTTCCACAGACCACCACCATAGACCACACTTGGAGAAGCAAGCATTCTCCTTGTCCCACCGAGATGGAGAAAGCATGGGTTCTTGGGTCAGATTCCCCAAAATAGGCCCTGAAATGAGAGTTTGCATGCAAGCGATTTCTTAAGGAAGTCTGACTGGGAGAAACTGCTAAGAACAGAGGAGGAAAGAAATAGAGTTTGATTGTAGGCAGATACCCACAGAGGACACTCTGAGTCTGATCCTGCTTTAAGACTCCTCAGGATTGACAAACCTTCAGCAAGGGCTTTCATAACCCCTTTCCTCACAGTCACTGGTGTCCGGGGAGAGGTAACTGCCCACTCATTTCTGGCTTCTATGCAAAGTAAAGTAGCACCAGTAGCCCAAGGGTATGAAGGCAGTCCTTCAAAGAAGAGCTGCAGGCTCCAAGTGCTGGGGATTGGAAACAAGAGAATACCTAGGACAGCAGTACACAAAATGGACAGGGGCAGGGGGAGTGGGTGGTGCATCGTCATTGTATCAAATAACACGTAACATCATAGGGTGACCCAACTAAAACCAAGCTGGAATTCACAGTCTTTCTGGCCACATGAGTAGAAGTCTGGTCATTGCTCTTGGAATCTGTTTAAATGAGCTGGTATACATGGAAACTGTTTAGGAGTGAAGGGATGCAGAGACTCCTGGGGAGACAGATAGGGTAAGGAGGGGAATGGGAACCATACCAGGGAATGATGTGGTGACTGTCTCCCCCTCCAACCCAAGATAGGGTTCTGGATCTCTGTCACTTGTAGCCAGAGTTCTAAGGAATGCACTTTATCAGTTTGCTAGGAGGGGGATCATGAGTGAATGGACGAAAAAAGGCTTCACAAATAACAAATGTTGTATTACTTCCAAGTCACATTTGATGGTCTGGAAAAAAACACTGAAGAAGACACATAATGGTCATTCAGTGAATATCTATTGAGTGGATGAATCAAACTGGCCAAAGGAGGAGGAGGAAGAAGAAAAAAAAAGGAAGAAGAAGAAGCGGAAAAAGGAGGGAAGGAAAGAAGAAGCGTGAGTAAGAGGAAAAAGAAGGAAGGGAAGGGAAGGGAAGAAGCGGGGTGGGGAGAAAGGAAGGAGAAGGAGAAACCCACACACAGAACTCACTGTATCTGAAAATTCTAGGGCTAGGTCTAAATTCAGGCATGGCTGATTCAGGTCCTCAGAAGCTGTGGACAGGACCATATCTCTTACCAAACTATAGTGCTACTTGTCTCTGTGTCACTTTCATTCTCAGACTCTGAAGTAGCAATGCTGCCACCAGTGGCTCTCAGTGAACATCCTGCCAGCTTAGCACCCTAATGGCCCTTTCCTCATAGCTCCAATAGAAGTCCCACGATTGATTCTGATTCACTGACTTGAGTCATATCTGCCCATTCTTGAACCAATGACTGTGGCCAGGGAGATGGAATAAGCTGATCGGCCAGCCCTGGGTCACACGTTCACTCTTGAAGCAGCTTACAGGTGGGTGGGGGTCATTTGCTGGTCCCACCTGAACTGCATGAAATGAGCATGGGGGAAGGGGATTTCTCCCAAAGGAGAGCTGGGGTGCTGCTTGTTGAAGTAGAAAAACGAGGTGCTGGACATGCAAAAATCACAGTCTCCTATGTTCCTGTGTGATACCAAGACTGCTTCTGCAGCGGAAATGGCAGAAAGAAGGGTGGACCCTTAACTTCCATAAGTGATGCACTTAGATATCTATGAACTATAGAGTCAAGTAAATTCAAATGTTTGTACCAGATCCAGGCTTTCTCTTGAATCACAGGTAACTGTTTCTCCAACTTCCATTAGTTTTCTCCCACTTGGTGAGCCATTTTGAACCATTAGAGAAGCTGTTAAAATGGTTTCAGGAGCTGCCTGGTGTTGTTTTCTTATAGAACTCCTGGTGAATTCATTTACACCATTGGAGTGAGTCCCTGCTGAATCCAACATTCCTTCTTCCAATTTATCCAAAACTTCAAACATTCATGTTCACACCCAGTTTCTCTACACATCTATCTCCAGCAATAGTTTTTGGCATTCTTTAATGGTCATTCTTTTTCCCACCAGAACCAAGTGTTGAATCACCTCAGAGCAGTTACAGTGTCCATGATGATGAACAGAGAATGTGACAGTGGCCCTGAAGTGTGGGCAGCTTGCTGAATGCTGAAGGTCTCTGAGAGAGACCCCTGTGGCCTCTGCCTCCCAGGATCTACTCACCCTTCTGCTGACAAGTGTATTCTCTCCTCCACTCCTAGATCCTGGGTTTTGATGGAGCTTCTCACCATAATTAGGACTGGAGCCTATAATGTAAGCCTAAAAACCAACTAGATTATCACAGCTCCCCAGTCACAACAATTAATTTGGGACCCAGTCAGAAATAATGAGAGGCAATGAGACACTGGCAGAATTTTCTGGGAAAGAGACTGCTGCTATTACTATTTCCTGCTGGACTTGAATCTGAGGGAATATCAGGTTGGGAGCTAAGGCTGCCATTTAGTACCCTAAGAGACGGATCTGGCCTCCAAATGGAGTCAACCCAAAGGAAGTGGAGTTGAAGGTGAGGAAGAGGGAGAGATGAGAGAAAGGTTGGACCCTGGTGACACTGACTGAGTGAGGTGCCACCTGAAACCAGCCCAACCTCTGCCTTTTAAGAGAAGTGAGTTGATAAGTTCTCTTTTTGCTCACCCTGGTTTGTGCTGGGATTTCTCTCCCTGGAGAGCAAAAGTTCCCAAGTAGATACAACCCTGTTGTAGTTCAATACCCTCTCAGTCCCCACCAGGCCATGGGTTCACATCTGGTCACATTAACAACAGCACAATGGAGGCTCTTAGCTTCCAAGCACTGCACAGGGACTCAGAACCCCTCCAAGTCTCCCTTATTTCTTAGTGAAGATTTCCCCAGTGGATGTCTCATATGTTCAGGAACAATTTTGGTCACGTTCTTTCCTGACATTCTCTTATAAAATGACTGTGGCTAGAGGAGTGGGATGAGACATTGACCTCATTCTGATCGTGGGCAGGGCTGGGAGGAGAGTGAGTATAGCTGGCAGCCTCCATAAGGAACACTCAGTTCACATGGAGGAGAGGGCATCCATGGAGAAGAAGGGAGCACTGTTGCCAGAAAAACAGAGAAGAGCAAGCTGAACACACAAACGAGGGGGCCCGCCATGGGTAGAAGGGCAAGAAGTGCTGAGATCACCCACGGATGAGGACAGGAAAGCCTGGGGGAGGGAACAAATGTGCCAGTGGTCACTGGGTGAGGAGGTAGTGGGGTTCAGACTCAAGCCCAGGGGCCCAGGGTGCTCCCGCTGCTCACCCACGCCTTTGCTGGAGAGCAATGCACAATTTAGCAAGAGTCAGGAATGTGTGAAAGTTCACACTGCCAGTTCTGCCCAATCCACAGTCAAGTTCAAGTGTATTTCTGGATGGGGAGCAAAGGCAAGAGCTGTCTGACAACACCAACTTCCCCCAACCTGAGTGCTAGCCCCCAAGGCTTCCTGCAATATAAACTGCCATGGAACCCTGGCCTAGACCCCTGCAGACTTCCTACCCTCAGAAACAGCCATTCTATGGAATTACAATGTGGGGCAGGCTTGATCCAAACACTTCCGACTCACCGCACTGCAGCCATGCCCTGTGGGCTCTGATCACACAATTATCTCTCTCTTGATAAGCTCATTCCCCTTCTCCTTTAGACTCTCCTCTCTCCCATCATCCCGGAATTCCCTTGCTCATTTTTATAACCTAAGATCTTTCCTCTTCTTTCTCTAAGATTTTTCTTCTTCAAATCCCACCCCAACGTTCAAATCTGAGACTTCTCAATAGAAAGAACCCCAAATTGGAAGCAGGAGGCATGGGGGAAGGAGCTGATCCTGGTGCTGCCTCCTTGGATGACCCTGAGCCAATTCCCACACCTCTCTGGGCTCCAGCTTGCTCTTCCCAAGGCATTGCAGGCAAACGCTGGGATTCCCCATGTCATCTAGCCCACTATGAGCACAAAAGATGCCCCATCTTCCACCACCCCGACCCCAAGCCTCTGTCCCTCACACCAGGGCTGCCTTCTGTCCTCAAGTTAGGCCTGAATGATGGGAAGACATGTTCGTGCCCCTGGAGACTGGGCAATCCAGGGCTGTTTCTGTTTTAAAAATAAACCATATGATTCTTTCAGATTTGGGGGTTGAAGAGCAAAGAGAAAGAGGATATAAGAGAAGCTTCAGGGCTGATTGCCAAAAATGTTTCCCACCCTCCAATTTCTTAAACTAGGAGCATCTCAAGGGGAAGCTGACCACATGGTCTTGATTTACTAAAACTTCACTCATCAGGCTGGTATCCTTTCAAACGTATTGGACAGCCAACAGGCGAGAAGCTTTTCAAAGCCCCTCCCCCTCCATACTGGGGCTGGCAGGTAGCCAGGAGGGAGGCCCCAGAGCAGAAGCACTTGTGTACCCACCCCCAGGGGGCTGTTCCTGCTGGGTTACAATCTCCCCACTGAACCAGAAGAAAGCTCTACTGAGGATAACACATGGCACAGATGTGTTCACACATGGCTCCAAAGTCCAAATGGAAGTCTTGGCACTGGACCCAGGTGGGATGGACACACATGTGTGCCCAAGGGTACAGATGAGAATATGGGCAGGACCACACACAGCCAGCCCCCTATGGGTGTCATCTCCCCACACAGGCACACATGTGCTCTCTCACTCTCTCTCTCACACACACAGACACACACACACACACATACAGAGGCAATGGTTCCTGCATGCTGGAGAGGCACATCCAGAGAACTCAGTCTCTGCCCACAGCTAGAATATCTTGGACTTTCAAACTCCTCGTAAATTAGCTGTTGAATCTGTGCACAGGCTCTTGCTACACACACTGAAAGACAGCAAAAGCATAAACCCACTGGAATCTAGCACCAAAATGCATTTTCCACCAAAGGATCTTCATAAGAACATTCTTCTCTGTGAGCTGATGAGAGGCCATGTTTCCTGGGTTCTGGCAGAGACCTGCCTGAGTATATCTTCTGTCCCATCCAGGAGTGTCTGCACCCCACATACCCAGCCTAACACAATTCCACTCACAGGCTGCAAATCAGCACATCCACTCTGTCCTGGGGACACAGCCTCGCTGGCAGAGGATTCCTAGGGCTGTGTGGGGCTCAGTCTATACCCAAAACTGTGAGCACCAAAGTGTAAGTCAACCAAGGCATTCCCCAGAGACATCTTGCTAAGGGAGGGAGTACAGCGCCCGCAGGGAAGCTGAAGTTCTTTTCCTGATTGGGAAACATACTGCTGGTGACAGCAGAAAGAGTCAAACCCAGCAACTGATTGTTTCCCAGGCGAGAAGCTCCAGAATATGCTGCTGTCCAGTCAGAAAGGGCTTGCTGCCTCCCTAAACACCTTCCAGCTACATTCACTCTCAGCAAAACTCAGGGGTGAGATTCATGGATGATAGCTCTGAAAAGGGTGTAGTCCATTATGAGTTTCCAAATGGGAAGCGGAGGCCTAGAGAGGAGAAGGCAGTCCTGTTCAAAGCAGCGCAGAGCTGGGCCATGAAGCCAGGCTAGTCTAGCAACTGAGAGCACAGGCTTTCAGGACACGTAGTCCTGAGGTCAATTCAAACTCCCCTGTAGCCAAGAGTTAACACCTACTTATCTAGGACTAGAATCCTTATTGACAAGAATACCGCTAACTCATGGAGCTAAGTGAGAATTAAACAAGACACTACATAAAAGAAGCCAGTATGCAGTAGGAGTGTAATAAATGCTGATTTCTGCCCCTTCTCACTCCCACGTTCTTCCACCACTCTGAGCACAGCTTTGGCTGCTTTTTGAGTGCTTGACTAGATGATGCTTTAAAGGTCTGGTCCACAACCCAAATGTCCATCAATGATAGAATGAATTAAGAAAATGTGGCACATATACACCATGGAATACAATGCAGCCATAAAAAAGGATGAGTTCATGTCCTTTGTAGGGACATGAATGAAGCTGGAAACCATCATTCTGAGCAAACTATTGCAAGGACAGAAAACCATACACCCCATGTTCTCACTCATAGGTGGGAATTGAACAATAAGAACACTTGGACACGGGGTGGGGAACATCACACACTGGGGCCTGTCGTGGGGTGGGGGAGGAGGAGGGATAGCATTAGGAGATATACCTAACGTAAATGACAAGTTAATGGGTGCAGCACACCAACATGGCACATGTATACATATGTAACAAACCTGCACGTTGTGCACATGTACCCTAGAACTTAAAGAATTTAAAAAAAAAAAATTCTTGTCCAAACTGAAAAGGTGGCTCAGGAGGATGGAAGCAGCCCCTTCTGGGCCAAGGCCAGGTAGAGCCCAACATTTCCAGGACTCATCACCACCAGGTAGAGCCCAGAGCCTATTTCTCTCTCCCTCTTACACTCTGATCCTGAAAGAACAGTGGTATCAAGACCAGAGACTCCTCCTCATTTGGCTTTGGTGGCCCTTCTTGAGTAGAGAAAGAGGCATCCTGATTCACAGCATCATGCAGTCCCAGGTGTGGCTGAGGGGCTGCAGGGCACTTACTGGCTGCAGATCCTGAAGGGCTCTATGGGGCCAGGGGGAGCACACAGGCTCTGTGGTCCCAGAAGGCAGAGCCAGGACCCAAGCAGTACAGGCTATTGTTAGGTTACAGGGGCACCATACTACCAAATCTGCACTGCTTCTCAGGTTGCAAGATGCTTCCATGTCTATCTTCTCAGCTCAGGGTGTGGTGGGACATCTCAAAAGGCAGTGACTCCAAGATAAATCCTAGCAGAGAATGACCACCCGCCTACGACCACACTAAGAATTCCTCTAGTGGGTAAAGGTAGGAGGTGGCTTGGTGATCCCTCCCAGACCCAAGTGTCTGTGAGACCATCAGAGGGTTAGAGTTCAACTCTATCAAAAGTTTAGGGCACTAAATGGATAACCCCAAAGATCACATAAGAGGCCAGTTGCTTCTGTGGAGTTCAGAAAAGCCACCTACTTTCTTTCGGTCAGATGTGTCCAACAATTTAGCTGCTACACCCCAGGTAGGAAAAGTCTAGCTAAAATTCCAGGCCTCCTTCCCCAACCCAGAAATTGAAAACAAACTTGCAAAATGGGAGCCCAGGAGAGCAAGATCTACAGCACTGACCCAGTGAGGAAACTAGGCCACCCAATGGGGGACTACCTGCGATTGGCGCCTGCAAGTGAAGCATTCCAGGCTGAGCCTCCCGGGACACACACATCTCTGTCCGCTCAGTCTCCACACCATTAACAAGCGGAGATTTCCCTAGGCTGATCCTCACCAGGTTCATTGGGCAGAAGGAAGTCGACTTTCCAAAGACAAAGAAAGTCACTTCGTCTGGGAATTTGACATAGCCAAAGTGGGCCATCTTTCTTCTCTATATTCTAAGACCTTTACGGCAGGGCTAGGGAGGTGTGTATAAATTGGTCAAGGCTGAGTGTGGTGGCTCACACTTGTAATCTCAGCACTCTGGGAGGCCAAGGCAGGAAGATCACTTGAGTCTAGGAGTTTGCATCTGCAGTAAGCTATAATGCCACTGCACTCCAGCCTTGGCAACAGAGCACGACCCTTTCTCTATTAAAGGAGGGATAGGTCACAGGGTGAGAATGGACACTCAGGGCCATTCTAGTCCAAGACCCCATCCAGCACTGTGATGCTTGGGCCTTTCTGCAGGAGGAGCAGAGACCACGGAACTGACTCTGCCAGTGACCAGGACTCATAAATGATTGCAATTCAGAAATGTTCCTCCATTGTGTTGAAATCTGCCTTCCATTTTCCCCACCGTATCTTCATTTACTCACAAATATTAATCATTTAAGCAAACATGACACCTGCCCAATCAGTCTAGAATTTTAATAGAACAACTATGGCCTCCTGAATCCCCAGCTGCCTGTACCTCCCTCTGTCCCTCTACCTTCATCTCCTTCAGTTTCTCCTGCTGTCGAATGGTTTGGCAGGACTCTGCAGAAGAGTTGGGAGACCTTGAGAACATACCCCAAAGCGTTTGGTCATGAGATATTTGAGGACCAGGGCCCTGCCAGGCCACAGCTGCCCTAGGTCATCGAAGAGATGACCTGAAGAGAATAGGTCTCCCAAGAGCCTAAACAAGCCCACTTGGCTGAGAAGAAAAAGCTCAGGGAATGGAGGTCATCACACAGTCAACAACTAGTGTTTCAACCACACGGGAGAGAAAGGACACTCCCATGAAGACATTAGTCCATCTCCTTCCTTCGTTCTTGGGTCTTAGGGGAGCTCTGGTGCCATTTGGGGTTTATTTTGTTTTGCTCGGGTAGGGATGGGGGAAGAATCAAATTGCCATATATTGTCCTTGCACATATGATGTCCTTATATGTGACCCATGCTGGTTTTCAAACGATGTCTGATGAAGCCCTGGGGAGTGCACAGAGCCCTTTAAGGGATGCTGGGGAGAGGATTCTAGGTACAAGGTATGCTACAGCCAGAGGCATAGGTGTTTTCTCCATGCCCCTGCCCTACCAAAAGAGCAGCTCTGAGTTTATCTTTACTATATGTGAGGCTTTTTGTTTGAAGAAAGTCCTCCGTGGATCTTTTCAGATGCCCTTGCTTTTTAAAACAGAAAATTTTTAAAGGACCTGAATTTCTGAATTGCAATCATTTCTGAATCATTTCTGAATTGCAATCATACATGAGTCCTGGTTACTGGCTGTGTCAATTTCATGGCCTCTGCCTCTGCTACAGAGAGACCCAAGCATGGGCCACGGAATGGGTCGGTGCTGTCTCCTGACCTTCCCACCAGTTCTTTTCATCTAATTTAGCAAAGCTCGAGGATCCCTTAAGGGTAAAAGATGCTACACAAGAATCCTGAAAGGAGGTGGAGGGTGAAAATGAATGGCAATTATTTCCTAATTGTAAACCATAAGATATGCAAATAGAGGGGCTTTTCCACATACGGAAACCACACAGTCCAGGCCTTGGCCAGGACACCTGAGACCTGGGCAGGTACCTCTGCTGGATTGTTCCCAGGATGGCTGATGACCCCACATCACCAAGCCCAGCTTCGAGGCCCACTACCAGGCCCTACTAATGCTTCACTGCCCCAAGCCCACCTGTGGAATTGAACATAGAGTTTATCCTAAACAGAGTCACCTGGCTGAGGTATGGAATCCTTCAACGATCCCAGGCCGGAAAGCCCTGGGCAGGGCCCCAGGTAGTGGCTGAGTTGGTGTGAGGAGGAGACATAGTGTCAATGTCTAGCAAGTACTCAAATCAATCATGAATAATTTTCTGGAAGCAGCTGAAGGCCATACATATTCTTCAGCCATCAGATGTGGACTGTACGTTGTTTTTAAACTTATTTCGTTTTCTCTTTTGCCAAAAAAAAAGGAAAAAAAAAAAGACACAAGTTTTGGACCATGAAAACCACCCTGCTTCCTCTGCTCTGCAGCCCTGGGTTTCCCAGCGCCTGGGCTTTTATTGGTGTTTTGTCTGCAGTGGGCTTTGGCCACGTAAATGTGAACACAATGAGGTAACTCACAAATCCTCTGGCTGCCTCATGGCTGAAGGCTAGTGCCTCTGAGAGTCAGCAGAAATAGGCAGACAGGCGAGCACCCCAAACAAGTGGCCATGAGCTGGCAGACAGCATGTTCCCCAAACCAGGGGGGGTCAGACCAGGGGTCTGGAATGCGGTGGCTTGGGAAAGTGGGACAAGATCCACCAACACTGTTGGGATGAGGGACTTGCCTCACAGGCATCGTGGCTCTGGGCACTGGGTGTCTCTCGTGAGCTACCCTGTCCCCTCCCAGCCACAAACTACCCCCACCATGCTGAGATGCCCTCTGCTCTGCCCCTATCCTAACCCACCCCCATCATCTATTAGGAACACACGTTGGTGGGGGAGACTAGTTGGGGCTAAGAATAGGACCAGCTACGTCATTGAAGGGGCCCAACGCAAGACGAAAATGTAGGTCTTCTTGTTCAAAACTTCCTCAGGATTTCAATATGGCAAAAGTCCCAGCCTCTTTCAAGCATGGATGCCCACGAAGTCAAGGGAACAAGACAGAGACACGAGCAAGAGTGGCAACATCACGTGGGGTCTCTGTGATCAGGGCTGAGTCACAGCGCTCTGTTCCTGAAATGCCCCCAGGCAAAGCAATAGTTCCGAGAGAAGTTCCACTTAGGAAAAGACTTTCTCAAGCTCATCATGCAGTGAGTAGCACTGATGCAACTCCCAGGCAAGGCCAGCCCTCATCCCATGCTGGCAGGGCCACTGGGGATGCTGCAGCCATGAGCTCAGCCCTCTGGTGGCCTGGGAGGTCCAGGCATGAGCTTCAGACCCAGCACCTCACCCAGCTGCTGCGGCTACCCACAGAGGGTGAGAACAATGGGTCATCCTTACATGCCCAGGAGAGTCAGCACCAGGCAGCCCATCCCCTCCCAGCCACCAACTACCCCCACCATGCAGCCTCCAAGGAGGCACCAGGGCATCTCAGCAGCACATGCTCAGTGATGCAGGGAGGTCAGAGGTAGGTCACAGGCTGGGAAGGCCATTAATAATTCAGGTACCCTATAAGCACCAGGTCTCTGGGAAGCTGCCCTGCGGCCCATCACCAATCCCTCCAAACCCTGGCTCCTCCCCTCCTTTGTCCAAAGAGGCAACATGAAGTCAGGCAAAAAAGTCTGATCTCAGCCACATCACTGACCCACTGTGTGATTCTCGAAAGACACCCCTGTCTCAGAGACTGTTTCTTCTAAAGTAAAACTCAAAGTTGGGTTATATGATGGCAAAGGCACTGCTGGTTCCAATATCACAATTCTTTCTGAGAGAACAAGTTATATTGGCTTTCAGGGATGGAGGTTCAAGTCCTCTTGAGAACACGTGGAGGGATGGGGATGCATTACTTCACCTCCTTCCTGGCGTTTCTGGAGTCAACCTCCTTGTGAGATCCTAGGGCCTCTCTGCGCAGCCACAGGTCAATGGGAGCATCGCACCACTGTGGTGCCTTCTCACACCGTGGGAGCCGCCCCAGTCCAGGACTTGGCTGTGGAAGCAGCCAGCAACCCATTGTCCAGCTGGCAACATGTGGGATCTCACACAAAGGGTATGTGGAAATTGCCCATAAAATCACTCTCTTGCTCCCCACCCAGCTCTCATGGACCCCACAGAACAATTTATAAAGCCCAAGTGGGAAAGATTTCATCCACAGCCAACTCCCCACAGGCCCCAGGCTGGAACAGGCTCCAGCCCAGAGGGGCTACTTCACGGCTGGGCGGGCCTCCCTGTGCAGGCCGGAGTGGCACAGCCTGAGAACAAAGACTTGGCAGAAGTGTAGTGCCCCCACAGCCATTTATTACCAATCACCACCCCCGTCACAGAGCCAAGAGTGATATGATCATACAGTATTTCATAAATTGTGTCCAAATATCTATATGATACAAAGAGATGCCTCTAGAATTAAAAAGTCAAACAGCACAGAAAGTTGTACGCTGAAGAGAAAAAGTCTACCACCTAACATTAGAAGACTTGTCTAAGAGAAGGCTGAGTCCCCACTCTACTGCTGGAGGAAAGGTGGCACGACTTGTCCAAGGTCACTCAGCTGATCTGCAATGGAGCTCAGGGCCTCTGACCACCCAAGGCAACTGTTCCCAGTGGACAGCATTTAATATGCTCTGTGTCCCGGTGCTGAGAGATCCAAAGCGTCCCCAGCCTGCTCCTGAACCCCACACAAGCCTGGAGGCATGGCCCACACTGAAGAAAAATGGAAGCCAGGTCCTGTAGGTCATGCCTATGGTCCTGGCATTTTGGGATGCCTAGATAGGAGGATCACTTGAGCCCAAGATTTGAGACCAGCCAGGGCAATGTAGCAAGACTGTCGTTACAGAAAATAATAATAATAATAATAATAACTAAGTGTAATGGCACACGCCTGTAGTCCCAACTATACAGGAGGCTAGCACGGGAGGATCGCCTGAGCCCAGAAGGTCAAGGCTGCAGTGAGGTATGACCATGCCACTGCACTCCAGCCTGGGTGACAGAGAGAGACTCTGTCTCTACTTAAAAAAACAAAAAGGAGAAAGAAACATGGAAAAGAGGTGGGTTTTGGTTCTGGCCCTTACTTTGCACCTGCGGGGCCTGGTGTCTGACACCATATCCACCGATAGGTTCTTTGCACCACGTGGAGCTCGCTTCACTTTGCCCAAGTGTGTCATTCCTGCTGAGCCCTCCCCAAGCTTCCCCAGTGAAGCCCTACTAGAAACTCTTTGATTCATCCCCAAAGCTCTTAAGCTACGGAACCCAGGTCTGGGCACCCTATCTGGTGCACTGAACACACATCTGCAGATAACATTTAAGCCCCCAAGATTCTGAGCTAGAGCTGATGCCATGGTGCGGAGGGAAGGGGAGAAAGTTTCCAGTCTGATGTCTGGGAGATGGGGCCAGCCCCTGCAATTCAACAAGTTTTGTTGAACAGAACAGACTCAAGAGCAAAGCACAGCACGTAATGGTTGATTGAGTGGAGAAAAAAGAGATGAATACCTCATTTGTGGACAAGATAAAATTGCTGCACCACTCAGGCCTGAGGAAAACATCCAGCTGACCATGACAAAGGCAGCCTGGGGACCACCAGGGCCAGGCCACCTGCTGGAGATGCAGAGGCTGCCCCAGCATGGCAGGTGACAGTGTCCTGAAGGCTCACATTCTGAATGAGAACCCTGCACCATCTTGGCCTGCCCCCAGCCAAAGCTGTGCGATCTTGGACTAGCTCTGGGATCATCTGAACCACCAGAAGCACACAGGATTATAGGATACTGAATTTTAGGAGAGTTCAGAAGAGAAACTTTTATGGCCTTAGACAGAATCATAGAGAAGGGGGGAAAGGGTATCTATGACCTAAACTTCTCCATGTTCTAGTCAAGAGGCCTCTCAGCAGCATCCCTGGCAAGCATCCATCCTCACCTACCTTAAATACTCCCTTCACAGGCACCCACTCCCCTGGAAGTCAGCACCAACTTTAGCTGGAAGGGATATTCCTTTAAATTTTTTTAATTTAGGTTAAAAACCAATCTTTTGGAATTACTGCTGGCTGGCTGAAATCCAGTCTCTTAAAGCAGTTTTTACAACATTTTTTTCTTCTGTAACATGTAACTAATGACCCACAAATGTATATCCATGGGTACCTGTTCATGTATTCATTCAACAAGTTTTGTTGAGCATCTACTAGGTGCAGGCAGTGGAGCAGAGTAGAACAGGAGAGACAAAAACTTCTGCTTCCTGAACGCTCTATTTATTATTGTTTATACCATTAATAAGTAAAATATACAGCATATCAAGAGGAGATAAGATTACATATAAATAAAGCAGGGACAAGACAGGGGAGTACTTGGGATACCTGTTTCTATAGAGCAGGCCGGAAGGTCTCATTAGCAAAGGCCTGAAAGGGGAGGCAGGCAGCAAGCCATGCAGACATCAGGGAGAAGAGCAGCCAAGCAGCGGGAGCAGTAAGTGCAAAGGCCCCGAGGCAGCAAAGCTGGGCACAAATGGAATGGGCTTCAGGTTGGGCATTATTCTGTGGAGTTCAGCTGAAACTCCACTCTTAGCTCACCACCCTGGAAAGAGGTGGGAATGCACAGCAATGAGGACACATTGCAGAGATTAACCTTGCATCTGCTCCGGCTTCTTTATTTTTATTTTTATTTTTTTTAAGATGAAATTTCACTCTGTTACCCCGGCTGGAGTGCAATGGTGCAATCTTGGCTCACTGCAACCTCTGCTTCCCAGGTTCAAGTGATCCTCCTGCCTCAGCCTCCTGAGTAGCTGGGATTACAGGCATGTGCCACCAGGCCCAGCTAATTTTTGTATTTTTAGTAAAAACAGGATTTCACCATGTTGACTAGGCTGGCCTCGAACTCCTGACCTCAAGTAATCTGCCCATCTTGGCCTCCCAAAGTGCTGGGATTACTTTGGTGTGAGCCACTGGGCCCGGCCCTGCATCTGCTCTGACTTCTTAAAATGCATGAGTTCTTTATCATTAGCAACAAATTTGCCAGCAACACACCTCACAACGAAGAAAGCTCCCCAACGCATTGCCACACAGTGGCTGAGAACAGCTGTCCTAGAGACAAATGCACCCAGCCCCAGCCTGAGGGTGTTTTTGGGGGAAGAGGGGAAACACTCACACCCCGCACTGTCCCCCTTGTCCCCTTCCGGCCCACTCTAGCTTGTCTAGTCAATCATCCCTCTCCATCCTTTTCTAAATCATGATGTGCAGCCCACAACATGAACGATGGAAACAAGGCACGCTGCACATCCGTTCACACACAACTCGGGTTGCCTTAACCCAGACGCCTGACCTCCATGTTGGGGAGCTGGCGCTCTGGGCTGCCCTCCCCCCTTGTAATTCACGTCACCTCCAATACCAGAAACATGTATCATACAGATCTTTTCCGTTTTTTTTAAGATGTTCCCAAGAAAATCTGCATTTAATTTATGGGCAATTTATAATGGAAATAGACCATATAAAATGTATACAAATGTGTAGACCTGTCTATAGGGCTTGGAAGGAGTCGGTTTAACTTAGCAATAATGAACGTGAAAGGTCTACTTCCCTGCTGCCAGGTAGACATTCAGATTGCCCGGACTTTCATTAAACTTAAACCAGAAAGGGCTCAAGGGCCGAGGTCCAAACATTCCTCAACTCTATGGGGGACGTCAGGACATGTAGCTGACGACAATACATTTCACCAGGATTGCCAAAACCCTGCTTAAGTTGAGAAGATGCCTGCATTGCGTTATTGGACAGAGGACGCCAGCCTGTGTACCATAATCGGTTTTCCAGAGAAACAAAGCCATCTCCAATGCCCCAAACCAGCGTGAGGCCACAGGGTTTGCAAAGCAGTCAGCAGAGACACAGGGCACCTCTCTGTCCCCACACCTGGTTCTTCAGGCCTCTAAAGACAGCTGCTGCTCCCAACACAGGGCCGCCCCGCTTAAGTCAAAGAAGAGTTACGGAGAACCTCAGGGTTGCCAAAAGCTATTTCCAGGGGACTTTGATCATCTGATGGTGTAATCTCTGAAGGCAAACATACTTCATTTAGAAGGTATTCTTTGGTGTCATTCCCAAGGAGAAGGCATACTTGTTTTTGGAATAGCAGAGCACTTACTTTCTCTCTCTTGCTTTTACTTGATCTCCCTCCCGCTCTCTCCCAGCCATGAGCATTCTAACTGTGATAGTGCACAAACAACCGTGCTGAACACAGTGAGAAATCATAGAACATGCTGTCGGCCAAAAAAGCATGTTTTCAACAGTGCCCAGTTACGAGCCAAAATCCTAGATGGCAGCAACACTGAAGCCTAAGGGCCAAAGGCCAGGCTCCAAACTTCCCGGGACTGTTACAGCCCCCCTGCCCCAGCCTCCTGACCTCACTCTGGGTGAGACCCCACCGTGGGGGAGGTGGAACACCCTAAAACCCAAATGGGTCCCTAGAATCCTCTGAATGCCATGGTGAAGGGTGGTACATTAAAATAAGTTTTTCCTGGCATAGTCAAACACAGTTTAGATCAATTACCTCATTTTTCAACAATGAAAAGATTAAACAGTTGTTAAGGGTTATGAAATGATTTAATATGTTATTAAGCAGAGATGTAAACTATCAAAGTAGAAATTTCCAGAGAGAGACTTAAATATCAATTATATGTGCATCCAATTTGTAGGCAGCTCTTCCCCACACCCCTCCCAGAAGCCCACACCAAGGCCCCTCTGAAGGCAGCTTTGAAAATCCAATTCTTCTGCACTGTTTTCATGAGAATTTTTCATGGCCAGGGGAACCAGGTTCAGAGTGTTCACAACACTTTTTTCCCCTTGAAATGGAGAACAAAATCAAATTTTAGAGAGATTTTGGGGATATATATTCCTGCTGAATGATGGGAAAGGACCATTAAGTACCTTATTTGAAACCAGAGTAGGGCTCTAACTTTTGAACTTTCACTGGTTTTTACTCATTCACTGCTGGCAGCATTTCAAAGGCTAATTTTTTTTTCAAATTACTGTTAAAGGAAAATGAAAAAACAATTCTTTTCTTCATCTGTCTCTTCTCCTAGCGATAAATTTTCAAAATATTGGTTCTTCAGGCTCACTTTACTCCCCAAACAATTTTGTCTAAAAACCTGCAGCCCCTGATACTGACATCTTCTCAATTTGCATAGCACCCGTTTACATAATCAATCAAACAGAGTAAAGCATGCATCCTGTCTCAGTTCACCTCCTGGCCCCTGGACAGGATCCGACAATACGGGCCCCATCACAAGGACAACTCAATAACCCATTTTATCAACTCCAACCGCAAAAGGGAAGTTAAGGTGGACCCCGCTGCGTGGGGAGCTCTGGGTCAGTTTTCATAGAACACAGATGTGCCCCCACTTCCCTATTCACTCCAACCAGAGGAAAAATATAAGAACAACATCAGGAAGATAGACTCAGCAACATTCCCATGTAGTAAAACAAGGCTCGCTGCCCCTGCAGGCCTCCAGACCCCATCTCCTTCCATCAGACCCCAAAAGAACAAGTCGGGGAGGGGAGGTGATACTCCCCAGCTCCTGATGAAAGTCTGGGGGCATTAGCTTAAAGAACATTTGGAAAAGTGTTTTGCAGAGTAAATATCTCCCAACCTCAAACTACTGTTGCCCAGTGTCCAGGAAACCAGAAAGCCCATATCATGGCAAGGTTGGATGGCAATTATCAAAAACTGCACACTCTATGCCTTTCATGGGTAGTCAGACTCCCCAAATTAACAGTAAATCCAAACAACCCAAGCATGGATTGGCATCTTCAGAACAGCACTGGAGTCTCACATGCCATGTAACACACTGCAATTCCCTACTTGCAGGAGGAGTGAGGCTCCTGTGTCCTCTGCTGCACTGGGACAGCAGCCCCCACCACAACACTAGCAGCTTGCAGAGTCCCAGGGCTGCACCAGACAGGTGAAGTGAGCCTCTCTGTGAGGATGGACCTTTGCTCTGCTCAAGGAAGGAAACGGTGCCTGAGCAGCGAACCTTCCCCATTAGCTGTGCATACAAGGACTGTCCTCATAACCCGTTTGTCAGAGCAGTGACTCATCCCTGAGTCTCCAAGAGTGAGGCCGATGGGGCTGGCACAGGAGCGGCCCTATGATTTCAAAGTTTCCCCTCCTCTGAACCTCCTTCTCACACTAATTCGGCTACAGATGAGGGAGCTCAAAGTTCTGTTCCTTCTGATGTGTGGCTAGTAGGGAGAGTCTCAGAAGGGGCTTGAGTCTTTCCTTATCTATCCCAGCAAGCTGCACCTGCTGGGCCCCTGGATCCAAAGGTTGGACATGGATGTAGGTGAGGAGAGACATGGTTCTGGAAGGAACAGAGGCGTGCAGCTCAATCAACCCCATCCAGAGCAGCTTTGCCAGAGGCAAGGTGGATTCTCACCACTGTAAGAGCTCCTCTCCCGTCTCGGCAGAGTTGAGTCCCTGAGCTGTTAATGTAGCAGAATGACACTTAACCACAGGAAGGGCACAGGTGGGACCTGAGAGCATCCTCTGGAAGCCACTGTCTGGAACTGCAGGCTCTGTCCTCCAGAAAGGTGCCCTGCACACTCTTCAGAAACGTGGGCAAAGTTCCCTGAGAAAGGCAGCCTCAGGGTTCCATTGGCTGAGAGCAAACACTAAGTCAAGTTGATCTAAGTTGTTCTCCTCCAAGCTTCAGTTTCTGCCATCTGAAAATCTGGTTTGGAGTTTGAAACGGGGCAGAAGTGGAGACAGGGGGATCCCAGTGGAGGCACGAGATGGACCGAGGGCTCCACACTTGGGGAGAGGCCCTGGGCAGCTGCGCCCAGCCCTCACCCCAAACCTACCTGGTGTGAGCCACCAATAGATCCTCAGGAGGGAAGCTGGTAGCCCTGTCACGCTGCCCAGGCCAGGATTCCTGAGAGGCAGTAGCCAGAGCTGTCTCTAGAAGTGGCACCCCCTGTCTGTCCATCCTTACACAGGGCAGCAGACAAAGCTGAGCCCTCTGCTGAAATGAACTGAGCCAAATGCTGATCTTTATTTGGGGGGCATCTTGTAAAAATATTGGATCCAACTGATGCTCTGCTCATGAACAAGCTACAAAAGTGACCCTGGAGGGACTTTTCTCCCACAGGCCAGGAGCAGCGACAGCAGCGGCTCTCACCTTAGCCACCTGGCTGCTCTGCACGCAGGAGGGGCCAACAACCTGCGTGAAGGAAGAGGAGGTGAGAGAGCCACTGGGTCCTGAGCCCCGCCAGAATCCATGGCCCATGGTACCACTGGAAAGATCCAAGGACCCCACGCCCAGTGTCCAGCAAGCCTCAGTTCCTCCAGTGGGCATTTCCAGAATCCCCAAGGCTGCCCGAGAGCCCCTTCACCTCTGCTCTTAATACACAGATGTCATGAAATGCTGGGTGGCCTCTGAGGAAGGGATCCGTGCACCCACACTGCAGACTCAGGGCAGCGGCCACAATGGTAACAAGTGGGTGGGCAGCACTGTAGCCCATTTCTCCTGCCTCAGCCAGTGTTCTTTCTCACACTAACCACAAGTGTGCATGCACACACACATACACATAGGCACACATGCTCACACACATAAGTTCATGATCACATACACACACATAGGCTCTCTGTGAGCGACAGGCCCATGCACTCCCTGGCGGCTAGTTACCCGTAGCTGCAGGCTTCCAGAAGAACCACCACTCCCTGGGATGTTCCTGGGTGGGAAAATGTAAGATCGGGGTTTGGATCACCACACTTACCACACTCAGAGCGCCTTGTTGCCGTGTAACCACAGTCCTCTGACCCTTGATGACTCTCAAAACCGTTCTTGTCATATAATACATGAACTATGCATAAACAATTCTGGGTTATGATGTGTTTCCTAAAACTAAGAGAACTTCAGCCATAACACTGACATTTTGTTTCTGGAAATTAAACCCTGGGAACAGTGAAAACAAAGTCCCTCAATTTATGAATTGTATTTCCGTACATACTTCAATTCCCAGCGCTTGCGGTGAAAGAGAAACACGATTTTGCTTCTGATGGTGTAGCCACTGAGACCAGCGGGCCTGCCCCTCCTAGGTTCTCCACTTCATACCAGGAAGCCAGGCTCTCCAAATAAGGTCCTCACTAACAACCTGGGTGACCTAATACTTCAGGAAATGACGAGAATAAACCCAAGCAAGATGGATTTGCCCATTGCTCTTGGGAAACAGTTTCCTCCGCCTCTGACCTGTTCCTGGCAGGAAGGGGCAAATGCCTGGGAGATGCTGCAACAAGTTTGCCAAGGCCTTGGCAGAGTCCCCAGGCTGGCATCTCAGTATGAACTTTGCCAGTCCCGGGACTTCTGCAGGCAGAAAATGTGCACCCCCAACGCCCAGCAAGCTGCGGGCCCTGCCGATGTGTGCCGGGCTATGAACAAGGGTTGGGGGAGGTTTAATGATTGTAATTGCCAAGTGAGGCAAAGACAAGATTGGATTCTGGTGCAGAGAGGAAGGTTGAGAGGAATGGAGGAAGGTGAAACCAACAAGAAGTGTCCGGACATGCTAGCAGGATTTCAGGATACAGAGCTAGCAAGACGCAGGGGTGAGATACACATACAAACTAGAGAGAATGGGGGCATGGGCAAAGGTCGGGGCCAGAAAGGCTTGGAGTGGAGAGGGAAGAGTGGGAAGTTCAGTCAGATGCAAGCTCTGGAGATGAGCAAGGGAGGTGAGAGGTGGGGACATGGTCCCTAGGATGAGTAGATGTCAGGTGTGTTATTTCCCTGCAGGGACTGCCCTCCTTCTCCTTCCTCCAGGACAAACCCTCCATCCCCACTGGCCCTGCTCAAATTCCGCCTCCTCCAGGAAGCTTTCCCTGAACTGCTCAACCGGCAATGAACTTCTTCCTCTCTCCTCTAATTTCTACAGCACACCTCAGCCATCAGTTCAGGACCACCACAAGGTATGCACAGGCATCTCACAAGTTTGCAGAAATGCCTTCGTAGACTGTGTTCTTCTGGAATAAAGATCACTTTGTACACATGTACCTCCCTGCAGTGTGGCTTAACCCAGGTCCAGGTACACCAAGACTTCAGGAGGGGCCCACCAACCCAGAGGGAGGCTGGCATGGGAGCAGGACAAACCATCCAGCCCCACAGCCACCCCAGCCCCTATCCATGACTCCACCAACCAGGACTCTGCCTGCCTTCCCAGGCCTTGGCACAGGAACTCCAGCTTCTAGCACCTTCTCCAAGGCTCCTGCACCCTGCCTGGAAGGCAGCCCCTTGCCCCCAACCTCCTCCCAGAACTCCTCAGTTCCCCACACCACCAGGTTTCCACAGCTGAAGGCCATAGCTTATTAAAGTCAGACGTGTGGTGCCCCATGCCACACTTCCTGGGCATCACCACTTCCACACAGCCCCACTCCCAGGAGGCTACACATTCAGCCCCAGGGGCAACCTGTCTGGTCAGGGAGGCTAAAAGCAGCCCTATCACAGCAAACGAGCAAGCCCACTCTTACGAAACCAGAGTGGAGCCATGGGGGCGTGGGGACAAGAGGCAGGGAGCGCTGGGCAGGGCTGTGGTCTTGGTCCTTCCTACTGAGGAGGAAAGTGGGAAAGCGGGCTCAGGCTTCCACTGTCAGTGGGGATGGTGGGAGTGGCCTCCAAAGAGGACACCTGCCTGTAAGAAGCCAGAGCCGGTCCTAGGCCCCTGAGTCAGCAGCACAGACACAAAAAGAAAACATGCTAACTTGTTAACTGAGTCACTTGTAATGGGGACAAACATTCACATTACAAAATAATCTCCATTTGGCAAAAGGGCCTCTTTAGGAATTAACAAACTCCTCTTTGAACATGTAAGTGTCCTGGAAGAGCTAAGTGAGGCCATTCCCTGGAATCACACTACCCATGTGTTAGTCACTCACCCTTAGTGTGAATCAGCTTGATCAGGCTGTTTTCCTGCTGCCTTCCGTTAGAATTCAACTTTCTGAAAAAATAGATTTGTTTGGGAAGTGATGCGGGCTGGGTCATTTTGGAACACAGAGCACAATACGAGGTTTGGAAGCAGCAGGAAGAGAAAGAGGAGTTGTTCAGCCAGAGGGCCAAGTAAGGAGACAAAAGCTAGGGGTCATAGTGGGAGGCTCAAGAGGGCAGAGTCCAGGGGCGGGAGCAGTCCCCCAGGTTTGGGCACTGGATTTGCTGGCTGGGGCTGCCACAACAATGCCACACAGACAGAGCAGCTTAAACAGCAGATGTGCATGGCCTCTTGCCTCCTGGTGTGTCCAATGTCCCCACTTTGCAAGGACACCTGTCACATTGGATTAGGGGCCCACCTGACTTCGCTATGACCTTGCCTTAACTAACTGCGTCTTCAACCTGTATTTCCTTATTTGAAATTTTTTATTTCCTTATTTCATCACATTCTGAGTTATTGGAGGTTAGAACATCAACATGGGAATTTGGGGGTATCATGACTTAGCCTGTGATCAGCACCTTTTCTGGGGTGAAACTGAGGCAGAGGAGAAAGCCCCAATCAGCTGAGTAACCCTTGAGCAAGTCATTGTCCTGTGTGGCCTCAGCTGACTCACCTGTGGCATGGATGGCCCGGGGATAGTGGCTGATGGTCTCTTCCACCTGCCTCCTAGCACATTCAGATGGTCCAGTGAGGACTCCCTGCACCTGTGAGGCGCGGGCCCATGGGCAGTGGTTTTTCCACGGCGCTCAGCAATGCTCACTTGACTAGACCTCAGAGGCTCTTCGATCCCTGCTGGATAAGGCATAGGGCCTCGCTATCAGCACTCCCAAGCCCCAGGGAGGGAGAGCTAGGGCACAAAAGTAATAGCCGACACCAAGAGACCTGGAGGCTCCTTAAACAGGTAAGCCTGCAAGACCACATAGCCGAGACCTCCACTATATTAGTCTCTTTTCACACTGCTATAAAGAACTGCCCGAGACTGGGTAATTTGTAAGTAAAGTAGGTTTAATTGACTCACAGTTGCCGCATGGCTGGGAGGCCTCAGGAAATTTACAATCATGGCGGAAGGCGAAAGCGAGGCAGGCTCACTTCACATGGTGGCAGGTGAGAAGGAGAAACGGGGGATCTGCCAAACACTTTTAAACCATCAGATCTCGTGAGAACTCACTCACTATCACGAGAACAAACAGCAGCGGGGAACCGCCCTCCTGATCCAATCACTTCCCACCAGGTCCTTCCCTGACACATGAGGATTACAATTCAACATGAGATTTGGGTGGAGACACAGGGCGAAACCATATCATCCACAGGAAAGCATGCTCTTACACAGTCTGGATACATCCTGCTGTTGTCTGCAAACAGCTTTCATTTACAGGGAGCAACAGCACCATCTCCGGCTGAGTCAGGCCCATCTGCCTTCAGAACAGAGCCTGGCCAAGGGGCCACCTCCCCGCGCGGAACAGGCCAGCACGCAGTAGGCGCTCAAGGAGCCAGGGACGGAGGCGAGGGCGACCCACTCGTGGAGCGAGGGCGACACCCAGTGGCCATGTGGAAAATGACCTGCTCGAACCCAAAGGTGGGTGGCAGCAGCGCCTGATCCGCCAGCCTCAGGCCGGGAGGAGGTGGCCGAGTCCGATTTGAGTCCCATGTCCTCTGGACTGCAAGTTGAGACTCCCGGTCCTAGAAGGGACAGCAAGGCCTCCTCCAGCTTCACAGGCCATCTGACGACCTGCGCAGCTGTTTAAAGAGCAAACCGCGCATGAGTTAAGCCGCTTGGCCCTCCCTTTCAGACCCCTCAGGCCGCCTGTGGACAGCCTGACTTACCCTCTAAGGGCCTTCCTGCCTGCCCTGGGAACACACACCGCAGGGTCCAGGGACTGGCGTCAGGGGCAGAGCGAACTCAGCGCCACCTGGGCTCCAGGCCTGGCTCTGCTCCAGGACCGGGACAAGCCCCACCCCTCCCCGATTCCCATCCCTGAAGCCAAGGACACTGGGGTTATCGCGAACCACTTCTGAGGACATGTGCAGCTAAGGGTGAGCAACTTGGTTTTTGTTTGTGTTTTGTGTGTGTGTGGTTTTGTTTTGTTTTTTGAAATGTAGTCTCACTCTGTCGTCCGCACTGTAGTGCAATGGCGCGATCTCGGCTCACTGCAGCCTCTGCCTCCCAGGTTCCAACGATTCTCTTGCCTCAGCCTCCCGAGTAGCTGGGATTACAGGTGCATGCCACCACACCAGGCTAATTTTTGTATTTTTAATAGAGAGGGGATTTTATCATGTTAGCCAGACAAACTCCTGGCCTCAAGTGATCCGCCCGCCTGGGGCCTCCCAAGTGCTGGGATTACAGGCGTGAGCCACTGCATCCTGGGTGAGCAACTTGTCTTCAAGACCCCGAGCCTTGATATCAGACAGAGCTGGGTTCAAATCCGATCTCTGCCCCTCCCAGCTCTGCAGCCTTGGGCAATTCTCTATGGGGCCTTTCCTCTCTTGGGTTACCACGGAGATTCGATGATGGCAGGTGGGTAAAGCTCGCGTCGCGGAATCTTTCCCATAACAGGTACTCAGTGGTGGCAGGCTCTTCTTTAGCTTGGTCTGCATAGCAGCACCACAGAAAACAGCTGCACTGTATCTCAGGCAGCCCCAGGTATGTGGAATTAAGTGATCATGATCAGAGACATCTCCCGCCTCTGCTGTTCTGCAGAGCCTCTGCCGTTCATCTCACGCAGCCCTGATCACACCCGCACCCCAACACATACACACGCAAGCTGCCCAGGGCCCCTCACTGACTGCCTCAGGATCAAGTTCACACTGATCCTCCCAACCCAGCACGATTCTCCAGCCTGGAACCCCAAGTATCCATCCTAGAAGCTCCTGTGCCCTGTTGCCCTCATCCCCACCCCTCCGGCTGCCTGGAGAAGACTGGGAAAGCCCAGAGAAGAGCAGGGCAGGCCCCTCTACTTGCTCCCTACTCAGGCAGGTCCAAGGCAGAGCCCTGGAGTCCAGGGACAGAGGATAGGGCAGATCCTAGCTTCGCCCAGCTCAGAAGCACTCAGTGGAGAGGAAGGAAGGTCTCAAGAAGCTAAAAGGATGTGGTTGTTACTGCCTTGGACAGAACCAACAGACCAAGCTCAGAGCCACTTCTTAGGCAGTGTGTGTCAAGTAAATCTTACTTTCAAGCCCTGGGAAGATGAACCCTCCTGCTAGGGGTAGGGGTGGGCATTCCTGTTGTGCTAGGGGCTGTGGCCTCCCAAGACCCAGCCTTACAGTATGGCTGGAGAACTACCCCTCCCACTAAGTGTCCTCATCCTCCCTCAGCCACAGCCTGAGATGAGCCCAAAGGACCTTTCCACTCAGTGACTTTAGATAAGGAGAAACAGAGGCCTGGAGACTGTAGGGGAACTGCCCAAAACCACAGAGCAAGTAAATGGTAGAAGCAGGTGAAATTGTTTAATATTATTTTATTTGACCCAGTATATCCAAAATATTATCATCTTGACACAATATGAAAATGTTAGAGGTACTTTACATTATTTTATTTATACCAACTCTTCAAAATCTGGTATATCTTTAACACTTACAGCCCATCTCAATTTGGGTGCTAAATTTTCATCGAAAATACTTTATCTGTATTTAGATTTCATAAATTTTGCAGTGGCAGATTCGCATACGTTAAATGTGAATTCGTTGTTCCAAACAAAGTGCTCACATAAAGTGTGAGTTCACTTCACCCACTCCACGGCCCTACTTCAAAATTTTTTAGTAACTGAATTGTTGGCGTTGGGTTTGTTGTTGTTATTGTTGTTGTTGTTGGAGATAGGGTCTTGCTCTGTCACCCAGGCTGGAGTGCAGTGGTGAGATCATAGCTCACTGCAGCCTTGACTTCCCAGGCTCAAGCAATCCTCCCACCTCAGCTTCCTGAGTAGCTGGGACCACAGGCGTGAACCACCATCCCCAGCTAATTTTTTTCTATTTTTTGTAGACATGAGGTCTCACGATGTTATCCAGGTTGATCTTGAACTCCTGGGCTCAAGTGATCCTCCCGCCTGGGCCTTCCAAAGTGCTGAGATTGTAGGTGTGAGCCACTGTACCCAGCCAGTATTTTTTATTTTAAATGAATTCAAATGAGAAATTCAGTTCCTCAGTAACACTCGTGACACTTCAAGGGTTCAGTAGTTGCATGTGCTAGTGTCTATCAGTGGACAAGTTAGCACTAGATCTTTTTGCAGAATTCTTAAATGAGACCATACCCAGATATACAGCACTTAGAAATCCATGTCTTGGCCGGGCACAGTGGCTCACGCCTGTAATTCCAGCACTTTGAGAGGCTGAGGTGGGCGAATCACCTGAGATTAGGAGTTCGAGACCACCCTGGCCAACACAGTGAAACCCCGTCTCTACTATAAATGCAAAAATCAGCTGGGCATGGTGGTGCCTGCCTGTAATCCCAGCTACTCAGGAGGCTGAAGCAGGAGAATTGCTTGAACCTGGGAGGCAGAGGCTGCAGTGAGCCAAGATTGTACCACTGTACTCTAGCCTGGGCAACAGAGTGAGACTGTGTCTCAAAAAAGAAACTAAATCATTTTGTCCTGTCCAAGAACTCAGTTTCTACAGGCTTCATGTTGTAGGGTGGTGTGTCCCAAATCCCTCCAGCTAATTTATGGGTATAAGTAACAGTTAAAGCATCAAGAGAAGTAGCAACCAAATAGAAATGAAAGTATGGTACAATTTCTGTTCATGTAGCCACTACCCCTAAAGAGGCAACACTTGTAAAGCATCCATGGAGTAAAACCAGTCTGCAGATCTCAACAACTCAAGGGCGCAAAGCAGAGACCATGGAGCTGCAGCAACAGGATGCTATTCAGACTGTTGGGAGGCCCACATGTAACTCATTTGAGAGCACAAGGTTAATAAGTGGCACAGCCAGAACTAGAGGCTCGGTCATTGCACTCATGGTCTGAGCTCACAAAGTGTGAGCTCACTTCACCCGCTCCATTCCTACAGCCTCAGAGTTCCCCATGAAAGTCTCAGTTGCACACCAGAGAGGCATCTTGGGGAAAATGTTCCACCTGGTCTCATAGCCTAGGAGACAAAGAACCCTGGATTAGGCTCTCAACTCAACCCTGAATAAGCCTGTGCCCTCATATCCTTCCCACCTACAAAATGGTGGCTGTGTCCCTGTTCTAGGCCCGCTGCAACAAAGCATCACAAACTTGGTGGCTTCAAACAACAGAAATTTATTCTCTCCCAGCTCCGGAGGCCAGAAATCTGACATCAACTTGTGGAAAGGGCCTCCAAAGCCTTGAGGAATCTTTCCTGGCCTCTTCCAGCTTTTGGCGAATCCAGGTGTTCCTTGACTTGCAGCAGCAGAACTCCGGTCTCTGCCTCCGTCTTCCCATCGCTGCAGTCCACTCCCATCCCAAGTCTCCCTCTGCCTTTTTCTTAAAAGAACACTTACGTTGGATTTAGGATCCACTCAGATAATCCAGGATAAACTCTTCTTCTCAAACTCTCAATTACTTCTACAAAGGCTATTTTTCCAAATAAGGTCACATTCACAGGTTCTAAGGGTTAGGTAATGAACATATCTTTGGGGCAGAGTTGGGGGTGTGGGGGGAGGCACACTGTTCAACCCGTGGTAAGGAGTTTGGACCACGTGAATTCCAGGTCCCACTCGCTCTGAAAACACACAAAAATGGCAAAGGGCAACTATCTCTACCACATAAAGAATGCATCCAAGTATGTCAGGTCCACATCAATATCCCAAGAAATGGACAGTTCACACATACAATTAGAAGATGCTCTAATTAGCAAGCAGACACACGTGGGAGTTTTGCCTTTCTAACATCAGAGAGATGCAAACTAAAACAAATCTTAGATTTTTTTTAATCTCAGCAAACTAAAACCCAATGCTGGCAAGGATGTGATGAAACCAAGACTTAAACATGGATCTGCCATTTATTCCCTGGGACTGACTCAGGGTAGGCACCTATTGATTTGACCTGCCGATGGATGGTTAATTGAAAAAACTCTTTCTTTGGGGGAAAACTGTGGCCAAGAACCTTGAAAATAAAGATGGCTATTGGCTGAAAATTCCTCATCTGTACTGAGAATTTATCGTAAGGAAATCATCCTTGTGAACAAATATTTGTCTCAGCATTATTTATAACATCTAAATAGTGCAAGCAACCTAAGCATTCAAGAGAATGGGAACAATTCTGCACAG